>NC_089823.1:128999911-129643411 GCF_035046505.1 Tiliqua scincoides | reverse complement strand
TAATATGTAGCCTGCTGCTACAATGTTTCACAAAAGCCTCAGAAACAGGCAGCATCTCTCATAATTGTTCACATATACACCCTGTCCTTGACTTAAGTGCCTCATACTAACAGTACTTAAGCCTGATGCACACCCTTTCTGAACCATGCCAAGTGTCAAGTATATCATGAGAAATTTTTTTCTCTTTTTTGTAATGTAAGGCAAATGATGTCTAGGGGAAACCTGGTTATCTGCCCTTTCACTTGACTAACATGATGATACCTTCTATTAAGCACTTAAAGCATTATTGGTGAAAACTATGAAGAAAAATAAAATCAATGAATTACCAATCATGGGCTCTATTAAAGAATAAAGTCCCTAGAAATGAAACACTGTAAAGTAGATATAAGATGGTCTCTTCAGAAACTGCCTGCAAAGTTAAGTACCTCCTGTACAGGTCCTCAGTTCTGGCTCTAAATTCTGAACTTCTGTTAAGGCAGGCGGTCTCTAAAGAGACCATCACAGATCCACTTTACAGAAGTGTGGGCAGACGTTATCTGTTCCTTAAAGGTGAAGGTAGCATGGAAAGTAACAGCAGCCTCCAGTCCTTAAGATGCTACAAAAAGATATGTACCCAAATAGCCTAAGGCCAGGTTATCTTAAGGGCCATCTCCTCCAGTATGAACCTGCCTGGTCTTTAACATCAGTCAGAGGCAATGCTTGTGGTCTGCTCCTATCAGGTGACAGCAAGGAGCAGGGCCTTTTTAATGGTGGCTGCATTCCTTCAGAACACATTGGCTACAGGGATTATGTTGGCTTCCTTCTCCATGTTTAAGTAAAAATCACTTAATTCCAGAGGGTTTCTAATGTTACACCCATGACCACTCCTGAAGAATATTTTTGTTTATATTCCTGCTATTTTAATTTTTTCAGATTTTGTAACACTTTATTGTTCTTTTAAGAATTTATAAGCTGACTATGACTGAAAGGTGGGATGTAATATGAAATAGTAATACTTGTAATAAGGGGCCCACAGCAAATGTTGCCATGTCTAGCTAGCCCCTAAGATGAATGATTTTCTCTGCTTAATTGGACATACTGTACAGGACAAAGGGGGTATGTGTGCCACCCTACCTTTCCATATAAGATTTTCTGTCCATTTTATCCTCTAATTTTTTCTCTCTTCAATCTGTCCCTTGTTTTTTTCTGTTCATTCTCCCCCCCCCCTTTTTTCTGCCTCTTTTTTCCAGTTTCTCTTGCTCCTTTTATATCTGTCTGTTTTCAAAGTTTTCCCTTTGATCATCTCGAGGAAGAGGTACATCATAATACATTTAAATGTTTTAATGAGTATTTAGACAAGACCGATAATTGTTAGGAACCTATCACCCACCAAGCTGTGAACTTCATTTTTACTCACCAAAAGGGCGTTTTACCAAATCAAGACAAGAGAGATGGTATGCTTTGGTACAAGATTTTCTGTCACACAATACCAGCTGGCCTCCATCATTACAACGGAAGCAATAATCCTCAGACTTTTTTCTTGCTTCATTCTTTGTTTTACGTCTCCTCCTCTTGATTTTCTTTCCTTTCTCCTCTGAAGCAGTAGAGGATGAATTCTAAAAACACAAAATTCAAAACACCTTTCCAAATCCAGCATCAGATCACATATCAAAGGGAACTACAGACATCAGTCACTATTTTTACATATGGAGAAATAGGGGCCAGAGATGAACAAAAGAGGAGTCTTAGCATTAGGCTAAGCATAGAATATCAACTTTTATATGACATTGTCAAGGCCTAGACCTCCAGTTCTCACGGATTGTTAAATATGGGGTGCCCCTAGCAATACAGTCAGTTTTCTTAAATATCTTGTTTCTAAGCAGTGTTTGGCAGACTGAATGAAAACTGGCTAAGAGGACAGGTGCATTACCTGTAAGTTCTTCAAGAGGTCATCTGTGCAGGCAGATGCAGTGGGTTTCTGCATATGCACAAAGCCAACCTTCCAGAACTTTGTTGAACATTCTGCCCTGAGCTCAAGTAGAGAAGTCCCTTGCACAGACCTTGAGTGGGGGGGGGGGGGGGGTAGAATGCCCAATCCTTCAGCTCCTTTGAGGATCACCTTGTCTTTAAATTGCAGTACATGAACAGAGTCTTGATAGTTGGAGCCACATCTGCAAAGGAGATGGTTGAGCGTCTGCATAGATTACCACTCAAAGAACTAGTGACAAGCAAACTGTCCTCCTTTAATAGTCTCTTGCAGTCACAAGACTAACTTTCCCTTATCTGGAGGTATGTTGGCAACCTTCAGTCTCAAAAGACTATGGTATCGCGCTCTGAAAGGTGGTTCTGGCACAGCGTCTAGTGTGGCTGAAAAGGCCAATCCGGGAGTGACAATCCCTTCCACACCGGGAGCAAGTGCAGTCTGTCCCTGGTCTGTCTCCCTGGCTATGGGCCTTCCTTCTTTGCCTCTTAGCCTCAGTCTGTTGGCCAAGTGTCTCTTCAAACTGGGAAAGGCCATGCTGCACAGCCTGCCTCCAAGCGGGCCGCTCAGAGGCCAGGGTTTCCCACTTGTTGAGGTCCACTCCTAAGGCCTTCAGATCCCTCTTGCAGATGTCCTTGTATCGCAAGACATATCTGGAGGTATGTGCTGCATATCAGGAGAAAATGTTCTTCAGGACGGTGTGCCAAACAAGGCATTAACGATAAATCTCATGTGCAAAGCATAGTTTTTGATGAAGATCAACGGTGTATAATCAATTGCTGCTCTTCACAGCTCTGGGAATGGAACAGTTTCCAGGCTGGTGACGGAAGGTGAAATCTCCCTGCTGCATTGTGTCATCAAAGAAGCAGGCAGCTCTTTTTTGTCCCACTGGTAGGCCAGGGAGGTAGCCTAAATCACCCACTGAACGAGATGCGGGCAGAGCTATTTGTGCCCTTGTAGGGCCCCACTAATAGACACACAGCCTGTTGTCTGAATAATGCAACCCAATTAATCTAGAAGGAAGGACTTGTTTAACATTCAACATTTTCAGAGTCCTTTCACCCCTGAAACCAGGTTCTCAAAGAAAATAGGTAGTGTCAAGTTCTACTTGACACAGTAACAACACGTTTAAAAGTTTGCCACACAATGTGGTAGGATAACTAACCTACTAACAATGTCTTTTCTCAATAATTTTGGTAGATCAATAACAATATACATAAAGGTATAAACCTAGGTAGAAGTCTCTGGGTCCCTCTGGAGAGAGAAAAAGGAAAGATCCTCAGCAGTAGTCAAAAAAGATCAAGGACAAGGTGTTCTACCTGTACTAACAGTACACAGCTGTGCATTGGGTTTCCCCACTCAAGCGCAATGACAGCAAAGCTTTGGCAGCTTCCAAGATTGATTCTGTGCATGTGCAGAACTCCACTCTGTGTGACTGCACAAAGACAATAAATAGTGGGTCCTCTGAACAGGAAAATGGGAAGAGAGGGTTTGCCCATCACTGATGGTTTTTGCTCCTCCACCCAAGCACATCACTTGACCAAATTCATAGCCTTGGTGAACAATCAGGTTTCTAGTCTGGAAGTCTCTCCCACCAGTTACATCTGGGGAGGGCATAGCAGGCATTTCTATGTGTAAAGGTCTACAAGTCCTTTGGGGAAAAGAAACCATTTATTTACTCCACTTTATAAACTGCTTTGTGAACTACTTTTTGTTGAAAAGTGGTATACAGGGGTGCCTTGGTGTCTGCAGGAATGCTCCGGTATCTAGGGAACGCTCAAGGACGCTCCAGAGGCAAGCTCTGCTCTCTTTGCATCTGGAGGGTCTTCTGAGGCCATGCGTGTCCATCCGCAGCCTATGCCGGGATCAGAATGACTCTAACAAGGCAAAAACGCAATTTCCCATTCTGACAAGAAAATTTGAGTCATTTTGAGCCAAGCAGAGACCGTGGCTGTGGGCTCTGAAGACTCACTGGATGCAAGTAGAGCAGACTCTCCTCGCCTCTGGAAGGGATCATGTACATATGGAATCCATGGATATGAGGGGCCCCTGTCATCATCATTGGCATCCTTCAGTCTTGGGAGACTGTGGTATCACGCTCTGAATGGTGGTTCTGGAACAGCGTCTACTGCGGCTGAAAAGGCCGATTCGGGAGTGACAATCCCTTCCACACTGGGAGCAAGTGTAGTGTGTCCCTGGTGTGTCTCCCTGGCTGTGGGCCTTCCTTCTTTGCCTCTTTGCCTCAGTCAGTTGGGCAAGTGCCTCTTCAAACTGGGAGAGGCCATGCTGCACAGCCTGCCTCCAAGCGGGACACTCAGAGGCCAGGGTTTCCCATCTGTTAAGGTCCATTCCTAAGGCCTTCAGATCCCACTTGCAGATGACCTTGTATCTCAGCTGTGGTTTACCTGTAGGGCGCTTTCCCTGCATGAGTTCTCCATAGAGGAAATCCTTTGGGATCCCCATCACCCATTCTCACGACATGATCAAGCCAACACAGGCATTTCTGTTTCAGCAGTGCATACATGCTAGGGATTCCAGCTCGTTCCAGGACTGTGTTGTTTGGAACTTTGTCCTGCCAGGTGATGCCGAGGATGCATCGGAGGCAGCGCATCTGGAAAGCATTCAGTTTCCTTTCCTGTTGTGAGCGAAGAGTCCATGACTCGCTGCAATACAAAAGTGTACTCAGGACGCAAGCTCTGTAGACCTGGATCTTGGTATGTTCTGTCAGCTTCTTGTTGGACCAGACCCTCTTTGTGAGTCTGGAAAACGTGGTAGCTGCTTTACCGATGCGTTTGTTTAGCTCTGTATCGAGAGAAAGATTGTCGGAGATCGTTGAGCCAAGGTACACAAAGTCATGGACAACCTCCAGTTCATGCGTAGAGATTGCAATGCAGGGAGGTGAGGCCACATCCTGAACCATGATCTGTGTTTTCTTCAGGCTGATTGTCAGTCCAAAGTCTTGGCAGGCCTTGCTGAAACAATTCATGAGCTGCTGAAGATCTTTGGCAGAGTGGACAGTGACAGCTGCATCGTCAGCAAAGAGGAAGTCATGCAGACATTTCAGCTGGACTTTGGACTTTGCTCTCAGTTTGGAGAGTATGAAGAGCTTTCTGTCTGATCTGGTCCGGAGATAGATGCCTTCTGTTGCAGTTCCAAAGGCATGCTTCAGTAGGACAGTGAAGAAAATCCCAAACAAGGTCGGCGCAAGAACACAGCCCTGCTTCACTCTGCTTTGGATGTCAAAGGGGTCTGATGTGGAGCCATCAAAGACTACAGTGCCCTTCATGTCCTCGTGGAAAGACCTGATGAAGCTGAGGAGCCTGGGTGGACATCCGATCTTGGGGAGAATCTTGAAGAGGCCGTCCCTGCTGACCAGGTCAAAAGCCTTCGTGAGATCTATGAAGGCTATAAAGAGTGGCTGTCGTTGTTCCCTGCATTTCTCCTGCAGCTGTCTAAGGGAGAATACCATACCGGTGGTGGACCTGTTGGCTCGGAATCCGCACTGCAATTCTGGATAGACGCTCTCTGCAAGTACCTGGAGCCTCTTTAGTGCAACTTGCGCAAACAGCTTTCCTACAATGATAAGGAGAGAGATGCTGCGGTAGTTATTGCAGTCACCTGTTGCCTTTGTTCTTGAACAGCATGACAATGTTTGGATCCCTCATGTGTGGTACTCCACCTTCTCTCCAGCAGAGACAGAGGATTTCATGCAGCTCAGTGGCAATGATCTCTTTGCAGCACTTCAGGACCTTAGCAGGGATGCTGTCTTTCCCAAGTGCCTTGCCAGAGGCAAGGGAGTCCAGGGCCACATGAAGTTCTTCTAGGGTTGGTTCACTGTCAAGCTCCTCCAACACAGGCAGGCACTCGATATTCAGCGCTTCTGTTTTTTCTCTGGAATACAGCTCAAGAGTAGTGCTGCACCCAGCGTTCCATCTGCTGCGCCCGGTCCTGGATGACCTCGCCTGTGGCAGACTTCAGAGGGGCAATTCTCTTCTGTGTTGGATCTAGGCGCAGTGAAGTCGGAATCGCCTAAGGGGCCCCTGTATCAATATTGTTAACAGAGCTCTCCTGGCCTGGGCATCTTTTTGTCCTTCCCCTCAACAGTTCTTTCAGGCACCTGCTGGAGTTTATGGTATGAATTTCCTGGTCTAGACATTTCTTATGAAGCTTGGCTATGGTCTTAAATGTATCTGACATCAGAGGCAGCTGTTTTAATTGTTCTTAGCAGTTGTGTCATCCTCAAATCTTGGTAATGGGTAGGATAGAAATGTATAAAGCAAATAAATGAATACATTTGATTCTTCGTGTATTTCTACATACCTTTGGTCTGTCCCCAAGAAAGCCACTGCAGTTTGGAGCACCACATTTACACACTGTCTTTTCATTGCCCAAGCAGTCAAGATTATAATTGAAAGTCAGTTCTGTCTCTGAATAGGGGAAAACAAGAGATATTTATTGTAGTTCTGTCACAGAAGCATTAAAAAAATGTCTATTTTCCATATAACTGATCCATCCTCATCACACAGGTTATGTAGAATCAATTGCTGGAAAAGAGTCATGAAAGAGAAGTGAATAACACATCTGCTCCTGAATTTATTATTGTTGTCACATTGAAAAAGGTGTTTGTCACCTTTTTCTTCTCCTACCCTCCATCTTTCCTTCTGGGTCTCATTTATTGCATGGTTCTATAAATGAAATCATATGTTCGGAGTACTTTGGAGACTCAGGTCAAGAAGTGTGAGATAAAGAACAACATCAACATAAGACATAGTATTCTCTGTGTGTGTAAGAAACAGCTACTGATTTTAAATGAAATCCATTTTTGTTAATACTTGGAACACAAGATCCACTTAGGTGAGGAAGGAAAGACTGAAAGGTGTGAATAATGATGGTCCCAAACCAAAGTTTGATACACACCCAGAAGTGCTATGCAGTGGGACTTCCCTAAACAATTTGGCAGTTTCACACTTGTGCAGAGCTAGAGAAAAGAGTAAGCCCTTAGAAGTCCATTGGCTGCAAAGTAGAAAAGCAGAAGCAAGTTTCTTCATGTGACAAGGAGAAACTTGAATTTTGCAGTTTTAACGTGTGGTATGTACCTGCGGGAATATCACACACAGCAAATAGTCCTACACGAGTGTCACCATGTACAGTCCATTTCAGAGTCTCACAATTTGGCTGACAGCTGTGATTCATAAAACGAGAGTAGTTTCCTTTGGGGCCAGCATCAATTATACGGTCCTGGAGTTAGGGAATACAAAAGGATGGAATTTTATTAATAGTAGCAGCTGTGCTCTGGCAGAATGGAGATCTAGACACACATCTTGTATTTAACCTGGAGCTCCATTAAACACAACATACAGGAAAACTCCAAAATGTATCACAATTGTTGTTATTTTATTCTTATAACGCTTGATGGAGGACACACGTGCTTCTGGACAATTATAAAGAAGGGGAGAAGCATCTTTCAACAGAAATTTGTAACTGCCAGTGGTGCACCTGGAGAGGGGGTGGGGGGCAAAAGCCCAAGCACCTTGCCTGTGGGTCCTGGTGCTGCCTCCACCCACCATTCTACTTCTGCCTGCCCTTCAGAGCCGTTCTGGGGGCAGGCAAAGCCCCACAGTGTTGAGGATCACTGTAAAAGCCTTCTGAGGCTTTCAATGCAATCTTAAGCAGTACTTCCAGTTTCCTGGAAGTCCTCAACGCCACAGGGGGGCTGCAGGGACTTGGGTACATGTACATTGCTCTGCATCTACTTTCACTGCTATGGGGAGCCCTGCTACAGGTCGTGCTGGGCTCCCCGCATCCCTGGGAAGCTGCAGGGGCTTGGGTACATGTACTCCTGCAGCCTCCCTGAACAGCGCAATCACCCCGCTGCCTCCCCCCCTCCCAGCCATGCAAGAAATTAGTGGCTCTCAAACTCTCCCAGAGAGCTTGAGAACCTCTAGCTTAGAGACTAATTTTTAAGGGCTTCTGTTCCCACATTCAGACACAATTACTTTGGGCAAAATGGACATGTGGATGGTGGGGGAAGCATCCTGCCTTCCTCTACCCCTTACTTCTTCATTATATCACAAGTCAAACTGAGGGGGCTTTTGGCAAATGGATTTGCTCCTCTCTTTTCTGTGATATTGTTTCTAAGCTCTTCTCCTCAGTGAAAGGGAAATGGCCTAAAGCAAGGGTCTCCAAACCCCGGCCCGGGGGCCAGATGTGGCCCACAGCGAGCCTCTATTCGGCCCGTGGCCAGCCTCTTGTCCCCTGAAAGCCTCTGGCCCACTCGACTGAACATGACCAGAGCTATGCTCTGATTGCATCTGGAGGATAGTTCCATCTCTAATTTATTTATTTAAATTTTATATTTAAATTTTTTTCCGGCCCTCAGCACTGCGCTAGATATTTCATGTGACCTTCTGGCCAAAAAGTTTGGAGACCCCTGGCCTAAAGCAATTGCCTTACTGTTATTAAGTTTCTGATAATTACAATTTTTCTTTATGAAGGTCAAATCTGAGATTCTAATTAAGATGTTTATGTATACTGTACCTTATCAATAGTGAGCATATAAAAGTGTGTGATGTCATTTTCATGAGCATATTTGATTCTTGCCATACACTCCTCTTCATCAATTACCTCACCAACATATTCATTCACAAATTCCCCCTGAAGAAGAGAGAAGTATTGCTACTAAAATTATATGAAATCTAACAGATATAAGTTTCCCTGACTTTGCTTATGGTGGACAAAAAAAGATGTTTTCAAACATCTGTTTTGTGGACCCATCTGGTCAATTTTTCAATACGCTTAATTAAATCAAAGCTCCAGAAGTCTAAAACCTCATCAGTCTTCTGTTAAGACCACCTTATCAGTCTACAGTTCTCTTCCTCTTGTACAACCTAGATGATTCTGATCACAGTGAAAACTAAGCAACTTCAGATGAGTCAAGCAAGTAGGCCAAATCAAGAATCAAAATTCCTGGGTCTGGAGAACATCCCTAACCTTGAAAACAAGTAAATTCCATCTACCAAGTTTATTTTATTAGCTTATAGCGCCATCACCCAATATCCTATCTAATGGTAATTTCATATACACGAGGAAGCTAAACAAAAAACTCAAATAGCACATACAGAGAAAAGAAGACTGAAACTCTTCCTAATCCAGACACCACAAGACGTCTTCCAAGAAGTGACCCAACTTTCTTCATGCATACCTTTTTAATGTCCCTCTTTGCCACCAAGCCCCACCCTTTGCCATCAGTCTTGATGATCTTTGTCTCAGGGTACTGCCGTTTGGTGAAGCACTGGTTCTGGCAGCGCTCTCCAGCTGGACACACTTGTGGATGACATTCATACATTAGCATCCGATTTAGACACTCAGAATCAAGACCGCAGGGATTTTCATCAGAAGGTTTGCAGTTGCATTTGGGAATTTCAGAAATGTCAGCAGTGTAAATCTGAACTTTCCCAAAAGGTTTATTTACCTGAATCACACATACAAATAAATAGATTTGAATCAGTCACTGAACGTTATTCCCCCAAAAGGTAGTCTATCATCCAACAAAGTCATTTAGTCCAAAATACATCATCTCCATGGCAGTATTCTATGCTCTCTTGGATTGTTGCAAATCCATCTGCTGCTTATCTACGATATTCATTTCCTAAGATTTTGACAAATATGGCTCAACCAACCATATGGCTCAACCAAATGGGTCTTTAAGACCCTTGCAATTATACTCACTCTTTGCCTTACCTGAACTATTTAAAAATATTTTATATTTTTATAAAATATGTGGGCATTAATAAATGTTGGGCAGCAGTCAATCACTAGGCCTCTCCCTCTGACCAAGTCAAATGCAACTAATCCACTGGATTTTTTTTTTTTTAATGTTAGTCTTCTAACAAGAATATTTTGTATCTATTTGGAGGTTCTCTCTCTTTCATTTGCTAACATTCTCATTTTTATGCCTGCCAGGTCAAATATACTGGAAATGCTTCTGTATATTGTATGGCCATTGTATGTGGCAGGTCTAACATGAGCCAGCCACTCATGACATTGATTGCATGGCAGAGCCTCCAAACTAATGCTGCACAATCTTGTCGCAAAGAGACTCTCTTTGGTGTCAGCAAAGAGACTCTCCGTGCTGATGGAACGATTCACATGGTGAACAGCTCCCATCTGTTAAGGTTGCTGCAAATACTTGCTGGCAGAAAGAGCAATGCTTAAAACATAAAAATTAAATATAAAGTGTTCCATCCATACATAGAAAGTTTTACAAAGCCCAGCAGGTAGAGTTTCATACTTAGACTGGGGAGATCCAGCTTCAAGTCCCTGCAGGTCACTGGGTAAGGTCTGGGTAAAGCCACTATCTCAGCCCAATTTCCCTCATAAGGTTATGGCAAAGGTAAAATGGGAAAGTGTCCGTACACTCTACCCTGGGCTCCTTGGAGGGTCAGTATAAAAAGTTAACAATTTAACAATTCCTGTACCTGCATTTTAGACTAGAGAATTAAGAAACAGTACAGGTTCTTTGAGGTATTTTTGGTAGCAGGACAGGAAATATTCTCAAAAAGTTATCTTTTCTTAAGTACTATGCTTGCTCTTCCTCTCTCCAGAGGTGGATTTCTTTAATCAACAGATTTACAGCACAGACCTAAACATTTTTACTCAAAAGTAAATCTCACTGTGTTCATGGGGCTTATTTAAAAGCAAGTGTGTTTAGGACTGCAGCCTTATACATTTTTCTCTAAGGTCAACATATAATTAATTGCAAGCTCCCTATACATGGAAGAAAATTTTCTATAAGGTTTTTCTCAAAACTGCAGTTAGTTCTCACATAGTATTCTGTCAGTGTTCCTGTTTGTCTGCATAAACTATATTTTTACATTTCAGATACAAATTTACACAGATACAAAGTCTATCCTTACTGATAAGTATTTTGAGATTTCTTATTTTATTGTTTTAAACATTATTGTGGATTGCAGTTGCCCTGAGACCATTTTTGCTAAAAGACAAGGCATAGATGCTTAATAAAAAATCTGTATTAACATGAATCTTAGTATAAGCGTTATGCTCTATTCAACACATGCTAAGAGAAAGATTCAACAGTCCATTTGATTCTAAAGAGATGGCTGAAAAGTGTCATCCACGCCATCATCAAAGGGTACTCAGTAGGCCCAAGTCCAATTCAAACCCACCCCTGAACAGGCTGCATGAGAGACCCTCATCCTGTAGATCATATTAACAACATTATCAACAGTCAAAACCGGGACAAGAACAGCTCATCATACTTTTATGTGTTTGTAAGGAGGAGGTTTACGTTCATTTTCTTGGGTTTCTTTTGCTTCCCGCTGAAGTTTTATTTCTCGAAAACGTGCTTCAGCATCTTGCAAAGCTTTAAAAAGAAAATATTGGTAGTCATTAGGGGGAACAAATTATTTCACCCACGTGAACATATCCCAGTCTCATAATGTATAATGCAGGCACCAACTCTGCACATGTGCACACAAACATTTGGGAGGAATGTGATTTGGGGAGATTTGGGCTAGCAAAACTGTACTGTTATGGTTTTAGCAAGCAGTTAATAACTCATAATCTTTAAGTGCCCTGATCTCAGTTACAAGCCAGGCTTCAAATGAGAGACTGTTTTATGAACTTTAGAAACTAGACAAATATTGTGAAAGGCTGTATTAGTGACTTCTAGTATTACTGTTCTTATGCAACATACAGATGATGAGCTTGGACTCCCAAAAACAGAGCAAAGAGAAAGAGATGCTTTTCCTTATTCTGGTGCGGGGCAGGAATCAAATCACAGTGGGTGCCATCAGATCCCTAAGAGCATTATTAAAGATTTGGGACCACACACCCCTTCTCTCCACATCTGAGTCCAATTCCAACACAAAACTTTGAAGTGAAACTACTCTTTGACAAAGCCCCTTAACTGCTTCCCTGCATCCCAGTAAAAGAACATGCCGGTGCTGAAGTAGCCACAGAACACATAACAAGCATGGAACTGGTATAATGAAAGTCTGGTGAAAGTGAATGCTGCAATGGAAAAAGCAGACATCAGCTGGGGTGTAGGGTTAGAAACAGGCACACAGTGCTGCAACCCCAACCCCCTAGAAAACTGCACTAATTTAGTATTCTGTTAAAAATTTGTACCCCATCTTTTCTTCCATGATTCCAGGCAATTTACAACATTCAAATCTTTACCAAAAAAAATGAAACATTCTAGGCATTTTACAAGTCTGGGCAGGATTTCCAGTAGGCAGCCATGTTTCAGTGAACATAAGAGAGTGCCTTGTGGCATCTTTAAGACTAACTGGGAGTCATTCTGATCACTGCTTCAGTGATGTACTGCTCAGTGTCTACTGCCCAGTGAAGGCATACTGAAGCTAATCAAAGGGAGACTTTCTAGCAGAAGGACTTCCAAGTTCCAATCTACTCATCAGTCTTACTACATCAAGAATGGTGTGTGATTTTGTAGATCCTCAACTATCCAGGGCTTTGGCAGCAAGCCAGTAGAGTATTTCTAACATTTCTAGGTTACTTCAACCATGCCCAGATAATAAACCATACAGAAGGAATGCATGCCCATAATAAAGGGGCAGCTGCAAAGTACCTCCTGCTCAAACTAGTTGAGCAATTCAACGTCTAATTGACTTTCCTTTTCATTTTTTAAAGTAAGGATTTCAAAGTGCCTGACTGCTTCAACCTACACCATGATACTAAAACAGTATTTACTCTGGGAGACAAGCGGTAGCAAACAGTTTTGGGGCAGGGATTTTGGTGGTGCATGAGTGTGAGAGATGCACTTTACACTCTCGCATAACACCAGAACCAGGCGACATCCGCTAAAATTGAGTGTTGGGAGAGTTATGTCACAAACTTAGGGGGTTTTGGGGTGTTCAGAGTTCTTGGTTCTCAAACCCTAAAGCCCTCAAGGCCCCCCTGTCCAGTAGTACTGCCACCACCCTGTATGTGCCAGTGCCTCAGTCCAGGGACACCGAGACCCTCTAGGCTTAACTCTAGCCCTTGCAGGCACTGAGCTCTTTCTCCAATTAAAGCTTCAGTCCTCAAGTTACTAGACCTCAATGAGCACTTGGTAGCTTGCTGAATGGCTAGGCAGGATTCTGAACCTTAAAAGAGATTTTAGTTTATTAAGTACATAAGGTTACATAAGGCAGCAAATGCTAGAGGCATAAACATCTAGTAAACATATCAGCAATAAAATAATAAAGCTAGCTGGCTATCTCTATTAATAGCTATCTCTCACCTGGGTCAGTTACTCTTGTAGATCTCTTAGCTCTAGGCTACCTGTGAGGCCAGATGCCCATGGTGGACAATTGGAGCTCACAAGCGTGCAGGATGTTGCACCCAAAAAACTCTGCCCAAGAAGAACCGGACACACCCCTTGGGGCACTCATTACTATACTTCTTATGCTAAAAGTGCTGAGGTAATAAGTGCTTCATACTTATTTAGACTGTCCAATCAGAAACTTTTGAGGACAGAACCTTCTCAGAGTGGGTCTGGTTACTAGCCCTCCTAGTTCTTACCCCTCCCAAATAGCTGCATTCCATTCCGCTTGATCAGGCACCCCTCAGTCAACTGAGGTGTTATAACATTCCAATGGGTTGTAATTCTTGTTGTCTGTCCTTTCTGGCCAGCAAAGGAGAGCCAACAATCTTTTTGTTTATTTACTCACATTCTTGCAGCTAGGAATGGCTAGCAACTTCTCCGTTACTGACTTAGTTTGGCCTGGATGCCTTTAAAAGGGAACTGGACAAGTTTCTGGAGGAAAAATTCATTAGAGGTTACAAGCCACGATGTGTATGTGCAACCTCCTCATTTTAGATATGGGCTATGTCAGATGCAAGGATGCAGGTTTCTCGTTATCGGGAGTGCTCCCTGGGGCATTTGGTGGCCTGCTGTGAGATACAGGAAGCTGGACTAGATGGGCCTATGCAGTGGGGCTGTTATGTTCTTATGTGCCCTAATTATGAATAAATATCTGTACCATTTTTGAAAACTTTTCCAATTCCTTTAATTCCTTGGTATCGACTTCCCCGGTCTCCTTCCATATAAGGAAACACACGAGCCTGATGTGTCCAGTAATAATCTTTGGAGCCGAAGAAAAACACAGGAAACTCTCCGATCTCATGCTTCATTTTCTGGATATTTGGAGGAACATTTTTCGGATGGCACACTTCTGCAGGCCACCACCTATCACACAAATACCCCAATGAAATAAGTTACAATTGACATTTTGTTCTGTTAGAGATAAATTAATAATACGAACATAGGTCACTTAATGACCTTCCCCCTAAAGATCAAAGAACAACAAACAGGCTCTTTAATGAGGCAATCAGGTCTCCCATAGCCCGGAGCAAGTGTCTGTTTACATAGCAAACAAGAGGCTCTTAATGTGAAGAGAAGAGGCTCTAAATGAAGTAATTGGTCTCCAGTAGCCTGTATGTGTCTGGCAGGGAGTGTCTGTTTACACAACAAAGGCACTTGATGGGGCTGAATGTTTGCATAACAACCTAATTACATAACAATGGGATCAGAAAATATTCCAGTCATTTAGTGATACACACCTGTATCTGCTTAATCTTAGTTCCAAGAATAAAGTAATAAATCATTTAATAGTGGGACAGCACTATAATTACCACAGTCCCAAGCACAGGTGGGATACAAATGTGATTAAAAATAATGGATAATATGGATAATGGATTATTAATGGATTAATAATAATGGATGGTATCCAAAGAAAGATAGTCATGGCTAAACACTATCTAAATCTATGTGACAAGTTTGTCATGACTAACTTAAATTCCATTGATTTCAATGGAACTTGAGTATAACAAGCTTTCTTTGGATACAACCCAACAAGAACAAAAATAAAGATTACATCCAAACCTGTAATTTCCCAGTTTGACCCAAATGATGTCCTGAAAGTGAATTTTCTTTCCTGCTTTGCAGTCATTGCAATACCAACTTCCATCAGGCATTTCAATGTTTAAACAATCTGGGTGAAATGCTGCAGGACAAGACTCACAACATAGAAGACTTCCACCTACAAAGAAATAAATAAAATAATTTACATTTAAGCAAAATGAAAAATGAGAGGAGCCATAAAATTTAAAATACTTTATTATAAACACTGAAACAATGAGCATAGGATGAGACTATGGACAAGGATTCATACAAATGCAGTTCCTGAGCAATCAAGAGCACTGAACATCTGCTGGAGGAGGAAAGTGTGCCCTGCTCCACAGATGCATGTGGGACCCAATATCTAAAGGTCCATCTCCACACATAGATCCCTCTTACTGTATCAGTTGACAACCTGAACACAATTATGGCATTTTATCTTTTAAGCTTGATAGGAGATATTCAATGAAGATGAATATTTAGAAATCAATTTTAAAATATTGGCTTGTTCAGCAGAACTTAAGGCAGAGGACAAAATGGACAACATTAAATTTAAAGTACATGTAACTCTGTACCAAACAGGATCTTCCTCATAACCATACACCAGACTGAGTACAGGAACCAAAGAGAGCAGGGTTCACCCAAGGTTGTGATAGGAAAGAGAAAAAACATTTAGACACCTTAGTAAGAGACAAAGTGGAAGAAAAAGAAACATGATCACAAAGCTGAAGATTTCTAAGAGGCTTTGAAATAGAAGCAAGAAGGTAGAAGAGTGAATATTGTTATTCAGATAGTAGAAAGTGACCATTAAAAATATTTAAAGTAGTACAATGATGCTGAAATAATAAGATCAAGGGTAGCCAATAGAATTAGTTGGTCAAATCCTAGAGTTGGTTTTCTTCCAAAACCAAACTGAGTTTCCTGGAATGATGAGTGCATTATTATTAAATAAGAATATTTATATAGCCCCTTTCAAAAACAAAACATTCTCAATGTTGTTTTACATAGCAAAGGCATATGAAGATAGTTCCCTATTTCAACGATGCTCAGTTTAATGAAGTGATTACATCCAAGGGATACAAGCTAACAGCCTCTGGGGGGAAAATTTTATTTATTTGCATTTTAATCCCCCTTTTTACCTCACACAGTCTTAAGGCAGCTGAACCACTGATTAGGTAGTATTTGAAAAATTGCTTAACATTAAATGAATTGAATAACTGATAAATATTCCAAGTGGAAACATACAATTAATTAAGTGACAGAGAGCTAAGAATACCCGGGCTCCAAGTTACAGCCATCTGAATTACAGACATTTGACTTATAGAAGGCTACGTTGGCACTTTCGCACTGGAAGTCTATCCATTCTGGTGCTTTTGCACAAGTGAAATAGCACTGGGCCAGCAAGGGCCTACTATTTTGATATACATATGTTCCAGTTCTGAACAGGTCTACAGAATGGAACCAGTACATATGCTGAGGATTTAGTGTCGTTCTACTGCGATCCTATACCCACTTACCTGAACTTATTCTGAACAGGTCTATAGAATGGAACCAGTACATATGCTGAGGATTTACTGTAGTTCTGCTGCAATCCTATACCCACTTACCTTGGACTAAGAGCTCAATCCTATTGACCATAGTGCTGGCGCTCCTGCCCCAGCACTGGGTGTCGCAAAAATGCCACTCAGCACTGGGAGGACACAGGACAGGAGCACTGAGTGGCAAGTTCCCTTACTGGGCAGGAGAAAGGCTTTTCAGGGAAGAGGGAGGGCAGGAATAAGGCAGGGGCTAAACCTGGCGGAGGGAGGACAGGCCAGCAGTGGCTGCTGCCGAATCCCATACCCACCCCTGGAGCAGGGGAGCCACACAGTGGCCTCCTCAGTTCTGCACCAGCTCAGGAGCTGGCACAGATTCGAGGAGACCCATTGGGGTCAGTGGAGTTCTACATGAGGTAAGGGAACTGATGTTTCCTTATCCCTAGGAGATTCCGGCGGCTGCTCTGGCCCTGCGGGATGCAGCTGTGGCCTAAGCTGCCAGGGCAGTTTAAGATTAGGCTGTAGGTTCCACTGAATTCAATGAATTTTACTTCTGAGTAAACATGCATAGACTTGTGCTCTTTGTTCCTGATGATGTACTTTGAGTTGCAAGAAAACATGTCAGAAATCTGATTGCCCCTTTTTTCTATAAATGGATAAAAAAAACTTTTCAATGGTTTAGAATGCTTTATACTTCTCAGAGGACAACTAATTTTAGCTGGAATATATTATTTTAAAAATCTGACCTGGTTGATATGACAGGAAGCAGAATACATTAGGTTTAGACAGAACTATGGACCTATTAAAGTAACATGGAATTCCATAGTTAATGACAGAGAACAAATGGAATCACCTATTTTCCTTCAAAAGACTAAAAAGATCATTAACACAGTGAAAAATCACTTCAGGTGAGATGAAATGACTATAAATAATATAATGAATCCAATTTTCTTTAAGGTAATAGACCCTAAATTTACCTGTTTTCATATCTTATCACTCCAGGAAAACTCTTACAGACTTGGCTAGAAGTGCATCATGTGATGCTTTATAAAACCAGGAAATAACCCAGGGAATCCAAGTCATACAAGCATGAATGAATTGAATACAGATTACAAAATCCAAACTTTTGTATTGGTGATTAGACTGAACAGCAAGTACAGCAGGATCAAACTGGATGTTTTATGGTTATCATGAATCGTTGGGGGAAAAAGGAATCTTATTTGCTTGACTAACAGCCCAATCCTATGCACATCTACTCAGAAGTAAGTCTCATTAGATTCAATTAGGTTTACTCCCAGGAAAGTGTGGATAGGATTGGGCTGTAAGAAGATCAATTATATTTTTATATTCTGTATATATAGAAAAAGCATTTGGCTATGCTGAGCGGAATTTTCTGAAGTATTATTGGACTTTGACTTCAGGAAAAATAAACCAAGAAAATAGTCAAACCTGTTATATAACTCTCCAGCAGAAAAACTATTACCATTATCTTTTATCTGAAATTAGATTCCAATGGGAAGCAAGACAAGGATTTCCTTTATGCCACTTTTAAACAAAACAAAACATGAAGATTTAAAATATTTATGAAATAAAAATTCAAGACACTATGGATAAAACGTTATATGAAGATGATGTGGTTTTCTTGATATAGGAATCCAAAGACTGATTTAAACCTCTTCTAAGCATATTAAATAGTTTCAGCATGGTATCAGGTCATACAATTAATCTGCTTAAATCAGAATTTTTGGAAACTGTGAAAAATCACTTGAAAATAGAAGTCGCGAATGTAACAGGTTTAAGACAGAAGATAAAAGGTATCAGTTAGTTGGGTAGATAGCTTAAATACAACAATAATGGATAATTAAGAACTATTATTTAAGGAAGTAAAAATGGATTTGAAAGGCTGAGTGAAGGTTCTTGGAAGAATTTTGGTGATTAAAAGAAAATGATTTCCTCGATTTATACTCCTTTATGTCTTGCTTCTGTTTCCACAAAAAAAATGTTAAGTAGGATGCAGGGTGTAAATCAATTGTAGTTATTTGGAAGCATAAAGCTTTTCATGTTAAAACCAGTAACAGCTTGAAGGTGGGGTGGCTCTTCCTTGCATTCCAAGGTATCATTAAGTTGCAGCTTTTATTTTATTCCTAAAATAAAATATTGTAGAAATTTAAGAACAAACATACCCCACATTGGGGTACAAGAACTAATAAGGGTTCCTAGACTACTGTCTGCATGGACTTGACTACAAAATAAGGACCATTTCATGTTGATAAAAAATGAAATAAATGTAATAATTTAAAAGTTGCCTGGAGCTTCTGGAAAGGCAAACTATAATGTTTTATTTGGATTTTTAATATTTATTTAAACATGAACTTTACATAGCTTTTAGTATTTCTCAATTTTCTTTCCTTTACAAGAAGTCCACCTCTTGTTTTTCCAATATATATAAATCTGAAGTTACATCCAAAGTAGTCTAACAACTTGTGTAACAACTCTGGAGACACTGACCAAATCTTACGCAGTTCAAAAAGAACATACATTCAAGATGAAAATTAAAATGGGACAAAGATTCTGAAATTGGTATTTCTGCCATACAATGGGTATGTATACTTGTCATGAGAAATTTATTCATGTTCATTGGTTAAAAAGTCCAAGAAGAATTTTACAAAATTTTGAATAGCAGTACTATATACCTTTAGGACTACAGAGCATATAAGGAACCACATCTGGCTTAGGGTGCAGATATTAAAGTGCCAGACATTCTGTTATGTTTGTTGTGACTGCATATATCAGTCCCAAACTGTGTACTGGAGGAGTCCTTGGCAGTACCTCCTACTGGTTCTCCTGGGTGTTATCTTGGATCACACGAAATCTCACATGAACCAAGATGGTGATGCCCAAGAGAGCCAGGAAAAGAGGCTGTGGGGCCACTGTGGTCCCAATGAGTTTGGGAACCACTGGCATATAGGTATGGAAGTACTAGGAAAACATCCTGTCTCATATCAGATGTTTCAGATTATGAGGTTCCACTGAATTAAATCACTGCCTCATCAGGCCATTTGAAAGGATCTATATGGCATGCAGACCCAGAATCTGGAACATCAGACTAATGAGGAAAAGAAATGACTTCATTTAAAATGTAAAAAGGAGAAAACTTACAATCAGATAGGTAAAAAGTTCACCTTCCAATCAGATAGGTTAGAACACATTAAAACAATATGTTATGACTACCCAACATCCTTGGCTTTGACTACCCAACATCCTTTGACTAGTGACAGAGTGTTTACCTTCACTTCTACAATATAGCAGGAAAACTTGCAGTTGGAACAGATTTTTTTTCTGGCAGATAGGGAGGAAGCAAGCTCCCTTCAACTGCTCATTCTCTGGCTGATTACTGAGATGTGTTTCAAAGTGTTATTCCTGAGAATCTGGAGATGCAGCCTTATGATGGACATTGCTAGTCTAGCCAGTAGCAAAGACCGAAGCACCTTTCCTCTTATTTCTGCAATCAATTTTATTCTCTCTTCTCAGTTACAATAAAAAGGTAACACAAAGTGGGCTAGACATACTCCTATCATTAGATATCCTGTGTTAATGACAAAGGAGTGAGTAGGAGTTATCCAATTAACTTTTTGAAACTTTTGGGATTTCCTATGGAACAGTGTTGGACAAGAGCATACAGATTCTCAGAGAATCAAAGCAGGCCAAAGAACTACCCAACTCAAAGGTGGATACATCCTGCTTCATCCTCCTTGCACCTAGAGGCACAATCTAAAAGGAATTCCAGGCTACTGACTTAAATGGACACTATTTGGGAAGAAGTTAACAGCATACCTGAGCAGAACAGTCCAGAGGAAATACAGGAATATTTAGGAAAAGGGGTTGTTGTTAAGAAAAGGTCATAGAATCATAGAGTTGGAGGGGTCCTTGTAGGCCATCTAGTCCAACCTCCTGCTCAATGCAGGACATCCAGAGCCAGAGCATCCCGAACAGATGGCTGTCCAGCCTCTGCCTGAAGACCTCCAGTGAGGGAGAAAAACGTGAACAGTACATCAGTGCAACATGGTAGCTGAAAACCCGTGGGAGGAGCGAGGAATACGAGTTCAGGTAAATAATAAAAGCAGCAGAGCAAAAAAAAAACCACACACAAACCCATCTAAATAGTTACACACACTCAAAGCTAATGTCTTTCAAACAGTGTTCATATCACGTAGCAAACCAGTCCTTTAAAAGAAGGGATGATCAAAAGTAGTTTGTATGTTCATATGGGTGGTCCTGTCCTGTTCAAAGAAACCCATCATCCCACAAAGCACACCTAAAGTAGCACTTGAGAACCTAGCCTACACCAGTAATATGATATGGATCTAATGCTAGTGTAGCAGTTTCTGTACTGAACACCGTTACAATTATTGTATTTTTCACAAATGTCCTTTTTCAGAAAAAATTGGCAATTTAACAGACCCTTTGTGCTTTATCCACTAACCCAGATTCACATTTATTTTTTTTCATTAGTGGTCTGCACACTGGCACATTTAGAAATTCTAAATTCACTAATTGTATGAACTCCACCTTGGCCCTCATATCTTGGAGTGGTAAATAAAGGCTTTCCGACATAACTTTTAAGAAAAAAGTAAACTTACCAGAACACTACCTTCAACCTAATAAGAAACTTGGAATTTAAACACCCGTTATATTTAGAAGAAGAAATGGCTCTACATTTATTTACCTTTTGAGCACACAAAACACCAGCTTACATTTACGTGTGCATGGTGGCTTTTTCCTTTCGTGGCAGTGAAGTGGTTGGTACAAACAATGCTGCTGGAAGTTATCACTGAGCACCCTGCGGCAACACAACCATCTCCAGCATGGTAAGCAACTGGACAGCGAACACACCGCACCATTTTGCCTAGCAGAAGCAAAAGTAGATGTGTAAAGAATATTATCAAAACCAGAAACTAACAAGAAAATGTGCTGTTGATGGCCACAGTGAGAATGGAAAATCCTAAAATGCAGCTATATTTAACTGAAATATTGCACATTGTTTTACTTAAGAGGATGTGCATTCTCATTTTAAAAAAACCCATCCTTTATCCTCCCTTCACAGTTTTCATTCAATGGCAATATTTACCACATAACAAATCAAGTACAGTTAGCATACTCTCCCCATACTATAAAAGCTGCAATCTCTGGGACAGAAGGGCTGCCGGATATCATAATTTTCCAGACACAGGAATCTTCTCTTAGAATGTTGTCACTTCCACTGGGGATGCTGTCAATGCTATCAATTTCATACAGATTTTGTCAGTTTAAACTGAGCTGTTGTCAGTTTTCCCATAGTCACTGGCAACATATACTGCAAACAGGAAGTTGGGGCTGGTGAGCTTGCTGAGCTGGTTAATAGATCTGAGCTGGTTAATAGATCATCAAATTTTGAGTACCACAACTTTAATTGTATTCTGTTAATGCTCACCCATCTGGCAAAGTGCATATTAGTTGCCAAGATTAGCAGTACATTAAGGTGTCTGTTACAAAATGGAATGAGTTTGAACTTCAAACAGTGCTAGAATTTTTCCACACATTCTTTTGTTGGCTTTGCTTTATGATTTTCCTTGTTGTTTTGGTGCTGCTGTTTTGGCTTTGTTGATTATCTTTCATTGTACTGCTGAGATCACATCTGAAATGTAACTAGGTCTGGTTCCCTATGTTCAAGAATGCATCAAAATCGAAACATCGGAAAAAAGAAACGAAACAAAAATGAAAACAAAAATGGAAAGCTTGTCCTATGGCAGTGTTTCTCAATGTTTGTCTTTCACCATACCACTTCACATCGTCCATGGATTCAAAGTACCACCAGAAGGAACAAACAATGATATCATCGCCGGTTACAACTGGATTGCAAGATGTCATGTGACAAACACCAGTAAGAGGCTCAGGCTGGACAGGGTTTTTTTTGTTTAACTGCAGAAAACCATGCTTTGGAGCTCTGCTGTTTGTTGTGTCATGTTCCTTGTCTTGTTGCCGGGTGGAAGGTGTCCAAGGTCCTGCGAGTGCTAACAGACACCACGTCACCTACCACTGGTGGTACCCATACTACTGGTTGAGAAACACTGCCCTATGGGCATGAAAGAAAGAACATGGCCTTTTTCACTTAGAGAAGAACAAGTGGGCAAGTCAGGACAGGGTTGTGCACTGCAGATATACTGCACTGAATAAATGTAGCAGGGAACTGCTTAAGGAAGTCACAGGTATAAGTATATAAAATTAGTATATAGTTTTGGTTAGAAATCAGAAGGTTTTTTTAAATTAAAAAATGTAGAACAATATCTCTAGAAAAAATGTACAACAAAAAGGGAACAAATTTCAAGATGAAAGATTCTTTATTCACCAATGGGAGCTAGTGTGCAGGAGTGTCCTGACTGTGGGTATGCTATTGTGTGTACTGTCCTAAAGGAAGTACTTTAAAGATATCAGTAAGAAACATATAGAAAATAAATACCTTTGGATACTTTGGGATTTGAAGGATTAGTAACATGACAGCTCACACAACTGTGAAGAGGGCATCGAAACCCCCTGTTCTCAAACACTGTGAGGCGGAATTTTTTCACACACGCTTCATGGTAAAATTTTCCACAGTGGGATACAACACAACGTTTCACTTCTGATTTTTTGTCTTTACATACAAAACACGTGTGAATACCTAATAAAAAAAAGTTTAAAACAAAGGTTGAATATTTTTACCCTATCTCTAAAGTCTAGAACACAACCGGAATCATTTCTGAGTGATACTTCAGAAATTAAAGTTACTAATTGTTTATTAAGAAAACAATACTTTTTCAATATTGTTTGATGTTTATTCTTCATATGCTCTTCTTAATTAAAGCATCTCCTACTGATCTATAGTTCCCCTTTATCAATGAGAGCCTTTGCAGAAAAGAAAAGCAACTCTGCATAGGGAAGAAATGGTGTGATAAAGTATCGCTAAGTTGTTAGTATGTCTGAGCAACATGGGAAAGTGAAGAAAGACCTACAAACAACATTAATTTGCATTATTCTTACAACTTCCTATCTTAGCTCTTCATAGCAAGACTTTATGCTCTTATAATTAAGTCACTGCTATATCAATCTATGCACTGATAACAAGCCCCTTATGTTCCAGCATAACATCAAAAGGATAACAATTTCTTGAAACAAAAACATGCAAATATTGTTGATCTGTATGAGTAAGACTTGCCTGAAGAACATTCATTACAAATAAAGTGTTCAGAAGGTTTTCCAGGAAGTCCAGTGCAGCTTGCATGAAAAGCACCAAAACATCGTCCTTCACAAAGCAGCAAGTTTCCAGGCTTTTCACAGAGCTTTTGGGAGGAAGAAAGGTTAAGAGTTAAAAAGAAAAAACTGGAAGAGCCTTTTAGAAGGTTCAGGCAGACCTTCTGAAGCGCAGAGAGGTTGCGTGCAGCCTCCCTACACTTCAGAAGACCTCCGGGGGCAACCGAAAGGCACTCCTAATTGCATCCAGAGATTCTCTGAGGCCCCCCCACCCCAGATCTCAGTATCAGCAGGAATGGTATCTCCAGCAGATACCGAGGGTCGACCTGTACTTCCAATTGTAGCTGACACAGCAACTTAAATATTTCACTACAAGTTGTGAGCTGTGCATAGCAGGAAAGATTTATTTATTTAACCCAGAATTCTTCAACCTAGGGATCAGGACCCCAATGGAGATGCGAAACCTCAGTTATGGGGTTGCAACAACTGACAGGAATGAAAAAGGCTGAAGACCATTGGACTAGAGAACAACCATGTAAAGGGGGAGGCATCAGGTGTACCCTTCAGGTACCAGGAGATTTGCATCCCAGTCCTGCTCAGATTCTTAGCAAGTGGCTGGCGATGGGGTTAGGGTGGGGAGATAGGGTCCTGGGGGTGTGTGTGACAGAATTGATGGTGGGGTCCCCAGACTCATTATTTATTTATATATTGGGGCTGTGGCACGAAAAAGGTTGAAGACCACCCATTTAACTCATTAAACAGATTTGACACTCTAAGGGCACAATCCTAACCCCTTATGTCAGTGCTTTCCAGCACTGGCATAGTGGTGCCAATGGGACATGTGCTGCATCCTGCAGCTGGGTGTCACTCATGGAGGCCTCTTCAAAGTCAGGGAATGTTTGTTCCCTTACCTCAGAGCTGCATTGCCCTTACGTCAGTGCTGGAAAGCACTGACATAAGGGGTTAGGATTGTGCCCTAAGTGGCATTCAAAACTAAGCCGTGACTTATCCACAACACTGATAGCACAAGCAATACTGTACTGTCAATTTTAGGACAGTATTTACTGTTATGTTAATGATGCAAGTCATCGGTAGGATATGCTTCCCATTCAGAAGCCATTACAATCAGAATGTTACTTTTACTCTTCACAGCAGTATTTTCAGGCAAATATTTCTCCACTTAGACTGCAATCTTATACATGCTTACCTGAAAGTAGGTCCCACTGAACTGAATAGGACTTACTTCTGAGTAGACATGCATAGGATTGGACTGTGTGCGCACTTAGAAATATATTGCATTTAACTGGCTTGCATAACATAAGGCGTTCTAATGCAGGTACCCTGAAACTATTTAGACAACAATTTCAAAAAGATTCTTCAGACACACTAGTTCATCTTTAAATTCTCACACCTGCTTTGTCTATTTTCCATTATCAAAACAAGACCATGTTCAAACTGGTTTTCCTCTAACCTGACAAACATATTCCTTCCTTGCTGCAGCTCCTCGATCAGTCTTTTTGGATGAAAGAGATGCTTCTGCATGAGCCTCATCAGCACTTTCATAGGGTGACTCTGACCGTTCATCTCCTTGACCATCTGAAATCTAAAAATAAGCAAAATGAATTAATATTTACACATTCAGGTTAAACATAATCAAATTTGAGAAAGAAGACTATATGTGAAAGAGCACCAGTTCCACTATTATCTATTAGGTTCCATTATTAGATGAAGAAAAGTTGCCCTTTACAAATATGAAAAATACGCATTTGTTCTACTAGCTACATTACAATCTCAGTCAAAACTCAATTTGTAAATGGATTCATATTTTTGTAAACTGCTCTGGAGTTCATATTTCCTACTTGGGATAAACAAAACTTTTTTTTATTAAGTTCATAATTGCAGTAATTGTATTTTCAACTAAAATGTTCTTGAAGCAATTTACACAGCAAAATAAATCTTAAAAATTGTTTCTCTTCCTAAAAGGACTCTCATTCTAAAATGAAACAGAAGTGAGACACCAGCAAACAGTCACTGCAGGTGCTATGCTGGGAGAAATGGGGAGAATTGCTTTTCCCTTTTGAGAACTGCCACTTAAAAAGCACCTCTTTACCCAGTGAGTAGATCATTTATATTCCATTTGCATTTCTCCTGGCAGAGAACCAAGTTACAAGTGGGACATAGCTACTAATAGTGTGGTACAAATGCTTTGTAGTTTCAAGACAGGACTTCATTTTTCAGATTGTACCTGTCACAGAAATAGCACAAAATCAGGTTGACTGAGATTAGACTTTTCCAGCAAGCTGTCCCTTATCATAGTGTATACTGGAGTAGAAAGATACAGTACTGGAAAGATCTGTATGTACAGAGGGCCTGCACATATCCACACTCAGCATCAACTGACTTAACCAAATGTGGACCGAAAATATTTTTTAAAACTTCCTAAATATTTAAAACATTTCCTCCTTCCTTCCTTCTCTCTGGCTGCCAGCATTGCTCCTTGGAGCTCCACCATGTGTAGCTGCAGGCTCTGGCTTGCCATTCTTTACTCTCTGGTCTCTTGCAGTGCTTCACCTAGCAGCTCTCTCCAGTCCAGAGACACTTTGGCATGGCCCACCATTTGAAAATACTTTGCAATTTTACAGGGACTTGAGCATTTGGGGTTTTTTGTATCTGCAGGCAGTCCCAGAAACAAATTCTCAGGGATCCTGAGGGCCCACTGTATTCTAATAATTTCAGTGGTTACTATTTGGTTTCCAGACTCAATTCAATTTTTGATTTCTGAACTTTTGTTGTCTGGGACCAAGTCACCTGATTATGAGACCACTTATTGGTATATAAACCTCTCCACATGCTTAGCCCGTAATCAGAAGCCCTGCTTTAATTTCTTCTGCTCTCTGAAGAATGGTGTTTACTAGTAATTTCTCAGGGGTGGAACCCCACTCCTGGGATGTGCTATAACGGCAGCTCTAGCTTATTGGTGACCCTGGGGCACTCCCCCTATGCATGCATGTCTCAGCTCCCCTCCCCCCCACCATGGTGCCCAGGAACAAGTTCTCTTTAAAGTCATAATTGCAGCTTCAACAGCAGTAGCAATGAGACTCTTGCCCATCTGGGCAATAGAGTGGAACAACTGCATCAGCAGTCTATCCTCTTTCTTCCCTTGGTTCCTAAGGAAGGCTTACTGGGAGGCAATGGGGAGCAGCTGGCAGCAACAGATCTCCCACTTTACTGCCCAGTTCCTATTTAACAATTCCCAGAAGCCTCTCTTAGAAGCCCAGAAATGAATTGTAAAATGGTACCAGGCGAAAGATAAGCAAGTCTATTGCTCTCCCATAAAGACCCCATACATCCCTATGGGCCCTAGTTTACTGGATGGTGGGTTGAAGGGCAGTGGTGGCAATAGACTTTCATCTGCCTCAGAGATGGCATGGTATGGGAACTTGTGTGGGCATGAGACCCTGAAAGAGGTTCCACCTGAGGAGCTACCCCAGGATATTAGTCCTTAAAAATAGGCCAGTTGTTGGAGAAGGTTAAGTTGCTTATTATGATGTACTGCTGGGAAGATATTATTCATTATATGCTGGTATTGTTTTCAGTACTGTTTTGCCACATTGATAGAACTTGGTTTTCTTTTATTGTAATTATACAATATTTAAATTATGCTTTAAACTGTGATATATTGCAAAATTAGTTTTTATTGTCAGATGCCCTGAATGCCCAATATCTGGTAGAAAGGTGGCATGTAAATAGGGTAAAATAGAGTTAAGAACTGCCTCCATCCTGGTCACTTTCCAACTTGCTCAGGGCCACCTAATTAGTCCACGGCAGAGGCTGAAGACCTCTTTGCTTAAGTTTGCCTTCTCCCTTTAGTTGCTCCCCATTTTTACTCTGTTCTTTTACATGTGCTGAATTTTTGGGTTTTTCTATCTCTAGTTTTTATTGTGCTTGATTTACTGTACTGTATTTTATTGGTTGCAAACTAACCAACGCACCTTAGTTTTGAAGAGGAAAGGCGGTGTTTAAATCTTTAAAATACATAAATTTAAACAAGCTGTTTATATGAAAACAAAGCTGAACAGCCTTTATTTGCTTTCAAATGTAATTTTAAGAAAACTCTTAAATGTTCTGTACATGGAAAAAAGATGGGACTGCAGTCTTAATTTTCTTGGTCCATTTCAGCTGAAAATATACGCAGTGTAAAGAAGTTCCTTATGTTATTTTAAAAATATATATAGGAGGAATTATACTGTTAGAGTAATAATGTTTGCCCCAAAATTTAGGTATTCACATAATTAACACTTGGTATTTATATAGCGTTTTTAAGTGTTCAAAGAGCATCACATACATTATCTTGCTATAATTCTTATAACAATCCTGTAAAGCAGTGTTTCCCAAACTGTGGGTAGGGACCCACCAGTGGGTCACAAGACTATTTTTGATGGGTTGCTGAAAGTTTTTGAAATAGCGATAGGTTACCCCTTATCCAGACATCTGAAATCCAGACTCTTCTGAAATCCAGATATTTTTGTCCAAGATTTGTTCATTGTAATGTGAACACTAGACAGTCTTATGCTTCTTCCCAAGTACAGTGCAGGTATAGGCAGTAAGTTCTGTTCTCTGCTCTGTGGTGTGTACCTGTACAGATACAGTATTGCTGAAAAGTGTCAGAGGTTACCAGACACCCTTAGGGGTAGAAGGGAAAAGAGCCAGAGGAAGCATTTCTCATATTTATACAATTATTCCGAATTCCAGACGTCTGAAATCCAGACACCTTCCTGTCCCAAGTAGTCCAGATAAGGGATCACCAACCTGTATTTTAAAAAACCACTTTGCAAGCACCCTTGCCTGGTCTGCAGAAGAAAATCATTACTGGAATGCTAACCTATGGTATGGGGTAATCCTCAGCACTCCAAATTAAAATGTCACATTTTTCCAATTTTCTCTAGTAATTGGCAAGCTGTAGATGTGTGAGCCCTGTTTCAGCCATTTGTCTGGACTGGAAGTTCCTAACTATACATCTTGCTCTTCAGTTCAGCTTTCTGGGTACCCTAGAATGACTGTGAAGATTTGGAGGAACAGAGTGTGTGTGTGTGTGGTTTCTTTCTGGATTTCCTTTTTTGTCTAGTGCAGTGGTATTCAAACTGGGGCATCACAATGCCCCAGCCTGTGGGTCCTGGCCTCTGCCCCCTTAAGGGGTGGGGGCAGCCAGGAGATGGGGAAAGGCCTCTTGGGGGTGCGGGGAGCCCTGCGCAACCTTCGGCAGGGCTCCCCAGGTCAGGGAAAGTGAAAGCGGAGCGATCGCGCCCTGCTCCGCAAAACCGGAGGCGGAGCACGATCGCTCTGCTTTCCCTTCTGATGGAGCTGCAGGGACTGGGTTCCCCAGGTCAGGGAAATGGAGAGTGGGGTAATCGCGCTCCGCTTCCGTTTTTGCGGAGGCAGAGCAGATCACTCCATTCTCCCTTTCCCTGACCTGGGGCGCTCTGCAGGCGCTCACGCGGGGCTCCCCGCACACAGGGATGGCTGCTGCAGGGACTGGTGGGTGCATCCCAGTCCCTGCAGCCCCCTGAGCGACGCGATCCTTCCCCAGGATCATATCGCTGCCTTTCCCCTGCCGCCTCCCCCCCCCCCCGCTCCCGCAAAGACTTACTGTGGGTTTCAAACTCCCGGAGAGTTTGAAAACCGCAGGTCTAGTGGGTTGTGATAGATTGTTGTTTTTAAAAGCAGATCCCTGTGCTTAAAAGTCTGAGAAGCACTGTTGAAAAGTGTTATCTGCATACTAGGTAGGGAGCAAAAAGGTGATTTGCTCAGTGCTACCTAAGCAGTCTATGGTAGACATGAGATTTAAATGAGGGACTTCACGATTCATAGGTCAGTTTCTTAACCACCACACCTCACCAATTCTCATACAACCAAGCTAGTTTTCTTCTCACTAGAACAGGGGTGTCCAAACATCCCTTGTGCTGCAATTCCAAATACCACCCTATCCTATACCTGAAAATGATTAAACCATTTAGAATTTTTATCACTACAGAATTTCAATTTTGAAAATGTATCCAAAGCCCACACACAATTCTACCACTGAAACTGTAGAACAAGTGCAAGATCCAAAAGAATGTGGAAGTATTTCCACAAACTCAAGACTCACTTTTTCTTGACCAGCAGCACCCTGTGCTATATAACAAACTGCTTTTGCAACTGCGGAGAATTTCATAAACAGTTAGCGATATGGCATGGGAACTTGGCAGTCAAAGAATGAGACCCCAAAAGTTCTACAGTTCTAATACAAGTTTCTTGAATGAGCCTAAGTAGCAATCTAACCAACCTCTGGCTCACCAAAACAGCTGGATGGAGGATTTAAGATTTAATTTCAATTCTTAAGTCCAAAAAATATCATTCAAAGCAGAACAATTTGCTGAGCTAGCCAGTCAGTAAACTGATATAGTGAATTGCTATTGTGTCAAACGACACATTTAAGAGCTGTGTATTTGACTTGCTTAGCTTTTCATTCATAGTAAGAGGATTAGGTCTAGAACAGGGGTGTCCAAACTTTTTGGCAGGAGGGCCACATCATCTCTCTGACACTGTTGGGAGCTGGGGGAAAAAATTAATTTACATTTAAAATTTGAATAAATTTACATAAATGAATATATTAGAGATGGAACTTTATTTATTATTATTAACAGTATTTATATACCGCTTTTCAACTAAAAGTTCACAAAGCGGTTTACAGAGAAAAATCAAATAACTAAATGGCTCCCTGTCCCAAAAGGGCTCACAAACTAAAAAGATGCAAATGAATACCAGCAGACAGCCACTAGAACAGACAGTGCTGGGGTGAGGTGGGCCAGTTACTCTCCCCCTGCTAAAAAAAAAAAAAAGGAGCACCCACTTGAAAAAGTGCCTCTTACCCAATTAGCAGGGGTTAATTACTTTATTAATGAATGACGGTCTTGCAATAGCTCAAGGCCTATAAAAGGCCTTGCACAAAGCAAGGCCAGCCTTTCCTTTGCTGCTGCAGCATCACAGATGTGAAACAGCAAGCCCTCCTCCCACAGCTCAAGCGATAGGTCGAACAGTTGGCTGTCATGCTGAGAACAGTTACATCAGGCCAGTGCGGGCTCCAGCAAGTCTCCGGAGGGCCAGAGGCTCATTGGAGACTGGAGGCTCCCTGAGGGCCTGATTAGGAGTCCTCGAGGGCAGTAAGTGGCCCTAGGGCTGTGGTTTGGGCACCCCTGGCCTAGAAGATTTCTGTGCATTGCATTTGTTCTTTAAGGCAGTTCAAAAGCATGGTGTGATGTGGTGTTTTGGGGAGGATACACCAAGATTTACAGCCTCTCTTCTTCCTAATAGCACTTTAAACCCATCACCAATTTCAAAAGCACATAATGCAGGTGCCTGTTGGAGAAGAAATACGTGGGCCCCTCAAGGCAGAGGAGTGCATTTATCCTGGGAAGGCGATTGTTGTTAAGATAATTAGGCCAATGTATTGTGCTGATGTTGCCAGTTTCCATATTGAGTTTTTCCTCTTCCATTTTATACACTAAAGCTCTCTTCCCTCTCCCCAACTTCAGAATTACATTTTTAAAAGCAAAGTTGACATCTGTTCTCTGTTGTGCAACTCCACTTCCTAACTAGGCCATATTATTTAACTCCAAGTATTCATTAGCCTTGTATGGAATTATGTGTTGCAAGAGTTCATTATGTTTTGATGTGCTTATGTATAAGCAACTTATATCCATTGTACCAGAAGGAAGTTGCTCGCTAGGGTTAAAGTTATATTAAGATGTTAACATTCCCTATTTCCCCAGCAGTAGCAATGCCATGTGACTGAGATGCTGAGCCCCCAAATGTATTCTATGCCAGATCAGATGATCCCTACACTAGACTTGCCAAGTGAGTAGACTACAGTCAATTCTCTTCATACATAAATTCGCTACTTACAAAGGGCAGAATTGCCACCTACCTCAAGTTTCCCACAATGCTGTTTTTGGCCATATGCAATCAAAACATCTATTCAGTCTTCCTAAGGTCTCTGCCGGCTTTCTTCCTGAAGGCTGCAGATACATTCAAAATGGCGCCTGCGACCAGCACAGAGCCTATGAAATGCCTGTATGAAGCTTCTGACTACATGTCAGATAGCTCCACACTAGTTGCATGTGCCACTTTGAACACTTCTACCGCCTCTGGAAAGTCTTTGCTGGCTTCCTTGGTGCAGCAGAGACCTCCCAGAGGTAGCAGGGACGTTCAAAATGCTGCTCACAACCAGCGCTGAGCTTTTGCAAGGGCCAGAAAAAACAGCAGCCCTACAGGTAAGGTGTCCCTCAACCCCCTGCACCTAACTCCACTGATCTCATAGGATCAATGGTTCATTGTGCGCAAATTCACTAGCGTTTCCAGAACCTAACCATAGCAGATATGTGAAGTGACAGTATATGCAGCCCAGACTGCATACTACAAAGGCAACTCTCTGCAGCGTTCCCCATGCCTCAAAACAATGAAAAAATGCTTCCGCGACCCATTTTCACTGTAGCAACCTAAAAGCGGGTCAGGGTGGAAGTTGGGGGTGACAAGACTACTTATGCTGTCAGGCAAGTTCTTATTTAGAAAAAATAGAAAAAAGATGAAAATGTAAACTTTTTATTTGTGAAAATGTAACAGAGAAATATTTTAGAAATTCTTTTTTCTTCTTCACTGCATTTTTTTTTTATAAAGGTACCAAGTGTCTTGAATTAGAGGCAGTACCGTGAGATCTAGGAGCCTATGGTCTCTGTGCTACCAAAGAAGCTTACCAGAGGAGGGAGCTGCTGATCTTTGCTATATACCATAGCAGTACCACTGCAGATAGCAGCTACTAACTCAGCAGGAAACCAACACAAGGGGTTAATAGGGTTTCATACGGCTGTATAAGCTGCTGATGCCATCCTGGCAGCGCAGTCTCAGCAGCTCTATCAATCACACAAACAATAAGCTGCTCTGGGACTATTCATAACCACTAGAAATGTCACTTTCCAACATTCCATCCTAATCCCAAACTAGATTATACATCATCACATGACTGGGACTGTTCGCTTGGTATTTCCAAATACAGTGGACCCTTAATACCCACAGGCGATCAGTTTCACAACCCCAGCAATACTGAAATCGGCAGACAATGAAATCCGTGGCAGACCAGGGTAGCAGCACCATAGGGCAGCCATTTTCAACCACTGTGCCGTGGCACACGGGTGTGCCGTGAGTGGTCCACAGGTGTGCCACAGGAAGGTCACTTATTAATAGGGCCAATGGGAGATGCGAGTCCCCACTGGCAGCATGGTGTGCCTTGTCAACTGACAAAAACCTGGTGGTGTGCCTTGACCATTTTAGTGCCTTATCAGTGTGCCATGAGATAATAAAGGTTGAAAATCACTGCCATAGGGACTTGCCTGCCAGCTGGATCCTCCAAAGGTCGTACCAGTCTCCCACATCTTCAGAAGGCCTCCTGGATGTGAACAGAAGTTGCAGACATGAACCAGAAGTAACTTCCAGTCTCGTCCAGGAGGCCCTCTGAGCTGGGGCTCAGCATTTGCAGGTGCTAAGTCTGCAGATAATGGGAGCCCACTGTATAAGTATAGCAGTTACATGGGTCCCGATCTAGATCAGAGGGGAGCATTTAACATTACAGTTAACTGGACAAAGAGGAATCTTTTAAAGTGGTGGTTCATTTTTACCAGGAGAAATACAACTAACTATTCCTCCAAAGATGAGGGTTTTCCAGTGATGATTGCTGGGAGCCTTTCTGGAGCTTCGAACAATATTTTCATTTCTTTAGTGATGTAAACCACTTGCTTTGAGCACATCCTCATCTTTCCCTTCTCTTCCTTGTTAATTTCTGAAATTTAGACAAATTCCTCCTCACATAATCACAGTAATTGGGAAGGATCTAGGATATGTGTGCCAGCATGAGGTGTACACTTTTAATTGCATGGGACCTATGGGTGGTATATTATCCAAACTGGCCTAATATTAATCAGGTTTCTCTTTAAAAGGCAGTTGCCACGAAATTCTAATTCAAAATGGAGACTTGAGTGCCTGGTTTGACCCACATATTTAAATAAAGCTGAGTAATCACATTTATCATTTATCCATGACCCTCAACCCTCTCAATTCTTAATGTTTATAGCAGTGGTTCAAAAATATTTTAGCACCCAGGATGACACTTTATTGGTATCCATCCAGGTTTATGAGACTTTTAAAGAAAAAGATCTAGAAAGAAATATTTATTTATTTATTTATAAATAATAAGTCACAACAATTTATTTATAAGAACCAGAAAGACGTTCTAACATTTATCTCCTTATACAGGTTGAGTCTCAATATCTACAGGGGTTCTGTTCCCAGAGTTCATTGCATAAAGTGGATTGCCCAGAGTGGATTGCAAAAATTGCATCAAAGCAAATTCATTTAAAAAACAATGTCTCTTTGCTCAGTGATTTAAAAACAGCCTTGCTGACCTTTGTAATGCATGAGGCAGACACTCAGTCTCTCTCCAGGCGCTTAGAAAGGCAGGGATCCCTCCCTTCACCTGGAGTCACAGCATGGGAAAAGAAAGGAGGAGGTGATAATCACTTCCACCTAGCATTCTTTCACTTGCTCAGGGGGAAGGGAGGGGTCACTTGCCTCAGAGTGAAGCTGTTCTAAGTGCCTAGAGAGAGAATGATTGATGGATTGTCTGCTGGCTGACCTCTCCCACATTAACAAGGCTAATGTTAAACAACTTTTTTCCTATAGTTCAGAAGGCCCTTCATGTCCCATTGAGGCAAAACTTCAGAAGAAAAAATTCATGGGTAATTAGCACCTGTTACCCTGCACATGCCTGATCTCGTCTGATCTGGGAAGCTAAGCAGGGTCAGGCCTGGTTAGCATTTGGATGGGAGACTGCCTGGGAATACCTGGTGCTGTAGGCTTATACCATAGTCTTTCGAGACTGAAGGTTGCCAACCATGTCTATGTCTATGCTTGCAAACTGCAGGAGCTGAGCCCTTTGCAAGGCAGTTAGCAACAATCTGATTTTTGAACAGCTTCAGGGCTTGAGGCAAGTAATTATCCGATCTTTCCATCCCCATGTTTTCACTGGAGGATCTTTGCGCTATGCGACCCACCAAAATCAGATTGTGACCCAGTTTGGCAACAACTGGTTTATAACCAGCACTACAAATTTAAACAGAAACTCCTACAATGCAATCATAAATATGTTCAGAAGTAAATCCTGTTGCACTGAATGAGACTTACTCCCAAATAAATGTGCATAGGACCGTAGCTTTAATATTAGGTCTTCCAATATCAGAGGTGAAGTGATTAACAAAAGGAACTGTTAACTCAGAATGTTGTAAGAGGTTAATTTTACAGCTGATTTTATTTTCAGCTTTAGGGAAAGATTGTATGTTCAAGAGGTTCTGTTACAACATATTTAGTATTAATTTTTGAAGTCTATTTGAAATAGCACATCTGTCATGCTCTATCCATGTCAGGAAACTGTAGAATTAAGACCTCATGCCTAAGATATTTCAAATAAGGGGGGAAAATTACAGTTCCAAAAATGCAGACCTTATACCACATAACCAGTAGATATGAATCTGAACATGCAAACATACTTACAAGTAGGTATATTTCATGTGGGATATAGGAATTCTCTTCTTAGTTGGTTCTTCTTGAGAGAAGGATGGGGTATTATGGGAAAGCCTCACCCTCCAAGGTGGGTCAGCAGACTCCAGTCTTTGGACAGGAGGAAGAGAGCATCCCCCTTGAACACCACCCCCCACTGAAAACTTTGGCAACTCTTGAGCCAAAAACACAAACCAAAAAAGTTGCTGCAATGAGCAGATCAAACAGGTTAGATCAGTGATGCAAACTTATTTGCATCAGGGCCCACCTTTAAAAAGTTTCACTTTACCAGTTGTTCAAACTTATATGGCTTTTTTTTATTTATAGGATTTTTATACAGCTTTTCTAAAACTCAAAGCGGTATTGGGAGGCTATAAAGGTGGTTGAGCAGCAGTGCTTCTCCCAAGTATCAGATTGTTTAACCCTTGATGCACACAGCCTAATCTGCCTTGTCAGTTTCTCAACCCACCCAAAAATTGGGTCATGACCCACAGGTGGGTCCCAGAACTAGTTTGGGAACAGTTAGGCTAGATCAAACAAGTGGAATCAACCATGACAAGAAGTGCCTCTAAATCTCCACAGGCCAAAGCGCAAAGACACAGAAGACAAGGAAAATGATTATCTTAAACCCTTAAGAGAACAGACCATGTGATGGCCGTGTGAAATCAGACAGATTGGGCCTTGATAAAGTCCATCACCTTAACAGAAATTCACATGTAAGTATGTCCATTTTCACAGTACTGAGATCACGTTTCTTTCTTCCCATGACCTACCTCCTCTTGAAAATGTGTGGCATATGTTTAACATAGATTCTTCAATCTGTGCCTTACATTTATTTCTAAATATAAACTTACATCCATCAAAAATTGGCTCCCAAGGAAGCTTACAATGAAAATTCACAATATAGTTAGGGATATATTTGACACTAGTGAGGAGCCTCTTCTGGGTCCTGGCAGCTAGTGCAACAGGTCAATGTTTCAGGCTCCTTCATCCAGTAGAAGGCAAAAGGAGCTACCAAATATTCAGTTTCTAAGTAGATGGAGGCAAGGATAATTTTTCTCCCCTCTTTTAAAGATTCTGGCTCTGAGTAAGAAAGCTTGATATGTAGGTCATACATGGGACACTATCTTTAAGGTCCAGGCAGCACTCTGACATGCTCATTCAGGTTGCTACCTCTCAGTTTACTTTGTGACCCTTATGGCCTGAAAGGAAGTCTGACTAGGACCCTCATGACTATGTAGACATGCCTAGGTACAGTAGGAGGCCAAAGAAGCTGATCGCAGGAAACTGCACGAGTGAGGGTAAAAAATGCTGAGGGGCTCAGAACTAAAGCTAAAGCTTTAAACTAAACTAAAACTAAACTAGAACTAAAGCTAAGAGCTGCCTGTGTGTTAGGTCATCCCATGGAAACCTCAGGACTTTGAGACCCTAAGTTGCAAGTGGGTAGTCACAAGATCCAACACATAGTGAACACCTTTCAGATAATTCCAATGACCGCTGGATAAAGAACTGGAAATCAAAGCATATTTATCACTTCTTGAAAAACTATGGATTAGGAGGAAGTTCTTTTAATCTACCAGGGGGTTAACTGAAGCATACCTGGATTCTGAGGCATGCCTGAAGCCTGGAAAAGGCCTCTCACTTCAAGGCAATGTGAACACCAAATAAGGAGTCTTTAGATCTGAGAACCACAGCCTCCTCAGCCACCAAGGACCAATGAAAACCATCTTCATCTGTTATTGGCAGATTTTTTTTCCCCCAATAGCTTCTGGGATGCAGGGAAGTGGACAATTGTGCAGGGACACTTTGCCTTTAATGCATAGACTACAGTCTTTCTTTGACTGAAACTGTGTTCTGACCTTGCAAAGTGAACTGTTGAGTGGAGAATCAAGTAAAGTCTATCACCACCTTCCCAAGCTCTGTGCATACTCTTATATTGAAGAACCATTATATGGAATCCAGAGACTAATGGGCCAGTCAATTGTTTGTGATGAGTACTTGCCTGTATGATTCCAGAGAGACTTTTACCCAAAAAGATAGCAGTACTTACTTCAAAAGGGCGGGTGACCACACTCAGTTGTCTATTGATACAGGTTTTGGGTTAGGTTCTCTGCACATACAAGGACATGTTGTTCCTCAGTGTGTCTTGAGAAAAAAAGTAGCCGCAACATGATCAACCTCTGGTCGCCGCATCTCAAAAAGGATATAGTAGAAATGGAAAAGGTGCAAAAGAGGGCAACTAAGATGATTGCTGGGCTGGGGCACTTTCCTTATGAGGAAAGGCTACGGTGTTTGGGCCTCTTCAGCCTAGAAAAGAGACGCCTGAAGGGGGACATGATTGAGACATACAAATTACGCATGGGAAGGATAAAGTGGATAGAGAGATGCTCTTTACGCTCTCACGTAACACCAGAACCAGGGAACATCCACTAAAATTGAGTGTTGGGAGAGTTAGGACAGACAAAAGAAAATATTTCTTTACTCAGCATGTGGTCGGTCTGTGGAACTCCTTGCCGCAGGATGTGGTGACGGCATCTGGCCTGGATGCCTTTAAAAGGGGATTGAACAAGTTTCTGGAGGAAAAATCCATTACAGGTTACAAGCCATGATGTGTATGTGCAACCTCCTGATTTTAGAAATGGGCTATGTCAAATGCAAGGGAGGGTACCAGGATGCAGATCTCTTGTTATCAGGTGTGCTCCCTGGGGCATTTGGTGGGGCCACTATGAGATACAGGAAGTTGGACTAGATGGGCCTATGGCCTGATCCAGCGGGGCTGTTCTTATGTTCTCAAGATTCAGGAAATCATTGTTCTTAGAGCCTGACCAATTTTCTCTGAGTAGACATTCTCCCACGGTTTGCTCATTGGTTGCCAAGCTCAGGACCCATGGCGATCCTTATTTCCTGACTCACATGGGAGGCGAAGACACCACCACTGGTCAAAAGTATGAGGCATGACTTAAAGCACCAAGTGAACTGCTTAAGCAACAACACTATTGAAGCTTGGGTATCTGGTGAAAAGGACAGTTGGCCTAGGGCAGTGTTTCCCACAACTCTAAAATGCAAGAAGTAATCAAATTGGTTCCAGAAATCTTATTTCATGGTTGGTGAAGATGCTGCGACTCTGAAGGTGCTACAAAATGGAAGAGGGATGTGGAGAAACAATGGAGAACAAACAGGCAGGCTGCTCAGGTAAGGCTACATGTAAGTTGCTATAACCCAACAAATCTTCTAGGCTGGAATATGAAAGTAGGCCTCAAAGGTCAGAAATTCTGCCATCTGAGCTATTATAAGATCAAATGAAGAGACTTCACATGGAACTCACGATGAACTAGAAACCTGTTTACATGCTTCATGTCCAGAGCACCCTACACTACTTTGGGACTGTTAAAACCCCAAACCCCTTTTGATGTCTGGATCTGGGTGGATCAACCCAATTTCCTAAAAGATGGGAACACTGTCTTGCAGAGTCACTTGGAGATAAGCTAATCTCTGGAACCAAACTTTTGAGTGAAGTGACATGGAAGAATGAAAATGGCATACAATATTTAAGGTGGCTTTTTAATATACTTTCTCTGTTGACATTGGCTTCTTCTAATCTTTAGAAACTATCAGCAAACCTTCCAATGGGTTCCCAAATATCTAACAGACTTAAAAAGAATGCTAGAAAGTTACCCTTGGATTTTTTTTTTTAATTCAATCCCCAAGCTCTCGACCTTCTAATGAGCAAACTGGACATCAAGAACTTGGCATAAGCTAAAAAGGCATTCTTCTGTCCCTTTTATACAAGGGAGGAATAGACAAAACATCTTTTACACAATTGGGGCCTGTATGATAGATTTTACTAGGAGAAAGGCACACACAAAGCCAACTGGATTGTGTCGGGGGAATTCCACATCCAGACACACAAATCCTGTATACACTGTGTTAAATGGGTTATTCCAATTTGTTTCATAAAACTTTGCTCTAAATATAAGAAGGACATCAGTATAAATACGGGTGCCATCAGGGGATAGCCAGGTTGCGCACTGGCAATGACGGATGTCTATCAGAGGGCCTAGCTGATGGGGCCAACTTTTGAATCTTCTATATTGGCGATAGCATTATACCTAGTACAGGACTTTCCCAAGGCCTCAAACCACCTGGTGGCAGCACTGGGTATGAATAAATGATACTGATGAATTTAATTTATATTCTTTAATATAAAGTTATAAGATGTGTACAGATATAAGACTACTTCTAGGTTAAGTCACTGCCAGGGTTATGATTTATACACCACCATGTACTTAAAAGTGTACTCTTAAAACTGTGAAGACAATTTGTATCTAAAGGAGTCAATATACAGGCAGTCCTCAGTATCTGCAGATTTGGTACCTGCAGATTTGAATATCTGTGGAATGGGCCACCTGTAGCACCCCGAACCTGACTAAAGCTATATTCCAGTCAAATCCAGAGGGCTTGGGCCCCCTGAAATCCATGGATTCCAACTTCCACGGATTTCTGTATCCACAGGGATTCCAGGAACAGAACCTGCAGATAATAAGGGTCGCTCTATTTTGTTTTTTTGTTTTTTAATTTTTAACAAAATTTCAACTTGTTTTGGCAACATTACAGCTTGAATGGTAGCCAAAATCAAAATGTTATATATTGATTTTAAACTTGAGGTAATCATAATTATAATAGATGTGAGGTTATATACACAGAAGATTGCAAATGCATGAACAGCACCATAAACATGAATGGTATTAGTGAATTTTTCAGAGTATTATTTGCATGTGGGCTCTTTCTGAGCATTTTAGTATAAGGAATGCTCTTGCACCAATTTGACATTAAACTGTTTTCTGAATCAAGTAATTTAGCTTAATTGAAGAGCCTAAAGAATGCTTCTGTTGCAATATGTAATTTTTTAATTTGATACAATAGTAATGGAATTAAAAAACTAAAAGATGAAGAAAGGACAAACTGTACAACCAGAAAGGACAAAGAAGTTCTTATTTAACACTCCTTTCACTACATGGCAGGACCATCAATTCACCACTTTCCCCCTCTTCCCACCCTGAACAGATTACCCTACCATAGTATACTACAAGCAGAAGGATGTTACACGGCAAGCAAAGTTGATTTAGGAAAAAAAGGAGCTTACAAAACAGATACACCTTGCTCTATTTTTGAATGACTTGTTCTAATTTTTAGAGTAGGAGCTTGATTAAAAAATCACAACTGAAATTTTTATTATGGCAGTTATTTGAATGCCATTATTCATTCATATTTTTACCTCATTCTCAGTTAATGAAGCTGAAGGAGATGAAGTTTTGCTATAAGCAAGATGAGAAGATTCTGCTGCTGAAGCCCGATTTCGTTTCTTCAGTGGTTTACATGCATCTGAAAGACCTGTCGTTGTGGTAAAATAATTTCTGTTTACAAAATGAACTTGGAACTCTAATGTACTTCCTTGAAGTGTTGACAACATTCTCCCATTTGTGTAGAATCAATTACATTGGCCTTTTAGACTCCTACAGAATTAAGTTGTAAAACAAATATTGATACACTTGTGTTTTTAATAAGAAATATTTCAGGTGACAAAGCTTGCAACGTATAATTTATTTATTACATTTAATACCCAACTCTTTCACCATGGCATCTGAGGCAGCATATGTAGGATCTCCCCTCATTTTGACAATGTTTCAAAACAGATTTTCCAATTTTTTGGAGGATACAGTAGTATAGGATATTGTTAGGTATATATAAATTGAAACAGATCGTTCTTAGGGAAAAAATACCACACCTGAATGCTTATCCCTATGTATTCAGACTAATAGTTTCACAAGCTCATTTTTTATCTCCTTCTCTACTTCATTTCTCTGTTCAAGTGAATCTTCTAAGTGTGCAAAAAATAATACCAAATAAATGATAAAGGCTTGGATCTTAGGAATGGAATCTCTCATCTTCTCCTCTCTACAGCATCCAGTATGCTTCTCCCACACCCACAATCTGTAGAACCACATCGGGTAAAGGAACATTCCAGAACAATACTTGATGTGGTACTGTGGGCTATGGAACTATCTTCTGCTCACGTGAATGCTCCAATGGACTCAAGCCATAGACTCCTGTGGCATCTTAAAGAGTAACACATTTATCATAGGATGAGCTTTCCCAAACTAAAGTCCACATCACCAGATATATCTGATGAAGTTGGCTCTAGCCTATGAAATTTCATTTATTTTTATGGTATATATTTATAAGAATAATTATACCTAGTTTTTCCTCAACATACACAAGCTTAGATTGAAAACAAGCAAGCACAAAAATATAAGCAAGTATTTAAAAAGGAAAAGAAAATGCAGACAGCAGAACAAGCCAGACCTCACAGTAAAAGAAAACCAGTCATACTTAAAATTGAGTCATCCACCAAAGATTTAGTGGAATCAGAACCTGCAAGAACCATCACCCAATCCTGAATGCCTTTTGCATTAGTCAGATCTTCACTTGGTACTTGAAAATAAGATGGTAGGTAATATATGCCTTCCACCAAAGAGAATTTCAAAGTATTGAGGCCACCTCTAAGTTAGTTCTCTAGAGACCATTATAGCCAATGATCACTTGGACATCCAACCGAGTCCAAGATCTAGGATCAAGTTATGAACCTGACCTTTCAGGAGGAATAGGAACACCTATTCCCAGCTTCATTAGCAGAAAAATAGCACCTATGTCTTGCCAAGACAAAGTGTTAACTAATTCACAATGCATTTTGGGGCAAACCCAGGAGGAGCAAGAAACCTCTGCATGATCTGGAAGCGGGCCTTCAGCACTAAAAATAGCCATAGAGGCTGGGAAACAGTGCCATTTGGCTGCATGAAGAAAACATGGTTTTAGCTCCTTTTTTGTTTTTAAAGCCCTTTAAATGTGGACCCCGGTATCCACATTTTAGTATCTGCAGGGAGTTCTGGAACGTAACCCCTCCCCCAGGATATTAAAGTCCCACCTGTACTGATAACTCTGCAGCCCAGATCTTCAGATAAGCCCCAACCTTTTCACATAGATGCTAAAGAGTATGAAGGAGAAGATGAAATCTTGCAGAACTCCATAGGCCAAAAGTCACAGAAGAGATCAAAAGTCCCACCAACATCTTTTGAGTTCTGCCTTTCATAAACAGCATAGAGATCTATGTAAGGGTTCAACCACAACCATCCCTGCTTAGTAACCAAGAGGATGCTAGGAAACACTGAACGTTGCCAAGAGGTCCAAGAAAACAGGATCACACTTCCCCTCATTTTCCAGCACATGCATTGCATAGCAGCTTCAATACCCAAACAAAGTTGGAAATCAGTCTGAAATTAAACCAGATAATCATCCTGAAAAATCTGGAACTGGGATGTCACTACACACTCAAGAAACCTGCCCCCAAAACATATGTTTATTCAATAATGTTTAATTCAATAAGGGGCACATGACTATGCCATTCACAGTTGATGGAACACGGCCTGCTCATAGGGAAGTCTTGGTCTAGCCAATTTAATTAGCCAGAATGGGAAAGAATCAAAGTTACAAGTGGTTGGTTGCACAGCTCCAAGAAACCTGCCCACAAAAGATGACTGAACAAGCTCAAAGATGCGCATAGAAACAGGACTAGAAGGCGCTCCTCTGGAGTGATCATCAAAGACCTGGGATCTAAATCAACATGGGCATGAGAGATTTTATTCATATGATGCTTAGCAATCTGATCAAAGTTGTCATGGGGGTTGCATGTGCTTCACTGTACAACACAGAGCAGACAATAGCAGCAGAAAGATTTCTTTGTGGCCATCAGCACTGGGACATAGACTCAAAGGCAAGTTCTAGCCCATGTTCTATCATTCATCACAAGACTTCATCCATTTGTGTTCCAGCTGTCTTCAGGGGTTTTGTGGTAAGGGAGAGAGGACTTGGAAACTGCCAAATCCACCACCTGGGTCATTTCTGTATTCCTTAAACCAATCAAGGCATGAAACAGGACTGCCAGATACACTAGAAAAAAAGATTCCAAGGGCTTTCAGAAATCCATTTCAGTCCATTAGCCTTTGGGGTTGGAACATCTTAACAGATTCCCTTCCCCAGATGAAATGAGTATTTGTCAGAAGCCTAAACTGACCAGTACTGGTCTGTACTGGTCTAGATTTCTCTCATTCTGTTCAACATAAAAAGAGTTCAAGAATACATTGTGCCTGATGTGCGAGGCCAGGTATTACCTGTGATAGGCTTGTGGATGTCATGGAGGCCATGAAATCCTGAGTAGTACCAAATAAGGAGCTTCAGCATGAATATTAAGTCTCCCATCAGCTTCAGATCTTCATACCATAATAATGTTGTGGTCCTACCAACACTTACTTGAGAATGTCTTAAAGAACTCTGTGGGACTTCTCAGTCAACATACAATCCAACTGTAAATTTGTTATTTTTTAAGGTGCCACAGAAGCTGAATTATGTGTTTGGTGAACTGGAGAATGTACAATATATTAAGTACCACCATAGAGTTTACCAAGTCACACTATCATTTTCTGCTACTTTTGAACCTGCGTTCATGCTGTGCTACTAAATTGCAAGCAAGTTCAAGAATTCCTCCCTTCAAGCTGCATCATTAGAAGGAGATATTGGGCCACTTCACAAGATCATTCTCTGTAGTCTGGATCATGTAGGCAGATCAAAGCCTATAAAGACCACACACTCCCTTCTCCCCATGCCTGCTTATACACCATGGACAACCTGGTCTGTTTGCAGCTTGTTTACACGAAGCTGGAAAATCATTAAATTCTGGTTTCACATCCTGGTTTCAGAACCACTTTATAAAATGACAGTTATAGCTTTACCCAGGCTGCAGTATCATTTAAACAAATCAGCATGTAAATGTCATGACTCTGTGTCAGATCCAGCAAATTAACAGGAAGGAAAAGTCTGTATTCTCAATCAGGGCTGGAGCCCTATTCCCAATTCAAGCTAATCATAGTTTTTTTTCAATATGTGGACCAGGGCAGAGACCAACAACGGCAATACAGGAAAAATGCAACTCATGTTGGCATTCAAACAATGCCACATATTTAATCAAAAATATAGCTGGCCATCTCAAACAACTGGAATGTATAATAATTGAAAACGTTACATCAAAGCTTATTCTAACCACATTACCTGACTGGTTCTTTTGTGAAGAAGAAGTTTCTGTGACTTTAGCAGAGTTTGTTTTTGCTGTTTTGTCATTGCTTGTCTCCCTCTGTCACAAAAAAAAATAAATAAAATGAAAAAAATAAAAAACTTCCTAATTTGGATAAAGGTGGAAATTACTTCAGGGCTTCTGTTAAAAAACAGATGTCTTTGCTTCACTTAAGTCATAATTATTTTTAATACAAAGCTACAGCAATCAAACAATACAAGTAAAAAAAACAAAAAACCAGATGCTATAGCTCCAAGAGCTATCACATTTACATTGTATCAGGGAAGATATACTATTAATTGCTATTAAAAACAAAAACATCATTTTTACCATTTGTGTAAAATCTGAAGCGTACTAGCAACGTAAGATAGGATCATAATTTTGACACTGAGGATTGTGTAAATTAATTTCAGATTCTTGATTGAGCCAACAACTAGATTGAAAATCTCATGGAATTCTGAGAGCAGATGATTTCCATTCTGTAACTTAGAAGAGTGAGCATTTCAGCTAGGAAACACAGGCCTTTCATTACTGCCATAGTCCAACCCCGACCCATTCCACTTGTTGCAAAACATGCTATTTAGTTAAGTACAATCTTGTACAAGTTTTGAGAATCATCTGAAGAAACCTGCAGCAGCACTGTTTGAGAACATAGATTTGTAATAAAAAAAATCTGTCCAGCGCTGACATCACTGTTACTGAAAAAGCTAGGTTTCTGCTATCATTTTTAACCATAGTTAACATATGCACAATATATTTCATCTGAATTTTAAACTCCCCTGTTTGTTAAATTAATGCTACAGGTATCTAGAATCAATGGGTTGACTCCAAAGATGCCATTCCTTAGAAGGATCGATTCCCTTCAACAGAGGAAAGGCAACTTGGATCTAACCTTGAAGGCTTTAAAATTGTGCTATAATCAAATACTTTGCTTTCTTGAACAAGGTGTGAACTTATAAGGTGGCACAGGAGCATACTTAGAGCAAAGACACATCAGTATTTCCAAAGTTATGAACTGCACTGAACTGATATTAATGAACAGGAAGAAGTTGATATTCTAGAAATGAAGTAGTGACTCGCCCTCTCAATTTCTTTGTTCTCCAAGGAAAGAGCACTATGTAATGTCCAACTCACAGCAATAGTTCCCAAGGAGCTCAAGGCTGTGGTTGGCTTCAGGTGTTACCTTTTACTTTGTCAATCTTCCCTATCAATTAGAAGAGGGAGGAATAGGGATATTTGGCAGTTTAAACAGTTAATACCCTACCTATCCACCTTTTACCATCTGCACATAATTCTCACCTCTAACAGAGCTACTGTGGTTTGAAACACTGGGCTTCTTCCTGCCCAGGATGTCAAGGAAAGGCAAGGGGTCAGCCCATGCTTCAGTCCTTTCTAGTTTTCCCACCCTGTTAGGACAGCTGTGGGAAGCAGCCCTTTAGAGTTCTGAACAGGGAGGGCCAGCTACTTTTCACATGAAAACTATAGGAAGGCCCTCAAAGGATAGTAAAAGGCTAACTGTAGGAAGGCTCTCAAAAGACAGTAAAATGTAAATACTGTTTTCTTAGCATTTCGAAGCTAAGATACATAAGGTAAATTATAGGCTTGGTTTATCTCCCCACCAGGAACCCTTGTCTACTTAATTGGAATGTTTGGGGACAGGGGGCTTCCATTCACTCTTAGTCATGAGGAGAGTCATCCAAGACTAACAGGCTTTACTACTACATATACTCTTGGAGAGGGAGAAGCATCAAGAGGGAAAACAGCTGCTTTTGGAGCAACTGACAGATTCTTTTTCAAAAAGACAGCTGCAACTGCTAAAAAGGTTCCTGTGGGAAAGATGCAGCTGCTTCTGTTCTCCTTTAAGAGATGAGGAATATCCTTCAGTCCCTGAATCCAATGTTGCCCTGCCAACAGTTCATAGCACAAGTAGATGGGAACCCCCTCCCCAAAATTCAAAACAAAGAGTCTCCTATTTTGCACAATGGACAGAATGTTTGAACTACAACTTAAATATACTGCATTATGAAGTAAAATTGCATGACTGAATAGCAAGGAAATCTTGAGTACTCACATTGAAATGAGTTCTACTCATCAGAAATAAACCTACTTAAAAAGTAAACACTGTGTGCACAGGCAGACTATTCTCTAAACTCTGAGCATCCTTGAATGAGAAATCTGACTTGGTGGGTATGACTCCATCATTGAATCGCTGTGGGTTAAATTACCAGGTTCAATTGTAATTTAAGCAATGTAATACTGGGGGTATGCTATCATCCTTCAGAGCAGAAACCTGAACCTTGAAATGAGGAAACAAATCAGGGAGGTGTGTCAAGGAGAGACAGAGTTGTAATCATGGGGGACTTCAATTATCCTCATATTGACTGGGTCAATTAATGCTCTGGTCATGAAAGAGTCCAGATTTCTTGACTTGCTAAATGACTGCTTTAGAGCAGCTAGTCATGGAGCTCAACATGGGGTAGATGACCCTGGATTTAATATTGTGTGGTATTCCGGATGTGGTTAGAGATGTAATTGATACTGAGCCATTGGGGAACAGTGACCATGCTATGATCTATTTTGCCATGCATGTCGGGGGAAGAGGGCCAAGCAAATTTGACACAAAAGCCCTTGACTTTTGAAGGGCAGATTTCCCCCAAATGAAACTAGTTAAAAAGAAGTTGAAACGGAAGGTAAAAAGAGTCCAATCTCTGCAGTGTGTGGAGGGTGTTTAAAACAACAGTAACAGAGGCCCAGTGGAAAGGAAGAAGAGCTCAACTAAGTGCAAGAGGGTGCCAGCATGGCTAAGGAGCAAAGTCAGAGAGGCTGTAAAGGGCAAGCAAGCTTCCTTCCATAAATGGAAAGCTAGTGAAGAGAATAAAAAGGAACATAAAATGTGACAAAAGAAATGTAAGATGATATGGGAGGCCACAAAAGACTTTGATGAACTCCTGGCCAGCAACATTAAGGGGAATAATAAAAAGCTTCTTCAAATATGTTAGAAGCTTGAAACCTGCCAGAAAAGCAGCTGGCCCTCCGGATGGTGAGGGAGAGAAAGGGAAGATAAAAGGAGACTTGGAGATGGCAGAGAAATTAAATGTGTGCTTTGCATCGGTCTTCATGGCAGAAGACCTTAGGCAGATACTGCTGCCCGAATGGCCCCTCCTGACTAAGGAATTAATTGAGAAGGTTAAAAAGTGAGAAGGAATTAAGTGAGAGGTTAAAAAGAGAAGACGTTCAGACTGAATTGACAAAGATAAAAAAAGTCACCAGGTTCAGATGGCATCCACTCAAGAGTTATTAAGGAACTGAAGAATGTTGTTGCTGCTCTTGACTAAAATATGCAACTCATCCCTTAAAATGGTTAAGGTGCAAGGGAATTGGAGGATAGCAAATGTCACGCCAATCATTAAAAAAGGAAGGAGACGTGACCTGGGAAATTATATGCCTGTCACCCTGATGTCTGTTCCAGGTAAGATGGTGAAATGCCTCTTGAAAGAAAATTTTAAAACATAGACGAACAAGTCTTGCTGAGGAAGAATCAGCATGGTTTCTGTAAGGGCAAGTCATGCCTCACAAACCTTTTAAAATTCTTTGAAGTGGTCAACAGGCATGTAGATGAAGGAGAACCTATGGGAATAAGATGGCAGGTCCTCTCTTGGATTAGAAACTGGTTGAGGACCAGGAAACAGATGGAGTATGTCAATAGGCAATTTTCACAGTGAAGAGAGGTGTGCGTCAAGGATCTGTCCTGGGACCGGTGCTTTTCAACCTGTTCATAAATGACCTGGAGACTGGGTTAAGCAGCGAGGTGGTGAAGTTTGCAGACAACACCTAACTTTTCCAAGTGGTAAAAACTAGAAGGGATTGTTAAGATCTCTCCAAACTGGGAGAATGGGCAACAAAATGGTAGATGTATTTCAATGTAAGTAAGTGTAAAGTAATGCACATTGGGGCAAAAAACCCAATTTCACATAAAGGTTAATGGGTTCTGAGCTGTCTGAGACAGATCAAGGGAAAGATCTTGGGGTACTGGGTTGACAGTTCGATGAAAGCGTCGACCCAATGTGCAGCGGCAGCAAAGAAGGCTAATTCCATGCTTGGAATCATTAGAAAAGGTATTGAGAACAAAACAGCTAATATTATAATGCCATTGTACAAATTGATGGTAAGGCTACACCTCAAATATTGCATCCAGTTCTGGTCACCACATCTCAAAAGGGTATCATGGAAAAGCTGCAGGAAAGAGTGACCAAACTGATTACTGGGCTGGGGCACCTCCCTTACAAGGAAAGGCTACAGCATCTGGGGCTCTGCAGTCTAGAAAAAAGGCACCTGAGGGGTCCTTAATTGAGGCATACAAAATTATGCAGAGGATGGATAGAGAGGATAGGAAGATGTTCTTTTCCCTGACACACAACACCAGAACCAGGGAACATCCACTAAAACTGTTGGGAGAGTTAGGACAGACAGTCAGGCTTTTCTTATGTTCTTATATTCTTAATAGAAAACATACACTGAAAACTAGCAATTATCAAGAGCTGTGAGAAACTAGTTGCCTTCATAGAGCAAAAGCAGATCAGAAGACCTTAAAGACCAATTTCAACCATCAACCCACATACAGAGCAGCCTGTACAATCTGACACCAGTGTGACATAACATTAAAAAATGCTATGCAACATTAAAAGGCAATTTTTAAAGATGCATACCTAACCTTCAAAATTAATTTTTAAAATGTTAAGAATACTTTCATAATTAAGATGTGCCCCCTTCTCTACATATTGGTCATTTTTTTAAAATGATAGTTACTGCTGTTTGCATGTGACATGTAATCTCACATGGTACATTTATGTTTTGTAAAATGTGTGGTTCAAAATATTTCATGAAATATAAAACTTAGCTCTTATCTACAGTTCATATCTATGAAATTTAAAATGCAGGTTTATATGATCTGGGCTCCAATTTTTGAACATGAAATTGTGAAATTATTCAAGAGTTGTTTCTTCCTCACTGACATGACACAAGTAGATTAACATAAATATCTGAAATTAAAAGACCATGCAAAATGCATGCATTTTCATTTCAATTTGGCAAACTGAGTTTGAAGGATGAATAGGGCAACTTTAAAGAGTCTGCTTTATGACTCAATTATCAGGTTCCTACTGTCAATGGCTTCATTTACTCACACGTGCGTCTGTTATGGCATTCAAAAGATCATCATTATAAAGGAAAAGTCTTGTATGTGCTATTGCTTCTGCAAGGAACTTTATTACCATATTTGCAAAGTACCCACTAAAGCCTAGTAATGTATACGGCATAACTGTGCTTCCTGCTTCTCACCTCTGTAAATGCCTACCATCACTCTTGACCCTTTACTTCCAGGTCTATGAAGTATGACATTTTTGCCCCCTTTTGTAATGTGAGCTATGTTGACTATTAAATATATGAACTGATCCGAGATGAAAGGTGGATTAGATTCCAGGGTGAATAAAAATAATGTAAATTTTGTAATCTGATTTTTAATTTTAAATGTTTCAGCTATATTAACCTTCCCTTTTAAAAATAACCTGGTTTAAAATGAAATCTGGATGTAACACAGACATGTTTCTTCAAGGTGAACTTATGACCCTCTTAAATCTAAATTTATGAAATCACTTTTCTTAGTAAAGAACCAATTGTGGGAAGAACATCTTCATTGATTTTCATACAGCACAGCAGTTCATGTGTGTATATTATAGCTCAATACTGAAGGCCAGGAACTGGGTATGTCACTACAGTTTTCATCTAGTGAGCCATTGGGGTGATCTTTCAACTCCTACTTTATGCCTAGTAACCATCTGATCTCTGCATAAATCCACTTATAAATATGTATATTTTTGCAAACAAAGAACATGGAAATTGACCTTTCACCTCACACAGAACATTGATCTGCCTAATAATTGTGAAGTAAAAGGGGGCAAGTATGATAAAGTCAAAAAAAAAGAGGCACAGCGAAACAGAAAAGAACTCTGGAAAGAACAAGCCCTTTCTAGTGTTGATTTCAATTACCACCACTCTAAAAAAGCATGGCTGCAGATTGCAAGACAGAATTTTAGGAGTCTTGTGAAAAAAAATCCCCTCACTGGGTAAAAAAGGAAATTTGGCAAATGCGAACAGTACAACAAAGTGATGCAGAACTTAGGTGTTAGAAAGCAGCAATATTAAATCAATGTTTCATGGTTACAGCACCTAATTAGTATGCACTTTATTTAGAAAGTATCTGAATAATAAAAATAGAAATTGTTAATTTAATTCAATGATTTCAATGGCGTCTTTTACTTTACAATAGAAATTGTTGATTTAAAATCAATCCCTCAAGATGACTGCTGCTGCTGCCATCACAAAAGCACTGACGGCTCCTTAAAGAGGGGAAGCAATGATATTCCCCTCCAATGCAGTTCCTACAGAGAAGGGACATATGGGATATTTTTTACCAAGTGAAAGGCATTCAGGTTCCCCAAACACAGTCAATTATCCTTCTACCCCTCTCAGATTTCTGACAGTACCTCTCACATTCATTGGCACAGGGGTTCAGAAGACCCAGACCCAGAGATGTATATGACATTATTATGGAGTATACTTTTCACCTCTATCCCAATCTTCAGCATTTTACAAGTGCTTTGTCAGTAAACACTTCATAGTTCGCTGCACTGAAACAGAACACTACAAAAATTCTGACAATTTTTAACTAAATCACCAAATCTGGTTCTGCCATACCATAACTCAAACAAGCCAACAACATAGTTACCTTCTGATAATTCTTTTTATCCATCCTGAGCCTTTTCCTAGGAACTTCAAATTCTTCTGTTGGTTCCTTTGTCCTCCTTATTGGTTTCCTTTTATTTCCATGTAAGTTACCTTGGAGCGGGGGATGGGGGAAACTTACATGAAAAAGATCTAAAGCTTACTTAGAAATAACCTTGAACTGATCTAGTTACATCCCTACTTTAATAAATTTTAATAAGTCTGATTAACCCTCAACATCCTGTGGCTAGCAGCATCTTTTACTAAAACTTGTTTTATAGTACAAACCTCTGCTGGCTAAGCTTCAGTTGATCATATCAAAACAAACATGGTGATTCTGAAAGTTAAAATTCATTTCCTGTTTTGTACATTTTACCAATGAATCCGCAATCTGAGGTGTCATACTTGCTTTGGAGATGTTTCTTCTAAGAATAAATATTAAGTTATTATACAACAGGGTTATTAAGTTCTATGCCTGTGACACCACTGGTGTGATGTCTTAAGGTTTGACAGATATATAGCAATACACATGTGAACTTCTTTTGTACAAAGGCCAAGAAAATGCCATTTAAAATGTGTGTTATTCCAAACTTACAAAAAACAAAGGCCATCAAGAAGTTTTAAACATCTCATATATTTACAAATGGGGAAATAAATTTTTAAAAGTCAAATCATCATATATGGTGGCTCCAAGACAGAAGAATCAAGAGCTAATTTATATAATCTATTTCTACATCTCTCTAACTTGTGTTAGGTTTGTGTATACAGACTTTAAAAGATTAACTTCTTAGTTTCAAGTTCTATATGGAAAAATCATTGCAAACTTCCATTAAAATATTACTTCCTCCTCAACTACACTTCTTAGTCCTATGGTATTAAAGGGTAGTGGTCTGAGGATTAGTTGCGTTTTTTGGCAGTAAGAATTTTAATCTTCAGAATATACCTTAAATTATCTTTAACAAATTCTCTGGATACAGATTTCTTTTTTAAGCTAAGGATAACGGTCCAGTCATATCTGATGTTGACTGAATGTTAAAAATACTGCAGCCAGCATTTATTATATACAGCAATATTTTCTGAACAAATATTGAGGGAATCTAGATGAGTACACAATGATTGCTTGAAGACTGCTAAAAATGTGCCCCCAATTATGAAAGACATCTTGTAAAGTTTGTATCAATAATGAATAAGCAATATTCATTTTAATTATTTTTGTAGTATGAAACTATCAGGAAGTGAACAAAATCCAGCACTACAGCACTCAGATATTTAATTCAGGATTCATATAAACTCTAAAGCCATAGGAGCACAACATCTGAGAGAAAAATTATGATGATTTGTGAGCAATTACATAAGAGGCACATTTAAAGATTACTTATAATGAATCAATAGTACACAGCACAGATTTCAATTACTTCGGGTTCTTGTTCGCCTTTTAGGTGATTCTTGAAACACTTTACGTTTGGCCTCTCCCATACTCTTCCGTGATGAACCTTGAGAGATACAGAATGTTGTGTAGTGTTGTTGGTTTTTAAATTGACATCCAAATATTTTACATTTTCAGACAAAGTCGAAAACTTTCCCACAAGATGTTATTTCACACACAGATAACAAAACTGACTGCACTTTTTATACATTTTTTTTCCAAATCTAACAAACCTGTCAAACACACCCTCATTCCTCTCATTGCCCAAAGCAGCAACCTGATGGTTCAAAATTTCTATAATAATCTAATAAAACTAATGTGTGTGTATATTATATATACATATATATATATACATATATATATATACACACACACATACATACACGCATACACACACATGCAACATTATTCCTTACTATTAATAGCTCAGAAAGAAAATATTAATCCCTCCATTCTCCTTTCAGGTATATTAAGTAGCCCAAAGAAGTCATATCATCATATCAGGATATTAAGAAAAGTGTTTATCAAGCTAGTAGCCAAACCATACAAATACCTTCCAGGCTGTGTTACTATTCAACAAGACCAACACCACTCAATAATTTATAATTTGGAAACATGTTTCTGATGTTGATACACATCAACAATCATTTATTTTTAAACCAAGGGAAACAGAATTACGAAATGACACTATTATTTTAAGACCTACAATTATGTTTAATGAGAACATTTAAATGCTAGATTTATTTTTTCTCATTTCTATCATCCTTATAATATTGACAGTGACACTAATGGCAGCTGCTTATAGACAGGAAGGGAATGAGAAACCAGTAATATCTAAACAGTAGGTTTACATAGAGCAACTCTGCAGAACAATGACCAAGAAATGCAGACATGATTGACTTTTATTGTAAAGACTGCATCCACCGCTATCAGCACAACACACCAAAAATTAGAACTGGAGAACAGCAAAGGCTGCTTGCCCTACAGGTCTCAAACTGTGTGTTTAGTTTAACATCAAAACATGTATTAAACTTAGTTAGAGTATACTAGCACAGTTTTACGTTTACCAGTGTCTTCTTCAGATTTGGGAGAGGTCACTATGGCAAATTTTGTGTTATAGCGTGCTCTCTGTTTTTCACTAAGCATGTTCCATTGTGATTCCAGCAGCTCTTCAATTTCATCACTTGATGCATCTGGATGTTCAGCAATCACCTGGATGAACACAATATTTGTTCAACATAGACATTAAAATATATATATCAAACTTCTGATTTATTTCTAAAAGTAGTCAAGTAAGAAATGAAACACTCCTTTGTTTATTCTACGCTATAAAAAACTAGTTAATGCAAGATATATGCAATATATTTTTCTATTTTGTAGTCAAAATTGTAAGAAGCTCATACCACTGCCCTGGGTATTAGTTGAAGGGAACTCTCCAATGTAGGACTTTGCTTACAATGGTTTCCTGCCAAGTGACCAAGCCAGACCAGTTACTCCATGGGTGTGACTGGATGGGGATTATTCTGAAGTACAGTTTCTTGCTCATATATATTTTGTTTAGAATAGCAAAGCCATGTCCAAAGAGTAAGGAAGAGCAAGAGATATGCCATAGACTGCATAGTGCTCCTAGACTAGGGTACTGTTCCTGTGCATTAAGGTGGCCAAAATGAAAAACTGAGGTGGGCTTTGTAGACGGATGGTAGTATCCCATAAGGCAGGGGTTCTGAAAGTGTAGGTCATGACTCTCAGGGAGGTGGGGTGCAGCTTCAAAGGGGTTGTGCAAAGCTCTGAAAAACTGAATGTAATACTTGCATAACATGCAAATGACAATATTTGTCATGCAAGTGAGTAACTTGGTGCCTATCATGGCTGTACCTGCCTGCCCGCCCTTACCTTCCTCCCCTCCTATGCTGTGCAGACCACTCCAAGGGCATTCTACACACACACGCTTCTGGGCAAGGGGAGTAATTAGGGAAGCCAGTTAATGTTGCCCAGTCTGTTAAGTCACTGTGCACATGACTTGCAACTGTTGCAGAAATATTCTTTATTGTTGTTATGACTGTAAGTAATGACTATGGAAGTCAAAGTCTTTATCACAAATGTACAAACATATCTAGTATGTGTACATGGAAACTAGTTTGTTATTGTGCTAAAGTAATTTGTTACTGAATTCAGACTTGAAAAGAAGCAAGCGTGCTTTACCTAACTCCTACTAGCCTACCTAATCATGAAGAAATCAACAGCTGTAACATGGAGGGGGTTGCATTATATTTATTTGGGGGGCACCACAGTAATAAAATTTGAGAACCCCTTCCTCCAGGCTTCAGGAATCAGCATGTAAATAAAAGACCACAAAGCTTGCTATGTTTCAGGTCTGAAAACTAGAACATTCCTCACTACAGTAGTTAGAGATATCATACTAATATAATCTTATGTGACCAGATATTTGTTCTCCTGAGCTTTTCAACTACCCAACATTTCAAGAATTGTTAGTGCATTGAGTTTACTACATAAAAACATTGCATTCTTAAACAGAAAGGTAAGAATCTTCCTTGCTTTAATTGTACCTGACTTTGGACAGTTGAATATGAATCATGCACAAAGCAAACATGCCTCTTGGAATAATTTTTACACTTCCATTGCTAACAACATCATTTATCTCCATCTCATCTTGAAAACTAATATACAGACTAGCATACAAAGACACTATTAGGCAGTAATCCTCTACACACTTACTTGGTACCAAGACCCACTGAACACAGTGAGACTTAATTCCAAGTAAACACAGGGCATAGGACTGTGCTGTTAGCCTCCTACTTGGAACCATACCTATAAGCGAGTAGTAGCTCAACACAGAAATCAGCCACAAACCTCAAACTGTGAGGTTCATGAAATCCTGCAATCCTAACCACACTTTCCTGAGAGTAAGCCCCACTGAACAAAATAGGACTTACTTCTGAGGAGACCTGGTTAGGATTGTGCCCTAAAGCATATACCTGTTGCTAACTGTTAGCATCAATACAAACATGTTGATCCATTCCATCACCTACACTTCTTGCAGAAGTAATTTGGTCCACTGTCAAACAAAACTCAATCAAATATATGAAAGACAGAAGGAGGCCTCAGAAGGCAAGGAATGGTACAGTGGAAGAGGAAAACCAAAAGAAACGAGAAATGGAGAAGCTGGCTGCCCTTTTTGCAGCACTGCTTTGAGGTGTCACTATGCAGAGCACCTCTCACACACACAAATCTTGATTATGTTCTCTTCTGGCTTATAGCAAATGAGTTCCTAAATGAGAAAAAAGCACTTATTTCTGGTCATCACCTGTTTAATGACATCACTTCCAGCCCTCAGCAGGCACCCTGAATGCTTTACTGCCCACTATATGAAACGTGTTTGACATCCCTATACTACAGCATATTTGGTAGCATTTAGGTCCCACCATAAGAACATTAGGAGAAAACAGATTTGTGTGACACAAAATAAAACTTCACAATATCATCATAAGCTCTAAAGGCACAAACCTCATCTTTGTGTTTCTGACAAAAAACCAAGAACTGAGATACTGCATCTCCCTTTCTGTTTCGTGGAGCATATGCAACAGCTTTTTTCCTACCAACAGGTGACCCTGGGCCTCTTTTAGCTTCTCTGTCTTCAAGGACCTTTTCAGGGCTCACATTCTTAGGTTCCATTTCTTCTTCAGATTCATTAGTTGCAAGACATTTTGTTCTCCTTCTCCTCTTTGAAGGAACATTAGATTCTTTCCTTGATTTCAAAGTCTCGGAAATGTCTTCATCCATGTAAATTTTATCCATTTCCTCCAAAGATTTGACAGCAAGCCCTGCTTCCTTTGCCACTTGAGAATTAAGGATAGGTCTGCCCCTAACATAAATGAAGGTATATTTGGCTTTCCGTTCTTCCAATGTTAAAGATAATGCATCTTTTGCTTGCTTGACACCCATTTCCCACTGGGGGCGCAGTTTTCCTGAAACAGGTTTTAACATCTGCAGAGAAACACACAGCCGAATAGTTAAATGTGAACAACAATTGAAGAAAATCTATACCAATATTAAATATGGAAAATATTACTTCCTCAATTAGCCTCTTTGAATGAGGCTCTTATGATGATGTGGAAGAAAAGGCTGTTAGCAAGGAAGTTAAACTTGAACATTTAACAATTACTTGGAAAGAAATGTATAGTAAGAGGGACTGGTAAGAGATCATACTCCATGTACTCATAAGGGTGAAATAAAAAGGCGGCACCCTCAAAACAACTTCAAGTGAACATTCAAACAAATAATATGGCAACTATGTTGAGATCTAGCACACAATTTTACCTTTATTTTCTCTGCTTTTGTAATGGAATGCTTTGCACTTTCCTGGCATAATTCTTCAAATTGTTCTTCTCCCTTGAATGGTGCAAGACTCTTCTCAAACACCCAAGCTCGTTCTGGGGCATCTCCAAAAAACTGTACATGATACTGGCGAAAACTTTTCTTTTGTCCTGAAAATATAGCATACATACTCGCAAAAGTTATTATCTCATATGGAAATATTAATACAGAAAACAATAACAATATACAACACTCAGTGAACAATGAATAAAAAGAGTGATTTTTATTGACAATATTTTTTTTAAGCTTAATCAATATAACAGTTTGGCATGGTTCAGACACCATGCAGAACCATGGTTTTGCTCAATGTCTCCAAGCCTGGGATTTGTACACTGTCCTCCATATCTTTGCATGCAAGGGAAAGATGGATTCTACTTTCAATCCTGGTTTCAAATTACTTAGGATTTGCTGCAATGTCTGAAGCCAACTAATCCCAGCATATTCTAGACAGATTTTGAGAACAAGCCATGATATGAAACTAGGATTGAAACAACTTGACTCAAAAAAGCTTGCATACCCTTCCACCATATTTGTATACGTTACAGCAGTGATTCTCAACCTTTTTCATCTCACAGCACACTGAGAAAGTACTAAAACTGTCAAGGTACACCATCAGGTTTTTGACAATTGACAAGGCACACCACACTGCTGGCCAGGGGCTCACATCCCCCAATGGCCCTCCTAATATATGACCCTTCCTCAAATTTCCATAGCACACATGCATACCATTCACAACACACCAGTGTGCCGTGGCACAATGGTTGAAAATCACTGTTACAGAGTCTCCAGACTTTTTGGCCAGAGGGCCGCATCAAATATCTGGCATGGTTTTGAGGGTCAGAAAATTTAAATATAAAATTTAAATAAATTAGAGATGGAACTTAGGTGAGTGAAAAAATGACTGTATGGGTTTATTAATTCAACCTCTCTGGCCCTTGGGACACCCTCCAGACACAATAAGAGCACAATTCTGGTCATGTTCAGTTGAGTGGGCCAGAGGCTTTCAGGGGAAAAGAGATTGGCTGCGGGCTGGATAGAGGCTTGCTGCAGGCCACATCTGGCCTCTGGGCCGGGGTTTGGAGACCCCTGCTTTAGAGCAATAGAAATTAGTGAAAATCAAAACACACAACACACCCCGACATAGCATCAATGCCAAACTATAAAAAAAAACAGGCATACCATTTAGTTTTGTGAAGTTATGAAAAAGAGGATCAGCTGAAATCATACATGGCCACCACGGATAGCCAGATACTTTGGACCACACCAAGTCTCCAATATTGTACTTCAATACATGAATTCTGTCATCTTTTCCAGAAAGTGGAGAAGCATCTTCTTTAACAGGGCTCTTTTTAAAAAGGAAGGGGGGCAGATGTTAAATTATAGCAACTTATATAACAAAACATTTTTCACATTAGAACATATATAAATAATGTCTGATACAATAAAACAATGTCTTAACTGGAATGAAATACAGCATGCGTTCGCTTTATTTCAATGGTAAATTCTAACCAGAGTGCTTACAAACACTGAGGTTCAACCTTTTTATACACAGGTCTGGCTCAACACAAATGGCCACTGCAAATGAGAAGGGCTGTGTTGATCCCTGGAGAAAGGGGAAAAAATCCATCCCTTTTAAATCAGTTTAAAAAACTGCTTTTCTTACTGTTGTACAGAGACAGTCATGCAAGCAATCATTCCATTCATCAGCTGAGCCAAAGTCAGGAGGTCCTTTGCATTTCTAATTGCTGACTGCCCCTCTACAATGGTAAGAAAAACTATTTTTAAACCACAATTGTAAAGGGACGCACTTTATAATTTTAAACTGCTTTTATTTAACACATTTTAAGGTATTAGCAGGGAGTCCCAGAATCAAACCCCTGTGGATGTCGAGGCATGACCTTATTCCAGTAGGAGTAACGGATGGGCAAGAAACCTGGAAGTGGGTCTTTAAAACTATTTTTACACTTTTTGTTCACAGATTTTTTAATCCACCAGGGGTTCTGGAACGGAACGCCAGTGGATGATGAGGGACAACCTGTATTTAGCCTACAGAACAAGGTTGGGGCTGCAGGGTCACAGCTCGGTGAGCTGAGCATCAGTAGAGCCTTGCTATTATGAATATTCCCACATTGGTTACAGATAAGAGGATGGCAAAAACCAAGCGTTAACCAAGATATTGAAAGAAGACACCATATTTTTTCCACCTTATCAGACAGTAACAGCAGCTAAGCCCACTGCTGCTATAAAACAAAGCTGATATCAATTTGCAAAATTTAGAGGCCTTAGGCATTTATTGCTTCTGTAATTTGTGGAAATGTGATCAGCAAGTATAATTAAAAATATTTATATACTGCTTTTCAATAAAAAGTTCACAAAGCGGGTTACAAAGAAAAAATAAAAAAAAATGTGCTGATTATAAGTGTTTTTAATATAACATATGATGTTTTAACATATGTTTTAAGATATGTCAGCATATGAAGTTGCCTTATTTCACTGGTCAATCTAGCCTAGTACTGTTGATTCTGACTGGAAGGAGTTATCTCACATCCCTTACATGAGATCTTCAAACTACAGGTGATGGGGAATGAATCTAGAACCTGCTGCATTCAAAGCTTGTGTTCTACCAATGAGTTATGGATTACCATTAGGAGAGGGGTGGGTGAACCCAAACACATGGATACATAAAAGCTGACAAATGTACATACTTTGTACATTTAAAGATCTTACAGCATTATGAATGGAAAGCAATTTCAATATACAATGCCCTGTTATCTCAGCATGCAAAAAGATGCACATTAGTACATTTGTCTGCACCTGAGCAATCAGGTGGTGGAAAGTAATATACCTGTAGACATTCTGAAACACATCTTAGAAAAATCTTTCAAATGTTGCCCTTTCCATTCACTTCACTCATTTAACACCTTTTCAATACATAAGGCAGGGACAGTGAGAAGGTTGGAGAAAAATGGGAACAAAACACGTCTTAGGAAACTGTGTTCAAATGTATTCGTAAGGGCTATATAACACCAAGGTTTCACAAAAATATAACACAAAGGGAATTTGGTATTGGGTATAGAATACTGAATCCAGAGTCTCAGAGACACTTCACATGCTATGTGGCAGAAAGTATGCATTTCTCCCTGTGCACATGTGCAACAGAAAGCTATAGGTACACATATTTGAGGTGAGTGCATAAAACAGATTTCTAGCCCTTACGATGTAAGGCAAATTTGCAGAGTAAACATGTTTGCTGGCCTATAGCTTGTTCTTTGTGTGTGGTCATATATATTGTTTTATACATGGGCAATGACGGCTGGTTCATCAGAGGTCTGAATTAGCTCAACGTCAAAAAATTTCAACTTCACTTGCCAAGGAATAAGAGTCTTTGTACTCCTCATCTGATTCCACAACAGAATGCTTGAGTACGCAAGAGGGTATGCAGTGCTTCCATGGCAAAGCTTCATTTCAATTAAATGACATTTTTACACTGCTTGTCACGAGCATTTTTTTTCTATGAGAAGTCAGAATTCAAAATACCAATTTCCCTTCAAAACCCTCATGTTTGAAAGTAAAAAACAAAACAAAACACACACACACACACCAAGAAGAACGGTTTGGTTCTGAACTTCCCTCCCAAAGGGAAATGAAAGGCTAACTGAAAGGGGGAGGAATTAAGCAGCCCATACTGCAGTGGTTCTCAAACTTTTAGCACTGAGACCCACTATTTAGAATGACAATCTGTCCCAGACCCACTAGAAGTGATGTCATTAACCTAGAAGTGATGTCATGGCCAGAAGTGACATCATCAAGCAGGAAATTTTCCTGAGAATGCAGCAAGCACTGAAATTGTGCCATTTTTCCTAAATAGGCAAGCTATACAATAAATAAATTAAAATGAATTAGAAATAATTAAGGTAAAACAAATAAGGAGAAATGAGATGGGGAAGCCAGCCCTGCTCTACCAAGTGAATTCTCTCTGTAGCTGCCTGCAAAAACAGGCAGCCGCTACTTCCCCCCCCCCCAAAAGAACACTGTAAGATTTTCAGCCCTATCCAATGCACAGTTCAATTTAAGTTCTTATATTTAAGCCTGTTTAGTGTGATTGACAAAATCAATTTTACATCCAGCGTGTTTTCTGTTTGGGCTGGAGAGAGATTCAGCTTTCCCAGTTTCCCTCTAAACAGCATTAAAAACCAAGAATGATGAGGAGAGGAAATGATACTTCACTGTGGGGTGGGAGGAGGGGAGGAATCTGTAAAAGACAACAACCTTTTCCAATCAAGCAGTGGTTCCAAATCCATTAGCACCAGAACCCGCTTTTTAAAAATTGCATACCATCAGGACCCACCTAGCTTTACAAGACTAAAAAAGAAGAAAAAGTCTTACCAGTTCAAGCTTCTTTTTCTGTGCTATGGTAGGGGGCTACCTTCTGGAGCACTTGTTGAGCTCCATGCGCACAGGATCAGGATCATTCTGGTAGCCTTGCACTTCCCTTCACCTGACCTTCCACACAAGCCAAGGCATGTTTGCTTACTCATGAGTAAACAAACATGCGGATTAGTTTTGCTTTCCATAGGGCTCAAAACATTTGTCAATTTGGACGGAGGGACTTCCTTCTAAGGTGTTTTTTGCAGGGCTGCATACATTGAATTAGGACCATTCTGGTGGCGTTTGATTCCTCTTTGCCTGCCCTTCACAATGGACCAATGCAATGCTCACCTACTCACGAGTAAACTCACAGTATTCTCAGTTTCACTTTCCATAGGGTTCACTGCATTTTACTCAACTGTTATCAGCTTCTCAGTTGCAACTTTGCGGCCCACCCACAATCAGGTCATGACCCATCAAGTGGGTCACAACCCAGTTTGAGAAACCCTGGAATAATGAATAAGGGCCAACTCCTAACCATTCTTTTGTGGGGAACTGGTAGACAAGACTGTGTTCAGAACTGCACTGCTGAACTAAATCGAGAGAAATAGTGCTACCAAAGTTGTCCTTGTAAATACACTTGGTTTTTTTTTTAGAAGCTGTGCAGATTCTGTTTCACCGTCCACCTGAAGGGTGCAGCCTCTGTGGGCCTCCCCACCACTCCAAACTGCTCTCTTCAATTACTGCAACCCACTTTTAGGTTGCAACTGCAAAACCGAAAATGGGTCACAATAACCACAGAGTAGTTTGGAGCAGCAGGAATAGCTGCAGAGTGCACCGAGAGCCCCCCCCACACACACACACACACAATCCAGATGGTCAGCACTAACCTCCAGGTATGTTTACAAGCCCCTTGATCACTGCTGTGCCATTGCGGCAGACATTCCTGAGCCTCTCCCATTAAGGGTGAAGGGCCCTCTTCTGGTGGGTTGTGACCTACCAGCGTGAGAATCAATGGTGTACGGCTTTATGGTAATAACCACCCCCTTGAATCATAACCAGAAACAAACTGGTAATCCAAGCAAATAACAACAACAATGGTGAGACTGGATCAAATCTTCTTGCACCAATCAGCACTTCAGCAGCTGCCATTTTGTACCAGGTGAAGTTACATAAGAACATGAGAAAAGCCCCATAAGAAAAGAAGATACCCAACTAGTCTAACATCGTATTTCCCAGAGATACCCACCAGCTGCCCCTGGGAAGCTCATGACTGCAGGAGAGAACATACTTCTCTAGTGGTCCCAGGGTGACTGTCTTTGCTTGTGGGTACTACCTCCTCTTGGCAGCAGGCAAGGTCATATGATCCAAAAGGCTCCCTCCAAGAGGAGAGGCTCTGCTCTCATTCCCTGAACTAACCTTACTGGGTTGCGGATTAGAGCAGGGGTGTCAAACATGAGTTTGCAGGCTCTATTTGGCCTAAAGTTCTTTATCCAGTACAAAACTAAATACAGGCATCCTCGCCTTACCCACAGTTCACAAATTTCCCCCAAATAAATTCAGAAGGAGAACCTCTGGTGGCACACCTTCATCAGCTAGAGAGGGGTGCAGTTTGGGGTAGGATTGGGCTGTTAGAAAAAAGCATCAAACACATTTTTAAGAGAATGTAATTTTGGAAATCTTTGTTAAAGTGGAGGGGTGTGTTCTTTTTGTCTTCTGCTACACAATAAAAATCAGGTAGAAGACAGAACACACATTGAACAGCTTGAGTTTATACTGAAAGAAAACATTTATTAAACAATGCTTGAAAGACACCTATTCTCTATTGACTTCCTACTGCTTCTTGGGCTGAATTTGAGACACTGATGGTGGCCTTCCTAAGTGTAGCAATCTAAGAAACTACCTTTCATTTATTAATAAAATATGTATTTTGCTACAAACTGTAACAGGTAAACACAATACATTTTTGTTGCTTTACAGCAGATGGCTCTCAGTTTAACTGCTTCTGTTTTTAGAGAACTAAATCTGTAATTAAGTCACCATAGTAGCAACATCTGTATCTAAAGATACATGAAGGAAAGACCCTGAAAAGAAATTTAATACAGCTCACTGCAAGTGGGATTAAACTAGCAGCACAGATTTCAAACAGGATGTGCATTCTCTTGATCTTTTGGGTTAATGTTTCAGTAGTCTGCTAAATCAGAACAGCAGAATGCATTATTAGAATCAAGAATCACAAAATCACAAGGCCACAGTAAAACCTCTTCTAATTCTTTAGTATTGAAGATTTTTATCCTTTCTTATCTCAAAAATGGTTTCAAGGCAGCTCACAATGCTCCTAAGCAGTGAGAGGCCAATAACTCCCTTGCCCTTTTTGATTAGGCTGCTGAGAAGATTTTGGTCACCTGGGGCCCTCAACTGTCATTTGTAGGTTAACACTTATTTCTACCAACGCAAGGCAGGTCAACACAGAAGATAGAAAGGCCAAGTACAGTACAATATTACAGGATAGCTGGCCCTCTCAGAAGGGTTACGCAAGTGGCCAGGTATCAAAGTTCTCTCTCCTTACCAGAAACAACCATCCCAGACAACCACGGGAGAGAGAATTAGTGCTGTTCTAGTAATGAAGAGGCACTTACAGAAGCTGGGAAGTACCTGCCCCTTCCCAAGCAGTAACATACAACAAGGGGCTTGGAACCATTCTAAACTGTACAGAACAAGATGGTAAATTATGGGATGTACCTGAACGTAGGCAGAATAGGGTCATATTTTAAAAGTTCCATACCTCACTCAAAAACAATACTTCCTACCATGTAATAAACTAGCACATCAAGAAGAAAAGTAGTGAAAATCTCTTCCTGGTGCACTAGTTTTACTACATGTGCCAAGAGTTTTTTACACAGGTGATCATTCTAAAATATGTCCTCTCCCCTCAGACACCAGCTAGAATCATCGCAGATACTAACCTATAAGTCGATCCCACTGATAAGTCGAGGGCAGGTTGAGACAACAATCATGGAATTTTCTATGACCCTCAGTTAAGTCTGGGGTTAAACTTGGGGGGGGGGGTGTCTGAGTATAGTTTTGTCTGATTTTACCCAAGCCCAGATCCTGAAAAATAACCTACCACCAATTATTACCTAAAAACTGTAGTCTCTACTTTATTAAAAACATAGTAAAAGATCATAAGATACATTTTAATTTTTTTTTTTAAATTCTGGTCTTCACCACCTTTTTGTAAACACTATCAGAGTAAATGCACTGTAAACAACATACCGGTAAAACAGTGGTTCCCAACCTGGTATTCATGTACTCCCAGGGACACTCAACAGGACCTTTAGGGGTACTTGAAAAAGAATGGAATAATGGCAGAAAAAGGCAGGCTGTGCTCCAGAATGCCTTGCAAGGACCAGCAAGGCAGGAAGGGAGGTAGCTAGCTGACTCTGAAAGCCCCACCAATAGTTAGTTTTTGGTCATCAATTCATGTATGAACCAGTGATTGAAAACTAGCACAGTAAAAAAGCTGAAACATAATATGGAAGGTGATCAATCACCCAGAATTTCTCAGCACACTTCTGCTGCAAAACAGTGCAAAGGCAGAGTATTCTGTTCTTCAAACAGATGAAAAGAGAAAATATGTGATGAATACATGAGGTCTGGGCTTTCATATGGAGACGAGGGCTTGTATTATTAATTACAAACATTTTGCTAATATGAAGGGTACAATTTATGGAAATTCAATTTGCATTTTGTGGTTATGTGGAGTGTGCAATTCAATTCACAGCAGAGATATTTGCAACCCTTTTACTCAGAAGTAGACCTACTGCTTTCCATGGGTGTTATTCTTAAGTAATGGTGCACTGAATTGTAGCCTGGGAAGTGTTTCAAAAAACAGACCTGCTTTGCAAGCATTTGCAAAGCAGAACCAGGCTGCAGCAGAAGGAAGGAGAATAAAAGGTTAACTTTGGCTGGCATGTCCCAGGAAAATTACTATAGCAACTAAGGTGCCTGCCTGAGCTGAGGAGAAACAAAACTTTTCAGAGTTGAAAGGCTCTGCCCTCTGATTGACCTTATCTCTGATTGAGATAAGGGGAAGTTATAATTGGAGCTTGATTACTTGGCAAAAAATTTCATGTACTATAAGTGAGTATGTGCGGTATATTCCCTCAGTCTGTAACTTGTTCTTACCGCTCTGTTCTTACAGCTCTCAAACCGAAACTAGCACTCAACTGCCTGTTTAACTGCCTTGAACTTAATTGTTCCAAGAATGGGGACGAGAAAGAAAGCCTTGTGCTTCCTCCCTACCAACTTTAGTCCAGTCATCCATAGGGATTATGCCTTCCTTCCTTCCAGAAGAAATAAAGGAAAACCCACTTACAGAATCCCAAAACTCAGTACTATTTAAGATAGGACTGTTGTGTGCATCCTATGTAAGTGCGCACCTGGAGATTATGGATATCAACACTGTGAAACATGGAACAACACTACTGGCTGCTGCCTGCACGTGCTTAGTTTTTATTTCAAAGAAAAGAAAAGGAGCGGTAGCAAAGGGAAAGAGCTTATATGATAGCAGAAAGGCAGAAAAATCAAACTGCTGGGAAAGAAGGTGGAAACCGAAAATTGTTAGGTCTCAGCTACCATCTGAGGGGACCATCAATTTGAAAGAAAATCTTTAAAAATATTAATGACATGACACGAAGTGAGTTATGATCACCTTACTTAACAGGATTAGTAAATTAATTCAATACCTGATCATCAGAAGGGCTGGATGTATTTGACCCTAATTCTGCCTCAGCGAAACCCTGTTCAAGTAGAGAGTCATATTTGATACTTCTTTTTCTATTTCTCCTCTCCTTAATTGCTGGCTTTTGCTCATTTTCCTCTGCTGGATTCACATCTATTCCATTGTCACCACAAATTGAAGACTCAAATAGAGGCTTTCCATTCATGTAAGTTTTAGTAATTTTCAGTTTAATCTCTGGAGAGCCATTCTTGGCAGGAGTAGTGTTAGGTGGTGTTCCAGCTTCTTTTATGTCCTGTGACTCAAAACGCAGCTTGGTGTCTTGTGTTCCAGATTCTCCATTAAACACACGAGAAGTGAGATCTTTCAGCTTGTCTGCTGGGATAAATGGAAGAGCATCATGGCCGTTGTACTTCGGCATGACATCCTGCTGTAGTGTGGCAGAAAGATGTGCTTTGCCCAGGTAGACAGAACATTCACGACTCACTTCACAGTTCTGCATTTTTCCTGTAGGACTTCCAAGAATCTCTGGCACTTGCTTCATTTTGATGTGGTTAACACTCTTTTTGGTTAAAAGGAGAGAGCTACTTTTGAAATCCATTCATCTGAAGAATTCCACTGTTATAATGCTGTATTTAAAAAAAGCAGTCAAAACATTAACACTGGAAGATTTAATTTTGCATAGAACTTGGTTTGCATTATTTCTTAAATGCCTTAAGTAAGGATATTCTAAAATATCTTTAGATCACAATGTCAGACATTTACCCAGGCCACATTCCTACTTTGTGAGTGGTAAAGTTTGATACTGCTTGTATCCAATTGTACACAATAAGACATTACTCCAAACAAAAAAAAGCTAGACTGGTATTAACTAGAACAGTTGCTACCAGATTAAAACCTGGTTTTTCATATCATGGAATAGGAATTAGAACTTTCTATTTTAAATGCTATTTATTAAAACATACCACATTGCTGTAAATTAGGTTATCCTTAGCAGTATAAGCATACAGTCATACCAGCACGCACTTCATGCTGTGGAAGACAATGACCTGAAGGCTAATAGAAGGTAAGTAAAAAAATTTACTTACCTATGAGTCTCATTGAACACATACTACCCATTTTGGTGGTGTCTGCTCAAGGAGAAAAAAGGGGCAGAGAGGTTTTTAAGGGGATAACATCCAGCATGCACAACTGTCACCAGATCCACTCCTTCCCTGCCCTATTTCTCCCCCTCTCCACTTACTGCATGCATCTGCAGCAGACTTGAGCATTAATTGACTCATTTACACAACTGGTTACACCAAACAGGAGAGTCAGCAGTGCAGGTAGAATGTCACACACATCCCTCTACCATGAAAAAATGATGCTTCCCAGGCATAGTTCCACACCTGGGCCATGTGGAACATGTGTTAGGGACCTATGTGCATGCAAAGCCCACACTACTCCCAGCCACACTACTGCTCCTGACAACTATCCTGTATGCCAGGACCCAAGGAAACACTTACTTGAAGATGGTAGGAGAATTGTGGCAGCAGCTCTTGCCTTTTTGTCTTAGTAACATTTTAGAATTCCTACATGTTCTGCCTCTTACATAGTGTAAGGAGCCAGAGCAATGTGGAACTGCTAAAGAGCATGAGGAGGGGGGAGGGAGCCCACTGTTGCTGCCTGCTGTCCATGTCTCCTGATAAGCCTCCCGATTGGACACTTAGCCAGGAAAACTAACTGGATAGCTGAAGGATTACAGTTCTCCTTTGCAACCATTAAAGTTACAGAGGTGGCAGAGATTCTGCTGCTCAATTCCTGGGAACCATAAGGCATCCCCAGAGTCTGTGGGGGCTGCTGGAAAGCCCCCCCCCCCCAGATGTGAATCTGCAGATACCAGGGACACCTCCACCCACAGTCAAGGGGAGATGTGCTCCCTTCACCTTCGGAGGGTCTTCTGAGCCCTGCAGAAGCCATGCATGTCCACCCACAGCCTCTGCTGATTTCAGAATGGCTGTTTAGACCAGAAACGGCCATTTAGGCAGCCTTGCAGGGCTTTTGTCCTGGAGCAGGAGCCACTGGTCACTCCTGTCCCTATTTTATCAGTTTTGCAGAGAGAGAGTAACTATCCCTCTTCATTCTCGGCACAGTGTTTTTTTCTAGTGGCTGTTACTGGTGTTTCTTCTGTATTTTTTTTAGACCATGAACCCTTTTGTGACAGGGAACAATTTATTTATTTGATTCTCTCTGTAACCATTGTGAACATTTTTGTTTACAAACTATATGGTGCAACCTATTTATACAAGGATTTTTTATCTGCAGATTTGACTCAACGCTAATGGGGGGAATTCAAAGTTGCACACACCTTTGCCACCTTTGCCCCATGCTGGTGTCTTCCTCTATTTGAAGGCAACTCAAAACATTGCAAAAAAAAGCTGTGCCTTGCACAGGCACAGAAGTAGCCCTGGAGCCATGGAAGAGGCTCTGGAAGATTGCGCACCTTGCGCAGGAACAGTAAGTCTCCTTGGAGCCCCAGAGCCATCAAAGAGGCAAGTGCAGAAGATTCCTCTGTAGCCAGAACGGGTGCAGCAAAGAAGAGTGCTGTCTCTCTCACACACACACTCACGGTAGTAACAGGGGGGGATTGCTTTAAAAAACCCACTGAGCAGAGCGTTTTCCTCCAGCTTGTTTGGTTTGCCATTCTCAGAGTCGAAAATGAGAAGGAAAACCAGGCACTCTGCTGAATTCCCTCCTCCTTCAGACTGAGATGCTGCAAGCTCTCCTTGCTCCAACCTACACAAGCAAAACAGCCCAGCAAGTCTTCCCTGCAATCCAAAGCATGAGATTTAGGCTACAATCCAATCCACACTTTCCTGGGAGTAAGCCCCATTGACTAGAATGGGACTTACTTCTGAGTAGGCAGGCATAGGACTGGCTCTAAGGTTGCAATCCTCCCCACACTTTCCTGGAAGTAAGTCCCATTGACTACAATGGGACTTACTTCTAAGTAGAATGCACAGGAGTAGACTCTTAAAAGCTCAGCATCCTGCCTGTGAAACAAGCAGGGACAGCTGGCAACGGGAGCAGGTCATGGTGAGGGGGGAGGCGACTGAGAACCCCTGCCTTACTTTTCTTCCATCCCGAAGTGTCAGGCTGTAGCACTATTCACTTAACTATAAGCAATTTGTGTAATTCTATGCAATTTGTGTAAAATCATGTCTCTGGCTGATTTGGCACAATGCGTTTTTTCCCAGTGGCAGAAGTTCAGGGAATGAAACCCCCACGAATAAAAACGTTCCACCTGTATATTTAAAAACTGTATCTTAATAGTAATATTGGGAAGGCTGAACCCTAGAATTCTACTTGCAGGGGTTAAACATTTCTTCTTATATACAGAGGTACTCCTAGTGATCTCAATAAAGCAAAAACAGGCCAAATATGAATATAATATGAGTCAGAACGCAATATTAGGAAACCCTCACACACCGGAAAGACCGTTAGTATGACTAATGAAGGAAGGCACATTATTTTCAATTGTTGTGCACTAGCAAGCCTGTTATTAGTTTATGAGTGGGGGAAGAAGGCAAGACGTGAAATAATAGGAGAGCAGACTAAAGGCTATGATTGAAAAACCACTAAAAATTACAAAGAACTTTGTAAAGGAAAGGAAGAGAAAGGAAAAACAAAGGAAGAGAAAGAACTAAGAGGTAAGGAGGGGGGAAAACCAGCACAGAAAAATTAATGGGTGGCATGAATCTAGATGGCAGAGAAAACCACAGAAGAGCAGACTTATACAATTTTTATATTGGGGACAGTATATCCTGCCATTTGCTCTCTTGCAATCCTCTTAACATCAGCAATGTACTCACTGAGCATCCCAAAAAGTGATATCAGACAGGACATTTGACAAGCAGCCATAAGAGCTTGCTTACACAATCTTGTAAATAAATGAGAAGACACAAACAATTCTACAACTGTTTCAATACAGTCATCCATTTCAAAATTTATCCACATCGGAATTTATCAGCCAAGTTCACAGAAGCTTCATTAAATTAATAAGCAAAGACAGTAACTTACGTAGGCAGCAAATTAAAAACAAAGTGGCTGTACACACAAAAAATTTAAAAAACAGCTTTTAGCATATATGTTAGGTTTTATATGATCTCTCTCTCTCACACACACACACACACACACACACACACTTTTCTTTTCAAGCTCAATACTTTAAAATGCATTTTCCTCCCTCCAGAAATTCTAACTCTGTATTATTTTACTGAATATGAATATAGACAGAGAAAAAACGCACAAATCTTCGTCACCAGAGGTTGTACTCTCTCCTAAGGATGTACTGCAAGCACAGAAATGCAATTCAGACCAAACCATGGACTCCAAAACATAACTGCAGTTTGTCATTACATCTAAATTGACAAACCACAGCTTGCAATTGGGTAACAAAACCATGATTTTAAGCTAGTGATGCAAGTTGTCTTGAAAATTTTCCAATGCCCTAAATTAGAGCTACTCAAACTAGGGCGCTGTGACGCCCCAGCCTGACAGCCCTGGCCTCTGCCCCCTTAAGGGCTCCCCAACATTCCAAAAGTGAGAGTGGAGCAATCACACTCCACTTCTGCAAAACCGGAAGTGGAGCACAATCGTTCCACTTTCACTTACAGAAGGCTGGGGAACCCTGCACATGCTTGCACAGGGCTCCCCGCACCCCCAACAGGCTGCTGTAGGGACTGGCGAATACATCTCAGTCCCTGCAGCCCACCTTAGCAATGCGATACTGGGGATTGCGTCATTGCCTCCTCCCCCACCCCCGCTGCCTCCCTTTCCTCCCCTGCAAGGACTTACTGTGGTCCTCAAATTCCCTCAGAGTTTGAAAATCAGTCTTGAATAGACTATAATCTGAATTGGTATGTTTATGACTTATCTATTTAGTAAGCAGAACTAAAATAAGTAACCCATCTAAATTTTATGTGCTATATAAATATAAAAAATATTTCTCTAATTGCACAAGTATTTGAACTGAAATATTTTATTACAAGAACCAACACCACACACTTAACAGAGTTTTAATGGTATATTCTGTGCAAGAGACACTTTTTCAAGTGGGATTCCTCTTATATTTGGGGAAAGTAACTATCCCTTTTTACCCTAGCACAATGTCTTTTCTAGTAGCTGTTTGCTGCTGTTCCTCTGCATCTTTTTAGATTGTGAACCCTTTTGGGATAGAGAGCTATTTAATTATTTGACTTTGCCTGTAAACTGCTCTGTGAACATTTGTGTTGAAAAATGGTGTACAAATACTGTTATTAATAATATTCAAACAAGTTCAAAACCCGGCGTGGAAATTTTTATTGGAATATTTGTAAGATAACATAAGTTTAAAGATAATAGCATGCACTTTCTATAGTTGTTTAAATTGTAAGGAAATCATGTAGCCACTGAAAACTGTTGAAATACTGATTTTAGCACAGCCACAGAGCAATGCCTAATGTTCCACAGTTGTCCATACATCGACTTAAATCCCCCCCCTCACAAAGCACTGGGGCACTTTCAGTTTCACCATCTATAGCAGCCATTTTCAACCACTTTGCAGTGGCACACTGGTGTGCCGCAAGTGGTCCACAGGTGTGCCACAGTTATTTGTGGGAAGGTCATTTATTAACAGGGCCAATGGGACATGTGAGTCCCCACTGGAAGCATGGTGTCAATTATCAAATTATCAATTATCAAAAACCTGGTGGTGTGCCTTGACCATTTTAATGCCTCGTCAGCGTGCTATGAGATGGAAAAGGTTGAAAATCACTGATCTATAGAAACACTTGCAGTACTTCCAGTAGACTGAAGCAAATTTGATTCAGAACTGCTTGAACATTTTCCATACAGGCATTATGACAATCTCAAAGAAATTCAAAGCACTAAAGGGCAACAAATTTTATACAAACATGTCCAGTTTCCCCAGTTTAACAAAAAATAAAGCACTAGTCTTAAGTAAAACTAAAACTACTTACAGCAATTCAGGATGGAATAAGTATTTGATTCAAAGCTGAATCAGCTTTGATTCAGTCAGATTTTTGGCTTGAATTACATCTGTTTTTAATTTCATCCCCCACACCATATTAAAAAAATAATCAATTGCAGAGAGGTTTGCTACCTGGTATAATAATCTGAAAAGAGTTATTATCAGTATTTATATATTACATTTCAACAAAAAAATTCCCAGAGCAGTGTTTATACACACACACACACACACACACGTTTAGCAATGGAAAAAAATTTCCCATTTTGCCAAATTTTTCACCCCAATCACCGTTTGAAACTGGTTTTCAAACCACCATTTCCATGAACCATGATTTGGAATGATGCAGTGTTTTACAAATGACAGGTTCTGCCTTTGCTCCATCTCCCAAGGCTGCCCTACCTTAACAATGGGAGTCGTGAGCAAAAGAAAAACAAAACTGCACAAGCAGCTCTCACATACGTTTTCCTTCTGGTTGACTGGTCATTCACTGACCTAGTCTTACCATTCATTGCTGTGCTCTTATATTTGCTTCCAATGTAAAAGCAACAGAAGACAACTACAACAGAATACTCAGCTTTCATTCCAGTTAGAATTACGGTACTCAGATTTTACAATGGCAAACAATTCTGCAACAGTGGTTTAGTAAATATGATCCACCAGTCACAGTCTCCCACTACAGCCACCTGCATTGCATCCTAAGCCATTCCTGAAGCCCAGAAGCAGGTTTGAGGGCTGGTGGGCCTCAGAGAGCTATGCTTGGGGGAAAACGGCAGGCAAGATTGCTTACATCAGTGTTTCTCAACTAGTGGTACTTGTACTACCAATAGTACTTGAGATGGTGTCAGGTAGTACTTACAGGCCCCCCAGATCCCTACCAACAGGCAGAGAGACCAGCAATGCAATGTGACAAGTAGCAGTAGAAGGTTTTGTATGCTTTTTGCTTGCTCAAAAATGCTTTCCCATCTGCCCTGAGCCTCTTTTGGTTTCTGTCATGTTGGGCCTCCCAATCTGGAAGTAACTGATGACGACACCGTTGCCAGTTACTTTCAATATATGGATATCATGCAAAGTAGTACAGCAGGGGACAAACACTGAGGAATGCTGGCTCAGGTGAATGCGCTTGTGCTTGTTCTCCTCTTAAGATACAACCCCTTAAACAAAAACAAAAAGGTTTCACCTGCAATAAGCTTGTCTGGTTTAAAAATGACATATGAATTTAATGCAAACATAACGTCATAAAACTGAACCACGAAGACAACACCAGGATCAATTATCATATAGCATAATAGTTTCTATACTATACTTGTATTACAGCTTTTCACTGGAGGCCAAGAACTAGCAAGTTATCACAGCTGCCAGAATTCATGATGCCATCTTGTATTCTCATTGAATCATCTGCTGTGTCTCAAATTCAGCCCAAAAAGCAGTAGGGAGCCAATAGAGAATAGGTGTCTCTCAAGCAATGTTTAATAAACATTTTCTTTCAGCAGTTCAACTCAAGTTGTTCAATGTATGTTCTGTCTTCTACCTGATTTTTATTGTGTAGCAGAAGACAAAAAGAACACACCCCTCCACTTTAATATTTCCAAAATTACATTCTCTTAAAAATGTGTTTGATGCTTTTTTCTAACAGCCCAATCCTATCCCAAACCACACACCCCTCCAGTTGATGCAGGTGTGCCACCAGAGACTGCCTTGCATCCTACAGTCCTGGAGGTCTCTTCTAGGTAAAGGAACTTTTCTTCCCTTGCTTGGGAGTAAACCTCCACAGCCCTGATGAGTCTGCTCAAGACCTCCTCTTGTGATTTTGCTGCCACAAGTCTGAGTGGACCCTGAAGGTGATTGAGACCAAGAAGGGGATAGGATATCAGTTTGAATGTGCTTCCTGGCCTTGACACACACCCCTAACTCTGCAAGTCTGTAACTTGACCTGGGCTAAGTTGGACAGTGAGCTTCAGCAAGGATTTGAATCCAGTTCTCTCTCATCTTTGCCAACACTCTGTCTACTGCTTTTCATTAGAACCAGCAAATTTGCACTGCTGTGGAAGGATCATCTGCTTAACCCACAAGCGGGTGCCTACAAATTCTGGCTGGTCTTACCAGCCAAGTCAAGATGTGCAGAAGGCAAGGTCCTATCCCTCTCCTATGCATGTTTACTCTGAAGTCCAACTGTGTTCAATGGGACTTATTTCCAAGTAAGCAGCCCTCCAGCTTGGGCAGGGACAGCCAGGGCTCCCTGCTCATAGGGCAATCCAGATTAATTCTAGATGAGTGCACAGCCCAGCTAGAAAGCCCCTTGGCTTCCTCAAGAGAACGGAAGTTGTTTGGTCATTGCACTTCCAGGGCTTGCAGTGCCTTGGATCACAACACAGGTCCAACCTTGTATACACAGATTTTTATACATGGATTTAACTCAACAGGAATGGCCACTGCAAATGAAAAGGAATGTGCTGATCCCTGTAGAAGGGGAAAAATGTACCCCTTTAAAATGCTTTTCTTACTGTTGTAGAGATTTTTATCTCAACATGATGAGAAGTGCCCTTTAAATTAAAGGAAAACAGTCCTTTACAATAGTGAGGGCAGCCAGCTGACAATCCATCAATCATTCTCTCTCCAAGTGACCCCCCTCCCTTCCCCTGAACACTTGAAAAAAAGATAATCCTTTCTAAGAGTCTGGAGAGAGGCTGATTGTTGAATTGTGGTCTTAATGACTCTATCTCTCTATCTTAACATCACAAAGGTCAGCAAGGCTGTTTTTAAATTACCTGAGCAAAGGCACTTTGTTTTTTAAATTGACTTGCTATAGTGCTTTTTTGCCATTCATGTGAGTTCTGGGAAAGGAACTCAGGGGAATAATGAGACTCAACCTGTATCAACATAAACCCCAGTCATCCTTCTCTTGGAGATGGGTAGGTCAATCTGTTCCAAGTCCAAAGTTGGAAAGTAGTCTGGGTTTCTTCACATAAAGGCTATATGAGAACACCCCATGGTGACAAACACTGTTGAAGCCTGCCCATATGAATGGCATTATACTGAGCTCTGCAGTGCTTCAGTCTAACTTTAATGTTTATAAATTAACGGAACAACATCAACACTCACTTTCCATCTCATGGAGAAACACAATTTTGCAAAGTAACCACCACCCTGATTTTAGAAAATTCAGGATGCTTGTTATAACCTAATCTTATGCATACTCAGAAGTAAGTTTCATCTTATTTGATCATGTTTCTAAATAAGTGTGCATAAGGCTGAAGGTTTTGTAATATTCAAGTAATCTTATAAAGCTTCAAGTAATATTGCTCAGCTTGCTCATGTACATGGCTTCTCTACAAAACATCTTGCTATCCAGATCTTGGATACAGCAAATTGAGAAACACAGGACCAGCAAGATGGATCTTCATTCAGCCTGCTCCCACATCTCAAATCAGATGGCACCAAGGTGCCAGGTGGTGACTTTATACCACAGATGAACAAACGCATTGACGCCACCACTGGTACCTGTCCATCTCCCCCCACAAGCCTCCGAAGCAGAGGTGAGCTCTGCTCCCGTCACCTCCAGGGGATTTTCTGAGCCCTGCAGAGGCAGCACATGTCTGCGCCCTGCCTCTGCAAGGCTAAGAATGGCTGAAACAGCTGAAAAGATGCGACTTTTGGTTTCCATATGGGGCTTGATGATGGGGCTGCCAGTCCACATCCCTGTCAATAGGTGACACACAACTGTATATATGCATTGTTATTGTCAAAAGTCACTTCACATATGCCTGCAGTTATATACTGCCCCCCCTCCGTATCTGCAGGGTCATAGGAACTGTGGGGCCTGATGCAGGACATTTTTGTGGGCCCCCAAGATTTAGGAGTGGGCAGAAGGACCACACAGCAGCAATGCTCTGCTCTCCTCAGCATCATGTCAGACCACAAGCTACAGAGCAAGCTCGTGGCTGTGGGTGTTCTGTTGGCTACCCAAGCCAAGTGCCAAATCAGCTCAAATAGGACAAATTGGCAAAATCGCCCTAGGGCAAGGTCTGTGCAAGGTCTGCATTCCTACTGTTGCCACTGATAGGACAAACAGTGGATAGTAGCAAACCTTGTACATATTGTGGCACCGCAAGGTATTTTGTGGTGGTACTTGGCAAAGCTTCAAAGAGATTAGTTGTGACCGCGATGCTAACAGGAAGTGGAAAGCAGAGGAAACTTTTTTGGAAACGAGTCTAGTGAGTATGCCAGAGTCATAGCCACAAGAGGACTGCTAGAGGAGGTGACTGGGAACGTTAACAAGAAGCAAGGATGCTAACAGGAAACATTCTGTCTGTCTACTTCCTCTGCTGTCCACTCAGTTAGAATTGCTCTGCAAACAAAGTGTTTGCAAACGAAAAGAGGTGCGTCATGAGTGCAATGGGGGAATTTGAGAACCTCTGATAACTAAAGCCATGAAAACTGAGTCTGCCGATACAGGGGGGCTACTATACACCTATACCCAAGTGCAGGAGGAAGGTTTGTGTTAACACCTGTGTGATTGGTTTCATGCTTTGAAAAACGTACAAAAAATATCAGAAAAGTACATCATACAAGTGCTTCCTGCTATGCACACTTACTAGTCACAATGTACAGTACCCACAGGTTTGGGGGGGGGGGGTTCTGTTACAGATACTGGGAAAACCACCCATCCTCTGTGGCTTCCCAGTCCCTCCTAAAGCCTTTTAAAGGTATAAGAACATCACTTCTAGTATTATGAAAAAACCAGAAGTGGCTTTTTGGCCAAAATGGCCATTCTGAGCCCTGCAGAGGCCGCAGCGGGACACATGCAGACTCTGTGGGGATCAGAAGACAGCTCACCTCACTTCCAAAGGGCGCATGGGGGTACAGAGGGATCCCCACATCTGTAGTTAACTGAAACCACAGATACAGGATCCACGGATATGTGGAGGGCACTCTGTACACACAAAAAATTGTCATATGTAGTTGTAAAACTTGGCTTAATATTCACCCTTCCCCCATCATATACAGAACAGCCACTTTTCCCAATCTCAGAAGTGCAACCAACAATAACCCTAACCTGCTTTTACCTAATGTCAGTGGTTCCCACATGGTGGGTTGCAACCTGATTTTTGATGGCTCTCCAAAGGATGATGAAGAGATCAGATAACTAATTGCCTCAAGCCCCATGGCTATTCAGAAATCAGATACTGTTGCTGCTAATTACCCTGTAAAGGGTTGATATCCTGCAATTTGCAAGATAGCTACTAATTGCCCTGCAAGAAGTTGTGTAAGTATAGAGCAGGGGTCACAACCTTAAACACTCAAAGAGCCATTTGGACCCGTTTTCCAGAAAAAAGAAAAACTCGGGAGCCACAAAACCCTTTTGACATCTAAAATGAAGGTAACACTGCATATATAGTTTGTGCTCCCCTCTTATAGGTCCCAGTTATATAATACACTCCCCTCTTATAGGTCCCACTAAAAATCAGGTCCAGACCCACAGTTGGAGAACAACAGTTTTAGATTGTGCACAGGTGAACTGCTTGTGAAGGATACTATCATTCTTTACAGTCATTTACTTCTGTACTTTTGTAAATGCCTTTACACACAATACTACCTCTGAACAAGACCACTTAGTACTACTTAACACTGTTCACAAAAGTGCTCCTGAACAAACAAGCTAAGAGTTCAAAACTGCATAAAATAAAAGGCATACTAACAGTGATTACTTCCCAACCATGAAATATGCTTTGGTGCTACATATACAGTATGTTACACATACAGTATACAAACATATACAGAATACCATCTGGTGCAGGGGTCTCCAAACCCCTTTCAAGTTTCCAAGTGAAGGAAATGGGGCAGTGAGAGGGTGAGTGAGCGATGGGGGAATGCTAAGTGGGGTGCTTGAAGGCTGTAATCCTGTGCACACTTTCCTGGGAGCAAGCACAATGGGACTTACTTCTGAGGAGACATGCACAGGATTGTGCTCTAAGCTTGGGAGGAGGACAGAACAGCTGCACTCAGTTGCTTGCTTTTGCCTTGGCTCCATGGGGTCAGCGCTGCTTGTGGGAAGGGGGGTCATCAGGGTGTTCAAACCCCATTCATTTACACGCCCTCCCCTACACGGGCAGGTGGCTGGCGCTGCGGCTCGGGGCGGGAGGGAATGCGCAGCGGCAGCGGGGGGGCTCGCCCTCGGCGGCGGTGCAGGCTCTTTGGGCAGGAGCTGCTCCAGCCGTTCACGCCCTCTCCTATGGGTCGCAGCCGCAGGAGGTGTGGGAGCTGCGCTCTGACTGGGAGGGACGAGCCCCTCCCCCCGGGACAGGTTGGCCCCTCACGGAGCTGCAGCAGAAGGCTGAAAGAGCCGCTTGTGGCTCCAGAATGGCAGGTTGCCGACCCCAGGTATAGAGGAATAAATGTTTGAGGGGATATTGTCTATCAAATGTGCCCTTTGACTCAGACAAAGGGCACAGTGTTTTCACTTAGGAATACAGCAAGGGAGGGCACCAGGATAAGGTCTCTTGTTATCTGGTGTGCTCCCTGGGGCATTTGGTGGGCCGCTGTGAGATACAGGAAGCTGGACTAGATGGGCCTATGGCCTGATCCAGTGGGGCTGTTCTTATGTTCTTACAGCAGAGAGAGAGGAGTGAAACACTCTTCCTCCACACCAGGGGTGTCCAAAGTTTTTGGCAGGAGGGCCACAGTGTCTTTCAGACACTGTGTCAGGGGGGCCAAGGGGGAAAAAGAATTTATATTTCAAATTTGAATAAATTTACATAACTTTACATAAATGAATATATTAAAGATGAACTTATATGAATGAATGAAGGTCTTGCAATAGCTCAAGGCCTATAAAAGGCCTTGCACAAAGCAAGACTGGCCTTTCCTTTGCTGCCGCTACTGTATCACAGACATGAAACAAGCAGTGTTGGAGCCCTCATCCCACAGCTCACTCATGTGAGAGGTCAAACAGTCTCCCTCAAGCTGAGAGCAGTTGCATCAGGCCAGTGTGGGCTCCAACAAATCTCCGGAGGGCCAGAGGCTCACTGGAGACTTGGGGCTCCCTGAGGGCCGCATTGAGAAGCCTCGAGGGCCACAGGTGGCCCCAGGGCTGGGGTTTGGGTAGCCCTGCTTCACACCATGATTCCAATCCAAGTTGGGCACTCCTATAAAACTTTGCAAAAGCTTTACAAAGTCTCATTCCTTAATCTGTCATGTTTAGTTTGGTCATCAGTTTAGCTGTAATCAATGGAATTACAGAATGGAATGCAGTCTCAAGTCAATGGATGTGCAAACCTGTGTAACTTCTAATGAACTTGTTCCTGTTGATGTTCCATTCTGCACTGGACTCAGCAGCCACTTCCATGCCCAGAGATTTGTTCTCAGGGGCAACAGTAGGTGGGTCTCCCAGCACTGTACCACAACCAGGACTACACTGCTCACGCCAAATGCCTGCTGTACCCATTAGCCAACACTTGCACTATGCCTGTCTATATCCCACTGTGCTAAAAACAATTTCCCCCAAAGTGTTCACCAGATCCAATTCACCCACAGTACAGGGGCCTCAAACAGAAATTTCAACAGCTACCTATTTCACTCTGTGGAGCTGGGATTCCTTTTGCAAGCTATGTGGCAAAAATTCCTGTTTTTTCACTCTTTTTTTAACCATTTCTTCTTTTTCTAGACTCTTTGAAACCTCCAAAAGCTTCTGTGGTGTATCAGCATCCTAAAAAGGCTGCTCAGTTATTCTGATGCAGTCATCTTCCTGGGGTATTGCCCTTCAGTTAAACATCTTCATCTTGCTCCTTGTCAAGTAAACAAACCACTTGTCTTGGAGCCAGTTCACTGAATCATGAAACCCAAAAGATTTCAAGAGGGGAAAATTCAAGAACTCAGGTAATCCCAAAATATCCAATCCCACAAGTAAAGGAGGATTAATACCCATGGGCTGTGTAAGTAAAGTACACACCCTCTTACTGGGTTGGCCAGGTCACTCATTGGAAGCAGTTACTGCTTCACAAAAGGCTCACCTACTTACATGCTACATGTGTGAGTGTACTCAAGCCAAGAAATTTGTTACATTTCAGCTTGCCTTTTAATTTCTGGGTCAACCTTTGCCACCCCTCCTTTTCAGTAAGCTCATCATCTTGTTTTTATCCTTTATATTGGTTCCCTCCCCTGTCTGGATGTTTCTTTCAATATGTTAACTGTTTTACTTGTCTGGTCTCAGTTCACTTGGGTAAGAACAGGTGTGTGACACCACTCAAATCATCACATTTCATTATTGTTTGCTTCTATGGGGCCTCCCCAGATTTTGCAGCTTTTTTTTAGCCTGAAGGGGAAGCTCTGCCAAAGCAACCTCCTTCTGACTAGACTTCCTAGCCTTAGGCAGTAGTAGCAACCTAGGTTTTCCCAGTTTACTCCCAATGCCAATGCTAACCTCTAGGCTCTACACCTGCTTTGCCCTCCAACTTCCCTGAAGCATCAGAATTAAAACACTCCATACTAGCAAAGCTGCATGATCTAACTATACTTTGAACATAACATCTTTGCACTGTGTATTAACACCAAGTGCCTTTGCCCAGCTTTGGTTGATGTATCAACTGTACCTGCCTGTTGGATGTAGAGGCAGAGGTGTTTGTTTCTGGTAAGAATCATTTACATCCTAAGTCTTACTGAGCACAATAGGCTTACTCATGAGTAAAACACCTCTATTGATTGCATTACTGCAATGCACTGCAACAAGCCTGCCCTTGAAGATGCCTCAAAAACTTTAACAGCATGCAGCTGCTGAAGTTTTGATAGGTGCTAGTTTTTACAATAATGTTAACTAATCTAAAATGTTACACAACTTTTAGAATACTCTGAGTTCTCCATATCTGCAGGGGAATTGTTCCAGGATACCCCACAGACAACAAAATCAGCAGATGCTTGCATCCCAGATGAGGGAAGGGTCCCTGAGCAGCAATCACTGATACTGATGCCATGTTGGGCCCTCTGGAAATCGCACTGGTCCACAGACCACTCCATGGGCCTCCCTACATCCTCAGAAGGTCTCCAGGACACAACTGGAAACCACTTCTGGTTCACATCTACAACTTTCGGTCACATCTGAGAGGTATTCAGAGGTCAGGGAATGCCAACGGAGTGGGTCACAGGCCTCCCCGCATCTCTGAATACCTCCCAAATGTGACCGGAAATTATTTCCGGTTGTATCCTGGAGGCCTTCTGAGGTACAGGGAAGCATCAGCAGATAGTGGGATCTACAGGTGCTGAGGCCATGGATAAGCAGGGTCCAATGTACAGTAGTCACTGAGGGGTTTGCTCAATGAGAAAGCTGAATTCTCCACTTTGTTTAATTTTCATTTTTGACTGCACTAAAATTTTCAATAAATAAATAGGATAAATAATGAAATCCAGGGACTTATATCCTTCCTTTGACTCAGGGCAGCCGAGATATTATTAACAAACACAATACAAAAATCATACAGAACAAAAAATATAAACAGCAGATACTTGCCCATGTTTCTCCTGCCATGTCTATACCCACCATGACATTCTGTCCCACATAGTCACATGGAAGAACAGCCAAAATGCCCATCACTTCACAATTTGAATACACCTTTAAATTGTGCAGTAAGGAACCGTTCTGACATTCTAAACCCACTGTACTATGCAGCAGTAAGAAAACACATGGAACAGGGAGAACAAGCATAGAGATGCATGCTTCTCTTCACATAGTGGAAAGACCAATCAAATATATTTTACCAACACACTGAGAGTTACATATTCAGTAAGTTGTTTTTCTATCAATACCAGAATAAAAAATGTACACATATTATGCACCCGCTGCAATTCTATCCACACGTACCGGGGAGTAGGCCCCATTGACTATAAGGCGGTTTATTTCTCAGTATACATGTATAGGATTGGGCTCAGAGTGTCAGAGACCATTTTTCTGAAGATTACTACTTTCCCTAATACTTAAAAAGTAAACTGGAAAGGATCGGTCCTCTACCTGTACTCATTTTAAAAGGAAAGCTAGCAACTAATGCATGCATGCGCCCTCCTTGTTTCATCTGGCATGGACAACTTTCTGCTTCATAACACATTAGACTAGGGCACATGAGGAGAGAAAAGAGTAGCCCTCTTTTCACATTCCATTCATGTACAATAGTTTCCTTGTATTTGCAAGTGATACATGGCAAGACCACCACAGATGCCCAAAACCGAAGACAGTAGCGAACCCTAAACACCTTTGGTTCCCAAACTGTGTACCATGGTGAACTCAAAGGGGTACTGCAGGGTGTCCCCAGTAGCCTCCTCTTACCAACTCTCCTAGGCACCACCATCCTGAATCATGCAAGATCTCACACAATCCAAAACAGTGATGCTAGGACAGCCAGGAAGAAGAGGCTGCTGTGAAAGAAGAGTGCTATGACCACTGTTTGGGAACAGCTGTGCCACAGTCTCCCAACTTGTTAAGGGCCCCCCACAAAGGACCTATACCTAGTCCTGTGCCAGTATTTCATAGGCAGGTTCTGCATTCTGATGCACATGGTTGGGTGGTTAAATACCCCATGGAATGCTCCTTTCTTGTCTCCTCCTATGAATTAAGCTTCCCTTGACCCACTGTATTAAAAAACTTTTATTTCAGGGAGAGTTTGCTATGACAGAGAGAGAGGCCTTGAACTGAGTGCCAAGATACCTGGCATCTTCACCTTGCTGCCTGCACCACAGCAGGAGCCTGTGGCATTCTGATGTCAGGTGAATTGTAAAGAGTGAAGTGGTATGTTGATGCCATGGAGATGGCTCCCCATTGCCATACCTTCACTGGCTCTTTTCATGCCCTGTCTATGTAAGACCACTGTCAGCTTCATCTCCCCAAAACTGGATCATTCTGGAGGTGTTACCAAAGGTGATAGAGGAATGACTGACAGGTTTGCACCTCTAGTTTTTGGAGTTCTTCTCTGGGTTGAAATAGTGTAAGATACAGACTACCAATAAGCCAATAGCTAGATGCACTGTAAGGATGCTTTACTAAATGTTTTCTTACATCAAAAATTTCAAACATTTTGGTTACTTAGGTTGCAATCCTATAGACATTAACCTGAGAGTAGGTCTCATTGAACTTAATGGGACTTACTTCTGAGTAGACATGAATAGAATTGCACAGTAGGTTATTTATATAGCTTGTAGAATGATCACGGCATACCTTTTTAGCTTTGTTCAGTAAATGTAAATCAGAAAACTATGAATCTAGATTTACTAGATCAGATACCAATCAATTTATGGCATCAGAAAATTTTCCGGAAAACCTACATCATTGTAAACACATCCAAACACCACATAAGAAGTGGCCCTCAGCTGCAAACATGAACAAGCAAAAGCAAATGGGAAGACAGACCAAAAGAGATAAGATTTTACAAAGTGCAATTAAAAAAACAGAAAAATAAGAACCACAAAATGACTTTCAAATGTCTGCAAGTACCAGAATCAGGCGCTGATGATAAAAATACATTCAAGTACAACTGCTGAGTCATTTGAATTTTGTTTATACGTGCCATAATGGATTTCCATTTCTAGCATTGTATTAACTCTTTTCTAAAAGAAAATCAGGGGAGGGGGATATGCAGACAAGAGAGATGCTGAACATTCGGTATTAAACTACAGATATTAGCACCTAGAAACTGCAGCTAGAATGTTGCTTTACAGCACAATCCTAACTTGTACTGGAACAAGGAGGCCAGCAGGCCTGCTCTGTAACCAGTGTGAGTTTGGGGCTACCTGCAGTTCAGCCTGGGACAAGGGGAATCGCTTCCACTTAACTCGGGAAGAGTCGCTGCAGCCCCAATGGGGCTACTCAGATCTGAGCCACCTATAGAGGTGGCACAGATCTGAGCAGCCCAGAACTGAGTTGTCTGGGAATAGACAGGTTCCGGCATAAGAGCTGGATCCTGGCCTTGCACTGACCCGCCTGACTCAAGTTGATGCAAACTTGCCTTAGGGCACCTTTGCAACAGTCCCAGGTTGGTACAAGGGACTTGTGCCAGCCAGCCAAGAACATCCCTGGGATTGTGCTCACAGTTGCACAACACTCCATAAATCTTCAAATTTGTACAACAATAATTTGAGAATGTTAATTAATGAAACGTAATCCACAGCAATGTGATGTGTACTAATAGGAACAGAACAACTCCCCTGCTGGATCAGAAAAACATGTACCAACCATTTCGTCAAGCCCTCAGTCAGATCCTCCAATGTAATAATGGCTGTGTTCGTTTTTTTAGCTAGAAACACTAGAGAACTGTTCTTCCCCCTCCTTCTAGCATGCTAAGGTCACAGTCATTTTTCAGTTTCTCACACACTCAACATGCTAGCTATCATTGCTAGATTTTTTCATTGCTAGATTGTTTTCATTGCTAAAAACATGGCCACCTCCTTTGTAAAGATACTGTATGGGGAACAGAATGGTGCGGCTCTAGCCACTGCATCTCTATGGTAAAGACCCCATAGTTTTTTTAATTGGATGCCATTTTTGTGTAGTTTGTTTTTGAACAACTTCACTTCTGACTATTTTCTAGCTGAAAAACGAATGCAATCATCGTTAAATCTGAACTGACTAAAACCTTCAGTAAATGTCATGCCCATCCTAAATGCAACTAAGGTTACACTCCTACACATACATATTTTCCTGGAAGTAAGCCAATAAGTTCAATGGGATTTACTTCTCAGTAGATATGCACAAGATTTGCAATGTAAGGTTCACAAAATTCAATGGGGCTTCCTTCTAGGAAAGTGTGTTGAGTACTTAACATGTTACACAATGTGTGGGAAGAATGAGAACTCAGGATCCACTGGCTGTTTATTGAAAGAGAAACTTTAAAGACACAAGGAATATGCATGCCAGAGAAAGCATTTGAAGCTATTCTTAATGTTACTGGGATCTTCAGACTGGTGCACTCAGTTCAGAAACCTCCTACTGGACTTTAGCAGCCCCTCTTTCATTACAAAAAGTCGCATGTCTTGGTGTGTACTGTATATATGTCCACTGAGCTGACACTGCATATCCTCCATTCTTAATAAGTTGTCCTTTCCAGTATTATTCCACTAACAATGACAGCAAATCAGAGGCAGTTTAGGAGTTGCTGGGTGTTATTATCAAACAAAAAGTATTTTTCTTGTTATTTAAAACTCCAATAAGGCATACAGGTTCACCCTTGTTGTACCTGAACTTTTTATACATGGATTTGAGACAACAGGAATGGCCACTGTAAACAAGGAATGTGCTGATCCCTGGAAAAGGGGGGAAAATGCATCCCTTCAGTTTAAAAAACAGCTTTTCTTACTTTTGTAGAGACAGTCATGCAAGCGATCATTCCATTCTTCCACTAAGCCAGGCAAAGACAGGAGATCCTTTGCATTTCTAATTGCTGACTGACTCTATACAACAGTAAGAAAAGCTGTTTTTAAACCACAACTGTAAAGGGATGTAGTTTTTTATTTTATTTTTTAAACTTTTTATTTAACACATTTTGTTATCAGCAAGGAGTACCAGAATCAAACTCCTGCAGATGTCAAGGCAAGACCTTATTCCATTAGGAGCAAAGGAGGGGCAAGAAACTGGAAGTGGGTCTTTAAATCTATTTTTCCACTATTTTTTAATCCACATTTTTTTTTAACCATTAGGGGTTCTGGAATGGAACCCTAGTGGATAATGAGGGACAACCTGCATGTGTAAAATTGTAGGTTTTATAGTAGCACTGATAGTATGTGCATTTAAAGTATGCTACATCTAATGAAGTATGTTACATCTAATGAAGACTTCAGACAAAAAAATTATTAAAACACATAGACCTACTCACAAAACCAAATGTCCCTAATTTATCAAAAAGGATAGAACTGTTTTCCCAATTTATAGTATATATACAGCAAAACCTCAATTTAACAGAATAACTGGGGTGGGGTTATTGGTGTCAAAGGTCCATTAAATCCAAACACATTTATGATAATACACAAAATATAATCTTTAAAAACTGGTTGAACGCACCACCCATATTTTCTAAAGTCTGTTAAATCGAGTCTCCACTACATACTGCTTTTCAATAAAATAATCAATGCAGATTACAGAAATAAGATTTCAATTAGGACTGTACTTAAATATGGGTTAAAACTACATTAAATACTAAAACAGCAGAAAAGAAAAAGATGTGTCAACAAAATAAGTGTTCAAAAAAACCTATAGAGAAATCAAAACTAGGGTTATAGAGGAAAAGTAGCACACAAATTCCAATAAAGTACTTTTTTGTCACTGGGGTTAACAGAACAATGTGTTATTGAATTTGTGATATAACAAAGGGAATGTGCTATGTAGGCCACACTTTTAGAGCCAGTTTATGTTACCCATCCCAATTCTAAAGCCGTCCCAATCTTTGTGGTCTTCATACTTTATTTCATTTTAATCTATGAAAAATGGGCAAGTGAAGAAGCTTTTTTATACCAACTAAGTATAAAAGAACAACCGTCCCTATTCATCCCAGTACAGAGTCCCTCTCAGTAGATATTTACTGATATTTACCTTGGATTATTTTTTAAGATTGTGGGTCCCTTTATTAGGAATAACTTTATTTCTTTTCTATGTAAACCACGTTGTTAACTTTTGCTGAAAAGCAATAACCACCAAATTCCCTATCCCTTCTTTGTTACTTTTCTATCCATCGCCCACCAATATGCACCATACTTGATGGGAAATGCATAAATGAACTAAGATGATTGTATCCTGCCTACACAACAGTTTAAAGGCACCACAGCAACTATTGTGGTCAGTGTGAGAAAAAAACCAAACTAATGAAACAAAAGTTCATTTTTAGCAAGCTTGCACTTAAGAGGTTTTTACTTCAATCAGCATACAATGGAATCAATCCAACTGAGTATAAGAACAGCCCCACTGGATCAGGCCATAGGCCCATCTAGTCCAGCTTCCTGTATCTCACCAAATGCCCCAGGAAGCACACCAGAGAACAAGAGACCTGCATCCTGGTGCCCTCCCAGGAGGGAATGGAACTTAATGGAACTTACTCCCGGGTAAATTAGTATAGGGTTGCTGCTCTAAGGTTTCAAAATCTTCACAAGCCATTCCCTTTGATTAAATAACCCAGATTTCTACATGAATACTGGAACCATAAGAATCCGTGCACATGGCAATAGTGAAGATACAACTTTCCAAAAACAAGTGCTTTTTTTTAAAAAAACAACAACAACAACACCCATTATTGAGGGTGAAGCATTGCAGCCTAAAGAGGCAACTGACTGTGGCACTTTCTCCCTAAACAGCAGTAGATGTATTGCAAATAACCCAAAGGACATCTATGGCAAGGGTCTGTGTGCCTTCACCACCCCTCCTACTAAAGCATGCCTAGGGGATGCAGACTTTATGCTACATTCTGTGGAAGCCTGAAGACTCTGTGGAGTCCATCCTCCAGATTGGACTTCCTGCTTTAAATCAGGATGGAGCCAACCAAAAAAAACACAAAACAGAGCCTGGCCTCATTCATACATTTCCAACTTCCCTTCATGCAGGGCGACAGCAGCAAGATGCAAATGCATCACCACACCGTCCCTTACGGGGGGGGGGGGGGGAATGAATCAAACATGGCTTCCCCGCCATACGTTCCCAGTTGCATCCTCACTCCTTCCTCCCTTCCTTCCTCCCTCCTCCTGCCATTTCAAACAGCAACAGCTGCCTGCCTTTGAGAAAGGGAGAAAGCAAGCGGGAGCCCAGCAGCTCCCAAGCAGACACTGAGGCCACCAGGCAGGAGTGTCTACTCCAAGGAGCACGTACTCCAGGGAGTGCCTACTCCAGCCACACGTAAGGGCTCAATCCCAGGCAACACTTACCTGGGAGTAAGCCTCATTCACTACAATGGGGCTGGCTTCCGAGTAGGCATGCATGGGATGGGGCTGCAAGGCTGGAGACCCTTTCCTCGGTCCCTCCTAGTCGCTGCTGCTTGATCCAGCATCCCCGCCCTTCCTCCCCTGCCTGTGCTATGGAGAGGCGAAGCACTGCATGGAGCCCCAGCAGCCCCTCGGTAGAGGGCGGCGCTGCCTCTGCACCAGGCCAAGCCAGGCCCGCAGCAGGCAGGCAAGCCCCCCACTACCCCCGAGTGGGAAGCGGGGCCGCGGTGGGAAGAGGCCGCCGCTGGCCCCCACCGCCGAGCGGGGCGGGAGGTTGCGGGGGGACGGTTCTGCAGGGAAGGCGCGCCCCAGGCCCGGAGTGAACGCGGGAGGAACGGGCGACTGGCTCCCCGCGGCGGCCGAGGAAGGCCACGCGCAGCGGCGCCTCCACTCGCGGACCGCCGTGAGGCGGGAAAGGAAGGAAGAGCCTCCGCGGAGGGGGGGAAGGCGCCGTGGCTCTGCCCAACCGCCCCCCCAGGCCCGCCCGGCACCGACCTGCTGCTGCGCTCCGAGGGGCTGCGCATCCCCTGCCGCGTCGCCCCGCTGGTGGGTCTCCCTGCGCCCGCCTCGCTCCCAGCCACGCACCGCCCGCCCGCCGCAGCTCGGCCTCCGCCTCCAGCCAAAACCAGCGCGAAAAATCCCGCGCGCTGATTGGCTGCCGCGACGTTGGCGCCGCAGCCCCTGAAGCGGTTCATTCAAACCCGCCGCCCAGCCAGCGCAGGAGCTGCACGCGCGGCGGCGCCACACAGGCCGAGGCGGAGGCCTCCGGGGGAGGGGCGGCCTTGCTGCTCTCCCTCACGGAGCAGGCCGCCGCGCGGCGATGCCGCACCCAGGGGCCAACCCCAGCCACGCTTGCCCGGGAGGAAGCCCCACTGACCTCAATGGGACCGACGTCTGAGTAGACAGGCATAGGGTTGGGCTCTGGGGCTAAAATCCTATCCACACTTTCCTGGGGGGAAGCCCCACTGACTCCAATGGGACTTACTTCTGAGTAGACGTATAGGATTGGGCTCTGGGGCTGCAAGCCTAGCCACACTTTCCTGGAGTAAGCCCCATTGACTATAATGGGACTTATTTCTGAGTAGACAGGCATAGGATTGGACTCTCAGAGCCCACTGTCAAGGCAACTTGAACACAGGATAAAGACATGAGAAAGGCCCTGCTGTATCAGGCCAAATGCCAATTTAGTCCATCCTCCTGTTTCACACACACAGTGGCCTCTGGGAAGCCCACACACCCAGGCATGCTTCTCCCACTATTGCCCCCCTGCAACCAGCACACAGAGGCTGAATCTGGAGTTAGCACATTGCCATTATTAGTAGTTGTTGGTATGGATCTGTCCCTGATTAATTTGCCCAATCCCTTTTAAAGCCACCAAGCTAGTTCCCGTCACCACATCTTGTGACACCATCTTGTGATACCAGATTCCACATGGTACTTATACTCTGCATGAAGAACTAGTGTGTGTTGCCCCCTACAATCCAAGTGCCTTGTTTTAGCATTTAGAGCAGCCATTTTCAACCACTGTGCCATGTGCTGGTGTGCTGCAAGTGGTCCACAGGTGTGCCACAGGAATTTGTGGGAAGGTCATTTATTCATATGGCCAATGGGAGATGTGAGTCCCCACTGGCAGCATGGTGTACCTTGTCAATTGTCCAAAACCTGGTGGTGTGCCTTGACCATCTTAGTGCCTTGTCAGTGTGTCCTGAGATGGAAAAGGTTGAAAATCACTGATTTAGAGGTTACAAATGTGTGTAGTTTCACAGCCACAGCAGCACCTCTCCCTGATAAATGCTAGCATTTCAAAGATGAGAACATGTTCCCCAGGGAATTCAGACAATAATTGCAGGACCTTGTTTGAACCCAGCTTCAGCCAAGCTCTCCCACATCTGGGGTCAGGAAGAATGGCTTCTAAGCAAGCTTTAGCACCTCATTTTATAAATTACCCAGATGCAGGCAAATCCTATGCATATTTACTCAGAAACAAGAATCAATCATGTGCTTGTATCTTCGCAGTCTGTCCATGAGGCTGACAGACTAGCATCAGGACCTTTTACACAAAAGGGGTAAAACAACAAATGTTTAGCGCTGCCTTTTCTAACAGTACAAAATTCAGAGCTGCCTTGTGGCTTCACTGAAATGATTATTCTGGAACACTGTATTGACTTAAACAAAAACTCATATTATTAACTAACATGGAACCTATAAAGAAGGCAACAGAAGCTTCAGGCCTAATGCACAAACTTGGTCACACTGAATATTTTTTGACAAAGCCATTAGGGCTTTGACAAATGACAAAGCCATTTGTCAAAAACGTAGTAGAAGCAAGGGCAGATGGTTGAGGTGAAAGATTTTCACTCAGAATATTTTGTCCCATCTCTTTAGGTTCCCACCCTCAAGCTCCCTGGGTTTTTGTCCCAGCCCCATCGTTCTCATTTTACATCTCTTTTTATCAAATTCCTTCCTTGTCGCCCTTCATCTTGTCTTTCAAGAGATGAGTATAGGTGTTTGAAAATGGTGTAACTTATTTTACTCAGAAGTAAGCCAATTCAGTAAGACTTAGGGCCCAATCCTACCCAACTTTCCAGCATTGATGCAGCTGCAATGCAGCCCTAAGGTAAGGGAACAAACATTCCTTTACCTTGAGGAGGCCTCCATGAGTGCTCCCCCACTGCAGGATACAGTGCGTGCCACATTGGCATGGCTGCATGAGTGCTGGAAAAATGGACAAGATTGCGCCCTTAGGCTATAATTGTAACTCAGCAGAAAACAGACATCTCTAGAGATGAGTTAAGACATTTCATTGTGACTTGGTCACAATGCTTTCTGCTATGCTGTTTCATTCATCAGTTCTTTATTATTTCTATTATTATATATCACTATCCATTATATGGTACATACAAAGAATGAAAACACAAATCAAAATGATTTATTATATATTTTTCTGTTTTAGCAATTTGTGTTAATAGTTTTGGTATTTTTACATTTATACAACATCTTGGAAATTTTCTTGGAACAGTAGTACAGGGAAAAAAGTATGTAAATAATAACCATCAAAACTCTATGTGGCAGTAACTTCTCCCTCTATTCCCTTTACTATGGTGCTTTCCCTCCCTCACCATGAACAAAAGAGCCCTGGAGATTAGTCTGAGCAGGCTAGAGAGGCCATTTTGTTTGCTTAAAACATCTTTTTCAAAATTATTCTGCTCCAGAAGAAACATTGCTGTTGCCTCCCCCACAATTCTGGGGCAGGTTTTTCCCCCACTGCAATAATGCCCCCCAAATGCAACATTTTACTTTCTCTCATAAGAATGTATGATAGTAAAATGGGAAATACTGTGGGAGAAATCGCTGGAATGGATTTGCATCCTGTGGGATTGTAGCCATCAAAAATAAAGCTTGCTCTCAGCTGGTAGTTCTGGTTGGATTCTAATTCTTGGCCACTCTAGAATGTGATGGAATGTGTGGATTAGATGATGATGATTAACCGTATTTATATACAGCTTTCATCGAAAGTTCAAAAGCAGTTTACAGAGAAAATCAAATATCTAAAGGCTCTCTGTCCCCATCACAATCTAAAAAGATGCAAAAGAAAACCAGCAGACAGGCACTAGAAAAGACACTGCTGGGGTGAGCAGGCCTCCACTGGTCCCACGCTCTACCCAGGCTGGTCTCTCCCCATCCGCCCCCCCCCCCCATGAAGTCATACTGCTGCCCAGCAGTGCTACTTATCACTAGTGGCTCTTTTTCCTCCTCCTTCCAGTGCCGAGGCCCACCATCAACTGGTGCTGGCTCAGCACCAGTACACCCTCCTCTCCAGGTGCCGTAAATGTACTTTGCAGCACATTAGTGACACCCAGCACCAGCACTAAACCCCTTAGGACTGGGCTCTAAGGACCCAATCCTGTCAAATTTTCCAGTGCCGGTGCAGCCATGCCCATGGGGTGTGCACTGCATGCTGTGATGGGTAGGCAGTTCCAGAGGCCTCCTCAAGGTATGGAGACATTTGTTCCCTTACCTTGGAGCTGCATTTCGGTTGCACCAATGCTGGAAAGTTGGATAGGATTGAACCCTAACTTAACTAGCAAAGTGGGTGTTTGGGGAGCAGTGCTCTAGTCCTTCCCCATCCCATTTTGCTTATTCAGGTCTTTTCCCTTTTGCACTCAGTCCCCTGACTCCACACACTTAGAAGCTGTGCTTTGACGCATTACCTCCTCTGGAATACAGCTTTTGAGTTGGAGGGCAAAACCATTGAAATAAATCATACACCATTTTGAAGATTAGGCTGTTTTGGGTTGCATTACCTCCTCTCCCCCAAACTGTTCTAAATGTTCTCTTTTGAAATACTTTACTGTGGCAGCCCACAGTGTGAAGCAAAGGCAGAACACTGGAAGCCAGCTATTGCTATAAATCAGGGGTGTCCAAACTTTTTGGCAGGAGTGCCACATCATCTCTCCTACACTGTGTTGAGGGCCGGGGAAAAAAGAATTAATTTACATTTCAAATTTGAATAAATTTACATACATTAATATATTAGGGATGGAACTTCTATGACTGAATTAAGGTCTTGCAATAGCTCAAGGTCTACAAAAGGCCTTGCACATAGCAAGGTCGGTCTTTCCTTTGCTGCCACTGCTGCATCACAAATGTGAAACAGCAAGTAGTGGAGGAAGCCCTCATCCCACAGCTCATGTGAAAGGTTGAACAGTCACCCTCATGCTGAGAGCACTTGCGTCGGGCAAGCATGGGCTCCAGCAAGTCTCCAGAGGGCCAGAGTCTCATTGGAGATTGGGGGCTCCCCGCGGGCCGCATTGGGAGTCCTTGGGGGCCGCAAGTGGCCCCCGGGCCAGGGTTTGGGTACCCCTGCTATAAATAGATGTGCTAAAGCCCTCCTCACCTTCCACTATAGTTTCAGACCCTTTTATACCTCCTCACTACACTTCTTGAGCTCAGCTACTTGTTGGGGGGAGAGTATAGAAACATATTTATAAAAATAACAATTCCCCTTTCTGTTTTGCAATCTCTAAAGCTGTCAACAAGACTTCTGGGGAAGGAAAACTGCCACCTGCCTGGAATATGAAAAATACAGGTTCAACCTTGTTATACACTGATTTTTTATATATGGATTTGACTTAACAGGAAAGGCCACTGCAAATGAGAAGGAATGTGCTGATCCCTGGAGAAGGGGAAAAATGTATCCCTTGAAAATCAGTTTTTAAAACTGCTTTTCTTATTGTTGTATGGATTTTTCTATCTCAACATGATGCAAAAGGCCTTTTAAATTTAAGGAAAACAGTCCTTTAACAATAGCCTCATTAATAGAGAGAGGGCAGCCTGCTGCAATCCTTCATTTTCTCTCCAAGGCAACCAACCCCTCCCTTCCTCCTGAGCACATGAAAGATAATCACTTTGCTCTGGATGGAGGGGAAGGGAGTGAAACTTTCAAAGTGCCTGGAGGGAGACTGATGGATGGATGGTCTGCTTAATGACTCTGTCTTACATCACAAAGGTCGGCAAGGCTGTTTTTAAATATCCCTAACAAAGGGACATTGTTTTTTAAATGGATTTGCTTTAATGAGGATTTTTTGCCATCCATGTAAGTTCTGGGAACAAATAACACAGGCCTACAAAATTGAGGGTCAGAAAAGTTTTCCCAAACTTTGTAGTGGTTTGATATGAATTTGGGGTGCCGATTCAAAAAATGGCATCCGTTTTGCCCTATCACTTCTAGTTCTGGAGATATAGTATAGCCTTATTAGTGAATGGTTCAAGCAGCTTCCTCATGAGGAAGCCATAGTGTAGGGTTAGGGTGTTGGCCTGTGTAATGAGACACAACCTGTAGTGAGTTTACCCCACCTCAGCGAGTGCTCTGTACCATTACACTTGTGCAAGTGTATACAAGATACACTTGTGTATCTTATTTTGAAATTTCTAAATTGCTTTTTGGTTTGGTTATCTAGATATCTGAAGTGCTGTACAGATTTAAAAAAAGTAATTAACTAATTACTACAAACATCAAATAAAAAGCAGCCACATCACTTATCAACCTAGCTAGATTCCTCATCCAAAGCCTTAGCCCAACAACACAGGCCATTTTTTTCTAGCCTCCTAAAGGCAGCAATTGAGGAAGCCAGACAGGCCTCACAGGAAAGGGAGTTGCCCAACCTGGGTGCAACAACGGAGAAAGTCTTATCCTATGCCACAACCAGTGCTATCTTAGGGCCTTTGAGCAGGAAATTGGAGCACAGTTTCACTGGGACAGGACCTCACCTAGAGCAGAGCCTTATCTCAATGTCAGATTGACTTGGGGTAAAAAGGACAAAACCAGCACCTGAATGGCGTCCAAGAGTAAATGAAGAGCCAGTATAGACAGGGCTGATGCTATCATTAGACCAACTAGACAACTGCAGACCTCAGAGGGGTGCAGTACTGGCCTTTGGAGCACAGTTTTATACTTATTCTTGCAATTTAAAATAAATTTGTTTCAAGTTTTGTGCTTTTCATTTTTTTCTAAAAGACATCTGTTTTTGAAAATTGAAGTTGGCCATTTTTTTGTGGTGGTGCAAGTAGTTAGCCTTACCTAGGGCGCAAAATAGCCTGGCACTGGCCCTGAGTGTAGATTACATAGCATTGAAGTAATATGCACCCTATTCTAAGCTTCCAGAAGCTGGGTAACAGCATTCTGCAGCACCTGCAACTTGGTTCTCATCCAGCTGATGATTTATGCTATGCCCCTGTTGGTTCTGTTGGACTTCTCAGAGGCATTTGATACCATTAACCATGGTACCCTTCCAGGGTGCTTGGCTACGGTGGGTATCAGGGAAACAACTTTTCAATTGTTGTTGGGCAAGCTTCAGAAAGTGCTGCTGGGGGCTCCTACTCATAGCCTTTGGTTTGTTCCATCTCACAGTCTGAAATTCTAACCAACGTGCTGTCTAACATCTACATCCGTGATTTTCAATCTTTTTCATCTCAAGGCACACTGAGAAGGTGCTGAAATGGTCAAGGCACACAATCAGTTTTTTGACCATTGGTAAGGCACACCATGCTGCTTGTCGGGGCCTCACATCTCCAATGGCCCTATTAATATATGACCTTCCTCCAAACTCCTGGAGTATACCTGCAGACCATTAGCAGCACACCAATGTGCTGTGGCACAGTGGTTGAAAATGGCTGAACTACATGTTGGGGGAGATCATCCAGGAGCTCGGTATTGCTGTGTCATCAGTAGGCTATATTACTCAGTACTACTTAATCCAGAATAGGTTGTCTATTTTTAGGGCAAGGCTCCTACCAACATAAGAACAGCCCCACTGGATCAGGCCATAGGCCCATCTAGTCCAGCTTCCTGTATCTCACAGCGGCCCACCAAATGCCCAAGGGAGCACACCAGATAACAAGAGACCTCATCCTGGTGCCCTCCCTTGCATCTGGCATTCTGACATAACCCATTTCTAAAATCAGGAGGTTGCGCATACACATCATGGCTTGTACCCTGTAATGGATTTTTCCTCCAGAAACTTGTCCAATCCCCTTTTAAAGGCGTCTAGGCTAGACGCCAGCACCACATCCTGTGGCAAGGAGTTCCACAGACCGACCACACGCTGAGTAAAGAAATATTTTCTTTTGTCTGTCCTAACCCGCCCAACACTCAATTTTAGTGGATGTCCCCTGGTTCTGGTATTATGTGAGAGTGTAAAAAGCATCTCCCTATCCACTCTGTCCATCCCCTGCATAATTTTGTATGTCTCAATCTTGTCCCCCCTCAGGCGTCTCTTTTCTAGGCTGAAGAGGCCCAAACGCCATAGCCTTTCCTCATAAGTAAGGTGCCCCAGCCCCGTAATCATCTTAGTCGCTCTCTTTTGCACCTTTTCCATTTCCACTATGTCTTTTTTGAGATGCGGCGACCAGACCTGGACACAATACTCCAGGTGTGGCCTTACCATCGATTTGTACAACGGCATTATAATATTAGCCGTTTTGTTCTCAATACGCTTCCTAATGATCCCAAGCATAGAATTGGCCTTCTTCACTGCCGCCGCACATTGGGTCGACACTTTCATCGACCTGTCCACCACCACCCCAAGATCTCTCTCCTGATCTGTCACAGACAGCTCAGAACCCATCAGCCTATATCTAAAGTTTTGATTTTTTGCCCCAATGTGCATGACTTTACACTTACTGATATTGAAGCGCATCTGCCATTTTGATGCCCATTCTGCCAGTCTGGAGAGATCTTTCTGGAGCTTCTCACAATCATTTCTGGTCTTCACCACTCAGAAAAGTTTGGTGTCGTCTGCAAACATAGCCACCTCACTGCTCAACCCTGTCTCCAGGTCATTTATGAAGAGGTTGAAAAGCACCGGTCCCAGGACAGATCCTTGGGGCACACCACTTTTCACCTCTCTCCATTGTGAAAATTGCCCATGAACTTACAGTATCATTGTCCATCAGTAGGCTATTGACACCCCATTATTCATCTGTTTGCTGTCCCCACCTGGAGAAGCTGTGGTAAATTGGTATCTTGAGTCAGTGAAGGACTGGCTGTTGTCAAACAAGCTGAAATTAAATCCAGTGGTAGAGGCTTCCCAGTCAAAAGATCAACTGACTCAGTGATGATGATTTTGCCTATTCTGGAGGAAGTTGCACACTTGAGGAATTAGGTTTGTAGTCTGGAGGTTCTCCTGGACTCAGGTTGCATCTAAATGTTGAGGTAGAGCAACCTTTGCTCAAGTTTGGTTGGTGCACCAGCTGCACCCGTTTCGTTTCAATCAGACCTGGGTTTGGTTGTCCATGCCCATGGCATTTCTTCCTGAGATTACGGCAATGCACTATACATGAAGCTTCCCTTGCAGATTGGCCAAAAGCTACAGCAGGTGTAAAACGCAGTTCCAGGAATTGTAACAGAGACAAGATATTACTATGTTGCTGTTTTTATTTTATTTGATTGAATGGGGATCTGAACCTGGATCTTCCAGGTCTAAGTCCAACACCGCAAACACTACACCATCCTGGCTCACTTATACCCCTGTTCTTGGTGGCATTTATTGTCAGTTTGCTCCCAGGTATAATTCAAGATGCTGGTTGTGACCCTAAAGCAGCCATTTTCAACCAGTGTGCCATGGCACACTGCTGTGCCATGAATCGTCTGCAGGTGGACCAAGGGTGTTTAGGGCAATGTCATTTATTAGTAGGGCCATTGGGGGATGTGAGCCTCCCACAAGCAGCATGGTATGCCTTGTCAATTGTCAAAAGACTGATGGTGTGCCTTGACAATTTTAGTACCTTGTCAGTGTGCCATGAGACGAAAAAGGCTGAAAATTACTGCCCTAAAGGTTGTCAGATGGCTTAAGATTTGGTTACCAGAAAGACAACCTTCCTCAATAGGAATCATCAAAGGCTTGATTTCTTCTTGGGGAAGGGGAGTCCTTTTGCACACCCTTCAACTGTCCAATAACCTATTGGATGTTTCAGTGATGTTCCTCTCTCTGTGGAATTCCCTCCAATGAGATGTTTGCTGTGCTCCCTCCTTTTTCTTTATGGGCAGCTTAAGACCTAAGTGCTTTGCAAATCCTTCCCAAATTATGCTTGATTCCTTTTCATCATGGTTTCTCTTGTTAATTGATGTCTCCTCCTTTCTTGGATTATTCATTGCTTTTTGCTTTTCTGTATTTTATTTACTTTTCATTTTGATGTTTTTTCTTTTAATTATGTTTTAAGTGCCAGGTTTTAAAGAAAGAAGTGGGATATAAATCTTTTAGCGTAAATATAATAACATGCCTAGCAGTGGTCAGATGTGTCTGAAAGGAAGGGCCTCATTTGCTGGACTTACCAAAACCATGCAAAGGCACTCCTGACCACAGCCTGACCTTCCAGAAGCAAAGCTGTGTCCACAAGAGCCCCCAAATCGTGTTTGTATTCCTTCAAGGGAAGTACTACTCCATCCTATTCATACTACTACTCCATCCTCCATAGGGGGCTGACTACCTATTCTTAGGTCAGGGGTCCTCCTCCCTTACTGTACCTCTATCCTTTCTTAGCTCCCAACTAGCCCATAACAGCATCTAGAAGCATCTAGTGGATTTCCACTGCCCCCTTGGGATCAGATGGTGGCACCACAACCCAAATCTACCAGTTTTCCGCAGTGTTTCTTATTATCGATGTTAAACAGCATGAGGAATAAGATAAAACCCTGCTGGGCCTTCTGGCCAAGGGATTGAGCAACTGTTTTGTGCAAACTACCACCTCCTGGAACCTACCCACCAGGCAAAACTCGGAATGTACAAAACCCTGCTACCCAATCACAACAAAAAGACATACAAAGAGAGTAGCACACTAGTCAAGGGCATCACTGCATGGCCTGTGGACCGGTTGCTTGATCAGTGTTTGTGAGGGAGGAGTTACCTGGGTGCGAGTGAGCAAGAGAGAGAGAGAGAGCAGTGACTGAAACAACACCTTTCCCTGTAGTGAAACTCTATATGTATGCAGTTCAGATTGCCAGGTTGTAATCCCCAAAACCAAAATGGTTCATGAGTGTCGGGCTAGTTGCAGCAACGGAGTAGAACACCTGCAATTTGGTAACAGAGCATGTACCCAGTGTCTCCTGTGTGGGAGCCGCAGCTGTTGAGGGAAGAAGGAATGGTTCACCAACACAGTTTAGTTAAGACATACAGTATTCGACAATACTGAAGGCAGCAGAAGACCCATGAAAAACATTTCTCCATTTGTACTTTGGCATTCCTTGCTTCTCTGAATTGAGCTCATTGTCCTTGCTTCCCTTGTTAGTGTGGTGGACTAGAAGTTCCAGTTAAGTGTTTGTGTGTGGAGTTCTCCTGAGGAAGAGTATTTGACAGGATGGCATCAAAGCTTGACCACATCATATATTGACCTGGGCCTCATGCCCAACCAAGGGTCCACCCAACCTGGCTGACCACCAAACCATCCGTACCAGTGACACCAGTATGCTATCAGGGGGTGGGCAATGCAGGGCTTTGACCTAGGGTTCCCACCCCCTTGACCTTAACTGCCAGTGGCATTCCTGGGGGTCCCTGTGCCCAGGGCAACCCCCTGTTTTCCACACCCCCACACTCCGTTTTCACCACCCTGCCCCCTTTTCCGCCCCGTCCCTAACCCGAAAGTAATTGTGGTGACGTCATTGTCACTGCAATTACTTCTGTGCAGCTATCTCCTCCATTTCACCTTTGAATAAAAGGGGAACAAATGAGGCAGCTGAGCCCCCGACAGAGCCTTCCACACCACTTATAAGCATCTCGGAGGTCTCCACTGGAGTGGTTTGGGGCCAATGGAAGCAGCCCCAGACCGCTGCAGTGGAGACCTCCGCGCCACTTACAAGCGGCGCAGAAGGCTCCGTCAGGGCCCAGAAAGCGGCAGGCTTCCCCTCTGCCTCTGAGGGACGCCCTCAGAGGTAGAGGAGGGGTGCCCAGGAGGGACGCCCAGCTCCGTCTCTGTCAGTGCCGAACTGGGCTGCCCTCTCTTCCCTTCTCCTTTATAGGAGGATTGGAGACGGGCGCCCTAGGATTGTGTGACTAAGGGAGATGAGAGGAGGTGCTTTTACATACTGTGTGTTAGGTCAAGCAGCAGGAGGTGTGGGGAGCCCCGCACAGCCCTCCGCAAGGCTCCCTGAGGCTTGGAATCTTCAGAAATAGCAAGCACAAGCCACTTCTGTAGGAGAAGGATAGACCAACATTAACAGTCTCTATTTTGGCTCCTTTTTATGTACCTGGGGTTTCTCCCTAGTAGCTTTCAACTCCGATCCACAGAGTGAGCTCTCCCTGTCTTAGTCGGAAGCACAAAGGAAAGAGAGAGTCTTTTCAGACATGGTGATCTTTATTTTTGGCACAGCCTTCCTGGGTCTCTAATTGTTTAGCTCCCTTGTAATGTGAAGCATCTCTAAGCCAGAGACCAGAAACCCCCCCCCCCCGAAATACAACTGTACAACTGTTTCATCACAGGCTATCTGCCTTTTCTTGCCAGATTCAGTTTCCTTCAGATTTTTCAGACTGCTTGTGCCACAGGGACATGCCCGAAGGCCTTAGGTACTTTCGGATTTTCCAAAAACCAAAAGTACCTTTCAAAGGCCTTCCAGAGTCTCAGAAAGCCTTTGGAGGGTCAGAGAGGCTGCATGCAGTTTCTCCAGCCTACAGAATGTCTGTAGGCATTAGAAGGCCTTTCTAGGGCCTGAGAGGTTGCAGCACCTTTTACTGCAGCAGCTCTTTCTTTCTCAGTCCCAACCTATCTACTCTGAGTGAGGAATGTGCTGCCTTCACTCTACTTCCTTTTCTGATTGGACAGCAGCAACTCAATCAGGGCCTGTGCACCCGCCTTTGGAATTAATCCATAGAGCTGCTAGCCAATTAGTACCATGCTCTTCCAACAAGCATTTATTTTGGAGAAGGAACACATTTTGCTTTTTCCCCATCTGAAAGGAAAAAGATGCTGGGCTTGCTCACTTATCCATTGATAATCCGTTTGCTCCTCCTCCTTTCCCGATGCAGGGGATGGACAGAGTGGATAGGGAGATGCTCTTTACACTCTCACATAATACCAGAACCAGGGGACATCCACTAAAATTGAGTGTTGGGCGGGTTAGGACAGACAAAAGAAAATATTTCTTTACTCAGCGTGTGGTCAGTCTGTGGAACTCCTTGCCACAGGATGTGGTGCTGGTGTCTAGCCTAGATGCCTTTAAAAGGGGATTGGACAAGTTTCTGGAGGAAAAATCCATTACGGGGTACAAGCCATGATGTGTATGCGCAACCTCCTGATTTTAGAAATGGGTTATGTCAGAATGCCAGATGCAAGGGAGGGCACCAGGATGAGGTCTCTTGTTATCTGGTGTGCTCCCTGGGGCATTTGGTGGGCCGCTGTAAGATACAGGAAGCTGGACTAGATGGGCCTATGGCCTGATCCAGTGGGGCTGTTCTTATGTTCTTATGTTCTTTCAATGCCACTCCTCGCTTTGCTGCACTGCCAATAAATTTCTACTGCTTTCTATTTACCTTAATGCTCTTATGTGTACAGTAGATTATCCTAGCAAAGAGCCCTCCAAAATGGGGGACCCCCTCCCTGTAACATATATCCTAGCAAAGAGCCCTAGCAAAGAGCCCTCCAAAATGGGGGACCCCCTCCCCTCTAACTCCCAAGCTGCTCTGTCTGGATTAACCATTTCTGCCCAGCCCACAGATGCACACATTTGATTCCTGTTGTGTATATGCAATAATGGGCAGAAATGGCTTAAAGGCACCATCCTTTCCTGGAGTCCACTAAGTCTCCATTCCCTAAGCACTTTTAAGATGCCATTATTTTTTTTAGAGCTTTGTGTGTGCAAAACAGCACCAGAGAATATAGTAATATTTTAGTTTTAAAAAGGAACTGAGAAGGCACTATGGAGATGTAGAGGATCAGGCAATGCAGAAAGGGGGTTCGCTCATATTATGAGATTGCATCCAAGGCTATTCACGGGACACTCCCTCCCTCATGGCTTTTCAGTGAGGGCTCAAGACACTCCAGTTTTGTCTGGCATGTGGCTGCTGAGTAGATATTGGCCCTCTGTGCCTCTTAAATAATGCTTTGACTCGACTGCCTCCCTGGATTTATTTGTTCCCCCAGTGGCTCAACTATATGTGTTGGCTTTTGCTTTGTTTTTGTTTTTATATTTCACTGTTTAAGCAGGGTGACCTGATGTCCTCCTTTTCCAGGAGAGGTCCTCTTTTTTAGCCTCATGTCCTTTTTAGCCTCCTCGTTTTTCCTGTGAGCAGGCAGTGCACAGCCTTCTTGTAATTAACAAATTCTAAGCAATAGAAATTATATATAATATAGTTTTAAATTAAATAATATTATTAAGTATTAAATAAATATTATTAATAAGTAATAAAAATAAGTTTTAATTAACCCCATGAAATCAATATGTGAGTGCTTTTGGTGTTTATTTTGTCAGGTCCTACATTTTTCTTGGATGTCTTGCATTTTGGGGTGTCTTGTCCTCTTCTGTGGTCATGAAGAGTCGGACACAACTTAACTCAACAACAACAACACCTTGTGTTTAAGCCCTTTCTGCCAAAGGCTGAATGTTTTGAATGCTTTGGTGTTTTTCCTTCTTCTTAGTGTTATGATACTTTGTTCTTGATTATGGGGCTTTGTAAGCATCTGCTCTGCATGGGAAAAGCGCGATGTAAAGTTCTCAAAGAAAAACCCACACTTCCCATTTTACTTGGCAGTCTCTGCCCCGAGGGGCGTTCTTTGGGCACCGAACTACCACTCCCAGCGTGCAGCGTTCCTCTGCGGAAGACTTCATCTCCCAGCAGGCAGCGGCGCCACACGAGGTTCCCTTGCGCGGGGCGAGGCTGGGCTGGAGCCTTTTCCTGGCTTCAGCTCGCCAGCGGCGGTGCGCAGGTCCCGGGGCAGAAATGGCGTTCGTGCTGCTGAAGCGCTGCGGGCGGAGGGCGTCCTGCCTGCCCGGGCGGCTGCGGTGGGAGCCTGAGGCCGGTGAGGACGAGCGGGGCACACCCGGGGAGGCGCGGTGGTCGGGCGCCGCTCGGAGCGCGGGAGGGAGACGGAGCCTGGCGTGGCGGCGGCGCGGAGGAAGCAGGCCCGCTGTCCCCAGGCTGGCACTGCTGCCTCTGCCCTTCCTCCAGGCCCTTTCCTGGGAGGAGGAGGGCGCATAGCTCGGTGGTGGAGCTTCCACTGCAGAAGGGCCCAAGTTCAGAGGTTGGCATCTTCAGCCAGGCAGACCTGCGAAGTCTGAGGCCCTGTCTCGGTAGGGAAATTTGGGCTAGATGGGACCCACGTGGGTGTCATGTGTTCATTGTAAAGGTGGGGTGTGTATACACTCACACAGAATTCACACACAGTTGGTACACACTCACACAGAAAAAGTTTATGCACAGAGAGTTCATGCACACACACACAGAGTTTATATACACAGAGCGTTCACACACAGTTTATACACACACAGAGTGTACACACACAGTTTATAGACAGAGTTTATACACACACACGGTTTATATACACAGAGATAGAGTGAGAGTTCACACACACAGAGTTTATACACACACACACACACAGTTTGTATACACCAGGAGAGTTCACACCGTTTATACACGAACACACAGTGTACACACACACACACACACAGAGTTTATAGACATACAGAGTGAGAGACTGTTTATAGACACACGTGCATGCACACACACACACAGAGGGGTGAGCCACTTAACCACCTTCCTTTAATGACAGACCCCCATATAAGATGGTGGTCAAAGCACAACAAAGAGGCTCTTAATGAGGCTCTTAAAGCGTGTGTTTGTGCATGTATGGGACTGGCAACCCCACTGTCCATCCTGGCCCCCTCTCTGGACCCTATCCATCCACCTCACACCTGTCACCACCCACTCTATGCCCCCAGAATGTTCTCCTAGCACTGTTGACTGTATCCAAATATCCTTATTAGAGAGAGCAGAAAAAGTTACCATGAAACCTGGCACCAGTGAAAGCTATTTTAGCACAGTTTCTAAGAACCTGAGCAGGAGTGGAGCACAATCTCCTGGTAACTGCAGGAGTACACCAGATGCCTCCACCTTTACTTGGTGGTGCTCAAGTCCAGTGGTCTTCAAACTTTTTCATTTATGTAAGTTGCAGTGATCTCACAACTGAGGCTTTGTGACCCTATTGGGGTCCTCACCCAAGGTTGAAGAACAGTATTGTTCTCAATACCTTTTCTAATGATCCCAAGCATAGAATTGGCCTTCTTTACTGCCACCGCACATTGGGTCGACACTTTCATCGACCTGTCCACCACCACTCCAAGATCTCTCTCCTGATCTGTCACAGACAGCTCAGAACCCATTAGCCTATATGTGTTGATTTTTTGCCCCAATGTGCATGACTTTACACTTACTGACATTGAAATGCACCTGCCATTTTGCTGCCCATTCTGCCAGTTTGGAGAGATCCTTCTGGAGCTCCTTACAATCACGTCTGCATCCAAGTGAGTAACAAGATTAGCAAGGTGGGTGAAAGAGCGGCACTGACTCTGAATCTTCATCACAGGAAGTTAAGAGATATTTGTTTTATGTTGTCCTCACAACTTGGGCTGATTGTGTTATGGAGTTCCCTTTCTGGGGAACACAGAGCCCAAAATTGAACATAAAATGTGCAAGCAGAATAACTGAATTGGAATAGACCCAATTAAAAACTTAATGCCTTGCTCTAAGATATGTGTTCTCTGTTACCAAAAGGGCTGTTTTGTTTAGGGGAATTATTACACTGCCCTTATTGGAACATTAGGATCATCGGCTGGATGACAAGACCCTGTAATGCAGAGAAATTCACATTTACTTAAAGAGGAGACTGAGAGAAAGATAACTTTCAATAAAAGTTTATTGTTTATTACAAAAGAACAAAGCTAAAAGTAATGCAAATGGAGAAATGATATAGGTATGTTTCTTGGTCCTAATGATTGAATACAGTGTACCTAGCTTTCATGGTGGTTGCGTGTGAAGTGTATTTGGTGCATCCAAGGAAATCAGAAAAAGGAAGGGGGTTGTAGGGAAGGATTTTAGGGTTCCCTGCTATGCCAATCCCAGCTGCTAACTAAAGATGGGAATAGAAAGAGAGGAAAAGGGGGGAGGGAAGAAGGGAAAGAGTTCCTGTCCTGTAGAGCAGTTGGAGGGGGGGGGGAGTCCTATGGAGAGGACCCTCTGACACAACACAAATGTGTTGGAACTTGGGGAGAGAGAGTGAGAGGAAGACCTCACTTATAAGGTGATTGTAAGATAGTGCCTAGCTGAGCTGGAAAGTGGTTTGATTGCTAGTTGCTTAACACAATGCTGGGTGCTCAGAGTCCTGTTTTCATATGTATAAGTTTGAATGGGGATCAGGGTCTAGATATCAGTTATCAGCAAATTTCAATCAGTTGGTCAATGGCTGGCTTCCTAGATGGTGAAACTTAACAAAGACTGTGTGGAAAACATACAGGGTGTAGGTACAATACAATGAATGAGAAACAGAATTTCAATACCAAAATTATGAAAGGCAGTTCAGGTTTGCATACGGTAATGTAGGAGATGCTTAAACAGAGATTGAATTAAGACGCAAGACTTCCTCCCATAATGTGTGATTATGGGAGTGGTGGTTGTGTAACCATGAGCTTGTGGCTTGACCAAAGTCTTGGAAATGTGGCCTGTATGCTGGGAGAACAGTTTAGCTTGCATGATATTATAGTCCATAATAGCATAACCAGATATATATACATACATACATTGATGGTCCATCCTCATTGGCAATCTTTCCAATATGTCCCACATTCGCTCCAGCCTTCTCTTGAAGAGTTTTAAGGTGATTGAGGGCCCAATCCAATGGCGCTCCAGCACTTGCGCTGGTTGTCATAAACCACATAATGTGTAAACCACATTTATGGCACCCTTTGAGGAGGGAGCACTGACCCAGCGCTGGACAGATGCTGCCTGGAGCTAGATAGGAGCTCTGGGCAGTGGTAAAAGTGTTCTGGGGCTGGGGGAGTATCCAGTCTGGGTGGAGGGTGGGACTAATGGAGCTCTTCTCTGCTAGATCCTATCCTCCATGTCAGGCTGCAAAGCCCAGCACAAGGTTCTCTCTTCTAATAGCCAGCACCCACTTGAGAATCTGCATTGCAGGTCCTGGGGCTTTGCTTGGGGGAAGGCAGACAAAAATCTCATTAGGTCTCATTAGCCCAGGGAGATCTCTGGTGGCACTGGCAGTGTCACTGGATGCAGCGTTCGCGCTGCTGCTGGGGATAGAATTGGGCTGCCCATGGCCATATAAGAGAGCCAATTTGACCTGGAGAATGTTAAACTGGCAGCTGGAAGATGACAGGAGAGGGGGAGAACCTAATTCTATTTTTTTAAGAAATAAAAATTATGTAACAAAACAAGTTATGTAAATCAGTTGCATAAATGTTCTTGATGTATGTGCTTTATGCTGAACTTGATGTCTGAGTTTTGTAGAACTGGGGTTTGGGGAGGGGGCAAAGAGTATGTGGATAAGTGACCCAGTGATGCAGTAGGAAAGGAAGGCAGGGAAAGTGGCTGCAAGCTATGCATTTAGTTGTATGTGGTATAAATGCCAGATTATCTACACATAGGATCTTTTTGTAGGCATTGTATGCCTGCTTTAATATACATTAGCAGCTATGACTATTAGCTGGAAATTTGTATTTTTTACAACTAAGAAACCTGAGATTTTCATGTGCTTTCTACAGACTCTGCTACAAACCCAGTTCCATGTGAAACATGGAATTGTGGGATACTGCCAGGCAGCTCTGACTTGGAAGCATTTCTGTCTAGTAACTTCTCTTATTTTAGTGTAGTCAGCCCTTCTTTCCAATGCAATCCATTGTCCTTGATCACTTTATGTATTTGTACATCAATACTCATTTGCTTGTGTGTTCTTTAAATTTCAGTGTGCTAATCCCTTGTTTTCTTTTTAAAATCTACTTATAGCATTCTTGCTAATCTTAACTTGTCTTGTACATGCTACTTAAGTAGTTTTAAGTGCTTCAAAGAATTATTTATTCCCCAGTAATAATTATGCCTTAAGTACTGCAAGATTGTCCCTGTAGATCTCTTAAAATGTATCTTTTTTCTGAACGAATATTAACAGATATAATTTCGTTTGTTTGTGAGAGAGAATATGAATGAAAGAGGGCATTTCTTAAGATAAATTAATATTGCTTAGGACTGTGTATTAACATATGCAGTCAACGGTATTGAATTTATTTATAAATTGATAAATATTAAATAGGTCAATATTTATGCATGGATGTATCTCTTATAATTGAATTTGCCATTTATCATGGCAATTTGCCACCACTTATAGCTTCTGGTAACATAGTGCAGTGTGATTTGGGAAGATGAACATAGTTAACACGCAACAGTGGCATCACTGCATACTTTTCAATTAGCAAAATTCATCAGATTTGCTGGGCTTTGTGTCTTATGCATACAGGTGTGCGCCACTTTGCAACCTTCCGGCATACACCGGGATCGCATAGCTGATGCCCATGTGTGGTCACGTGGTTGTCAGGGGGCACACACCCCAACCCTCAAAAAGCGAGAGGAGCTCCCCTCCTCTCCCCTCTGGAGGGTTGTCTGAGCATCCCAGCGGCAGCACATGTCCACGAGCTGCCTCTGCAAGGCTCAGACTGACGGAAATCACATCTCTCACACAATTTCAGGTTTCCTCCATGAAACCAGAAGTCACGTGAGAGATACAATTTCCCTCAACCTGAGCTCTGCAGAGGCGGCAAGCATGTGCACACTGCCTCTGGGAAGGTCAGGTGACCCTCCAGAGGGGAGCGGAGCATCCTCTTCCCTTCTGAGAGAGCGGATTGCATCAAGCCCTGTTTGATGATGGAGATTGCAGTCCCGATCACTGTTGTTAAGCAGCACATGACTGTATTTGAATACAGATACAGTCTTACTGTTTTATTTGAATACCTTCCTGCTTTGATGGCTTCTTAGCAGATTCTACTGAAGGTTTCTTATGCCTGGTTCCAAATACTTTTGTCACCATTTTGGTCTATAGTGGATGAATAGCATCTGAACAAAGCTAATTTGAGACTGTATGTTTACTATATACTGTACTAAGGTGACTTGCTCCCTAATCTGTCTGTCTGCTGATTCTTTTTTGACTTCTAGGTCACTTGGAAAACCGTGCTTGTCTTAGTTGTACATCTCTGAGGTTAGTAATTTGTGCATAAGTAAGCACGTTCAATGAGTGACTGTATTAGTGGGGTTGCTGACTACAAATGTGTAGGAATTGCTGAGCTGACACAATTTTAGAGCTCCATTTTGTTTGTCTCATGGCAAATTGAGAGTATGGTTTCACAGCACACTCAAGTACTCAGCTTTTAAAGTAATTGTATAATTTTTAAAATATAATTATTATAATTGTATAAGCCTGCCTATGTGACCGCCTTGCATTAAAATCAAAGAAGTAATCCAGTGACAACAAAACTATGTACATTCTGTTGCACAAAAATTAATTTAGTATTATAGCATCATCAGTGTGCATGGTGCTTTACAATAGAAGAGATCACAGGGACTCAATCTAAAACAGGCACAGGGAGACAACAAAGGAGAGGAGAGTGATGTAAGGAAAGAATGGGAAGGAATATGTTATGTCATGTACTTGTACTTAGTTGTGGTAGGGATAAGGGACTGGGGAAAATTCCAAAGGTTGGGCCAGCCCAAGACATTGTGCACCCTGGGACCAAAGTCAAGATGGACAACCCTTCCCAGTTGCTAGCTCCTAGAAAGATTGGGGCTTCCATCTATTTTGTGTGTGTCTCACCCTTTCTCCCATGAGGGAGACATAGAGATGGGTTCTCCCCACCTTCTCTCTTCATAGCAACTATCCGAGGTATCCTGAGAATTGGTGAAGCCTTCTGGGGGCTTCCCCAGGCCTCAGAATGCCTTAAAAGGCATAAAATGTCATTACTGGTTTCCCCTGGGAAACAGAAGTTGCGTTTTTGCCTCTGTGAGCCATTCTGAAGCCTGCTGAGGCATCGGGCGGATGCACGGCATAAACCAATCAGTGATTTTTCAGCCCCTTATTTGCTCTTTTTGGTATTTGCAGGGGTTTGAAAATGGATCCCCATGGATACTGAGGCCCCACCTATATTTTTCCAACATTGTCTGAAGATACCAAGTTTATTCTTCAGACATCTTTCCCACACACAAAAACAAAACCTCACCTCCCTGAATTCAAGAGAGCAGGGAATGCAGTTTCTCCCAACCTTAGTCAGAATCACTGGTGGCAAGTATTTGCCAACCAGGACAAAGATTGGGTATACCATGCAGAAAGTAGAATGCATAGATTTCCCCATCTTTAAAAAAAAAAAAATTGTTTTGAACTTGAGGGGCATAAAACACTCTTATGCCATTAAAATTCTTTACTGAAGTTCAGAATGCAAATGCTCTGTCAGTACAGGAATCCTGGAGATTTAACAAAAGGAAATGATGTACAAGACACAAACAGATACATCATATTTCTGAAAAGGGAAGGGATTCTTGCAAAGAGAACTGGTCTCCATGCAAAGATGGGAGTCCTGCGCTTTCCCCCTTCAACTCCATATAATAAAAGCAGGAACAAGTGACACTCTGTGCTGCCCTGGTAAATGTCATTAGGATTAGGCTGCACATTTAAAATTATAGTCTGATATGCACATTTGTAACAAAACAGATTTTGTCAGTGGGCTGGTTTAGTAGAAAAAATGCAGGTTTAGGTGTGGGAAGCAGACTTAAATCTTGCCCAGTCCTAAAAACCTTTTTCTTTTGGGTGATTGTGGATAAATTTTTATACTTTATAAATGGAGTGAATAGTAAAGTAATATGTGCTATGCAAGTAAAGTTAACTTCCTCTTTTTTTTTTTTTTTTTTGCAGGCAAATTAACTTTAAATATTGCACTAGTGTCTCCCCTGTTTACCTTTGCTCTGCAAAAGATAGTAGCTGGACTGATGGATCTCAACGAAAGCACTTTACCATACTGCGATCACCCAACTTCTGGTCACTGCCTGCTCATGGAGGCATTTTGGGGCCCCATTATTTTCCAGTACGGCAGTGGCATTCTTCACAACACAAGTATGACGACTCTGTAGTAGAAAAATCGCTGAAGTCTCTCAAGGATAAAAATAAGAAGTTAGAAGAAGGAGGCCCTGTATATAGTCCAACGGTAGAAGAAAACATAGTTAAAAAATCTCTAGGACAGAGGATTGTAGATGAACTAAAGCATTACTATCATGGTTTTCGGTTGTTGTGGATTGATACAAAAATTGCTGCAAGGATGCTCTGGCGAGTTCTTCATGGTAGCACTTTATCCCGTAGAGAACGGAGACAGGTACTGAATTTATGATAGTTTTTTTTTTTTGCTACTTGTATTCTTGATTACATTTCTTTAATTTCAGCAATATCTAGCCTAAATAGGAACACTAGATACAGTTATCAAAACATTTTGCTGATATGTAGTTCATTATAATGAAAATCATACAGGTGTGTATCTTTGCTGGGCGAAGTGTGGAGGTTAGCTTCAAAACGTGTTTAAACAGAGCAAAACACTAACATGGCATTTCTACCCCATAGCAGAAAAATCTTTTAATTGTCTAGTGAGTTTGAGCAGCCTATTCTTTGTTCCATGTTATCGTGGTTCCTAAATAGCCATGTATCTTGATGTTTTGGCATATAACAAATTACAGTAAAACACATGTTTTATTTTTGTGCTTTGTTTTACATACTTTATTTTACTGTTGTGATGAGCAATAATTTTTGATGTTACAGTTCCTTCGGATATGTGCAGATCTCTTTCGACTGGTCCCTTTTCTAGTCTTTCTTGTTGTTCCGTTCATGGAGTTTCTACTACCAGTTGCCTTAAAGCTGTTTCCTGGTATGCTTCCTTCAACATTTGAGACAAAGTCTAAAAAGGTAACTACAATATGGATTATCAGTTTTATATTTTACACTAGTCCTGATCTTCTAAGTTATACTGCTGCTTTTGCAGAGTTTTATGTCCTCACAAGAATTTCAAAATTCTGATTAAAGCCACTCTCTAATTAAAAAGTAGAATTTACTCTTTTAATGAGTTAGCTACTCATGTGTATAGCCATGAGTTAGCCATGATGTGTATGCGCAACCTCCTGATTTTAGGAATGGGTTAAGTCAGAATGCCAGATGTAGGGGAGGGCACCAGGATGAGGTCTCTTGTTATCTGGTGTGCTCCCTGGGACATTTGGTGGGCCGCTGTGAGATACAGGAAGCTGGACTAGATGGGCCTATGGCCTGATCCATTGGGGCTGTTCTTATGTTCTTATGAGTTCTCTCTCCCTCCCGCCCAGTTATAAACTACAGGTCAATCATTTTAGTCATCACAATTTTATATTTTTAAGGATCTTAAATGTGTGTTAAAAGTAAAATGTACCCCACTTCTCACAGTTGTTCAAAATGAAAAGTAACATGTGTATGTACATCTTAATGTGACTGGGAACTCCTCCATGCTCATATTTTATCACAACAAGTTTTGGATAGTAGAAAGGGAGAAGCTGGTATAAAATGTGTCTTGTGAGTAGGTCCTGAAACAGCATCATATAGTACTCGCATCATCTATTCAAATGTTATGGGTGGGAGAAGTAAGGAAAGAGGCTGTCCTAAAGGATAACTTAATATTCCAAGTTTTCCCTAATGCTTTTGCAATTTTTGCAACATGTCTGGAAATATTTTTATTTCTAGACTGATTCTTTTGCTTGTCTGCAAGATAGAACTATGCCAAGAACATAAGGAATTTGTGTCTGGTGGTATGCCTTTCATAGGCAGTGTGCAGTTTCATAGAGTTTTGCAAATGTGAACCTTGGATTCAAATAATGGCATAAAAGTGCTGTTTTGTGAATTCTTGGACAAGAGCCTTGCAGTGAAATATGCAGGGTATATGCACGGCGCCTACTCCAGTGGCAGCATAGAGCCCATACATAGACTCTGTCTGTGAATGCAAGCCATAAGGGGGAGAAGTTAGGTTGAGGGAGAACCCCCTTCTTCCTTCTCCTTTGACTGTAAATAAATTAAGACAACCATGGCCTGTCACGTGACCTGTTCTGTTCCAACACAGTCTACCATTTGGTACCATGATCCGTTTTAGATGAACTAGCTCCATGGGGGGAGGATGAGACCCCCATGGTCACAGAGGGGTTTGTATTAAAACATATTATTTTTCTTAATAGGAGGAGAGATTGAAGACAGAGCTAAGAGTGAAGCTTGAACTGGCTAAGTTTCTTCAAGATACAATTGAAGAAATGGCCTTAAAAAATAAAGCAGCCAAAGGGAATGTTACTAAAGACTTTTCAACCTTCTTTCAAAAGGTAAAATATTTTTAAATTAAATAGTACAATATAGGCAAGCATATGTGAAAAATTCTATGAATTGGCTCTATGGTGTTTTGATTGTGAAAAAAGAAAATCAAAGGTCCTATTCTCCAGGAGTTGGGAACTGCTATATGTTCCTGTGGGGGAGGGGCAAAGGCAGCAACGCAGTCGCTGAGATCACACTGCTGGTGGGGGTTAAAGGGTTTTTTTCTCTTAGCTGAGGTAGCACTGGCCTGTTAGGGGGTTTGGGGAGGCTGCAGACCCCCCTGCAGGGCTCCCCATACCTTCAAACTTCTGAAAATAGTAAAAAACAAACCAGGCACTTTCTGTTTTCGTCACAAAGTGCCGAAATCCCTTCTTAAAACTATTTTATTTTGAAGTTTGAAGGCACAGGGAGCCCTGCAGAGGTCTGCAGGCTCCCCATACTCTCCTAAGACGCTGGCTACGCCTCAGGTAAGTGGGGAAAAAACTCTTTTAACCCCTGCCAGCAGCATGATCTCAATGTTTGCTTTCCTGGCTTTGCCCTTCCCCTGCCCCTTAAAGGGGACAAAGATAGGGCTTCCCTGGCTGGGGTGTTGCAGTGCCCCAGTTTGGGAACCTCTGCCTTACGTTGTCTTTTCTGCAAGGTAAAGAGTGGATAGGATTCTGTGCACCGTTGACTTTTGAATGGAACTGTTGTATATTGTAATATTAAAGTATTTTTAAGCCTTTTGAAAGAACGCTACAGATAAAATGATCAGGTTGCAAGAGCAGGTCCCTGACAGTGAAGAGCAGACTACAGAGAGTCACACTGAGATGGTGGTCAAAGGCTTGGATGGGTGCGTTATGGGATATCTTCACATTGCATCCTATGATTTTCCTAAGCAGGAACCTCTGGGGAATGAACAGCCTTGTGGGTTGATAGTTTCCTCACTCCAAATGCCTAAATGTTATATTAAAGGGTAAGTCTATTGCTGGTAATGTGGAACTTCCATATTCAGAAACAGTCTTCTTTTCAGTTTCAGTTGCTGGGGATTGAGAACAATGGCAGGGGAGGCTGTTGCTTTCCTGCCTTGCTTGTGGATTTCCCAAAGGAATCTGTTTGGACACTGTGGGAAGTCGAATGTTAGATGTGACAAACCTTTCCAACAGTTGCATCATGGTGTTCTGCAGTGTTCTGCCAGGTTTTTGGAAAGCCTGGGGAAACATGATCTGAGGTGTTTAATAAACCTAGAATCAAAATTCAAAAATTAATAAAATTCCAATAGACAGTACTACTCTTCTTTGAGAGCCACTGTTTAGAATTGCAGCATTGCTAACAATCGAGATAAAATGTGAAAAGAAATGCAGCAAATTGCTTAGGCAATGAAGTACTTTGTGACTCTTGGGATGTTTTAAAAAGGAAAAACTTAGATATAGGTATTTTGTATACTTAATAAAAGTAATCTCTGCACTACGTTTGTTTGCCTTCTAGTTTGTACTTTGTTTTTTTGGGATTTATTTGTATTCTCTCCTTGCAGCCTTCTCATTCTTATTGTATCTTCAGGAGGAATGGCAACAATGGGAGAAAGAAAATACGATATTAGCACATTCATCTATTTTCCTATTTAGACCCTTATTTGTTTATGTATGATGTTGGGGCATTGTGGCCCAAGACCTTGTATATCAAAAAGGACTTGGGGGCAGTGATGTAACCTCTTGTGGGCTCTCTGTTTGTGAAAGTGGCTATTCATTAGTAGGTGGTTTTTGCCCTTGCCACAATGTTTTCTCTTAGTGCAGTGCTTTATTTTCCCTCCTAGTATAACATAGCAACCATTTACTTTTTCCGTTGTATAAGCAAATGGAGGCAGTTCCAGCTTCTAAGAATCAAGTCAGCTCCTTGCTGCATATTTTCATCTTCAGGTCTCTTTCTTGGTCTTGTGATGGAAATGTGGGACCCTCACTCCCAAACAACATTACAAAGTGCAGGAGCTGCACATCCCTTTCAAGGAAAGTGTAATCCATCCACAATGGACAGGAGTGTCATCTCCAGAGTATGTGGTGTTGCATCCCAACCTTTAGTGGAGCACAGTTCTTCTGTTGAAGGCTCCTTCCATGACTGGCAGGTAGTAGCAGTAAAGTCAAATTCTAAAATGCCCAGGGAATAAAATAGTCTTAATCCTCCAATAAAAGGTAAGTGCTTGATGACACCCAGTGGTCATTTTTGGAAAGGCTGTTCTACAGTGACAGGGAGCCACAACAGAAATGGCAGTACCCCACAAACCAGGTTTTATTTCAGAAATAGAAAGCACTTGGAGCAAGATGTCATCTTCAGACTTTGAGACCCAAAGAGGTTCCTGAGGGCGAAGGAGTTATCTGAAGTATGCTAGGCTCAGGCTGTTTAGTGCTTGAAAAGTAATGGCTAGCACTTTGGATTGAGTCCAGAAGCTAAAACCCCATGCATTTGTTCCAAGGAGGACATAATATGTTCTCACTTGCTGCTCTCCTTTGGAAGCTGGGAGCTGAGTTCTGATAAGCTAAATGCAGACAGTGGCGTATTTGTGAAGAGTTGCATAACGGCTAAGTAAAACTTGTGGAAATGGAAACTAAATTTTATGGTGTGCTTCCTACTTTCAGATTCGCGAGACAGGTGAAAGACCAAGCAACGAAGAAATTTTACGATTCTCTAAACTGTTTGAAGATGAATTAACCCTTGATAATCTCACAAGGCCCCAGTTGGTTGCTCTCTGTAAACTCCTGGAATTGCAGTCAATTGGGACAAATAACTTCCTTCGCTTCCAACTAATAATGAGGTTGAGAACCATAAGAGCAGATGATAAAGTAAGATGGGATGGTGTTACAGATTTTCTTATTTTTTCTGCTGGCTAATTGTAATACAATACTTCTTAGTTTTGGTTTTTTTTGAAACTGCATTATGAAATTTCATTTATCTGGGAGTCTTGTGTCTATCTTATAATCAGCTATTTTTATCTGTCAAGGACAGGAATATAGTAGTCTGATCATGAAACGGAATACAGAGGAGTAGGACCCAACTGGCAGACCTTGCACAACAGTGTTATGAACATTCTCATGAAAGTTTGGTAGGATCTTTGCCGAGACTGAAGAGAAAGAGAAGTAGACAGTGGGGAAAATTTAAAAAGAATAGCAAGATGGGGTGTGTCGTCCGGGTATGAGAACTTGCTTTGTCACGTCAGATCATCTAGAGCAGTGGTTCTCACTCCTTTAGCACCGGGACCCACTTTTTAGAATGAGAATCTGTCAGGACACACCAGAAGTGATGTCATGGCTAGAAGTGACATCATCAAGCAGGAAAATTTTTTACAATACTAGGTTGCAATTCTATCCACACTCAGGGCCTAGGAGAGGGGGGTAAAGGGGTAATTTGTACCTGGGCCCAGGGTCAAAAGGCGGGCCCCAGAGCCAAAGGAGGGGGCCCAGAAATTTCCTGGGATCTTACATTTTCCTATCTACTCAGACTTATTGACCATACAGAATGCTGGGGACACTACCATAACTGGGGATGCTGGGGACACTACTGATGCCACATTGGGGGGGGGGTTGACTTGGGCTCTAAAGACTTTTCCAGCTGTCTCTACCCTCCGCTCGCTTCAGCTCTCCCTACCCCTATTCTGCTCCTCCATCACCACCCTCCCCCTCTATTTCACCCCTCCCCCTTCGCGAAGGGGCCCAAAAGAAATTTTGTACCCCCTGATGCCCTGTCCAAACTTATCCAGTTGTAAGTCCCATGGACTATCATTGTTAAAAGCATATACATAGTAGCCTGTGGATAACAAGGCATGAACTGCATTTGCTTTGATTTATATTTTTCCCACTCTCTTTGAAAATAGATTTTTGTATAAGTAGCTACAGTAGTCAGACCAGTATGCTTGACACTTTGCTTCCAAGCATTGTCCTCTGCCTAGAGCCATGTGGGCTTCTTGGTTTATGGGGGAGCTGCTGGCAATGAATTTCTGGGAAGACAACTAGAGTAGCTCACAAATGAAGCTTTTTTTTTCTCAAGGTCTAGGCTTTACAAACTTGGCTTTTACAAACTTTTACAAGATATTGTAAAAGTACTGGAAGGTATTCTTTTTTTGCACTATTTTTCAGATGCTCCTTATAGCTGTTTAGGATGTAGTTCTGTACACACTTACCTGAGTGTACACCCCACTGGATCTGAATGGATCTGAATTCTGAGTCAGTATAGATAGGATTGTGCTGTAAATTAATGAAGATTACAATTCTTCAAACAAATTGGTACAAATGTTTGTGTCTTGATTAGCTAATAGCTGAAGAAGGTGTGGATAGCCTGACAGTTAAAGAACTACAAGCTGCATGTCGAGCAAGAGGTATGAGAGCACTTGGTGTAACTGAAGAACGTTTAAAGGAGCAACTTAAGCAGGTACTGAATAACTGAATATGTCATTGGCTTTTGATTATCCAAAGTGACTGATCCTATGGTTTGTGTTATAACTTGTTGTGCATCCTTCAGTCAAACAAGATACAAACAAAAAAGTGTGGAGAAAATTGTCAGAGTAATTATTCTCTTAACATTTATGGAAACTGACACTACTCATGAATACTTCCTCATGAAATAATTCAGCACCACTGGAATTCTGATAGCATGACAGCTGCTTCTCCTGTAAGAGTCTCTGGAGAAGTAGTTCATTATTAGTTGAGAAACAAGTGGCTTGTTGTCCTGACAGGATGTGACATTTACGTATAGAGACAAAACGCTTTAGAGTACAGAAGAATATGCCTGTTCTTATTCTTACATTTTGTCTTCTGACTGCAGTGGTTAGATTTGCATCTGAACCAGGAAATCCCGACTTCGCTGCTTATTTTATCCAGGGCTATGTACCTTCCAGATACGCTTTCACCAGCTGATCAACTTAAAACAACTCTGCAAATACTACCTGAAAGTGTGGTATGTCTTGCTTTGTATAACTATCCCAAAAATATCTGAAGAACTCCTTTCAGTTGTCTTGGCTCTTGGTGTTTTCCACTGATAGTGTAAGTGCATTCACTCTCAGTTTTAGCACTGCAAATAGATCAGGATTTCCAGACCCTGGCCAAGAGGATTTTATCTAGCCCATGTGGTTCCCCAGCCTCTCTGGGCTAAAAATAGCTCAAAAGAGGCACTTTTAGCTCTCCCAGCATGAGTATATAACTCATTCAGCCACTAGAGGTGCTGAATGTAATGCAGCATAAAACTACATAGGGCGAACGTATCAGTGAAATCCCCACCATCATGCTGCTGCTGGGGACAGAGGTTTTTTTTTCCTTACCTGTGGCAGTGCTGGTCCTCTGGAGGTTCTGAGGAACCTGCAGACCCCTCTGCAGGGCTCCCTGCGCCTCTAAACAGCTTTGAATTAGTGAAAAAGGCGATTTCCAGTTTTTGTCACCAAACTAGAAGTGACCTTTTTCACTATTCACAGCACTTTGGAGGTGCTGTTTGCCCTGCAGAAGGGTCCGCAGCTTCCCTGGTTTCTCCAGAGGTCTGGTGCTGCCACAGGTAAGTTTTTAAAAAAAACTTTGTCCCCAGCAACAGCATGATCATGGTGGTTGTGTCACTGCCTTCGCCATCACTGCACTCGTTAAGGGGGCCGAGACAGGCCTTCCCTGGCTGGGGCATCGCAATGCCCCAGTTTGGGAGCTTCTGTCTTAAACTATAGAATGCAGAAGTAGTCTGGTTCCCCTTCCAGCATTATGCTTACTGTTCTATTAAAATTCCTACATCCCTAAAGCACAGTATAAAAATTGGAGGTTGTTGAAGATTTTGTGCTTTTTTTCCAGGCCAAAGAAGCTCAAGTGAAAGCAGCAGAAGTGGAAGGAGAAAAAGTTGACAATAAGACTAGACTGGAAGCAACTCTTCAAGAAGAAGAAGCTATTAGAAAAGAAAACCAAGAAAAGGAGTTGGAAAGATTGTCAGAAGCTGCTGAGAAAGCCAAAGAGAGCCTTCAAGTTGCTGCCAGGGTAAGAGGTTAAAGGAAGCAATATTTGTTGTGAATGTTTTGTTCCGCCTTTATTTGAAATTGTTTTTTTCAGAAATACCACCTAGATGAATCCATCTGACAGCTAAAAGGAGAAATGCCTTGCTGAGACTTTAAATCTTGCTTCTTGTGATTGCTGATTATGGACTTTTCCCAAATGGCCAAGTTGACATAATAATGAATAGATGTTGGCCATGGTTCTAAGGGATGTTCCATGCACCTGATTTTTGTGCGAATACTTGTAAGCTGCTTCAAATTTGAAACATGTAAGCTGCTTAAAGGAATTATTGGAGAGAAATGCTAAGCTTGCCTTTTGTGGCATGGTGATCTTAAACATCTCTTATGCCTAACTTCCAGGCTACTTTTTGAAATCAAGAAATCTGTTCTTTAAATTGGCTGTGATTTGATAATCAGAATTATGCACACACACATGGTTTTCTGTAATCTTCAGGGGAGAGGAAATATGCCTGTATTATCTACCAAATCACAAAGAATCAAAAGGTTCCAGGAACTGCTACTGGTATCTGTCTTACTAAATATTTCCTTCCCAATAATGGTCTGCTATATAAATGAAGGGAAGGGAAGTTTGGTCCCAGTCACTGGCCATGTGATCAAAAGCACTTGAATTGATGTTTCTCACTCTTTCAGTAAGACTGTTACCTGCATGGGGAGATCAGCCTGACCATGGACCAGAGAATCTGTCACTGGTCCCTTTGCAACTTTCACTTGTCCTGCAACTACAGGGGGAGAACAGGCTAGCCTTGCTCATCTGCCAGAGAACTAAATGCTGCTAAGTGCTTGAACCCTATCCTTAAACAAGAGTATATGTTACATCTATCTCAGTCAGCACTTGGTGTTTGTGGGAAGAAGGGAATGTGTCGGGAACTTCCAGGTTGTCACCCCCCATTTCCCCACATCCTGCCCCCACTGTTGAAATCCTTAAAGTGCATACTTCAGAATCATGTTCAGTGTGTTTCACATGATGTCACTTTCCATTACAGAAGGAGGTAGAGTCTGCACTAGATGTTGATGCTTCAGCTGTACATGTAAAGAAAAGCCAAATAGCTGTAGATGCTGAACAAGAACTGGCTAAGGTGGATTTAACCCTGCATTCAGAGACGTTGAAAGATACTGCACCCGTATTGGAAGGCATTAAGGTGAATAGTCGCCAGGGGTGGGGGGGAGCTCTTGTATTTGCAAGGACACCACAGATTCTCCAGAGAGCAGTGACAGGCTTTTTATGTGAATCTATATCTAAATTAGCTAACAAGTACACTCAGATTATTTCATCAAATTTCAACAAGGAATTATTTCATTTGCTATCTAATGTTGCTTGTGCTTTCACTAATAGTGGCTATTCCAGTTAGAGGAAGTCTTAAAATTTTTTCAGACATAGAACCCATATGAAACAGTGGGCCACAGTTTTAATTTAATATATATGTACCTATTTTTACTATCTCTTTCCTTTTTGGGGCATATCTGCAATAGTTTCACAGTCCTTTTTTTCTCCCAAAGAGGATCATTGGGAATTCTACAGGTGTTTGGGTAGGGAATTATAGAGTTTCTTAGCGCCTCCTGTAGTTCTATAATACAATTACAGTAGTATAGAACTCATATGCATTGATAATACTGACATACCCTCACTCTTTTCGCCTTCTTTTTCTCCTCCACCTTTGTGCTTTTCATGTGTGTGTTAAAGGCATGCATTGTAGCTCCACTGGTGCAACTTAGTTGTGAGTCTAGATCCACTTGTTAAAAGTGATTTAATGCAACATCAGTCACTTCATACACCTTACCAGCAAACTTTGGTTTACCACTGAGTGTGCCAACTCTGTGACTTGTGTAATTATCTGATAAACTATGTTTGTTGCATATTTAGACAAACACTTAAAAAGCATAATGTGTAAAGTGGCAAGCTGTTGCTCTAATATCTACCTTCAGTTGCTTCTAATCCAGATATTCACATGTACTTCAACGTGCCTGAAACCTGTTGTATTTTGTGAATCGCTACTTATGACTGCACTGCAGCTAAAACAATTTTTTTCTTCTGAATTTTCTACAGTGGATTCTGAGGTTTAATGTAATCTTCAATATTAGCAGTGTTTGCTTGATATTTGACAATATACAGCAGTATTAGTGACATTTGCTGGATATTTGACAATATTGTTTGACATCTTGTCTATTTGATCAATATTATTTAGTAACATTTGATATTCTAAACAGCGCACAATGTGTAAGATCAGTTCTGCAATTTAAAATTTATAATTTGATAGGTGATAATTGATTCGCTTTAGAATCAAAGCTGATTTAATGTCCATAGATAACCAGTATCTTTTGAGAGAAATTTAAGTTACAAAACCTTGATTGGAATGCTCTGTTCCTTATTCTTTACTTAAAATTCTTGTATTTCCCTTAATTGGATGATGAGCCCCATCCTTTTTTGAGCATCAGTAATACTTCGCACAGTACTACTGAACTGATACAATTGCAACTTTCATCAGCTCCTGGCTTGCAGTTTAACCTTGTAAAGTGAGGTTAAAAGAAGCTGGGATTCATCAGTCTTGGAGCTCACAGCCAAGTCTTGTTCTAAGCGATGATCAAAAAGTAGAACCTTTTCTCCCTTTTGCACGTGACGATGAGGGGAGAAGCAAGCGTGTCCAAGCATGAAATCAGGATTTATATCCTGGTTCTGCTTAATATATGAACTGGTCCATTTTCTTAATTACATGGGTTCATCCTTCTGGCTTGTCTCTCTGCTTCAGAAGCAGCCAAACGGTCACTGCTGTTGAATGTATTCATGGGATTTTACTTTATTTTGGTGATCAGGGCAGTCTTCTCTGTTGTGTTCTAAATAGATATTACCTTTTTCTTTTTTAAAAAAGCAACCTTTTAAAGAGCTATTCGTAATAGCTTTTATTGGAGCAAAGTAGTAGTCTTGTGCCTTTCCATAGCAGTTACTCTTGTAGAGTGTACTTCATAGGTGGCCAACTTGTTACTGTGGGAGTTGTTGGCTCTCATGGTCTGAAGAAAGAAGATACATTAACCTGGCTATGGTATGGAGTCATTCCTGCCTTTCTGTGCTGAACTGGTGCCTGCTCCCCAATTCTGCAGGCTAAATGCAGAACCTCGCTATGCAGCAGACAACTGCATATATACACAAACACGCAAATTGTGTATGTGTGACCTCATCAAAAGCTTTGCACATAAGTTGTGGCACTTGCCAAAAGAGGTTGGCCATCTTTGATGTACTTCAGATCATAGATGTCTAACAATAGACACTTATGTAGAAGCAATCTTAAGAATACTGATAAACACTTATTAGTTTTCATTGTTTTCATGCTGCAAAGTTTGAGGCATGGCAGTGGTGCCTGTTCATTAAGGTTAGGAACGCATTCTATTTCTGTAACACGAGAAAATGGATTTTCTAGAGTATGTAGGAAACAGAAAAGAGTGTGAAAAACTACCATATTCTCTTCTCTATCACTTCTCATGTAGTGATGATGTATACCCTAGAATTTGTAGCTGTTGCTTGTCTCTCCCAGTTATGCGGCAAAACTACGCCATGGCATTTTTCTTGGCCTGGAAACTTATGATAAAAGTACAAGAAGTCAAGTTTCTTTTTTTGTATTTGAGGGGAAAAATCTATTTTAGGATTTGAGTAAACAACTTTCCAGTTATGTTTCAAACTTGCAAGCACTTGTTTGTGGCAAGTTAAGGGACCTACAGTGGTCTGCCATGTTTTGGAAAGTGGTTATTTATATAAACCTTGCAAAAAGCAACCCCAGATCTTGGATGACTGGCTCCAGAGATGACACTGTTAGGATAAAAGGATCGGTCTCTGCTTTGTTAGATGGTATGTCCATTACTATTGTGGCTGATGCATAGAATGTGTTTGCCAGGTATCCTGGTCGCCTAATGGCTAAAGGCCATCAGAGATGAGTACAGAAACAATCTCGTCAGCAAAGACAAACTTGCTCCATTTTATTTCCTGGGGTTGCATATTTTACTTACAATGGGTTGTTCTTGCCATAATAGAACAGGTGGCCCGAAAACCTACAGAATGCTAAACCCTGGTCAGACAAAGGGCATTCTTAGGAGAATGTAACATTTTCAGGGGAATTTCCATTCTTCCATCTTTCTCAGCCTTACATAGATAGCTTCAGGTAGGAAGCTGTTTCTGTGGGAAAGCTTTTAAGAACTGAGAGGAAAAAAGTAGAATGCTAAAAATCCTTACCTTCCCTGTCTGGAACTATTAAGAGTAGCCTGGCTAATCACCTGCCTTTCAGCAACATTTCATGGAAACGCAACTGTATGGAGCTGCCCAGACTTCTCTTTCTCTCAGGAGGAATAGTAAATGACCTTCTTAGCCTCCCAGCAGCTGCACACTCTCTCTTGTTTTCATATGGGCAAATGGAGATTGCTTTGTAAACTTTTTGGTATGTAAAATGGCTTGTCTGTTTGCGTCAGCAAATCATACATGAAACTCCTGCCAGAGAAGGATTGTAGATGCAAATGCTAATTTGTATCCCAAGACTTTGCAAACTAAGTTCCAGTCAGGTTATAAAGCAATCATTAACTTATGATTGCTTCATCAACCAGATACTTTCAAACCTTCTTAAAAGTAGCTTATGATTTTTGAGAATTGTAGAGCTGGAAGGACCTACCAGTCATTTAGTCCAAAGAGGGAGCCACCTACCAACGCAGATCAACCAGTGCAATCCAGGCTGTGTGTATAGATGCCAAAAGATCATGTAGCATAAGCAAGAGAAACACATACAGTTGAAATACATACATTAAAACAATTTTTAGACACACTGGGAGAGACCTTTCTTGAGCTCCCAGAATATCACATGAGTTGTGACTCTTTTGGAGCAGAGTCAGCCTCTTAATCTGAATACGTTGCTTTGTCCTTGTTTTGTTTGAGAAAGATCATTACACATCTCACAGCTAGGCCTCAGTCTGTTTCCTACCCAGCATGAGTCCATTTTGAAGCATCTGTTTCATCTAGAACTCTGCCTATATGTTCTACAGCAAGGATCCCCATTGACCAGTATTCAGAATTTTTTGCTGCTTTTATTTAGGGTGAAGAATTAACGAAAGAAGAGATTGATTTACTGAGTGATGCTTGTACAAAATTGAAGGAACAAAAGAAATCTTTAACAAAGGAAAAGGAAGAGCTTGAGGAGCTCAAGGATGATGTGCAGGAATATAGTGAGGTAAGTGGAAACTAAAAATGGCTTAAATAAAGGAAATTAACTTCTGATCCTTGCTGGAAGGGAAACTTGTACGAGCATGAATTGTCCTATTTTTACCTGGGTTCCCCCTCCCCAAAAAAGTTCTTCTTCCAGAATTCCTCCTCTGATACAGGGCAAATAAGGTACTTCCCCTACTGGATAACATCATCTTCCTGACTTTGCTGTTCTACAGAATTAACTGGAAAGAGTGCCCAGCTTGGCTGTATGTAGGGGGAAATGACTGGTGATTATCCCAGATTCAGATGGTAGTCTCTGTTACTAGTGCTTCTTAAAGTTGAGTGCACTTAAATGAGAATTTTTTTAGACAGTGGCACAATTCATGAGTGTTTAATCACTTGTATGAGAGCTTCCCCAGTAACTTAATTACAATTAATTATTCTTGATGTAGAAGTTAATTGTCAGTTGTGTTGCATTCAAAATGTATCTGTGCATACCACTGACATGCCTGTCCTAGAACTGTGTTTATGGACCTTTGAGAGAAGTGATGATGATAATATTTAGCATGCCCTTTTGTGTGTTTGAATGGACCTGGTGCTTACAGTAGGGCTAGTGCAAGAGGCCTATGGGTTTCCCCTTCAACTCCCTCCTCCCTCTGCCTCATGTCTCATATAGCATTAAAACTGTCAGCCTGAGGACAGGGACTTGGGTGTTCTATTTTTGTGCAGAGCCTAGCGCACTTTAGGCTCTTCTATAAATAGGCAGTGATGGTGTTCTTCACCTGTCTATTTAGTCATTATTTTAAATGAAGTGCCTGCCATATAAAGTTCTTAAAGACAGGTTAACTCTCTTGACACCACGTAGGCAGCCAACCTTCATTCTTTCCTTCTTTGTCTTGAATTTGGAGTGAATATTTGACACCAGGATAGCAAACAGGTAGCTTTGTACAGTTTTTTCCTAAGGAGAAAATTTGGCTAAGAAAATGTGAGCAACTGCTGAACAATCTGTCTGAAACAAGATGCAAAGTTGCATGTTTTGTACCTATTTTCTCCCACTTTCTTAAGAACATCTTTTTATTGACCAGAGTGCAGGCAGAATTGGTTAAGCACTGTAGATTAATATGTAATTTTTTAATTTCATGTTCATTTGGCTAGCCTATCATTGCATGTTTTCTTGCTTAAGAAAAAGAGGAGGCTGACTGGGCTGTTGAAGGGGAGATCTAATCAGCCCCGTTCCTTCTTAATATTATTGCAGTCTCCCAGCTTTAAAAAATAACAAAACTTGATCATTTTGTCTCTAACCGCAACCTTCTGCAGTTGTCTTTTTTCCAGCACCCACTAAAAATGCTTTTTTGTTAGATATTTATGATCTTGTTAAGTGCTATAAACATGTCATCATAAACATTTTTGTTCCTTAGGATTTACAAGAAATCAAGGAGTTGTCTAAGAGTGGAGAAGAAGAAATAGAAGAGTCTAAAGCAAGCAAGAGATTAGTCAAGAGAGTGAACCGAATGATTGGTCAGATCGATAAAATTATTCAAGAGTTAGAGACGGACCAAAAAGTGGTAGATGGACAGCTGGACACTGGTGCTACTCCTCCCATTGGGTGAGTGATAGATAATGATTCTTTTAAGTATAGATGGCTTGGGGAAGATTCATAGTATCCTCAGTACTTGTCGTGTCTCGTTATCCACTCGATAGTAGAAGGAAGTGTGTTTCAATCTAAGCTTTTTTTGAGTATATACTCTGGGTATTTGTCAACATGTTTATGGTTGCAGCTGGGAATGTTAAATTTAGTTTATTTTTATCAGGTTTTATGTCAGTTTTCAGTAGGATCACAAATCATTCAAATCTTATAGAACATGTACAAAATCACAGTACCAAATGTTCTTTCCATGCTTATTAGGATATATTATGGAAATAAACAGTTAAAATTATAGAGTGAAAGATTCCTTCTACAGGTTTCAAGGCCACATTCATCAAGTCTAGCTATTCCTGACATTTCCCCCTTATCTATGTAGGGCATTGTCAAAGGACTGAAAATAACACCTAAAAAATGCTGAAAACTGTTAGGAGCCATGATGTTGAGGCGCCACTAGGTGCAGATAGACTAAAACAAATATTCCTGTCAGAAGTCCACTTGGACCCTAGACCTGAACAATTCAGTTGCAGTCTGGCTTCTGCTAAAGCCCACTCCATCTAAGTGTTCACTATGAAACTTGATTAATATGGCTAGTACCATTGGGTGTGGATTTTTTTGTAGTAACTGCTTGCTTTATACAGATTGTGTTTCCCATTTAGGGAGAATCTCATCAGTATCAATGAACTTATTAATGTGATGAAACAGATTCAGAAGATTCCAGAAAGTAAATTGAATAGACTCGCTGAAGCACTGGATGAAAATAAAGATGGCAAAATTGACATAGATGATGTTGCTAAGGTGAGTTGTCTGAGGAATATAGCAACTGCCTTCTTTGTTTTGCTTCTAGAAATTTGCAGGTCTGACCATTCTTGTAACCATTACACAAAGTATTACAGTACTTAGTTGGATACAGCTGTGATTTTTGTGTATGTTTTCTATATTCTCAATTAGCCTTCTTGAGGATATTGTATCATTTCTTAGTTTATTCAGAAACTCTTTATATGTTATACTCTTCCCTGTTTTGATTGGGGAAACTTGTTAGTCAAATGTTTTATTTCCCTTGGCAGAAAACATGCACAGGGAGTTATGGGATTGGGAATGCAGAAAGGCGTAAGATTAAAGGCCCTTTAAACCTCCCCACACACACAACCAGAGGTCTCTTGATTTGGTTGCTGCTTACCAAGGAAAATTAAAGCACATGATGCATTTGATACAGTGCTTCCCAGACTCATACAAGGGAGTTGGGAGTACTGTAAGTAGTTGTGGGGGGTGGGCAGGCACCAAGGAAATCCCCAGGATCAACCTCTTGCATGAGCTGTGGGGCAAGGGCTCCCTCCATTTCTTGCTGTTTCACGACTGATGCAGCAGTGAAGGAAAGGCTGGCCTTGCTTTGTGCAAGGCCTTTTATAGGCCTTGAGCTATTGCAAGACCTTCATTCATTCATATAAATTTCATATCTAATATATTCATTTATGTAAATTTATTGAAATTTGAAATGTAAATTAATTCTTTTTCCCTGGCCCCCAGCACAGTGTCAGAGAGATGATGTGGGCCTCCTGCAAAAATGTTCGTGGCTTAGATGAATGGAGGGCCTTCAAAATTTAGCTTTTTAGGACTCGGCCATTCAGGTGGTACCCCTCTCTTTTCATGTATAAAGTCAAAGAAGAGGCCAGATGACCTCTAAAACCTTCATGTGGCTCAAAGTTTGCATTGCAGATGCCTATGGAACCACTTTGAGACATTCTACTTAATTCACTCAGAGGTGCAGCTACCTCTTGGTAGCTCTGGGAAAATAGGTGTGTTGGGCCTCTGTCGGAGGCATATAGTGCTGTCACTCACACTATAATCCAGCACTATAAGTCAACATGTTTGCATCTGTTGAAATTTCCATTGTGAAGGAAGAATTTATAAATTCAAAGTTTCTATTTGTGGATTCCCCCTCTGTCTAACATTAGTGCAGTAGCTACCCATGTTTCTTCTGTCTAGTCATCTAACTGGGATTTTGCTTACAAGATATTGTCTAGTTGTAATCTGGGGGTTGACATTGCCATTTCAGTGCTGACTGGCTAGAGGGAGGAAATGGGAAATGCTTCTTAGTCTATTCCTCAGCCAAGACTTTGTTGGGTTATGGTTGATTAGATGCAAGTTGTTTTTGCTTGTGAATGAGGGGGAAAATGATGTTTATGGATATAACAAATTTTTATATTCTATAGGTGGTAGAGCTAATTGATAAAGAAGATATTGATATTTCAACTAACCAAGTAGCAGAGATCATGTCATTGTTGCAAAAGGAAGAAAAACTGGAAGAAAAAGAGAAGATTAAAGAAAAGGCTGAGAAGGAAGCTGTAGAAGTGAAGAATTAATCTTCAGATTCCAAAGCTGAATTAAGTAGAACACTTTTATGTACCTTGCTCATCACCTACTGTTTGAGCTGGGGGAAAAATTATTCATCTGTTGGCAAATCAGGGGGGAAAAAAACACTCTAGGAGTGACAGAATGAATTTTTTAAAATGATCAGACATAGGCAATTTTGTCATCATTCCATGAAGACAAGCACTTTTGGTCTTTTGAGAATTTGTTCTTGTAGAATTGTGCATTGTTTGGTATGCTGTAGTGATTCAGTAAACTTAAAGTCTGCTTATCATGATACAAATTGGGAATTTCCTTACATTACACAAAAGGCCAGCAACTTTCTTTTGAACGTATTCACAACATGAAGTTTTTTCTGTTTTCTTGGCAAAGAAATTTAATACCTGTGAAGAACTGTAATCAATTTGAGACCATCCAAAAGATGAGACGATCTAAAACCCTCTCTTAAATGTGTTATCTGTTTTTTTTAAGAAGCGTATTTAATAATGTGTCAGTTCTGAAATTGCTTTTAGAAATACGAATAGATCATGTTTAGACATCTTACACTGACCCCCACACTAGCATACAACCCTCAGGAGAGCTAAGTCAATTTCTTACTCTACTTGAAGTCTCCCTGTCTTTCCATACTTGTACTGTTCCCTTCCACCTTCTTTTCTCTGGAAGCAAGGATAATGCTTCTATCATTTTTGAAAAACCACAGTGCAATTGTCAGTCTCAGCAACCTCAGTCTTTTCTGCAGTATTTTCCATTCTCTTTCTCACCTGAAAAAGCAGACACTGTACATATGAAGGAGATAGCATGCTGCATAAAGAGAGGTGGGAGTTTTTGGAGATGTTCAGGCCTTAGCTAAATGCACAAGTCCAAGTCATTGCTAGCTCTGATGGGTTAATATTTCCTGTTAGCAAAAATCAGACTTTCATTTTACGTTAGAGCTTCTCTGGGAATGGTCCACTTGAGTGCCTTTAAGATTGGAAATTTCAAAAGTGCTTTTTTTTTAAACAAATTATATTTATAATACTAATGCATTGAAGAAATGAACGTTTAAATGTTTTCAAAATGAAATGGTATGTGTGATTTTATATACAAGGAAATTAGAAAGAATACTTCATTAAAGTTTTATTTTGATTTTTTTGTAATTTAAGATTTATGAAAGATTATTTCATAATCACAAGATTATGAAAAATCAAATTTATACCCGAACATTGCATTTTAACTATAGTGGATATTTCTAGTCAAGCTATTTTCATCTTGATGTGAAATGACTAGCCCAGTAAATCAGGAGCATTGCACAAAACGGTTTTCCCATTACCAGATTTCTGAATTCAAAACTTAACTTGACTTTTTGTTTAACGTTTCAAAATATTTTCCTTGCTATTTAAAAATAGTAGGTCATTGAACTGGATATTAACAGTGTTTGATAACCAAACCTTTAACACATTAACTGATTTTTTCCCTTAAAGTTCCAGTCAAGCTAAAGGTACTCAAGTCCATTGTCCAGGAAATAAAGGCCAAACTAGAGGTGATGTTGGGAGTTCTATGGTCAGAATTCTCAATATCTTTTTTTTAAAAAGCCCCTGGGAGTGGATCAGGCCAGAAGTGTGAAGGGAAAGGAATGGTGTCTTCCCCCCCCCCTTTTCTGGCACTGCAGTTCCAAGTCAAGTCCCCACAGTAAAGCTGCTATTAACTGTGGAGGGGAAAATAGGCAATCAAACACAAAGGATTTTTTTAAAAGCTGAAAAGATGCAGAGCAACTCATGGAAAGAATAGTTTGCCTGAGGTTGCTTTATCATGAAGCTTTTGTTGAGCCGGTTTATAAAGGAGTTGCATCTTCCTTGAAAAAGGCCATCAAAATACTTTAGGAGCAGCAATTCTAGCTGCTATTTTTCTGTACGTGCAAAAACCTGTGGGAACAATTTTTGTACTTGTAGCTTTTATCCACTGCAGCTAATGCTGGTTTTTGAAGACAGTTTGAGCTAGGGAAGCCACCTGGTGCAAAGGGTTAAACCTCCTGCATCACAGACCTGATCCTGATCAATAGTGCGAGGACTGCTTTTTAAAAAATAGTAGGACAAATATTGGTTTCAGCTGCAAACCCCCCACATCTTATATGGTCTGGCCGTGAATCATGTTAACACAGTGATGCATCCAATTTTTGAGATGTACTTGAAAAGTTATTAAAATCCAGCTTCTTTTTTTCTTTTTCTTTAGTAAGTTTCCTTAGCACTATGCACTGTTTTTAAAAACTATGAGTTCAAAGAAAATGTCATGTCACATTTCTTCCTTTTTTAAATTGAATTTTTAGTATGAAAGAAAATGCTATTGTTTTGAGTATTGATGGTTCCAGAAATTGATAAATAAGTCCATGAAAAAATTTCTGTAGAGACCTAACTTTTCTCTTAGATGTCAGTACATGGTAAATTACATTCCATTACGCTAGCAGCCTATCATTGTTCTGGTTTGTTAACAACTTTCCATTCTTAGCTGTGACGCTTCATGTTCCAGTGATTTCAGTGGACTTTAAGCAGGATCCAAAAAAGTGACTTCACAAATTTATTCATTTTTGGCAGATCATCTTTAAACTCTGAACTGAAGTGGTTTTATGCAAGCAGTGGGAGGGGGATGCTTTGCTGCACTAAAATCTCTTGTTTTGTTGAATTCCAAGCGCACTTCAGTGAAATGAATAAGTATTTATCTGAATTTGGATTTAAGTGGCACACATTTTATAGAAACACAAGGACAGTGGGTCAAAATACTATACCATTCTCATGACATGCATGGTAGATCATGATGTTTACTGAATTGCTTTTAGCATGTATGCTCCTGTGACAACACATTTAACAAATTAGCAAGAGTTCATGGTATTTGTGGATATGCACAGTTTAAAGGACGTGAATGTGTTTGAACAGGAGTATAGTTGCACTTTACAAATCATAAATTTGCTGTGCCCTCTGGGCAGGTGCACATTACATTAGTGACTTTGTAAATTGTTTATTTGTATACCGGGCATTTTTATATTCTTGCAGAGGATATTAACAGCTTCCTACTTGAAATTCAGTATTGGGTTGTAGATTTATTATTTTGAATATCCATACCTTGAAAGAGTGGGATGTTAAAGCAGCTGTAAGGAATGTGAATGCATAGTTAAAAATTAGCAAAGGTGACCATAGTCTGTCCTCAAAATCTTCTTCAGCTAAACGTTTGTTGACATGAGGCAACAATATTCAGTAATGGTGGATGAGCATACTCAATTTAGAAAGGACTTAAAGAAGCTAATTTTGGCTTAGTTTATCTTGAGCCTGAATGAGGTAGATTTAAGCTCAACCCTTTTCTGAACCCATGCCTTCTTGATCTTCCAGCAATGTCATCTGTAACTTCCAACGATGTCATCTGGAACTCAGTAAGGCTCAGACCAGTTAAAAGTTGGATAGTGGCAGCAACCCAACAAGGCCTCACTGTAGCACTTCCATTAGACCTGTGGAACTGCCAAAATAGCATTCTGGCACAAGAGTTTTTGAGAGAGGTAGTTTTCATGAAGCCTAATATCTTCCTTGGGAACTACCTCTTTCATATATTCTTATTCTTAAAGATAACCTGCTCTTATTACTTCTCAACAAAACGTTCTTAAAGTACTTTACATAACAAAGAAATCAGATGTTTCCTTGTCCCAAAGGGTCCCGCAATCTAAAAAAACACACAAGAGACTCCATCAAGAACCAATTGGAGAGATTCTATGCTGGGATGAATAGATATGGTTGTTCTCTTGCCCTTCTACAAAATATAAGAGAACCTCCACTTTGGGCTCCACTTTGCCCCAGTTAGCAGAGGTCATGAGTCTTTGATGAAGATGCTTTTGTGCCAGCAACAAAGGTCTTGCAGTTAGATTTTCCTGCTGTGGCTACCTGATATGGCTGGGGGAGTGGCTCTGTCTGGGAAGCCACTAAGTTGAGCCCATTATGAACTGGGCCTAAATTCAGAGAGTGTTTAGGCTTGATTTGTGATGGTCTCAAAAGTTTCTAAATTTTGGTGTGCAATAACTTCCACCCTGTACAAATGGAGGGAGATGGCTTGCCTTTGAAATGTCGATAGTTCCAGAAAAGGCCTGGTGTTGAGTTGCTGAGCTTTCTGTAAATAAAACTTTGTCTGGAATTGTGTGTGTTTCCTTGGCTCATTTTGATTGTACATTGCTTGTGACCAAAGGAAACTGGTTATGGTTGTCAGTTTGGGATTTTCGTCAGGTGTGTCTGACGCTTGTTTGATTATAATACAAAAAGGACATGTGCAGATGGTGGTTTTACCTACATTTTGATAAATTGGTGTTGCTTTATAAGATCTGCAAAATAAAACACAGAAGTCATTGTGAATGTATTTTGCACTTAAAAAAAAAAGAAACATTTTCCTACAGACAAGGCAAAGTATTTAGCACACTAAATACTTTGCCTTGTCCATAGGAAAATGTTTCTCTTTTTTGTGTTCTTTCCTTGGTGTTCTTAATGCTTTAAAAAAAAATTGTAACCCTATATGCCTTTGCTTTGTTTCTCTTTAGGAAAATTTGACTTGTTTGCTTACACTCCTAGTTTAACTGGTCACCATATTTGGGTGAAGAGAGAAGTCTTCCCTCTGCCCATCAGTTTGGCTTAGTGTAACTAGATCAGAATGCCTCTTCCAGTATTATGTGACTTATTTTTCTTGAGTCATCTGTAGCTCTTGCCTCGGAGCTTGTTTTCCCTTCCTGTGCTGCCTGATGTGTTCCAGATTGCTCACATTGTCAGGGGATTGATTCCAGAATATGTAGAAAAGGTTTGGGCTGGACAGGAAATGGTTAAACTGTCAGTCTTTGGACAAAATCCCACCTCTCAAGCAGTTGTTTCTGCTCTCTTGTGATCCCTTCTCTGTTTTAGTCAAGAATTTCACACGTAAGGAATAGAAAATTGTGCTCCATAATCTCTGTAACTCTCATATCCAGCATGATTCCTTTTCCACTTTTCAGTGGTCTGTTCAGTAGACTGAGTACCACCTTCTATTTCTCAAGTCTTGTGAACTATACAGTTCTAAATCCAATCAGATGTTGGGTTACGATATTATGCTCCTGCTCAAACCTGGACTCTGCCTCAAGATACCTTGGTGGAAGCCAGGACTGCAACCACTCAAGAGTAGACCTGACCTCTGTCTCAAGATTTCTCTGGGCCAGGTCTACCAGTTGCTCAATGGTGCATACTGCCCCTCCACACCCTTGTCATGCTACTGGTTCTTGCCTCTTTCCTTCTGAATTTGGCTGAGAACGCGGGATTCTACCCCAACTACTGCTTACTGCAAAATAAGGAAAGATGCAGCCTATGAATGATGCATATATATTTTGACTGGATTGTGCCAAAGGGTATTTGAAAGTCCATTGATGGATGATCCTGGCTTTTGGACATAGGGCTCTAACTTTTAAATGTCAGTTCATTTTGAAGTGTACTATATTTTATATATTGTAAATATATGAAATTTAAGAAAAGCTTTTCTGGTGGTAAGGGATACAAGTTGTTGTGGCATATGTTACGCTGGATGTACCAGTATGGGTAAAGATGAAATTTGTATTTGCATTGTTTCAGGAATTATATTTAACACTCCATTGTCTGTGATACTGAAACAAAAACACCACAAACTCCTTTCCCACCCCTGCTTAGCAACAATACCAGAAACAATGTGCTGTTGCACACTACATAACAGGCAAAATAGTACTGAATATTGAGAGCTGGTGTAGTGCTCTGGCTAAGAGTGAATTGGGACTTTCGCGGTTTGAATCTTGCCTCTGCCATAAATTGACTTGATGGTACTAGGCAAGCCACTCACCCTCAGCCTCTGTTCCATAGCTGCAATATGAGGATATTTACCTTTACAGGGCAACATCATGATAACACATATGAAGCACTTTGCATATTTGGAAAGCACTATGTAAATATTGAGTATTTGAAAGTAGACTTTGCAAATAGTGGATGCTATTGAACTGCTGCAGTTTTTAGGAAACTGAGACCTATTGACAAAATAAGGTGGGAGGTCCCACATCAACTAATGAAGCCAATACATGCCGTAGATACTTGCCTATAAGTCAATCTCACAGATAAGCCAAGGGCAGGCTTTTGAGCCAAAACCATAGAATTTTCTATGACCCTTGGGTAAGTCGGGGGTTAAACTTAGTGGGGTGTCTGACTATAGTTTCGTCTGATTTTACCTGAGGCCAGATCCTGAAAAATAAGCTACTAGTAATTGTTACCTAAGAACTGTACAATCTCTAATTTATTAAAAATATAGTAAAAGATCCTAAGATACATTTTTATTTAACTTCTTAAGTTCTGGTCTTCACAACCTTTTTGTAAACACTATCAGAGTAGGTGCACTATAAACAACATACCAGTAGAACAGTGGTTCCCAGCCTGGGGTACATGTACCCCCAGGGACACTTGACAGGACCTTTAGGGGTGCAGGGCCCCAACATCCAGCCCTGAGGGTGCCACCCATGTCCAGTGGGCACTTGGCTGGAGAGTCGCTCGCTGGAGAGCCGCCTGTGCCCACCCTGGCCTGACACATTAGCTCCAGGCATGGTCCTTTGTCTGCTGCCTCAAGCTTCTGCAGGCAGCAGACAAATGACTGGCCTTGCCTTTGCGCAAGGTCTTTTATAGGGTTGAGATAATGCGAGACTTGCACATCTTGCATTAGTTCAAACCTTGATCTCAAACTTATAAATGCTTGCATGTGCAGCAGGGAAGGGATTGGGAGTGCCTGTTGCTGCTGCACCCTGTGTATTGGGGTAAGCAGGAGTGCACAAGCAGCCTGGGCGAGCTCTACCCGGAGGCTGCTGCTGCCACCTCTGCAACCTGGGCAAGTTCTGCCCAGAGGCTGCTGCCATTTCCTCCAGAGTCTGGGTGACCTGTGCAGTGAGGCGCTACCTTCTTCCCCTTCTCAGCTGCCACCATTTCTCTGCATCATCAGTGAGTTTCTTCCACTCCCCCCCCCCCCCCAAAATGTTATCAAGTGTTTCTGGTTGGTTTTGCAAGAGATCTTTCCTCCATCTCTGGTGAAATGAAATTCCTCAGCATTCCAAGTTTTTCCTTGCCTCTGATAGTTATATCTCAATCTGTGCTTTATGTTGGAGGTGTGTGCTCAGGAGTTATTTATATTCACTTTTCTGGCTTGGTCTGCATGTCTGGTGATAGCACATCCATGATTGTCTCAAGTGCATTAGTTCATGTCTCTGTGTGCTTTCTGCTTTTCCCTGGTGTAATTTTAACCCCCTCCCCCCCACCATTGCCTCTGAACAACTTATGTCTCCATATGTTTCTGGCTTGGTCTGTATGTTTTCACTGTGCAAGAGGTGTGTGGCAAACCGTTCATAGAACCACATGATAACTGTCTACAGGCACTGACAGTTGCAAACCACTCATATACTTACATGTTCTTTTCACCAAGTTTGTGGACTTCAAAGATTTTCACACCCTAAGCCTTTGAGCTGGCTTCAATCCGTCCTTATCAGTTGAAGAGGTTGAAGTTTCTGATCGTTGTTTCTGAGGCATCAACTGTTTGTGGGTTGTTTCTTATCAATTTGTATTAAAATTATGACACAGATAGTAGTAGTAGTAGTAGTAGTAGTAGTAGTAGTAGTAGTAGTAGTAGTAGTAGTAGTAAGTAGTAGTAGTAGTAGTATTAACAATAAAACAACCACCACTGGTTCCACCTCCATGTTTACGGATTCATCTCCAACTGAGCTTTGTGATTCTTAGGAATTTTGTATTATGCAGTGAGATTTGTCACCAACCATGAGCAATGACGGAATGCCATTGTTGAGCAGAACCTGCAGAGCAGCTGGTCTTTCCCTGTCTGGACAATATTAGAATTGTCCAGACAGGGCTAGAAGTTGAGGATGCCCAATGCTGGAGGCAGGGCAAAGAATTGAATAATGGCAGAGAAAGGCAAGTAGTGTTCTAGAATGCCTTGCAGTGCCAGCAAGGCAGGAAGGGAGGTAGCTAGTTGGCGTGGAAGCTCCACCAATAACTTAATTGTTGGCGATCAATTCATGTATGAATCAGTGATTGAAAACCAGCACAGTAAAAAAGCTGAAACATAATAAGGAAAGTGATCAGTCACCAAGAATCTCTCAGGACACTTCTGGTGCAAAACAGTGCAAAGGCAGAGTCTTCACTTCTTCAAACAGATAAAAAGAGCAAATACTGTGGTGAATGCATGAAGTATGGGTTTTCATATGGAGGAGATAAGGGTTTATATTAATATTAATTCAAGATATACCATTTCCTTTCTGGAGGCTTGTCCAGAGTTGTATTGTATTGGCAACCTTCAGTCTCGAAAGACTATGGTATCGCGCTCTTGTCCAGAGTTGAAACATACGTAAATCAAAAGGTTAACTTTGGCTGGACTTTCCAAAAATTGCCTTGGGGATTAATGACCTCTAATTATCTCTGCATTGCTGGTGCCCCTTGAAAAGGAACTTGTTGAAAAGCTCTGCCCCCTGAGTGACCTTGGAGATGAGTCGAGGTGATTATCTAAGCGATTTCTTGGCAAAAAAAAATTTCTTGCCCTGTAGGCGAGTATCTAGGGTAAATAAAAAGTAAAATTGAAGGCTCAGAATTTTAATTGGGCTTCATCATGAGATGTATTCTGCTTTATCTAGCATAGACATTTATTCATCATCTAAAAGACTTTTATCATGAGTTGTAAAAGACATATTTAAATTTAAACATGTATTGCTTGTGATTATTTTGTGCTTCAGTATGTGAAAACCTTTTTTATCTTTCTAAGGTTAAATTATTCAATAAAATCCAAAGTTATTAAATAAAGTGTATCTTATTTCACTGTACTTAAGAGTTTGAATTATTTGTGATCAGGAAACATCTTGACTCATACAATAAAATTGACAGTTTCCCTTGAATATATATTTTTAATGGGCAGTTTTGACAGTGGAGAGAGGTGAAAAGCGGTGAGCCCCAAGGATGTGCCCTGGGACCAGTGCTTTTCAACCTGTTCCTAAATGACCTTAACATAGGGATAAGCAGTGAGGTGGCCAAGCTTGCAGATTACACTAAACTTTTCCAAGTGGTGAAGACCAGAAGGATCTCTCCAAACTGGGAGAATGGGCTGCAAAATGACAGATGCGTTTCAGTGTGGATAAGTTGTAAGGTAATGCACATTGGGGCAAAAAATCCAAATTTCACATATAGGCTAATGGGATCTGAGCTGTCTGCAACAGCTCAGGAGAGAGATCTTGGGATGCTAGTGGGCAGCTCGATGAAAGTGTCAGCCCAATGTGGTGGCAGTGAAGAAGGCTAATTCCATGCTAGGGATAATTAAAAAGGGAATTGAGAATAAAACAGCTAATATTATAATGCCATTGTACAAATTGATGGTACTATAATGGCCGCATCTAGAGTATTGTGTTCAATTCTGGTCCCCGCATTTTAAAAAGGGGACATCCACTAAAATTGAGTATTGGGAGAGTTAGAACAGACAAAAGGAAATATTTCTTTTATTTTTTTATTTTTCCAAAAACAAAAATAAAAAACACACATAACACATTACATCCAATACATAAACACAGTATTAGAGGGTGCAAGATATCATACATCACTATAACTAATAAATCATTACATATTTCCTAATCCAGTTGCTCTTCTACGTTAGCCTCTTAATATCATTTATCTATCATATCATATATATCATATATAATACATTCATCCAAATACCCTATCTTATATTTCTACAACTTTTTCAACCAAGCATAAAATAATTTTCATTATTCAATCTATATTGGTTTCACTGTTGATCCAAGCTCTCTAAAAATCTGTCCATTTCCACCACATTCATTATTTTCTCTATTCATCTTTCATTGGGAACTTTGTGTCTTTCCAATATCTAGCATATAAAATCCTCACAAGAATTAACATCATAATCCAATATCTAACACATTAAATTCTAACAACTTTTAATATCCTAATAATTACATATATCATTTCTCTATCTATATCCAAAATTAATATATCCTCATGACTAAATACATAAACATATATGTAAACATCCAAAACAATATCACCTAAAATTCTAATTCATTAAAATTATCCTCTAAAATTCTAACATCTATTAATATCAATATTAATATTGATTAATATTTTCCTGGAGGTCTTGAGGGTAGGAGGTCTGGTCTAGAGGGTAGAGCCTCCGTCTGCCTGAAGATAACATCCACAAGGTTGCCAGTTCGAGGCCACCGGCACCGTGCGACCTTGGAGCAGCTGACAAGCTGAAGCCGAGCAATTCCATCTGCTCTGAGCGTGGGAGGATGGAGGCCAGAATGTGAAGCCAGATCGGAATGAAACACCTTGAATGTAGTTGTTCTTGAAAGAAAGAACCTTCTTTGAAATTGTAAAAATCCCTATTTAATAAGGGATTTAATAAAGCCTGCCTATGTAAACCACCTTGAATAAAGACCAAGAAAGGCGGTATATAAATACCTGTTATTATTATTATTATCAAGCTAACAAATTTTTATACATATTACATATCACCTATAAAACTTATATAAATTCTCATTGACATCTAATATACATTGACATTGACATTTCTAACATACAAAATTAGCACATTACTGTCTTTCTTTTGATCTATTCCCTTGTCTCCAACCTAAATACCCACAGGTCTGCCAAATCTCTAAACTTTAACTTTCCATCTTTTTTTCCTATTAAATTTCACATGAATTCCTCTTAACAGATCACGGTTTAATGTACTCGCTCTTCTTGCTAAAGCAACATCTTGATGAGTCATCTCCTTCACTTGATCATTCCAATCTATGTCAGTTGGTTGAAGTATTTCTTCTTCCTTCACTTGATCAATCCAATCTGCATCCATTAGTCAAAGTATTTCTTCTCCTTTCTGGTCTGGTGACTTTTGAGTCTTTATCTTCCAAGCTAACCCCATTAACATTGTCTCTTCCAATTGTTTGTTTTGTCCTGTCTCCAGTGTTTTGGATTTATCTTCTATTTCTTTGCTCTTTTGTTGATCCTCTCCTGTTTGTTGCACATTAGACTCATTTGTCTGTTGAATTAAGATTTCCAGGCTAATTTGGATTTGTAAATATCAATGTGCTTGTTGCTTTCCCATTTCCAGTATTTTTTCCATGATCCTTTGTTTTTTCTCATTCAGATATAACATCTTTGAATTGCACACTAAGATCATTTAGTTGTGTAGTTAACACATCCAAACTAGCTTGAACCCGCAGATATTGATTTGTTTGTTGCTGTCCCATCACCACTAATTTCTCTATATTGTCTTGTATTGTCTGCTTCCATTCTTTCCCTTTCGGTTCCTCTTGTGTTAGTTTTCCCAAGTTGGGCAGAAGAGCTCCTAACTTTCGCTCCTTTTCCTGCCATCCTTTTTCTTCCTTCTTATATCTTTCTTCTTACTTCACTTGTCAAGTCCTGTTCTTGTCCATGTAGTGTCTTTTTTATTCCACTAGAGTCCCTGATCTTATTTCTGTTTTTTATATCTTATTTCTGTTATTTATATTTATTTCTATGTCAACCGCATTCCTTTCCAGGAGATAATCAAAGGAATGTAAACAATCAACCACTTTTGCAAAAAAAAAAAAAAAAAAAAAAAAAAAATACAGGTCTCCAGCCGCTCTCCAGAGGCACTCCACCAGCTCTCCACAGGAAAATGAAACTGAACACTTCACAACAATAATTGTATTCCAAGACGGTAAATTTGTAATCCAACAAATTTTAGATTTATGAAGTTAGAGTTATGCACTCATATTTCCATAACAAGCTTGGCAGATCTCCTCCAAAGCTTCTGCTCACATCAACAAACAAATAAGCAGAGAAAGCCTCCCCCTCCTTCCTCTTCTCCCAGGAGGGGGAAAGCCTGTCCCTCCTTCTCTCAGGCAAAAGCTTAATCAGGCAGTCAATTAGTCAATTAATGTCAGACACACACAACAGAACAACACTCACTTGTTTCAACTTCCTTCCCTGCCTGGAACCTTCTGCTTAATTTCAACATTGAATCCTCACCATCACCAACATTGATGACTGGGTTCCTTTGGAGAAAAAACAGTCCCTGCCTGGACGCTTCTTCTCTGAAACCGTACACCATCTGCAGGATCAAGGCCTCTCCTGGCCACTGATCTTCAGAAATCCCCTGGACCAGACGCAATTCCGGCAGAATATTATAAGATATTTGAAGAGACGATACAATTACTGTTCAAGAATTTGGTTAATGATATCTGGGAAACGGGAAATATACCTGACTCATGGAAAGAAGCTTTAATTACGTTAATACATAAACAAGGCACAGAAAAGAAAGAAATCAGAAATTATAGGCCAATTTCTCTTTTGAATACGGACTATAAGGTTTTTGCATCAATATTGGCCGGAAGATTAAAGAGAGTTCTATTGCAAATAATACATCAAGATCAAACGGGCTTTTTACCAAAATGACATCTAAAAGATAGTGTGAGAGTTATTATTAATATAATAGAATATTTTGAGGCACATCCAGAGAAAAAATTAGGATTAATCTTCGTAGATGCACATAAAGCATTTGATAGAGTAAATTGGAACTTTATGATACAACAAATGCACCAGATGGATTTTGGGCCAAAGTTTATAAAGGTATTAGAGAAGATATATACAAAACAGACCGCAAGAATAAAGATAAATGGTGATACAACAAGAAAGATAGTCAAGATACAACAAGAAAGATAACTCCACAGTCAGGGAATTAGAGGACAGGTCCTCTCGTGGATTGAGAACTGGTTGGAGGCCAGGAAGCAGAGAGTGGGTGTCAATGGGCAATTTTCACAATGGAGAGAGGTGAAAAGCGGTGTGCCCCAAGGATCTGTCCTGGGACCGGTGCTTTTCAAGCTCTTCATAAATGACCTGGAGACAGGGTTGAGCAGTGAAGTGGCTAAGTTTGCAGACGACACCAAACTTTTCCGAGTGGTAAAGACCAGAAGTGATTGTGAGGAGCTCCAGAAGGATCTCTCCAGACTGGCAGAATGGGCAGCAAAATGGCAGATGCGCTTCAATGTCAGTAAGTGTAAAGTCATGCACATTGGGGCAAAAAATCAAAACTTTAGATATAGGCTGATGGGTTCTGAGCTGTCTGTGACAGATCAGGAGAGAGATCTTGGGGTGGTGGTGGACAGGTCGATGAAAGTGTCGACCCAATGTGCGGCGGCAGTGAAGAAGGCCAATTCTATGCTTGGGATCATTAGGAAGGGTATTGAGAACAAAACGGCTAATATTATAATGCCGTTGTACAAATCGATGGTAAGGCCACACCTGGAGTATTGTGTCCAGGTCTGGTCGCCGCATCTCAAAAAAGACATAGTGGAAATGGAGAAGGTGCAAAAGAGAGCGACTAAGCTGATTACGGGGCTGGGGCACCTTCCTTATGAGGAAAGGCTACGGCGTTTGGGCCTCTTCAGCCTAGAAAAGAGACGCTTGAGGGGGGACATGATTGAGACATACAAAATTATGCAGGGGATGGACAGAGTGGATAGGGAGATGCTCTTTACACTCTCACATAATACCAGAACCAGGGGACATCCACTAAAATTGAGTGTTGGGCGGGTTAGGACAGACAAAAGAAAATATTTCTTTACTCAGCGCGTGGTCGGTCTGTGGAACTCCTTGCCACAGGATGTGGTGCTGGCGTCTAGCCTAGACGCCTTTAAAAGTGGATTGGACGAGTTTCTGGAGGAAAAATCCATTATGGGGTACAAGCCATGATGTGTATGCGCAACCTCCTGATTTTAGGAATGGGTTAAGTCAGAATGCCAGATGTAGGGGAGAGCACCAGGACGAGGTCTCTTGTTATCTGGTGTGCTCCCTGGGGCATTTGGTGGGCCGCTGTGAGATACAGGAAGCTGGACTAGATGGGCCTATGGCCTGATCCAGTGGGGCTGTTCTTATGTTCTTATGTTCTTATATAGAAATTCAACAGGGAACAAGACAAGGATGTCCTTTATCTCCATTACTGTTTATTTTAACTTTGGAAATATTGAATAATATAGTAAGAAGAGATGAAAGAATTGTTGGAGTGAAGGTCCAAAGGGAAGAATTTAAGATTCAAGCATATGCAGATGATCTTACTTTTATTTTAGAGGATCCAAACCAGTCTTTAATATATCTGATAGAAAATTTGACAGAGTATGGAGAAATGGCAGGAAAAATAAACTATGATAAAACGAAAATATTAGTGAAAAATATGAGAAAACAAGAAAAACAGCAAATACAGGAATTTGGTATTAATATTACAAACAAGATTAAATATCTGGGGATCACTTTAACAGATAAATGTAGTGAATTGATGGAAAATAATTATCTAAAGTTAATGATGGAGATTAAGAAAGATTTAAAAAGATGGAATGGATTAAACTTATCACTGTTGGGGAGAATAGCAACAATTAAGTCAAATGTGCTGCCGAGAATATTGTTTTTATTTCAGACAATACCAGTTCTATTAAAAAAAGGCATTTTTTCAGGATTTGAATAAAGTGATGGCTAATTTCATTTGGCAAGGGAAAAAAGCTAGAATAAAGATGAAACTATTACAAGATGTTAAAGAACGAGCGGGTTTTGGAATGCCAAATTGGGAAATTTATTATTACGTGGCAGCAATGAATTGGATAAAGGATTGGGTAGAAGCGGAAAAATCTAGAGAGTTAAAATTAGAATTATATGATCTGCAGATTGGTCCTCATGCTTTTATGATATATGATAAAGCCAAATATCATAGCTATTTTAAACAACATCTGATAAGAAGGGCACTGTTATTTGCCTGGGAACAAATAAGGTATAAAGTTTACGAGAAAATTCCAAGATGGGTTAAACCATTGGAAATTAGTACAAGGCCAATATGGTTGAGAGGTTCACAGAATAAGAGATATGATGAATTATTGGATGAAAAAGCAGATCTTTACTCAAAAGAAATATTGTGGGATAAAGGGATTAAACTGGATTGGTTGACGGAACTACAAATTAAAACACCTGCGATTCTGGGAAGAAATAGCATGTTTTGCAAGAGCTTTCCAGGAGCTCAGAAAAACATGGCCACTCAGCCACCTCAGGCCCTGCCCCCTCAGAAATATTTCTTTTCCCACTGTGTAATTAGTCTGTGGAACTCTGCCACAGAATGTGGTAACCTAGTCTAGATGCTTTTAAATGGGGTTTGGACTGATTTCTGGAGGAAAACTCCATCACAGGTTACAAGCCATGATGAGTATGTACAGTCTGAGATTAGCTGGTTGCTCATTATGAGGGCCAAGTAGGAATTTTTTTCTGTCCGAATTGACTGTGGATGGCAGTTTTTTCACCTACCCCAGACCGGCAAGGTATGGTCAGTAGGTTTCATGCGTTAAATATTGGTCACTGTGTTTCATAAAGTGGTCCAAGTTAAACCCCAGTGCCTTCATTGGGTCTTCAGTGGGGTGTCTTCATTGGGGGGTTGAGGGTAAATAGAATGCCAGATGCAGGGGAGTGGCAGCGAGATGCAAGTATCTTGTGTGCTCCCTGAGGCATCTGGTAGGCTGCTGTGAGATACAGGAAGCTGGACTAGATAGGTCCTGGACTGATCCAGCAGGGCTCTTCTTATGTTAATGTCAAAGTTGAACAAACTGTTATAGTATTGTGCATATTGTATGCATTTGTTTGCTTCTACAAGTGTTTCAAATGTTATAAAATGGTTCCGGTTTTATAAGATGTTCAGGCAGATCATAATGCTCTGAATATCAGGGACTTCCTTCATCCTGCTGAATTGGAGATAGTTGTCCAGTGTATTGGTTGAGTACAGTACCGCAAAGGGAGGAAGGAATTCCTAGACTGTACGTCATAGGACAGCAACCTTCTACGTAGGGGCCGGATCTGCCAATAGTGAGAATGCATGCACATGCACAAACCTGATCAGGCTGCAGAGATAAGAAAAAAGGTGGGCACAGCATGCAGAGATGTATCCTTGAATAATGCTCAAAGGAAGAATCATGCTCAGAGGAAGCCTCTGCCCTTAGTCTGCTTACACTGTAAGCCATACAGAGATGGACTTATAAACCTGAATGGTCTTTTAGGACCACCATGGGTCAGGTGGCAGCAGCATAATTGACTGGCATGCTACCCCAGTGGATATATCTTTTTGGTACTATGGGCTGGATGATCTCGGGTGGGGGGCTGGATCCAGCTCCTGGGGCATAGGTTTCCTACCCCTGCTGTACATCTTTGTCCCATACCCTTTCCCAGCCAAGGCGGTTGGCAGAAGGGGTCTTTCTCATGTGGGAGCAAATGTTGCAAGAGCTTCTAAATCTTACACTCTATCCCACTCCATCACAGAAGAATTCACTATTTGAAGATTTTCTTCATAATTCAGCAGCAAATCAGTTGCATTAAACTTGTTATATGGAATTTATTTAGGTAAATTAAACTTGGAAATAACCAAGTTAAAATGCGTCTAGTTATAGCAGCACATGTAATTGTCTTAAACCACAAAGAAATTGTAAGAATAAACTTCCAAAATTACAGATTCTTGTGGTATGTGTTAGATCAGTGGTTCCTAACCTTTAGGAGCCCACCGACCACTGAGGCAAAAATTGGAATAGTCATGGATCACATGAAAGCCCCACCCCCTGCACACAAGAAATACAATTTGTACTAGAGCAGATTTATTAGAGATGTATTATTTATAGAGAAGATTTGTGGATTACTGCTTTTGTTGGTGCCTGAAGATGTGGGCAGTCCATTCTCCACCCTCTTTGGGTGGTCTAGGGGAGAACACTCACTCAGCAAGACGCTAGAAGTTATCAAAAGTGATCTTTTTTTCTGAGACCTCGCGCACCATGGACAGCAAGTTGGGATCCTGTATATTAGATAAATGGCACAAACTGAATATGAATACACCTTCCTTTTACTGACCTAAAAGCACTGTTATTCAAAAGCTGCTGTTCAGATAATGTACTATTATGAATTTACATTATGTGTTCAGGTTTTTGATCTAAATGTTTTTATGGTACACATTAAATCAAAATCACATTAAATTAAATAAATAAATAAACATGGCAAGAGAACCTTTATTGTGAGAAATATTTGGGTCCTTGTAAACAGTTGAATGCAGAGAATCCAGACATCTTCGCCCCCTCCTGAAGAAGCCCTCCCTGGATTCCACTGTGTTGAATAACTATCGGCCAGTCTCCAATATCCTGTTTCTGGGCAAGGTAATTGAGCGGGTGGCGGCGGCCCAGCTCCAGAGGGTCTTGGATGAAGCGGATTATCTGGATCCTTTTCAATCTGGTTTCAGACCGGGCTTTGGGACGGAAACTGCCTTGGTCGCCTTGGTGGATGACCTACGCCGGGGACTGGACAGGGGGAGTGCATCCCTGTTGGTCCTGCTGGACCTCTCAGCGGCTTTCGATACCATCGACCATGGTATCCTTCTGGGCCGATTGGCCGAGTTGGGAGTTGGAGGCACTGTTTTGCGGTGGTTCCGCTCCTACTTGGAGGGTCGGTCCCAGATGGTGGTGCTGGGGGATGCCTGTTCGACACCCTGGCCCTTGAGGTGCGGGGTGCCACAGGGTTCAATTCTGTCCCCCATGCTATTTAATATCTACATGAAACCACTGGGAGAGGTCATCCTGGGGTTTGGAGTGAGGTGTCATCAATATGCTGATGACACCCAGCTCTATCTCTCCTTTCCTCCAGACTCCAGGGTGGCGGTTGAGGGCCTGGAGCGCTGTCTGGAAGCAGTGAGGATCTGGATGGGGGCTAACAAGCTGAAATTAAATCCGGATAAGACAGAGGCTCTCCTGGTTCGGAAATCCTCGATGCAGGTGCTGGATTATCGACTTGCTCTGAATGGGGTTGCACTCCCTCTGAAGGAGCAGGTTCGCAGCTTGGGGGTCCTCCTGGACTCGCAGCTGCTCCTGGATTCCCAGGTGGCGACTGTGGCTAGGGGGGCCTTTGCTCAGCTTCGGCTGGTGCGCCAGCTGCGACCGTACTTGGATCATGCAGACCTGGCCAAGGTGATCCATGCTACGGTGACATCGAGGTTAGATTACTGTAACACGCTCTATGTGGGGCTGACCCTGAAGACGGTTCGGAAACTACAATTAGTACAGAATGCGGCGGCCCGTGTGGTCACTGGAGCCAGGCAGTTTGACTCTGTCAGCCCGCTTCTCCGGGGGCTACATTGGCTGCCCATTCGTTTCCGGGCCCAATTCAAGGTGCTGGTTTTGACCTTTAAAGCCCTATACTGCTCTGGGCCAGGATATCTTAGAGACCGCCTACTCCCATACAATCCGGCTCGTCCTCTCAGGTCATCAGAGAAGGCCTTTTTGCAAGTGCCGCCTCCCAAGGAGGTCCGGGGGGCGGCAGCAAGAAATAGGGCCTTCTCGGTAGTGGCACCAACATTATGGAACCCCCTTGACTTGAGAATGGCTCCCTCTCTTGAGAGCTTTCGGCGAGGCCTGAAAACACTGTTGTTTAAACAAGCCTTCTGATTTCTGGCCTTCTTAACTTTTTTATACATCTTTTAGTTTTACAGGCTTGATTCCTCGGTGATCTGCTCTTTTACTCTTTTAATCTGACTACTGTTTTTATGGCCCTGTAGTGTGTTTTTAAATGTTTTTATCTGCTTGTATTAATGTTTTTAAAATCTATTGTTTTTTTTAATATGTTGTTAGCCGCCCTGGGTCCCGTTAGGGAGAAGGGCGGGATAAAAATAAAGTTTTATTATTATTATTATTATTATTATTATTATTATTATTATTATTATTATTATTATTATTATCTTCCCTCCCAGGTTTGATCATCACAGTAGCATTTACACTTCAAGATTGCTGATGAAATGTAATTCACCCTCCAGCTAGTTTTCCATCTTCTGGGTTGGTGTAAGGGAAGAGTTGTGTCACATTATGTGCACCTGAAACAAAAGGCCTTTTTCAAAAGTGTTTGTCTTCCAGGACCCACCGTAGGCTTCACAGAATCAGAATAGTTTGCATATGGTTTACATTTTACATGGGTTATACTGAACTTTGGAAGTATATAAATGTTTTGAATAAAGACAATATGCATTATGATCTTGAGTAAGTCAATTCTGCAGCATTGCAGTTTCAGTACATTTTTTGGTATACATCTTTTTATGAAGAATATGCAGTTTTCTGTTCTGTCTTCCCCACCTTACCAAAGCATTTGCAATTATACCTCTCCCATATAGGGGCATTGGACCCCTCCTCTGATGGTCACCCTTACTGGGTTTAAGCCATAGTTCCTCCCCCCCCTTCGTTTGACAAATTGTCGCACCATGGCTGCAGGGTCACCTTTCTCCTGTCAACCCTTCCTCTCCATCTCCTGCACAAGCACCTCTGTCCCTAGTTCCCCTTCTGTTTAAACCTTCCTGCCACCCATAGCCCTATTCTTTTCCAAGAATTCAGTCAGCTGTGATGGGGCAGGCAAAGGCGAACCCTTGTCACTTGGTGATGGCATCATTGCTGAGCATGGTATTGGGCAGTGATTGTAGGAGTTAAGGTTGAAAAGGAATGGCTTGTTTAAGGACAGCTGGTGAATAGCAAAGATTAGATTTGAATTGCTTTGTAACTTCATCTCTTAACCACTATCTTACAGCAGCCCTCAATGTGATATGGGCTTTCAAGTCAAAACTTTTAGAACTATTGTTGCAGATCAATCCAAGCAGAACAGAGAGCACTGGACTGGACCCCAATCATTCTTACTGTTGTTTTGCTTTCCTCTCATATTTTTTTTTAGTTTTGGCATTCTGTGATCCAATAATCTACGAATGATGTCTTGCTTCCCAGCAAAATCTGTTTGAACAAATCCTTATCTTCACTAGATGGTGCTCCAGCACTGTGAGAGCTGGCCAATACATGTTTAAAGTGCTTTCCATATAAAATGAAATTGAGTTGTCTATGTCTTCACAGTGTGTTGGTTTGTAGGGAAAGGTAGCGATGAGGGACTTTTCAAATGCTGACACTGCAGCCTTTGGAGCAGTTGTTGATACCTCTTGTCATTTTTTTGGCTTCCTCGTATCATGCTGTCAACTTCTGGCAGAAGCCAGCAAATAAAATAAAAAAAAGCCAGCTGTTAACAGCATGAGAGAGGGTAGATGTCTGGTTGAATGCCTAGTTTTTATTGAATAAATTCAATAAATTCTTTTTTTTGTCCTGCTTAACTGTAGTCACCGAGCTCTTCAGGCATGCAGGAAAGAACTACTAGTCAGCAAACGGGGAGCGACCTTGGCCACAAGCTATTGATGAGTTTTGGGGATGGCTATTTCCTTGGATGTCCTGAAGCAACTCACTAATAATCTGCACAGGTAGTAGAATGAAACAGAAAATGTGACTACGCTTCTCCAAAGAGCACCCCCACTTTCAAACATTACCTTCAGCCAATGATGCACCCTGCATAAGATCACACAAAGTCTTCCACCATAGATTGTGCAAATCCGCACAGTGTTACACTTTTAGGCCACTTGTATGAAGTGGTGAAAGGTGACCCGAGGGCAAATTCAGGGAAGAGGCTTGGAATAGAAACTAGCTTCTAAAAGAGAAAACCTTGTGTATAGTTCTGAATAAAATATTTTCTCTCCATATATTTTAACACATGGTGGAACTGTTGGAAGCAGTTGCAATGACTGTAACTGTCTGAAAAGACCTTTGGCGATCTTGAACATATCACTTGTTTAGTGCAAGGCAAATCAAAGCCTCTTCCCAAACGCTTGAAGAAAACCACTTCTAGGATTATAACTGCTTAGCTTTTTGTGTTCATGGTACATAAATGTAGTGAAACCTGAAGGCAAAGTTTGGTAATGAAATTGAAATATAGGTTGTGCCTCATTATCCACTGGGGTTCCATTCCAAAACCCCCAGTTAATTCCTTAGTTCCATTCTGGCATCCCAAGTGGATTTAAAAAAAAAAATCAGTGGATACCCAATCAATGGAAAAATAGCTTTAAAGACCCACTTCCAAGTTTTGTGCGCCTCCATTGTTGCCCCAGAATGCATTGGCATAGATGCTGTACCATAAATGAATGTTGGCAACCTTCAGTCTCGAAAGACTATGGTATCGCGCTCTGAATTGTGGTTCTGGAACAGCGTCTAGTGTGGCTGAAAAGGCCAATTCGGGAGTGACAATCCCTTCCACACTGGGAGCAAGTGCAGTCTGCCCCTGGTCTGTCTCCCTGGCTATGGGCCTTCCTTCTTTGCCTCTTTGCCTCAGACTGTTGGCCAAGTGTCTCTTCAAACTGGGAAAGGCCATGCTGCACAGCCTGCCTCCAAGCGGGCTGCTCAGAGGCCAGGGTTTCCCACTTGTTGGTGGACCTCCTAAGGCCTTCAGATCTCTCTTGCAGATGTCCTTGTATTGCAGCTGTGGTCTACCTGTAGGGCGCTTTCCTTGCACGAGTTCTCCATAGAGGAGATCCTTTGGGATTCGGCCATCATCCATTCTCACGACATGACCGAGCCAACGCAGGTGTCTCTGTTTCAGCAGTGCATACATGCTAGGGATTCCAGCTCGTTCCAGGACTGTGTTGTTTGGAACTTTGTCCTGCCAGGTGATGCTGAGAATGCGTCGGAGGCAGCGCATGTGGAAAGCGTTCAGTTTCCTCTCCTGTTGTGAGCGAAGAGTCCATGACTCGCTGCAGTACAGAAGTGTACTCAGGACGCAAGCTCTGTAGACCTGGATCTTGGTATGTTCCGTCAGCTTCTTGTTGGACCAGACTCTCTTTGTGAGTCTGGAAAACGTGGTAGCTGCTTTACCGATGCGTTTGTTTAGCTCGGTATCGAGAGAGAGTGTCGGAGATCGTTGAGCCAAGGTACACAAAGTCATGGACAACCTCCAGTACCTGCTGTACCATAATCAGTACAGTACCTGCTGTACCATAATCGGCCACTAAATGGGGTGAATAATGGAATCTAGTGGAATGAAATAATTATTTAACAACATGAAGGTAGGAAATTGAATTTTGATGCTTTTTTCCTTGTTACAAGGCTGGACCTCAGTATCAGTGGCGAGTCAAATCAGTGGATCCAAATCTGTGCTTACCAAGGTCCCAACTGTAGCAATATGTGAGGGACAGATTCTTGAAACCGCCTCACTCTCCCCTCCTTGTACGAGGGATTGTGCATCTCGTAATTGTGCATCTCAAACATACTGTTTACTACCCAGCGTCAACTGTGAATTTTCAAGGCAGAAAACTTGGTGCTCATGTTTGAAATGTTTGCTATTCAGATCTTACTTAGAGCAGAGGATTAAATTTAAAGAATTTAAATGGCTTTGAAGTTCCCGATGACTCTTCAGAATTCCAGAGCTGAGGAAGTAGAGTGGGTGAAACTTTGAAGATATTTTTGCTTGTTACATAACTTCCATCATAAATCACCTCCATAAATCAGCCATATGCCATCTTCAAGTATAAGCAGGTCCCTTCCTTTGAGTAGGAGGCATTCAACTTTATAATGATAAATATCTAACAGAAACTGAACTCCCAAGTGTGATGTTTCTGTTAAGCAGAGTCGAAAGAGCACCTTATGTCACACAGTTGGTTCCTTGACAATCAGCTGATGTGCCAAGAAAAAGTAACTTTCCGTAGACGCATCCTGTGAGAGTAGATATTTGAGGTGGATAATACAGTTCTATGTGATATATGATTAAGATATATCTTAAGCACGTAGTGATGTTAAATGCTAGATAGGTCAATAATGAAGACTTGGCCATGCAGGACTTGATCCAAGACAAGAGGGCCAATCTGGTTTAAATCCCAGACCTGGCTGGATGGAGTAGGAGGGATTGCTCTGCCTCTGGATTTCAAGGTATAACAGCAGCCACAACTGAAGGGACAGGGAGGCAGAGTCATGGTTTTCTCTTATGAGTGCATCCCCCATCATGGTTTTGTCCTCTGGTTTTGAGTGCTGGGTAACAGGTTCCCAATCCTATCTTGGACACACAGCTTCAGGAACCATTTCCCTACCTGAACTGACTGCAATACTCTAATTTAGAGCCTCCCCCCCTCCCAAGGCTGTTACTTCTGGGGGACGTCAGTGTTCATACTGAGGCTTCTGCTCTGGAGTGGCTCATGATTATTATGGCAACCATAGGCCTATCTCAGGTGCTACCAGTGACCAAACATTTGGTGGGAAACTCAGTTTCCCACCAAATGTGTTTGCTGCTGGGAAGGAAGATAGATATCTGGTAGTGGAGGAGATTAACATGGCTCTTTTATCATGGTCAATTAGATACTGGTAGACTTATTGGGGCTCATAACTGCAAGGGAATTAAGGGAAGCCATTAAAACAACCTACTTTCAGGGGCTTATGGATCAAGGCTTCTGCTAAGCTGCGTGGCTCTGCAGCTCAAAGCTGACAACAGGGCGCAGCAACCTGGAAGTTCAGAAGTCATTGCCCAAATGCACAGCCAGAGAAGAGGTCTGTGAATCAGCATGGACCCCTTATAGGGAATATAGTTATGGATGCTAATGAATTCCTTATGACTAGATCAGTGTTTCTCAAACTGTGGGTCAGGACCCACTAGGTGGGTTGCAAGTCAATTTCAGGTGAGTCCCCATTCATTTCAATATTTTATTTTTAATCTATTAGACTTGATGCTACCAGGGTATGTGACTGCATTTGGGGAATGTGACAGACCTGTACTTTGAACCAGCTACTATGTATATTTTTAACAATGATAGTCAATGGGACTTACTCCTGGCTAAGTGTGGGTAGGATTGCAGCCTAGGATTGCCAAAAATCTTCCTGCTTGATGATGTCACTTCCGGTCATGACCTCACTTCTGGTGCGTTCTGACAGATTATCATTCTAAAAAGTGGGTCCCGGTGCTAAATGTGTGAGAACCACTGGACTAGAGCAGAGGTTCTCAAACTGTGGGTCACGACCCACCAAGTGGGTCGTGATTGAATTTCTAGTGGGTCGCGATAAGATGGCGGCCACCTTCTTGAAAAAGGGCAAAGTGAAGTCGGCAGCGCCATTTTGAAAAAGGGCAAAGTGGCCCAGGCGGCGCCATTTTGAGAAAGGGCAAATAGACCCTTGGGGAGCTATTTTAGGCTTCCAGGCACAGAGTAAACAAACAGAGTGGCTTGCACATGCGCAGGGCAGGCAGCGTGCCACTTTTCCTCTGTGAGTGTGCTGCTGCCTATCCCCATGCAAAGGAGGGGAGAGGATATGGGGGGCATGCTTGGAGATTTTCAGGTGAGTGCTCCCTCATTCTTGGGGGCATGCAGGACCCCACTGTTTGGCTCCCTTTAACCTTAGGCAGGCGAGAGGGGGAGTGGAGAAGCGCCCTGGAGTGGGCACCATAGGTGGCGGCAGAGGAAGCTTCAGTGCCCACACTGTGCTGCCACGCGCTCAGCCAGGCGAGAAGGAGTGCGGAGAGGCCAGGACAAGCAGGCGCTCCCAATATAGCTACCCCACTGTTTGGCTCCTTTTAGCAACTGGCAGGAGAACAGTAGGGCATCCCTATCTTTCCAGCTGTGAGGGGGATGCTGCATGGCCCTGCCCCACAGTTCTCTGATGCACACCATTAAAAGTAGGCAAACAGATATGATACATCTCTCCAAGTGCCTTGGTCATCTCTGCTGCACTGAATATATGTCTGAGAAGCTAGAGACGGGGTTGAACTAGATGACCTTTTAGGTCACTCCATGATTTTGGTTATCATCAGGGTTGTGTGTGAAATGGGCTGAAAGTAAGCACTGAGCATATGTCTGAGAAGCTACAGACAGGGGGTGGACTAGATGACCTCTTATGTCCCTTCCAGTTCCATGATTTTGGTTATCTTTAGGTTTGTATGTGAAATTAATTGAAAGTAAAGTCAGTGTATGTTGCAGAGAAGCATTTGGAATATTCATGGTAGTTTGTGAAATGGGGTACATTACTGATGATGAGAATGGTGGTGGCTGTCCTGGCAGTTGAGTGATTTCAAAGCCCACAAAGCTCACTGCTTGCTTGTATCTCTGGTTCAGTCTTCAGAGAATGACAGCTCTGCCATGGTCTTTCACCAGTTTTGCTTTATTGTTGCCAGCTGACAGTTCTGGCATATGCTTAAAACTTCCTACTTCTTGGTGGTGGTTTTACAGATGCAGGTTGTTAAACTTTCATCTTAAGTGTTAAGATATTCAGTAGAAACAGATAATTGCTTTTTAAATATAAACACCAGATCTTTTCAGAGCACAGAATCATTAATTTTGCGAACTCGGGAGCCCTGACTGCCACATTGCCCTATGCCCGCCCAAACACTGTTTCACCTGCTGGCATCCTTGTCTCCAAAGCACCATGACCCAGGCTAGTTCCAGGGAGTGAGTAATAAGATTTAAGGACCTTTCCTTTTGGAGAATATCACACAGCTACATTAAATGATGTTCCCAACTTAACACAATGGGCAGTAAGAAGGGCTTACTTCTGGAATGATACAATGGTAGTGGGGGGGGGGAGAATTGGAAGAAGCTTCTGAGCTGGAATATTTTCTCTTGTCATTTACAGTTTGAGTTCCTAGGTAAGAACAGTGATGTCACTTCCTGTCTGATGAAGTCACTTCCAGCTCTGATATCACAGTGATGTCACTTCCTGCTTGATGATGTAACTTCTTGCCATGATATCACTTCCAGGTTAATGACATCACGTCTGGTGGGTCCCAGACAGATTGTCATTCTCAGAAGTGGGTCCTGGGCTGAAAAGGGTGAGAACCACTGAACTAGAGGATTTCTCTATTGATATGGTGGATGATCCTTGACCTCAAGAATGGAGAAATGGCCAGGTCTGTGAATAATATTGCTCTTGAGCATCTTCTCTCCAATCACAAAATCAGGAATGGCTCCTTGGTTTTTCTTGGAGCTGGAGGCAATAAAGTAGTTGAGGAGACAACTGGAGCTACAGTGAAGGAAAACCTGGGCAGAGTCTGACCACATGAAAGCTAGAGGACATCTTTGAGTCTATTCCATGGCTATGGTGGCAGCACCCCAAAAAGGTTTCTTTTCCTACTACCACTGCACCTACAGAGAGTGGTCAGCAGCACTATCCTGGATAACATGGGGTGTGTTGCATCTTGGCCTGCAAGTTGGAGTTGAACTACTTCTCAAATTATCTGATGCAGGAGACTGGAATTTTTTTCCCCCTAATGTGTCTTGCCTGTGCCATATTATTATTTATTTCTTAGAAATTCACCAGGTATTGGTAGCCAATGGCTCACAAACTGGTACTGGTCTGTGGACCAACAGTTTGGGTAGTATTGGAATAGAAGATACCTCAGTGACCTCCTGTGACTAATTTTACAGTGGGTAACCATGAAGCCCTTTGGCTTGGACCCCACCTTCACGGTTATAGATATGGTGCCCTTGATGTCCTATGGTTTGGGATTCTTTTCATCTGGTCCAGCACAGGATCCTTGGTTAGGCCCAAATGAAATGTGCCCATTTCTCTCAGCCTCACATACCTCATAGGGTGAAGCCGTGTAAATTTTTGGCATATGTGTTTTTGTGTGTTATCAGCTACTGGCTAAAAAGGAGATTAAACTACAAGCCTATGCGTGTCTACTCAGATCTAAGCCCACCGATTTTAATGGGACTTACTCCATAGTAAATGTAGATAGGCTTGCAGTTCAAGTTTCTTGTTGATGCTGAATAAGTGAATGTTCTCCAAGTAAAGCTGGAATGTAAGTCTGAAAAAAGATCATTATTTGCTGAGTGCTTTTTGACCAACTATCAAGTAATGCAGGTTTTCTGCTGTTGTTTCTCCCAGGTTTTAATTTTGGTACTATGTGCAACCCAGGCATGCATTGGGCAATATTTTTAACTGTTTCAGAACTAACAGGCTGTTTCTTTAATTGAGCAAAGCTTCAAAGGGTGGGGTCCTCTTTTAATGTGGGCTAGTTCTACCTTCCCTGACTTATTTTTTGATGTCTCAAAATAGCTGGGTGTGGACTGATATTTCTCCAGTACATGTGTGGCAAGAAGGAACTTGCCTTCAGCAATTTAATACTGATGTTAGCTTTCACCAGGGCTCCAAGATGCTGACATGCACGCACCCTGCATATGTATGGGTGGATAATCCAGAAACAAAAATCCTGGTAATGTTATGTTCATACATGCCTTAATGAAAAAAAGAATAGTCAAGGTTTCTATCTCTTCTAGATGAAGAGTGCTTTTTTAGGCATTAGTTGTCAAAAATCATGCTGAGTCTATTTGAAAGATAGATATTGGTGGAGAAAAATGAGCAGAGTTCTTCAGGATTCTGTACAAAAAGGTCTACATACAGTTACTAGTGGAAAAACAGTGGATTATTGTAAATCTGATGAACTGTAAACTGAACCATCATACTTCTGTGACAATGGTATTTTCAAACTCCTCTCCACTATCCAGGTCTCACTCCATGGTAGTTCTCGTGCAAACATGTAGTTCGAGTGAGTTTAAATCTCCACAAAGAATTAATACAAAGGGATACAGGCAATTAAACCAGTATGGAAAGCAACTTAGCGGTGAGCAATGGTTTCAACACACTGGTTGCCTAATTGTTGGCAAGTGTTTAGGGGCCATGCATGATTAGAGCCAGATGGAGGAGGCTTGGAGGACCTCTTCTTTCCAACATCTGGCCCGTCAGCCGATGGCACAAGCAGGTGAGGTATTATAAGGATTTCAGCTGATATTTGGTCCTTCCATTTTAGCATTGGTAAGCCAATGTCAATTTGTTATGCAGATCTCTCTACCAAAATATAATTAAACAAATCATTAATCTAGGAACCTGCTATAGGATCTGACTTTAGACTTGATCGTCTCAAGCATACTGCATAATAATGCATTTCTGAAATGCCAAAAAAAAAAAGTCAAAAGCAATGTGTGATATGGGCTGAGGATGAAAGTTAGGAGGAGGATAGTTGGATATAAAAGTGTAGCTCTTTGGATCCAGGTCTTGGTCTGTACCCTTGCTTAACCCCTCAGTGCTCATGCCAGTGTTGAAACTGCAAGCAGAGTGTCTGTGGGCCCAATCCTATTCAACTTTCTAGCACTGATGCAAATGCAATACAGCCCCATGGAGAAGGAACAAACATTTCCTTACCTTGAGGAAGCCTCCATGACTGCTTCCCCACTGCAGGATATAGCGCACACTCCATTGGCATGGCTGCATTAGTACTGGAAAGTTGGATAGGATCGGGCCCTGTTTTCCTTATGAGGGCCCACATAGCTATTTCCAGTTCTGCTCTGAATTTTCTGGGTTTCTTCCCCTTGGGCCTTCATATCCTTAACTTGACTAAAGTCCTATCAGCTTCCATAAAGTTGTGGTTCCTCTCTCCATATGAGTGAAGCCTGTCCCAGCTTTAAGTTCAGGTTTTCTCATGGAACTCCTTTGTCTCCTCTTGGGGTTTCCACTATCCACCCTAACTTGAATTGGATCATTCCACCTATTTTGTGCTAGGGCAAAACAACATCAGAATTAAACTTTCATTATTTTCCCCACCCTGTCTTGTTATCTTGAGTGCTAACTGCCCCAGAATTCTTATCAGACAGAAAGGAGGTTTCAGAGGGATTCACGGACACTTATGGAGTGGCAGAGAAATGAGGGGAACCTCAGCATTTTCCCATCTGCCTTCGAAATTCAGAGATTACAGGTGCAGCCTATTTATCCACGGATTTTTTATCTGTGGATTTGTCTCAACTAGAATGAGGTGGGGGAACAGAAAGTCACACACACCTTTGCCTCCTTTGCCCTGCGCTGGTGTCTCGCTCCATTTCTAGGCAGCCCAAATCACTGCAAAAAGGCTCTGTCTCACCCAGGCAGGGGTATAGCCCTGGAGACCTGGAAGAGGTTCCCCTTGTGAAGGAACAGTAACACTCCTGGAGCCCCTGAGCCAGCAAAGAGGGGAAGACCCCCCCCCCCCGAAAATCTCTGTAACCAGAGCACATGCAGCAAGGTGAAGCTCTCTCTCTCTCTCTCTCTCTCTCTCTCTCACACACACACACACACACACACACACACACGCAGGTGTGGTAGCAACAGAGGAGATTGCTTTAAAAAATCCAGGGAGTGTTTGCTGAATCCCCCCCCCCACTGAGATGGTGCAGGCAATCACTGACACAAGCAACTCCCCCCCCCCTGCCATGGTGCAGGCTATCACCAACACAAGCAAGCCTTCCCACCAAGCAAAGCATGAGATTTAGCCTACAATCCTCTCCACACTTTCCTGGGTGTAAGCCCCGTTGACTACAATGGAGCTTACTTCTGGGTAGAAACACATAGGACTGGACTCTTAAAAGCTCAGCATCCCATCTCTGAAAGAAGCGGGGACAGCTGGGAGGGCTGAGTACGGAGTGGAGGGGATTGATAACAGCTGCCTTAGTTTCCTTCCATCCAGAAGTGTCAGGCTGCAGTGTATTTGCGTAACTCTATGGGATTTAGCACAACGCGTCACGGAACATTCATCAAACGAGTCAGGGAACAGAACTAACACGGATAAATAGGCTCCACCTGTATTCCTTTACTATAAACTGCCTCAGCCCCTTCACTAAGGGATAGGTCTGAAAATGAATACGTAGAATTGAGTTTAGCAGTCCTGTACTTTGGCCAACGTGCCCTTCAAAACAAAAATAATTTATTATAAAATATTTCATGCTCCAGAAGTCATGTCTATGAGAAGAATTCTCAGAGGTAGAGGAACTCTTTGCTTTTAATCGTTTGAAATTCTATCCTATGCCGGCTTGAGACTGATGTTCCAAGCTATATTTTATCTTTGGTCTTGTACGTTAGGAAAAAATCAGCTACTACTACTGAGCTGTGGCAGTTTTATTCTACTGGTCTCTATGCCTAATAAAGGTTTATTCATTCATTCATTCATTCTACTGGTCGGGGAACGCACTAGGGTAAGATTTCCTTGCTGTTAGTCTTCTGGCTCCCTCCTCTCCTGTTACATGTTTTTATTTGCAAGAGGATTGCACAGCCTAAAATAATAGCTTCCTTACAAGTATTTGCAGCACTAATTAACACACAATCACAGAGGTGAGAAATTGGGAAATATAATGCTGTTTCTTGCTAGTACAAAGGTGACAAGGCTGCAATCCTGAACACAATCAGATCGTCAGGGCAATGTGTAGCAGAAGGGTTGGTGATGCTCAAGCCCTAGAGGCCCAGTTCACTCGAATGCACATGACACAGTAGCTGCTTGGAAATGAAACCCTATGCTGCCATGCAGGCTGTTATACGTACAAGTTATTTGAAGCAACTCCTTGTGTGTTTCAGCTGACTCTCGCCATGCTTTTGCAGATCTGCTGTGGGGAGGGGACAGAATTGTGACTGTCTGCAGAAAATCTGCCTGGGGAGTTGCTTCACAGAAAATCTTGCTAAATGAACCGACCTCCAAACAGCTACTTTCAAGGAGCATCCTTTCCCACTTGACTGCATGGCTGACGTGGGCCTGAGGATGTATGCAAGATAGTGGTGATTATCTTGATGAGAGATTGCTTGATTATGCGACTGCAACTTTTCAGAAAATGTTTGTGTAATGTTGGAGCACTGTCCTGAGCATGCCTCAGACTGCTGATGCAATCGACTTTGCAGAAAGCAATATCCTGCTTGCACAAGGACCGTACTCCAACTTTCATACTGTACAAAACACAAGTGAGCACAAATAACACAGGGCTACAAAATTGAGGGTCAGAAAAGTTTTTCCCAAACTTTATGGTGGTTTGGTATGAATTTGGGGTGCCGATTCCAAAAATGGCATCCGTTTTGCCCTATCACGTCTGGTTTTGAAGACACAGCTAGACGTGATAGGGCAAAACGGATGCCATTTTTGGAATCAGCACCCCAAATATACCCAGGAATTGATGTAACGTTTAAGGAAGCAAAATGTGTGTTGGCCTGTGTAATTAACTGAAAAGCGGTTTCTCCTCAGTAATAACTGTAGAGTCCTGTGTATTTTCTCCTTGATGAGCAAGCTGGGCTTTGCCATCTTTACAGTGCAAATTACTTTGCTGCCATTTGAATCCTGTTCAGTATATCGAATTTGTCGCTCTCCCACGCTTCAGGTAGTCCATCTGCCTTCCCATGTCTGTTAAAGTGCAGTCTGATGGCTCAAAAAATCATCTGGAACCTTCTTAAAATTTGAAACACACAACTTTAAAAAGCAACTTTTTAAAAGTTAAACTGCTCCAGAAATTGTGTGCATGTTTCATGACACTGTGAACTGGTTCTGTGTGACCAGCATATGTTGGAAACAGCAAGAAGGGGTGTCCCTTGGACTGAGTTCTAAAGAGAACATTGAATATTCTAAAGAGAATATTGTAAAGAGGACAACACAGATCTGTTTCCTCAGTGGGCTCACCTGCCACAAGACTATACTTTCAGCTTTTTTCATTTGTGTTGGCGGCAGCAGTTCACATATGATGCTTAAAATATAAATGATATTAAAACAGCAATCCAAATACCATAAAATATGACCTCATACTTGGCTGGTTCCTCCAAAGGCAAAGCCAGAATGGCTTGGCCAGCTTTCTGAACTTGCCTAATGAGCCTCTCTGGACCAGCAGTTTCATAATGAAGGTGTCACTCCTGAAAAGACTCTGCTCTCTGCAGAAGCTTTCTTAATTGCCATTGAAGGTTTGTCTGCCTTTCAGTCATATTTTTGTTTAAGTGACTTAACAACTGGCTTTTACGTAGCAAAACACCCAAGGTATGACCAAAGCGTGAATGAGACCATTGGGTGAGATCAAATGGAGCCACAGCATTTGATCCCATTGGGGCACTGATGATCCCTGGTTCCATCCTTTCCACCTAGCCCTAGTCCCATGCTCCTGGCATTCTCCCAGTAGGTGGATGTGTTGGAAATGGTTGCGGATGAGCTGACTGAATGTCAGTTCAGACAAAATGGAGGTAAAGATATCAGAATTCATAATGTGGAGCCCGCACCAAAATTGTGCACTTGATATCGCTTTACATTTTGAGTACTTGTGGGTTCATTAGGCATGGCCTTCTTCCAGACCTGCATTTCAGGCTGTCACAGTAAATCCACCATCTCTCAAGCTAAGGCTACTTTAAGTGTGGGAAAGAGGAACTCCCATAGATCAGCATTAAATTCCATCACGCTGATCTATGCTGGAACAACTGATTGATGCTTTAAGGTAAAAAGGTAAAACTATCCCCTGTTCAGACTTTTAAAATAAACAATGGGTATTCGATTTACTGTGTACAATATAATGTTACATTACTTAAGCATTGTCTGGAGTGGGAGGAGTGGAAAGGGGAGGAGAAGGGAGTTTTTGCCCACATTAAGTAACATACCGTAATGATTCCTCTCCACCAAGGTATCTCTGTCTGGTTCAAGTTCCTTCTCTAATAAGAAGGGCTTGCAGAGACGAAAGGTTAAAATGGGTTTCTGCTTTGTTCTAAGCCATGCTGGTAGTATAGTTGGTGAGGCAAGAGCAAGTTTTTCTAACGCAAACAGAACTCTTCGAAGGCATTGAACATCCTTTCAGGATCAGTAAAGTCTTACAAAATATTAAATTCTGTATCATGTTATATCTAACTTTGAAAGACAATAATAACAAACAGGAGGGGTTTAGTATCAGCCATCAAAGGAAGCAAAGTGGGTCAACTTTAAAAAAAAAAGCGCATTAAACCAGATATTGCATTCTTACAGGAAATGCTGTCTATGTGAATGATGACATGAGGCTGGTAAGGGGGTTCAAATGGTTTGGAGATCACTTTCTGACTGCAGGAGCTTCCAGATTTTTTGAATTTTCTCCTCATTTCCTCCACCAATGGGCTTGCCTCTCAAGATACCATCCAGGACATCAACAAATGAGCACTGCTCAGTTAGCTTTTTGAGCTCAGCTACATATTCTGAGATAGAATGTCCTTTCTTTTTGCATCCTATTATGGAATTTCAGATCAGTTATGGGCCTGGCTCCTATGGTGCCCCAGATTGGCCCATCAGCCCACCTGCCTCTGCTCCTGCAGCTGCACACCAGCTACTTGTAAATGGATCAAGAAAGAATCACTGGCTATTTTAAATGGATCAGAGTGGCCACCACCTTCCTGACAAGGAGAAGGCCTATCAGGCAGGTGAGGAAGAAGATGGAGGGTAGTAGTCTCTGCTCTGTGCTCTCCTGCCATTTTCTCACCTCTGCTCCTGCAGCCACTGCCCTCTATAAAGAGAATGTTGCATGGTTATTTACCATGCCAGCAGCAATCATCCAAATGAAGGAGTGGTCTTGACAGGAGATGTCACTGTGTGAACAGGGTGACCCACATGATTGGTTCATGCATATTTTATCACCGCAACTTTGAGATGTATCAATGGGAAAAGTGTTTTGGTGAAATCCACAACAAAATGGGAAAGATTTTGGGTTGAGACGTGGGCTGAGATTTGGATTTGTTGACTTTTGAAATTTATTAACTTTTAAGGGATGGGGGTAAAAGATAACATGTCAAATCCAAAATAAATACCCCCCCTTTTTAAAAAAGTCACTCTAATAGATATTAGTAAAGTAATGTGGGTTTGTTTTCTGGTGCCTACAGTAGAGTTCTTCTTTTGCAGTCATTATAGATAGATTTTGCCCTGGGGGCTGGGGATAAGAATAGGCCCTCATTTTGGCTGTACTTGTCGTAAGAGGCGACTGAACAGCCACCGGGTAGATGGGACTCATTAGCCTGGGAAGGCAGCTCATCTGAGAGAAGGAAAACTCTGATCCCAAACCTCCACTGCCTTGTGGCTACATCCAGTTATGGAAAAGGCTTCAGGAGTCAACCTCGAGGCAAAATCCGGAGCCGGAGTCCCTGAGGCAGTTCATGGCTGAACACAGTCACGTTCTGGCAACTCCTGCGACGCCGCTGGAACCAACCGTATTGGCTTCTGCCTTTCCATTGGACCATTTCAGCGACGTGGAGAGGGGGGATTTGCTGCATGGGTAATAGCCTATCCTCCATACCTACTTTAACCAGGCTTCACGCACTGGAGAGGACACTCTGTTCCAGAGCCACCATTCAGAGCGTGACACCATGGTCTTCTGAGACTGTAGGATGCCAACATGATAGATAGATTCCATGGCCATGTGTACAGTTTCTGGCAATTAAGACTGAATTAAAAGTATTTGCTTACCATAAACTTGCAGAACATTTAATTAACAGCCTGTTCCCGCCTTTGCCAGAGGCAAATTCATTGTGAAGCAAGTAGAAATGGTTTTAAGAGCTTGCCCTTGGGAGCAAACAACACCTATTGGAGTAAAGTTCAAAGAAGAGGTGAGATCTTCTTGGGCAAGAAGTTAAAGCAGCTATAGCTAGGGATAGAGGCTGCAATCCTCAACACACTTTTCTGGGAGTAAGCCCCACTGAATTTAACGGGACTTATTTCTGAGTAGACAGGCATAGAATTTGGTTGTAACTCTCCGCTGTCTTTAGAGGTGTGGATGGAGAGCAAATATGACCTGCATGCTGTGGTGTGGATTTTCCCAAGTACTTTTTATGGTGTACTCCAGAATATCTTATTTCTGCCCATAGCTGTGACCTGGCAAATAGACTACAGGGTGTCTCTAAAAAATGTGAACACATCTTAGTGAACTCTAATTCATTCAAACCTGCAAAATTTTAACATCAAAGCAACTGAAGAGATGTGTAGAACCATCACAGCACACGCCTGCATATCTTTTAGGCTGCAATCCTGCCCATGCTTTCCTGTGAGTAAATCTCATTGAACACAATGGGGCTTACTTCTGAGTAGAAATGCATAGGATTGGGCTGTTTATCAACAGTGGTAACAGTGTACAGATGTCAGTGGGGAATTTTTCAAACATTTGGCATTAACTAATTAATTAACTGGGTCAAGCAATGACTTCTGTGTACGCTACATGAAATAGGTGTGTGAATTACAGCATAATAAATTTGACACTATAAAGTGTGTGTACACTTGCTTGAGCTGCCCTGGAAAAGCATTGTCCTTTTAAATGTCCTAGGATGATGCCCCTTTATTTCTAAAGAAGAGAACCAACCTCTCCCCCAAGTTCTTGGTCACATAGCAGCAAAGGTACACAGAGTAGGTCATAACAGAGCAGCTGACAGTAAGAAAATATGGACCAGGAAGTTTTAGTGAGTGCTGGTATCAGGCTGCTGAGGCAGAGCCCTTCACCAAGCCCCTGGGGTGCCTCTCCACCTGCTTTGTGATAGTTTGTTGAATGTCATGACCCACCAGTACAGAAGGTCAACCCATCTGGATGGGCCCTCTGATGGGCCAGCTCCTGGTTGCCATCCTTGGTTCTGGTATAAAGCTTCCCATGCTGGGAACGCTTGGCTATCTGTCTTAGGCAAGCTGGTCTTGCTAAATTGGTAAAGATGCCTCTCTTTGATGAAGTGCAGTAGACTTTGCGCTGACCACGTGAATGCAGACACAGCCGTAACTGGCAGGACCTCTCTGAAGAGGGTGTTCTACAAAGTTGGTGCCACTTGGAAAAGCCTTGTTTCTAGGGGAATATCCATTTCCCCTGGTGGAGGGTATGGCTCACAAAATACATATCTTACATTTACAAACCTCTCATCTGTATAACAAAGGGATTTCTGATAAATGAAGAACTTTCGGCAAAAGAAAGACAGGCCGCCCACACTGACACTTTTTTGCCTTCTACTTTGTTCCATTTGCAGGGGGCCCTCTTAATTTCTCTGGCTTACTAAATAATCCATTTAGTATGCAAATTAAATATTGCTATTGGCAAGCTGCAGTCATAGCAAGGTAATGGGAAAGAATGCTGCCAAATTTGTAGGATGCATCGGGAGAGGGTTCTAGAGGCGTGCAATTGCGTGTAAAGCCCTGACTGATGGGCGGCTGGCAAAGTTTTATGGCAAAAGATTCACTGATGCAATAATATCAAGTGAGACTAAAGGGTGAGAGGGCAGGGGTGGCTCTTACTGATTTACCTGTGAGGTTGGTGGCATTGCTGAATTATTCTAGAGCCAATGGGATGGAGACTTCTGCCATATTACTGGCCTGGTGTGTTGTGCTCCATTCTATGCACAGCAAACTAGACTATGGCAATTACAGTTCAAAGGCAGGTGCTTATGGAAAACTCCATGTGGTCTTGAAGTAAGGGACCTGAAGAACTCACTTCTCCCACATGAACCTGCTTGTGTCCTGAAGCCATCTTTGGAAGGTCTTCTCCAGAAGCTTCAGTTTCCCAAAGTAGGCAAATGGTACATGAGGGAGAGTTTTCCTTTGTAGTGCTTTTGCCCTTTGGCACACCATGCCTAAGGAGACTCTTGAGTTTTTCCAGCTCCAAGCAAGGGACTTTTAACGTTGCTCCTGGCTTTTAAACGTAGTGTCTGAAATGGAATATGTGACTACAGCCATGATTTTTTTGTTTCTGTGGTCTTACTATGTTTCATTTTATAGTTTTGATAGGTTTATTTTATTGCATTTAATATAAATTAATATTTAATATAGCACTATAGTTAATATAAGAGGGGCCCTTTAAGATGAGGGGTCCTACTGCAAAATGTTGCATCTCCTGAAATTGTTTACCTTCAGCAGCCAATTCCTCACCCCCACCATATTCTGCTCAGTCTGTTGTGAGCCTCTTTTTTTTAAACTTTCTTTTGAAGTGAGGTCTACTGACATCTAGGGGGCTGACTTCAGAGTAGGGTCCAGCCAAGCCATGGGGCAAAGGCAGTAGATGGGTGCACATGGCACCTTGTGTCCATCAGGTCATTTCCATAACCACCTCATCTAGCCCTCATTTTCCCCTTGACCTCTTCCTCCTTGCTCTAGGATAGGGGTCCCCAAACCCTGTGCTCTGGTTGCATCTGTAGGGTGTTCTAAGGGCTGGAGAGGTTGAATGAATGAATGAGTCCCTTCATTCATTTATTCACTCATCTAAGTTCCATCTCTTATTTATTTAAATTTTGTATTCAATTTTTTTTCTGACCCTCAATACCACACCACATATTTGATGTGGTCCTCTGGCCAAAATGCTTGGAGACCCCTGCTCTAGGAAATTTTGGAGTAGAGCAGCACAGTGGGGTAGAACAAGAAAGTTGGAAGCAGTCCCACTTCTCCCAACTTTAATTTTCTGGCCCTGCTTTGCTTTTCCATTTCATAACATAGAGCAGCATTGCAAGAAGGAAACAGATAAGCAGGCTGAGCTGGGAGGCCTGCTTCCAGAGGGATGGGGAGGAGAAGGAAGCTATCTTGTTTCTGTTCCTATTCTAACCAAAGTGGAGTTGGAGATAGCAGGTAACAGCAGCAGGGGGAGGGGGAAGATGGCAGAACTTTTGTCATTCTGTGGGCACTGTTTTCACTTGGGTCAGGCCTGCCTTGATCACACTGCAGCTGGAGGATCACACTTCCATCCTCCCAGCTTTCTTGCAATTGCTTTCTGACAGCTCATGAAAGGGCAGGCAGGGGAAGAGTTGTTTGAGGGAGCAGGAGACTGTGCTGTCCAAGCTTGGCAGGCATGAACTTACCAGGCCCTGGGCTTGCATCAGCATGGGGGGGGGGGCCGGCACATGGATGTGTGTCAGCCTATCTCCCCCAAGAGTGGTGCAAAAGTGCTTTATGGCACTTTTGTGACACTATTCGGCCAGCACAAGTCCCAGCTGAAGGGGTACTCTGGATTGTGCCCTAAGATTATTAATTATTCTGGAGCACCTACCTTCAAGGGGAGAACTATTCTCTTGAAATCATGGCACCAAAGAGGGAAATACCACATCAGGCAGGATGGGCTTCAAATACACTTCCTAGTCTGAGAAACCAGCAGTTCATCTTACTTCAAAAATGTTTACTGTTCCTTTGTACACATCTCATGCAGTAATGGTATATCAGTTTGTTAGCAAGTTTTAAGAAAATGTGTAAAAGAGCTCCAGGACTAATTATATACATTTGTCTGTAATACGTAGCTGGATCTCAAGACAGAGGTTCGTTGGTAAAATAATCTAGGTACAGACCATCTGCATGGCTTGTTCTGACCAATGTTCAATGTAGATGACTAAAATATGCTAGGTAATCTTGGTTGTTGGCTGTTGGCATAGGTGTAGATTATTTTCCTATCCATTCAAGAATTTTACTACATAGGTGGTAGAGATGTTTGGTTATGGAATCATGCTTCTTAGAATTCTCACAATGAGTTGGTAGAGTCAATAGGAAATAGACAGATATTTCTGATTGAAAGCCAGTATCTTACTCTTCATCACTTGACATCAAAATTTTGAGAAATTCCAAATTAGTGTAAATTCTAGTTCAAGCTAGGTTCCATTAATGATTTAGGATTAACTGGGATTTTGTTCTGGTTCACTAAAAAAAACCCCACTTTGGTTGAAATACAGGGAGTCAAACAATCAGAACACAAGTTCAAAGAGATTACAAATTTTCCATCTGCATAATATACAGAAGCATGGAAAGAGGATAGCATGAATGACTCAAATATCTTCTGTTGCCACTTCCCTGCAATGTGACAAATCTATGAGCTTTTAACATATCCTCCGTTTAATGCGTTTTGGACATGATGCACACATTTAAAGGCACAAAGCATTATTTGAAGGCAACAATTTATTATTAAAGGGATTCTTAAAAAATTGCAGGAGTGGGATGAGAGAAGGAATTACATTCAACTTTTTAAATTTTTAAGCCAGGCAAACAAAAGCAGAAGAGATTTATTTTGTGTTTGTTTCACACCTTGAACAGCTGCTGCAGCTACCAAGCAAATAAAATACAGAAACTAGAAGACAATGAATTAAAAACCTGTTCATCAACATCTCAAGCTATGCAAACGTGTAGCTTTTAACATCTGCAGTTAAAAGGAAGAAGTTTTAAATAAATGTCTAACCTTTTAAAGACCTGGCTACAGAATTATAAGAGTGGAATAAGAAATGTTAAAGAATGAACAAGTTTACAACCAATGCATTTTCATAAAAACTCAATAAATTATATATGCATATATATTTATAATACCTAAAGAACTCAGACACACATTTGTACATTGTTTCAGACTGACATATGTACTGTAATAGCAACTTTTCAGATTCTTGGAATGTACAGAACTAGTAAGCAAAGTAAGAAAATATCATAATTATTTCAAAAAAGTAGTAATATATTTTTATAAAAAGTTCTGAAAATTCAAATCTATAAATTAGCTATTTTGATAAAAATTCTGTAGTTTTACATAATGAATACTAAACTGAGATGGTGGCCATCCTACTACTTGAGTTAGATTATCTGTAGAAAGACCTCAGGTTCACTATGGATGTCTCTAACGTAGTAAGAGCTTCTTGCAAACGCAACTTTTTTTGGTGGTCTTACTCCAGTCTACATTTCTCCTACTGATCTAGAGTGCTTTGACAGAGTCATTTTGCACATACAGTTTTTCAGTCCAGAAAAGTTGGCATTTAAAACAAAATGTTAGGCTCATAAACATTATACAATCAAACATCCTCTACACATAATTTAAATATTATTTTGCTGTGTTCCCATTTCTTTAATGTGAAATTGCAGAGAAAAATTCACACACATTGTTTGCAGTCAACATTCAGCTATGCTGCATACCTGTTATTTAGTCAACTACAAAGAATACCTTCATTCAAAAAATAGGAAAAAAAATCACTCACACCCTCTTAATGTACAGTGGTAAAAGTGATGAAAGATTTCTTGGCTCTTACATAGAAGTAAAAATAATCTCTGCTGCCATTTGCTTGGGTTTAGCTACTAATGTATTACAGAATATCTTTATTTATATTCACTGGAATCCAGACAAAAACTATTTTTTGTTAAAGAATATATAGTATTAAAAGTAATTTGTTACCTGACTGTACAGCTATACATGCTCTTAATATTTCCCATAAATTCAAAAGAAAAATTTTGATTAATATATCTTCCCCATTTTCAATAAATTAAAACTTCAAACTTTGTGAAAAGTATACATTAATGCTAAACTATTTAAACCAACAGATGTTAATATCTATAAATAATTTTACAAATATACATGTTAAGATATTTAAGATATTTTTAAAACAAAAACAGACAAGACAAAAAGAAAGTTTCTCTTTGAGCCTTGATCATTATATCCTAAACTGGAAAGCTTCTTTGAGAAATTCTTTCAGTCTTGCTGATAGCTGCATTAATATTTCAGACTCTCTCACACACACTCACACATATATTCATCTTCACAGATATATATACACAATTCTAGTGAATAACCCTTTTTGTCATGTTAAGGCGCTTGACTACAGGTACCCGTAATTACTTTCTCCAAGTCTTTTGTTCATAAATGGAAAACTCCTCCTTGATTTCTGGGAATAACTTGTGAAGACTTAGGCTCCATTTTGTCATTTCTAAACTCTGACAAATAAGTAAATAAATATAGCAAGATTCAGACCTAACTCTATTTATAAATCTCCTGGAAGAATTTAGAGCAAAGTAACCACAATGTGCTCATACACAAAAATGTCCCCATCAGTTATAGGTGCAATGCATTCATTTGTGTTCCTTCCTGCCTGCATATATTCATTTATTCCATTACTGACCCTGCTCAGCTACCCTCTACTATGGCATAACTAACACAAATTTCTAAGAGGTGTCCTCTTTTTAAAGAGTGACTTAACTCTTCAGAATGGCTTTAACATTCCTTCTATGCAGGTGATGAATATAGTTATAAAAATTAGGTGTTTACATTAGTATATATGAATCCCTGCAGGCAACGGCTTTTGAGGTTCACCAAAAATGTTCATGTACCAACTGGATTGTGTTTCTCAAGTTTCTATTAAAGAAACTGATGACAATTCTCCTCTCTGCCCCTTTCTTCAATATTGCAGGCACAGAAAGGTGATTGTGGCACTCTTAACTGGAGGTTCAAACGCCCTCTTGATGCAACACTGCCTGATTCTGTGCTGCTCTCTTTGTAAAAGATGGGTTCTCTCAGACCAAACAGTGCTTCTTGACTGTTCTGATTTTGTTGGTGAAACAGGAAAACAAACATGCTCTGTAGCTTCACAGCAACACAAATCTTCTGTGCCATGAAGCACAAACATGATATAGTCCTCTCACAGGTTTTGTTCTTGGCCCCCCTCAACAATACATTCAAGAATCTCCTTTTTTGCTGGGCTGTCTGACATCATGTCCTGATGATGCCATTTGCTTGCTGTTTTGGAAGACAAGGCTCATCTGGCAGAAGATCATGTGCAAATACCGAGTCATCTCCTGAGGAGCAGGCACTGTGGGTGTCCTGGCCTGCAGGGGAATACTGCTCAAAAGGCACTGATAGGTCAAGATACTCCTGTAAGAACAATAATTACACAGGTAATAAGGAGGGAGAATATCATTGGCTAATACCTTCAGAGTGATATTCTAATTCCCATGTCCATTCTGGTTAGATCTGGAAACTCCGCATCAAGGTTGTAAATATCTTGACTTCTGCTAATGTTTCATCTGTGGGACAGGCTATTGTGATTCATAGCTTTAAAATGATTTGGTTTAAATGGCAGAATGCCAGGACTCAAAGGGACCTGAAGACTGCCCAAGGTAGCAGTCTCCATGCATTATGAAGCAGACTGTGAAGCAGACACCCACGTTGAGGTTAATCCACACTGTCTCATTTATTATCTGTTACAAGTACAGAATTAAAGAACAAGCTACCTGCACAACTGATGTGAAGTGCACATTCTACAGTACAGCAAGGCAAATTTATGCTTGTGACTGCAGCATGCCCACTACTCATACTCACTTCTAGGTTCCTTCACACAGTCTAAGAAATACCTTAAGACTTATCTAAAATTTTAGATACAGGTGTAAATTTTAGCTTCCCAGGTGAATCTGGCTAAGAAAGGAGATACTCACATCAGTCGAGGTCACAGTCAGGACTCTATCCAGATCTTCAACTAACTGCTTAAAAGTTGGCCTTTGTGAAGGTACTGCATGCCAGCACTCCCTCATGATCATGTATCTGAAGGAAGGGGAAGGAAAGAGGAGGACACAGGGTTTAATATAGCTAAATGTTTGGAAAGCATACAGGCGCAGGTCATTGGAACATATGAGATGTGGCCCAGGCTGGATGCAACTAGATGAGCAAAGAGTTCTGCCTTATTGAGATACTGGTTGCTGAAGGATTAACCCTCATTATTAATCATGTGAAGTGCACACCACAGCCAGCCTCTGCACGATGTGACTGATGTGATCTTCATGAAGTCACGGGGAGTGACTCAGTATGCCTTCATGCTGGTTCTGCCGCTGCCTCCCTCAATTCTGCTCCGGACAAAGTTACTCTGTCCACTTTCTACTTGCTAAATATGGAAACTCGCAAACAAACCAGGAAATTTGGAAAATGTCTGGAGTGTTCCCAGCACAATCTGCATTTTCTAATTTATTTAAAAACAACCGCACAAGGAAGAAGCAATGTGAAGAGTTAAGGGGCTGGACTGGTGCCATCCACATGGTTTCTGGGGAGACATGCAAAATCGGCAGGGGTTTTCAGTCAGGTGGCAGATCACCTTGGGCTTTCCCTGATGTGCACACTCATTTTTTTTTTTACCTCAAGCCGCAATCAGAAGCCAGTGAACCAAGCCCAGAAGCATTTGGGAAGAGTCACTGTGCCATGGTTTAGAGGAGAGCTAGTCTCTACAAAGCCTTGAGTCAACCAAGTATAGCTGTTGTAACTGTTGTCACAACAGGCTGTTGTCACCACTTTTTATCAGACTTGTACTTGTAAGGGAAAAATGTAGAAACAAGCATACCTGCAGCTGCCAATGGAACCCCCTGCCCCTCCCGGAACATGCTCAGTACACAGCATTTCTGAGATGAGCTGTTGTACTCAAAAGGTTCCAGCACTTTGGTCCACTGCCAGGGAAAAGGGAGCTGTTTCTGAGAGGAGACATAGGGGGCCTGCAGCGCTTATTGTTTATAGACCTGCTCTTAAATATTTGCAGAACTCTAGCCTTTGAAATCTGCAGTTCTATTGCCATCAAATTACAGACTTGACACTGAAACAGGGAGGTTCATTCAGACCAATAGGCACCAAACGCATGTTGCTTTGTATCCAAGATACAGATACATTTGTTTTCTTTATTTTTTTGTGTATCCTTGACAGTGTTGAAGGAACTGTACATTATTATGGAGATCAAATGCAATAAAACTATAGCAATCAGATTGTTATTATACATATTAAGAGTCATCTACATAGTCTCCATCTTACAGTTACATACAACAGGTTGAACTTTGAATTTAGTAAATGTGTTATTGATGGGCTAGTGTCAGCACAATACAGACTGAACTTGCCTACTAGATAGCTGGTGGGTTACACAAGAACGGAGGCTACGTGTAAGTCTGCCTGCCAGTTGAGGGCATCAGAGCATTAAAAGTGCCAGACAGAACCCTTTTATTTATTTACCTGCATCTTTGGGGAAGAGAGCACAACTAGGATAGCGAAGCAGAAGTTCATGGATGAAGAGCAAAGGGATAGTTGCAGGTACTTATAGACACAGAACAAGAGACTGAGGGAACTGAAGAATATTTCCTTCCCAGAGATGCATGCCTTCCAAGGAGGGCAGTACTTTCACATTCAACTTACAAATCATGGGTACAGTTTGCTGGCTTGTCCATGCGATGACCTTCCTTTAACAGTTTGAAGAGTTCCTCAACTGGAATTCCTGGGTACGGAGACCCTCCCAAAGTGAAGATCTCCCATAGCAGCACTCCAAAAGACCATCTGAGAACCAAAAGAAGTTTTAACATTCAAGGAGATTTGGGGAAGGAAATGAAGGGAGGGATCTTGCTTTGTTTCTGTGCAGCCCTGCATAGCTAACAAGTCATCAATAGCATGACTAATTGCCTGGACCATTTCTAGGAGAGGCGCTTGCAGATCTCTGCTGATCCAGCTCAATAGAAATCCCAGGCACCAAGTCTGAAATGAAAATGAGCATTTAATCAGATAGCTGACAGCCCATCTATTACTCTGTGCTCTTTGTGAAACCTTCTACCAGTTCCATTGAATAGAACAAATTATTCATGCCCAGATACACAGGATTGCAAGATCCCATCTGTGCTTGGCATTACAATTGTTTGCATGAGTCTGTGTTTTGCTTTTTTACTTTCATTGTTGAAAATGGGGGGTAATGCTTACACATCACTCTGGTGAGTGTAGACCCGGTCAAACAACGCTTCTGGAGCCATCCATTTCACGGGTAGTCGCCCCTGTAATTAGGAAGATAAAAAGGAAGCCTCTATCAGCAATTTCACTCAGCCATTCTGGCACCATCTAAACTTTCTATTATAATCCCATCTGAAATATTTTCATTAGCGACCAGGACTAGCAGATGGGATCACTATGCAAAACAATGATCATGCCTAAATGGATTACACTATTTGATCTCCCAGTCCACAATGAGTATCTCTGTCTTAAACTTGTGTAGTGTGGGACTAGAGGCTTGAAGTCAATATTTTAAAATGTATTCACATAGCACCTTCCCAAACAAATGAGTGTGGAATAATGTCCTTCTCCTCCAGGTCATATGCCTCAATGTCACTTCATTCCTCTCACACAATTCTAATCTACAATCCCACTCTCTTTGTCTACCCTGATGCACATGCTATGGGTACAAAGGTTTCTCTGCCACAAATACAACACAATATACAATGCTAGTTTAATGCCAAGGTAGTTTTGAAAATATTCAAGATTACTATCTCGGCATGAAAATATCCCTCTTGTATGAAGATAGCAAGTACTACTAGGGAAAGCAGGAACAATATGCTGCTCCACTGATTATGGAATTATTTAAGTTAGTTTTGGAAATACCATTAGCCTGCAAATTGCACAAGCTTGGCTATGGTTCGATCACAAGCTCATTTCACCAGCAGTCAAATCTTAGCCTGCAGGGAATGTTTTGCTGCTAATCCCTCCAAAGCCTAAAGGCAGCACCTTTGACAAAACTCAAGATAAAAAGGAGGCAAATATTTGAAAATATTCCAAATTCCAAGTTTCCTACAAAAATAAACAGCTCTCTCATTTTAAAGAGTATCATTTAAAAGATTTTCTGATTTATGCCTAAATTATTTTCATACCCAGAAGTGAGGAGATGTGAGCAACATGGGAATTACAAGATGTAATGCCAAGAGAAATGAAAAAAAAAATGGAGAGGGGGAATGAGCTTCCTACAACCAAAGTTATTGTATGCTCTACTGATTGTCTAGAAATAGCAGTACACAGAAACAACTGAAGTTTTTTACTGAAGCTCAAAGGCCCCATTGCTTCCTGCAGTGCCTCCCCACCACAAAGACAGGGGTTTGTACAAAGTACAGCATCTTATTTTCCTCTCTCCTACGCTTTCAGCTTCCTGCACTAGGAAAAAAAAAACATAAGCACACATCTCACCTCTCAACACTCTTTCCAATGTTACAAAGCAAATCATGTTGGAATAAGTGTTGAATTACTGCATTTTACATCACTGCCTTCCTGCACAGTTACACCATGCAGAAGTGTGAATAGAAGATTAATATAGTCTGCCCTTTTCATTTGCAAGTTCACCACCTGTGGATCTGACACAACGCAGGTTCTGAACCTGCATCTGAAAGGCCTCAAGGACTTCCCAGATGGGACTGTGCTTCCAGGAGGACCTTGAGGCCCTCCCTGCAGATTCCATTATCCACAGATAGCAGTATCTGTGGGGGGGAGGGGGTCTGGGAATGGATCCTACACAGATACCGAGGGCCAACTGCAATGACCTGTTTGCATAGTACACTGTATACCTCTCTCCAGATACAGCTGGGTTTCACAGATGTCCATCTATGTCTCAAGACACAACTCAAGTTCAGAATATTTCTTTGGTTAAAGTGAATACTGTAAGCTGCATATTTTAACAAGTAATCAGATCTGTTATCTGTTTTGAGTATGTGTTTTAATGCCAGAAAGCTAACCAGCTTTCAAGAAATGCTTCTGAGATCACAATAAATGTGTCTCACTTCTTGCCTCCTCCCACTGGATTGGACTAGTTTAAAAACTTAAAATGTAGAAGATGCCTCAACTATGTGACAGAACTTGATATGCAATTTCAGTATTCACATGAACTACTAAATTACAAACATGAAAGGATGCATGCAAGGTAATCCAAGTATTGAAAAAAGATAAGTCCAAACTATCTGGTCCTGAGATGACTAGCTGGCAAAAACCACCTCATCCTAGGAAGCTCTTCACTCACATTGGTTGTTTTCTTGTAATAATCAATATTGTGAACGTCTCTGGCAAGGCCAAAATCAGCTATCTTCATTACATTGTCCTCAGTAACCAAGACATTTCTAGCTGCCAGGTCCCGATGGATGCACTGCAAAAGAATGGGTGAAGCAAGAAATGTAAATGTCATCATTTGCTCCAAAGTCAATCAGTCTAAGGGTACCATTGAATTTCTTGCCTTATATGCCAGTGGTACAAATACTGCACTCCCATCAAGTGTACCAATAACACCACTGAGCTGCTCTTGGTTTACCCTTCATGGCAATAAATGCAGTCGGGTTGTTGTCGCAAAGAAAGAAGAAATAACTCTTAGATTAACAAAGCAGAATTACGCACTAGTGATGCTGTCATTGCAGTTCAGAGATAGAATTGTCCACAAGTTTAATCACTGGCTTAAAAGTCTGAACTAACATTTGTGCACACAGTTCAGTGGCAATTTAACCATGCAAAGAGTCTTGAACACACTTTCATGTGAAAGTGAAGCATTCCTGCAACACATCAGTGAAAGCAGGAAAAGTAAGAACATAGTTACTGTGTTGAGCATTCGGTAGTGTGGAAATATTCCCTGACCTGCAAACAGCAAAAATAGGCCTCCAAGTCTCTGCAGAACAATATACTTCTGGTTGTAACCGAGTAAGATTTGCCCTCCGAACCCAATAGACCTTTGTGCTGAACTCAGCATGAGATTGGATAGATTCAAAACATAGTTGAGCAAACTAAAGTGCAAATGTGGCTCCATGTGATCTGCAAAGTCTGCTTCTCTATAGGACAACAATGTCAAATGGTGTGCATTGCAAATGCCTGCTTGTTCTTGGCTTGGTAAAATGATTCCTAAACAAGCTTGTGAAAGAGGTTACTTCTTTGTGACAAGTTCTATTCTGGGAGCTAATTTTTAAGCCATTCCTGTTTGCTATACAAGGTGGGGACTGGATGGTTCTTCAAAAGCATGTAGTACAGTTTCTGCTTAGTAGTAGCTGTTTATTTCACTTGTTCAATACCTCCCTAAAAAGAGTAAGATATTTTATTTGTTTTTGTCTTCAATTTTTCTCTTGCTTTTGTCCATTTTATTTGGCAAAACAAAGGGTTTTTTCCCCCTCTACATGTGTGGAGAGAGGATAGTCCTCATCAAGTCAATTTCTAAGCAAAGACATGTCTTTCCTTCTATGGAAGCCACTTATCTAAGATGTGTGATTAGCACCTTAGCACACTTTCATTATTCACGTGTTCAGATAATTGGTAGCCAAAGACTAGTGAAAGGGAGGACTCCTTTCTGCCACTCCCTAATGGCTGCTAATCTGTATGATTAAAAAAAAGCACCATTCTAATGAACTGAGGAAAGATGGAGAGAATTACAAATAAATGTGGGGACACTCAAAAAGAAAGCTGGACCAGTAGCTGAGAGTTGATTTCTGCTGTAGAAGACCAATGTTAATAACTTAGAACCAAACATCATGTTATGTTAGATGCAAGTCTGAAATTAAACACCGCCTTGGGGACAGGGGGAATAATAATCTGGACTGTTGCTCATGAGATAGGTTGTCAACCCTTTCCCAACGCATGATAGTTATGTTAAAAATTGCACCCCCAGAGCTGCTATCATGCCAATGGAAGTTTCCCTTGTAGCAATTATAGCAACTGTGAAATATTCATCGGTATGTTAGCACAAGCTATATACTGTATTGCGTGTCCCTATTCACAAGTCTTAAGTGCTTTCCCTGCTATGGTCTCGGAAAAATCCAACCTTCTCTCAGCTTCACTATCCTGATCTGTAAAACTGAGCATCAGATGAATATTTTCTGTCTCACGGGTTTGCAAAACAGGCTACAGGGCCCTTTGCAAATTTTGTTTTTATAAGACACATACAACCAAAACCCTGGTTGGGAAGTTCAAAGTCGGTAAAATCCAACCCGTGAGCACAGATTTAGTATTCTTGCCCACAGATAAGTCTGAAGCATTCCCCAAATAGGTAAGGCACACAAAGTACCATACCCCAAACTTTAAAAAGCAATAAAGCAATCTGCAGAACGCCAGCTGCGAATAACCACAAGATTTATCGTTAATTAAAAAAAGGAGCCTCCCTTCCACTCCCAAACCCACTAAGCTGCAAAATGAAAGCACCAGCAGGTACTAGATGGTCTACCTTCAATGCAATATCATTAAGCAGGCATACAAACCAGCGATCATTAAAGCACTCCATGATAGACACACTCAATTCAAAGGGGAAGTGAAAGGCTTGTTTGCACTTTTTGTATACAGCCTTGGAATTTTTAATACAGTTTCATTTAATTTAAAATGAATAAGGCTGCAAAGCTTTTAACTGAGAAATTGGATGGGTCACTTCCGCCACAAAATATTTACTGAGAAGACAGTAGAGGTGATGCAATGCACATCATAACAGGACAATGTCCAATATTCAAGAATATTCAATAGGCATTCCATGCATTGCTACAGATAGCTTAAACAGACTCCTTCAGTGCAAACCCTTATTTGCTCGTTTCACAGAAACCTTGTTTGAGTGAGTGAGAATTTATCCTATTTAGGACTGCTAGCCACATTTTTCAAGGTTGCTGCTATTGCTGCCTGCTGCTCTGAAGAACTGTCAGTATTTAAAATGAGGTAAACCTTTCCAAAGTGATTTTCAATTTTGTTTTTTGCCAGGATCAATGATATGCATCATGTGATTTGCTGTGGCTTAAAAACTTGTCTGGAGTTGATCTGGAACTGTGTGACACACCCATATAGCAGTCAATTAGCAGTATCAAAGACAGCCCTGCCTCAGACATATCAAGAAGATTAAAAAAAGAGGTTAATAAGATCAGTATTGTTCTCTTTTAGGAGTAGGGTTCTCTCAACTTTATGGAATGCCTTCCTTACTGAGACCTGATAGTACTCCTAACCTTGTGCTCCTTCATGGGACCTGGCTTTTCTACTCTGCTTTTAGCTGCCAGGTCCTGATGGTGTTTGGTGTTTGGTTTGGTGGCAGGTGGGCGATCTTGTTGTGCTTTTCCATTGTGGATTTTGTTATTTTTTTGCTGCATTTTAATTAAATTGTTTTATTTTGTTGTTTTGCTGTTCTTATTTTTGATTGAAAGCCACATTGCCTGGCCACAGGAAAGAAAGGCAGGGTAAAATGTTTTAAAATGACATACACACACAGAGATAGATACATATTCAGGCTCCACACAAGCCATGCATGCCTAAGTTGCATTCAAAGGCTGAGAGGGCAATCTGTCAGGGATAGGATGTGCTGCCAAACTGAGCAAGTTACCAATAGTTCAAAGAAGCCAAGAAAGCGATCTACCTACAGACATTATTACTAAAAAGTTGTACAATACCTGAATCACAGTTCCAGTACAAAACAGATATAAACACAAGTGAACTCTTGTAAGCATATTTATTGTAATGGTGTTTGCTACTCACTTTCTGAGATGCCAGGTATTCCATCCCTCGAGCCACCTGGTAAGCAGACGAGACTAAGTCTTTAAAAGTCAATTGCTCCTCAGGCAGCTTGCAGGTATCAAAGGAGTAATCCATGCCAGGTGGCCGCCGCGCTCTAAGATATTCTCGTAAATTCCCCTTTGAGGCATATTCAACCAGAACATAGAGAGGACCTGGAAAGCAAGCAAACGATCATATCAAAAAGGGACACTCATATTTGAAAACTCCGGATCTGATAAGTAGCAAGAATCGTATTGTACTGTGGCACATTCCTTTCCCCTCAGAGTCTAGAGTGCAGGCACTAAGATGAAAGGGTAAGAAACCTTAAGATAGCAAAAAGCAGCATAGACTATAACAGTTGAATAAGATCAAGGCGATGCAAGTAGATAGTCCTGGGAATCCCTAAAAGTCTTTGAGGTAAGAGAAACATTAAAGTTTGCACTGGGAAGGTCAGAATGACTTCATACCGCATAACAGAAAGGAAAACAGAATTAGGAGAACTCTCTTTTCCAGCCAATGGCAGGAGGGAATGTGAAAGCACTGCCATGTCTGGCAAAAGCTCCTTAGGTACCAATGGTCAAACAGAGGCAGAATCCAAAACATCTGAGTGAAAGTAGGGAAGGGCCATAGCTCAGTTTTTGCATGCTTTGTATGCAGTAGGTCCAAGGTTCAATTCCTGGCATTTGCAGGTAGTAATGAGGAAAAACTCCTGTCTGAAACCTTAGAGAGACAGTGTCAACACTACTAAACTAGACAGACCAACTGTCTCTCAGTACTAGGCAGCAGCTGATGGATTTCTTTTACTCACAAGTTCACATCTTCAGGGCTCGTACACAGCTGGAGGTGAAGTAGAGTGAACTGATTTTATCTGTTTTAAAAATGGTGGTGTGGTCATGAGTCATCTCAATTCCAAAACCATGTGCTTAGTGAGGTTGGTTAACATGAGGCTACACCAGTGGTTCTCAAACTCTCTGGGAGAGTTTGAGAGCCACTAAGTTCTTGCATGGGTGGGAGGGGGGAGGCAGCAGGGGCGGGGGAAGGCAGCGGTGCAATCCCCAGGATCGCGCAGCTCATGTACCCAACCCCCTGTAGCCTCCCGGAGGTGCGGGGAGCCCAGCGCGACCTGCAGCAGGGCTCCCCGCAGCAGTGAAAATAGATGCGGAGCGATCGCACCCCGCCTCAGCTAAGGAGGCGTGTACCCAAGTCCCTGCAGCCCCCCTGAGCGGCGCGATCCTGGGGCTCGCGCTGCTGCGTCCTCCCTGCCTCCAGGCTGCCCCCGCCCCTTAAGGGGGCAGGGGCCAGGGCCCGTGGGCTGGGGCGTCACAACGCTCCAGGTTGCAAAGCCGTGGGCTACACAAATCCTCCTGACTTTTGTTAAATGCAGGTCTTTGGGGTCATTTCATCAAGCCCACTTCCCCTCTTCATTTTTTTCCTTAACATCCAACCTGATGAATTTCGAAGCATTCAGACCTTTCTTATAATTGTGCATTTTTAATTGGTCCAAATGGCATTACCAGAACGTGGCTTTTGGGTTTTCCTCCCCTTTTGAATGAACACAGCTTCCTACAATTTGTAAATGAGAAAAATTAAACTTTGAGGGTCTCTGGGATGATGGGATTCCTTCATTGGTGTGTACATCCAGGTGGTATGTTCTCTCTGTATGTTGCTGGTGCACAATGGGCATGTCTCTCCTTAGTTCTCAGTGCTGCTCTTGTGGAAAACCACCCTCTTTTCCCATATAGGAGGAAACTGGCATGTCCAAATGCTAATTTGCAGTTGGAAGGGCACCACAGCCAGCTGATTCTTCACTAAGCTTTATGGTGTGCTAGAAGCTTGAGTGGCATACGCGAACTCTAGGCAACTGATGCCCCAAATACCCTTACAATCCCAGTTCTTATAGCACTTTTAAGTGGAATGGAAACAGAGAAAATCACATTTATTCAGCAATAATCAACCTGTAAGCGCTGGGAAAATGCAATTTTTTCTGAAGTCAAGTGGGACGGGGAAAAAGAAAGATGTTTTGCTTCCCCCTGCAAAGGTCCTGCCAATTCTGAACAGTATTGTCCACATCTTGTGCAATACAGCATGTTCCCTACAGAAGGAAACCCTTGTCTGGAAAGTCCTATGACCACATTGCTTCCTGAAGTCTTGTCTGCTCAATGTTTGTACCTAGACTAATAAATCCAAATTCATGAGTATAGTTGCCTTGTGTCTTGTAACAACCAGATCGAGGTTTCCACCACTAATAATGTAAGCAAGTCTCCACAGACAGCAAAAGGGTAGTTCATCTGTGCCCAGAAACCTGGCCCCAGTTCTGCCTGCCCAGCACAAAGGTGCAAGGAAAAGTGAGGACTGCACACCACTGCAAGCACATAAAACAAGCCAGGCTATGTGAACCACTTTGTTAGCTTCACACCTACAGGGAACATACCATCCTGTGTGCAGGCACCCAAGAGATTAATAATATTTTTGTGCTTCCCAATCATTTTCATCATTTCCATTTCAGAGACTAAGTCAGAGAGGTCTTTGTCTGTGGCATCATCTGTAAGGAAAAGGAAAAGGAAGTTACTAGAAAACATACACACTTTTAATCACATGTCATACATGGAATTCATTCAGTGTCTTGAAGCTTCTTAGTCTAGACACTTGACTGTGGAGCACACATTTCTGTAGAATTCTGCTCATTATTCAATTGTTGTGTGCTGATACTGACTGCAGTCCCCTTCTCATCCAACCCAGAAGTGCTTGCAGAACTCATAGCCTGCAGCACTCTGAATCAGAGGATGATCCAGTTACATGTTCAGGCAGGGGAAGGGGAGAGTTTCACTTTGTAATCACTGCTAGTCCACAGGTACTAGGATACTGGGTAGGGCTATTGCTGGGTCTAAACAATGATGCTGGTGTCTAGCCTACACGCCTTTAAAAGGGGATTGAACGAGTTTCTGGAGGAAAAATCCATTATGGGGTACAAGCCATGATGTGTATGCGCAACCTCCTTATTTTAGGAATGGGTTAAGTCAGAATGCCAGATGTAGGGGAGAGCACCAGGACGAGGTCTCTTGTTATCTGGTGTGCTCCCTGGGGCATTTGGTGGGCCGCTGTGAGATACAGGAAGCTGGACTAGATGGGCCTATGGCCTGATCCAGTGGGGCTGTTCTTATGTTCTTATGTTCTTATGGTAATTAAGAACCTTACAACAGGAGAGACAATAAGTCATCTCCTGCTTCAAGAATCAGAAACCTTCCTTCCATTGTTACTCTTGTGCTGGCCACTGAGAAAATCTATTTTAACTTGAAATTCAATTTCTTCCTTCCCTATTAGTTACTGTTTTCTCTCCCTCTTTTCATCAGCTTGAAAAAAATAATAGGAGTAGTAGTCCTATCAAGTCCCTTACTTTAAAGAAAAGTATTGAGGAAAAATCCATCACAAGTTACAAGTCTTGTTGACTGTATGCAACCTCTCGGTTTTATAGGTAGCCTATCTCTGAATGCCAGATGCAAAGACAACCCTCCCTTGTTGTCTTGTAGACTCTCAGAGGTATCTGGTGGGCTCCTGAGATTTGAGCCCTTGACGTGATCCAGCAAGGCTTTTCTTATGTATTTGAGAGATGGTACTGTAGAAATGACAAGGATGAACTTACCCCACGCAGTGATCTGGCAAGAGAATATGAAGAATATGAAGACCTGGACAATGGTGTGCCTCGGGGAGGGCAAGGGGGGCAAATGCTCTGGGCACCGAGGCAGGGATTCAAGCCTCTTCCCCCCCACTTTTTTTTTTAAAAGAGAAAGGAACTGAGGGGGAAAAACGTCTGTGGAGAGCGACTAAGATGATTACGGGGCTGGGGCACCTTCCTTATGAGGAAAGGCTACAGCGTTTGGGCCTCTTCAGCCTAGAAAAGAGATGCCTGAGGGGGGACATGATTGAGACATACAAAATTATGCAGGGGATGGACAGAGTGGATAGGGAGATGCTCTTTACACTCTCACATAATACCAGAACCAGGGGACATCCACTAAAATTGAGTGTTGGGCGGGTTAGGACAGACAAAAGAAAATATTTCTTTACTCAGCGTGTGGTCGGTCTGTGGAACTCCTTGCCACAGGATGTGGTGATGGCGTCTAGCCTAGACGCCTTTAAAAGGGGATTGGACAAGTTTCTGGAGGAAAAATCCATTATGGGGTACAAGCCATGATGTGTATGTGCAACCTCCTGATTTTAGAAATGGGTTATGTCAGAATGCCAGATGCAAGGGAGGGCACCAGGATGAGGTCTCTTGTTATCTGGTGTGCTCCCTGGGGCATTTGGTGGGCCGCTGTGAGATACAGGAAGCTGGACTAGATGGGCCTATGGCCTGATCCAGTGGGGCTGTTCTTATGTTCTTATGCCTCCTGATGAAGAAGAGGGCAGCCCAGAATCGCGCCCAGAGTGGCTGTGAGTTGAAACTTCACCCTGCACAATTCCGCACTACTCTGAGCTGTCCCCCACCTTTATAGGAGGGGAGGAAAACACGGCCCAGAGTGGCACTGTGCTGAAAGTTGTAGCCACTCCTGGCGCAATTCTGCACTGCTCCAGGCCATGTCTTTCTTCTCCTGCTATAAAGGAGGAGAGGAAGGGGATGGCCCAGAGCGGTGTGATTCTGTGCCAGAGAGGCTTCAACTCCTGGCATAGTTCTGGAAGTGACTGTAGTGACACAATGACGTCACCACAATTACTTCCAGATCAGGGGGCAAGAACACAGCAAAGTGGGAGGCAGCCTTGGGTGGATAAAAGCCCAGGACTGCCTCTGACCTGGGGTAGCCTGACAAAGAGACAGGCAAGGAAACAGGACATAGGGTCCAGAAAGGCTGAGACACAGCACAGCAGGAGGCAAGGCACAAAAACCTCGGGAAGGCTGCTGCAGAATGCACCAGTGCAGTACTGGAAATCAGAAATGTGGAAAACCAAGAAACATAGGAATCCACCTTCTACCACTGTATGATTTCTGTACCTTTCAGCATCTTGACAGCTACAGTGATAGGTTTGTTTGGCTTCTCTTTGTCAATCCCAATAGCATCTGCCATCACGACTTGACCAAAACAGCCTTCACCTAAAGGCTTCCCTAGAATCAGGCTGAAACAAGAGACACAAGCAAAGACATTAATGTGCAAGCACCATGAGACACGAAGAACCATAAGCCCCTACTAACCCCATTAACCCCTACTAACTGGGTAAGAGGCACTTTTTCAAGTGGGTGCTCCTCTTTTTAGTAGGGGGAGAGTAACTGGCCCATCTCACCCCAGCAGTGTCTTTTCTAATGGCTGTCTGCTGGTGTTCTTTTGCATCTTTTTAGATTGTGAGTCCTTTTGGGACAGGGAGCCATTAGTTGTTTGATTTGTCTCTGTAAACCGCTTTGTGAACTTTTAGTTGAAAAGTGGTATATAAATACTGTTAACAATAATAATAATAAGCAGTCAGTGAGCTCAAAGCTGTGTTTGTTGCCTACTTTCCTTACCAAGATCTTGCCAATTCCCACTTGGGGTCAGCAGGCAACTCAAGCTCTGAAACATTTGCTAGCATTGGTCCATCACTGGAGGAAAGACGAGTGATCCTGACCAAGGGAGTGTTGGAATTCATAGACGAGTTGGATTCTAAAGACACCTGCTTGAATAGAGCAAATGAAGTGTTATTGCCCACAGCCTCTAACAAGCACAAAGCAAGCAGTTGCCTCAGGTGCATAAGTTGAACATTTTTGACCTAATCTTTGATGCAGTAAACAGCAACATATGAATCAGATTCTTCCTCCAGTCATACTTGGGTTTAAATTAGAAAGCTCCCATTTTCTACAGAACTATTTAACTAGCTAGAGGGAGAATTTGAGACATACTATTATGTGCAGATATGTAATCTGTCTTAGCTAACTGGAGGCTGACACACACAGCAAACTGGCAAATTCCTGGTTGCAAACAGGCTGCCAGAATTTGGAACCGTCTCAGACAAAGAAAGTCTCCACCCCTTTTCATCAGAATCAGACTCCCAGAGAAAAAAATTATATTGCATAAGAGGCCGCAGATGGAGACCCCACTCCAAGACTAGGTCCATTCTGGGAGAATCCTGGACATATCCATAGGTTTCCCACTATTAAATAGTCACTGCTGCAGCCTTCATCACACAGCTAGACCCAAAACAGAGGAGAAAGAGCACACAGCTTGCAAATTCAGCATTGCATTCTAGAGCAGTGGTTCCCACACATTTAGCACTGGGGCCCACTTTTTAGAATCAGAATCTGTCAGGACCCACTGGAAGTGATGTCATGACCAGAAGAGACATCAACCAAGAACATTTTTAACAAATCTAGGCTGCAATCCTACCCACACTTACTCAGGAGTAAATCCCATTTACGATCATTGTTAAAAGAATATAAATAGTAGCTTGTTAAAAGTTCAGGTCTGCAACATTTCCCCAAATGCAGTCACAAACGACGGTAGCACCAAGTCTAATATATTAAAACCAAATATTGAAATAATGGGTCCCGACCCACAGTTTGAGAAATACTGTTCTAGAGAATAACTTGTATCACTAGTAAGTGATCCTTAATTCACTTCCTGTATCTCCAGTTCGGTTGCTATAGGCAGGAATGCCCTCTCTCCAACACAGTGGAACTGGGCCAAGAAACACTGCCACCACACAACAGCATCTATCCGATATCCTCCTGCTAGTTTTGAGACTTTCTCCTTGAAACATTTCTAAAAATGTGGGAACAGCCACTATTATCTCTGTCTCAGAAGTCAGCACTTGGGAAGGTGATCTAAGAAGGTATTAATTTTTCCTGCACTCCATTTTAAGACAGTTAGCCTTTTGTTTTGCTGAATAGATAAGACGGTGTTGAAAAATTAAACAAATAGCATGCTGGTCCACTTGTAAAACAGGGCAAGTTCATCGTGGGAGAGTAGGGGGACTTTAGTACATTGCTCCCATTCTGGTTTCAATGTCAATTGCCCACGCACACGCATACCCTTCAATGGAATATTTTCCCCCAGTAAAAATAGTGTGCATGCAGGGACAGGATCGAAACCACAGCATGAGAAAGTACTAAAGTCCTCTACTGATTCAATGTTATACATTTCCTCATGCACACAGGGCCATGTTATGTATTCAGCAAAACATGCAGTTTAGAACTTAACATCCAGCCTCATGGAGAGTCCTGAAGGACTAGAAGCCTGCTCAGGATGGTTGGTTCTAATAAAACTATTACTAGACTGTGACTTAGGGACCCTAGGAGAAAGAAATATCAGCATGGCATCCACTCTGTAAATACTGGAGGATCACGATCATGTCCAGTTGCATTCTCCCTTCGTGCCTTAGGTGTAGAACCAGGCTACTATCTCCAAGAGGTCTATATTTTCTCTCAGCCACATTGTCTTTCATAATGGCAGATCTTAAATTTCAAAGAAGAATCAGTGAAGGAAAATCTGGGTCTATAGATAGAATAGCTTAAGCCACCAGCAGGTAAAGACCATACAGGTTGAGCCTCATTTGCGTGGGTTCTGTTCCAAGCAGAATTAGAGGACAGGTCCTCTCATGGATTGAGAACTGGTTGGAGGCCAGGAAGCAGGGAGTGGGTGTCAATGGGCAATTTTCACAATGGAGAGAGGTGAAAAGCGGTATGCCCCAAGGATCTGTCCTGGGACCGGTGCTTTTCAATCTCTTCATAAATGACCTGGAGACAGGGTTGAGCAGTGAAGTGGCTAAGTTTGCAGACGACACCAAACTTTTCCGAGTGGTGAAGACCACAAGTGGTTGTGAGGAGCTCCAGAAGGATCTCTCCATACTGGCAGAATGGGCAGCAAAATGGCAGATGCGCTTCAGTGTCAGTAAGTGTAAAGTCATGCACATTGGGGCAAAAAATCAAAACTTCACATATAGGCTGATGGGTTCTGAGCTGTCTGTGACAGATCAGGATAGAGATCTTGGGGTGGTGGTGGACAGGTCGATGAAAGTATCGACCCAATGTGCGGCGGCAGTGAAGAAGACTAATTCTACGCTTGGGATCATTAGGAAGGGTATTGAGAACAAAACGGCTAGTATTATAATGCCGTTGTACAAATCTATGGTAAGGCCACACCTGGAGTATTGTGTCCAGTTCTGGTCCCTGCATCTCAAAAAAAGACATAGTGGAAATGGAAAAGGTACAAAAGAGAGCGACTAAGATGATTATGGGGCTGGGGCACCTTCCTTATGAGGAAAGGCTACGGCGTTTGGGCCTCTTCAGCCTAGAAAAGAGACGCCTGAGGGGGGGACATGATTGAGACATACAAAATTATGCAGGGGATGGACAGAGTGGATAGGGAGATGCTCTTTACACTCTCACATAATACCAGAACCAGGGGACATCCACTAAAATTGAGTGTTGGGCGGGTTAGGACAGACAAAAGAAAATATTTCTTTACTCAGCATGTGGTTGGTCTGTGGAACTCCTTGCCACAGGATGTGGTGCTGGCGTCTAGCCTAGACGCCTTTAAAAGGGGATTGGACAAGTTTCTGGAGGAAAAATCCATTATGGGGTACAAGCCATGATGTGTGCGCAACCTCCTGATTTTAGAAATGGGTTATGTCAGAATGCCAGATGCAAGGAAGGGCACCAGGATGAGGTCTCTTGTTATCTGGTGTGCTCCCTGGGACATTTGGTGGGCTGCTGTGAGATACAGGAAGCTGAACTAGATGGGCCTATGGCCTGATCCAGTGGGGCTGTTCTTAGGTTCTTAAGCACTCACGTGGATGGCAAAAAACGAACTATAGCAAATCAATTTAAAAAACAAAGTTTCTTTGCTCCAGTGATTTCGGGGGAGGGGGGAAGAAAGGGATGGGTCCGTTGGAGAGAGAAGGATTGATGGATTGTTAGTCAGCTGCTCTCTCTCTCTCTCTCTCTCATTAAGGAGGCTATTGTTAAAGGATTGTTCAGTTTTTTAAACTGATTTTAAAGGAATGCATTTTTCCCCTTCTCCAGGGATCAGCATATTCCTTCTCATTTGCAGGGGCCATTCGTGTTGAGTCAAATCCATGTATAAAAAATCAGTGAATAAATAGGCTGGACCTGTACTTTAACACTATTTAAAAAGAGATAAAATATTGATCAACATCTTTTGCAAACATTACTTAAATTTCTCACTAGAATTACTTAAATATCTCACTAGAATTTTCATAGGCATAAATCAAAAGGAGTTTTCTACAAGGATGACTCCAAAGGGGAGGTGGGGAATACTGGAGATGGAAAGGTGGGAAACTGGAATCTTGTATCTACTTTCTGTTACCTGTCTCTTGAGTGGGAACTTGGAGACTTTCTGCACAGTGGTGGTGTTCATAGGCTTTTTGGTTGGTCTTTTAATTTTATAAATAATCACCACCACTGCCACCATAATGAAAAGAACAAAGCCAGTCCCGTAGCTGAGGATGCCTGCATAAAGAGAGCCAGACTCCTCCACTGCAATGTGCTCTTCTGCTGCAGAGGAATAAAACATACATTAGGAGCCAGAATGGGTGACAGCATCATTCAGTAGATTTGTTGGCAACTAAGCCTATAATATGCAGAGTCAATAACAACACTCATCTAGCACATGTGTAAAAGCAACAATTATCAATACACTTAAAAGTCCCAAATGATCACTGGTATGTTTAGACTTGCCTTTAAATAAAAAAAAATCAGGATTGTTTCTGTGGGATGTTGAATAGCATCCCACTGCTCTTCCACACACTGGTCTGGGTTCATATCATTATATTAGATGCAGTTTCATCAAATGGTAATAAGACAGCAATATACTGAATCCAATTCTCTGAGGTTCTTTCATCAGTATTCTCTTTATAACTCAATGAATACTGTTGAGAAGACCTCTGTAGAGAACAATTTTGAACATAAAGGATATGAGGCATTATCTTCTGGGAGTTTAGTCAAATACTGCAGTAATTCTCCACTATGTGTTAGTACTGTAATGAAGTACTAACCATTTATCTATTGAAATACAGGCGTCCGCCACTTAACAATGGTTCATTTAATGATGGACCGCATATATGACAGTGGTCAAAGCACAATAAAGATGCTCTTAATGAGGCAGTTGTGCCTCCCACAGCCTGCAGCCGAGTGTCTGTTTATACACAACACAACAGAGAGGCTCTTTATGCAGAAAAGAGGCAATCTATCTCCAGTTGCCTGTGCAGCCAGTTAGTGTCTGGCAGGGAGTGTCTGTTTACACAACAAAGGCAAAAGATTTGACTGAATGTTCACTTAATGACTTAATCACATAACACCAGAGATCAGAAAATGTATCCCCATCGTTAAGTGGTGCACACCTGTAAAGTGATTTTATTATGAACTCACAATATATCTAAAGTTAATGGAGATGTTGATACAAAACAAGAATATTAAATTCTTAAATGCAAAATTGTATTTAGGAAACTGAAATGCCTCATGTCCGGTAGCTTTTCTTGGAATGAACAAGCACCTAACAACATCTATGTAGTTTGCACACAGATATTTAACAGAAGACAAATTCACAGGGCCCACATTCCCATCGCTGCCACGATTATAGCATTCATTTTGCACAAGGCATCATTATATTCACTCAACAAAAATTCAAGGGAGCTGAAAGAGCAAGGTAGGAGAAAAAGATCAACAAGAACAGAGAGATTGCAGGGGTACATCTTGTATGAAATTGCCAAACCTAAGAATCATGCCTGATGGCTTCACATACAAGGCTCTGGTGTTTAAGATGAAATACGGGCACATTCTAGCCAGAGAACAGCTTTAATTATATGGAAAGCCACCCAATTCACTTAAAAGTCAAGGTCAAGAAATGCCAGATATTTGAGCTGTACATAATTTGAATAGAAGATGGTTTCATTTAGTCCAATACGTAATTTGTAACAAACATTTCCCTGCCCCATCAGAAGGTGCCCAAGATGGTTTACAGTATTTTAAAAATACATATTAGTAGAATACAAGAGTAAAGCGGTGGGCGGGCATGTCTTTTTGGTTTCTTCTCCTCTTCTTCCGTCTCACAGGGCAATAGTTATTTCAGGTTGGGGGACACACACACAAGTACAGTTCAGCTTAAAAAAGCAGCAGTAGATAGCAGTGGCAATGTGAACTCTTTGCCTTGCCTTCTCCTCCTCACAAGGCAGCTGCTGCTTGTCCTTGAAAAGGGAAGAGCACAGTTCCACTTACAAAGTTATTAAATTGGTAGCAGTGTGCCATTCTGCTGTAAACTAGGAAAGACGCAGAGAGGGGTATTCAGATATCTTAACTATTTCTTCTAGTTTCTCCCTAAATTACATCTCTCAAGGGAAAAAGTGAAATAAACTTTCAGCCCATTAAGAAAATTATGCTGAACTGAAGACCATTACCGAGATTGCTGGAGCTCAAGAATATGGCATTTCTGACTTGGGCAGAGGCCCCTTGGAGAGGAAAAAGTGAGAGAGCAGAAGTACCTGATAATACCGTCAGCCAAGCAGAGTGATGTGAATACCCAATAGAATTCCCAGCAAGACAAGTATACTCCCCAGCGTCCTCAAAAGTAACATTGCGCAAGTACAGAATTTCTAGCTCCTTATCCGTTGTGTTAACACCTGCTGTCTACAGAGGAGGAAAACACACACAAAGACAAAGAAGAAAGGAAAAAACACAGGATAAGCCAAATTCCAGAGAAGGCAACAGGTAGACGTTTAGGAAAATTTTGCAAAGGTGATATTTTTGAAGGGTCAGTGGCTCATCCTCGTTCCCTACCACAACCAGCTGTATAAAATGCAAAAGGTTCCCTTCACCAGGCTCTTACTCTGTCCCACTATTGATGCATGCAAGCAAAAGCATAAAAGTGAAAAATTGCCTCCACAATATGACTGCCTTTTGGTTAGTAAAATGTAAAGTGAAGAAAAGAAAAACAATCAGAAGGGAGAGACAAACAAGGATTAAAGTGCATCTGATGTAAGTAGTTAATTAACACAGACAGTTTCTTTTTTAAAAAATTAATCAAATCATTTTGTCAGAAACACAAACATATAGCAGCTGCTTTAATTTATGCAGTGTCTGACAGTTTTGGTATAAGTGTGCATAATTACAAAAAGACTGCTGCAGGAACCGAGTTAGAGGCACTCCCAGAGGTCTCGACATTAGTCAAAACCATGTGAAAACTTTCTCCTTATTCCCAGATAGGGTATATCTGATCCCTAATGTATGATCTACTAAAGATATTCATAGCGTGATTGCATAAACTACCTATTATTTTGGAGTGCCACAGGCATGTGTCTCCGGCCTAGGACAGTGTTGGCGAACCTATGGCACACATGCCAGACAGGGCACGCAGCGCTGTCTCTGTAGGCACGCAGTGCTGAGCCAGGCATCCTGAAGAGGGGCGCTGAAGCTGCATGTCACTTTATAGAAAACGGAGGCTTTTTCTGAACCCATGTGTTGGGAGGGCGGGCTGCTTCACTCCACCCCCTCAGCTCACTGCCCTCCTCTCCCTTCACCCCCACCTGCCCCACATTTGTTTCCCTTTTCAATTTTGCCTTCTCTGCAGGCTTAAGGTCCCTGTTTTTCCCTTTCCCAACTCTCCAGCAGGCTCAGCCAATCAGCATCCAGCAGGCTCCTGGCTTTTTCTGTTGGAATGGCTCAGGGCCCTTCACTGGCTGGCCACCAGCCATTCCTGAGCTGCCCTCCTCCTCAGCCATTGCCAGCCCTTGCAGCCCGCCTTTCCCTGAGCAGCTCCCCACTCAGTGCCAGGAGAGGCTTTTCCCCCACAGCCGAGGTGACATCCTGCGTGTCTACTCAGAAGTAAGCCCCATTACAGTGGATGAGGCTTACTCCCAGGAAAGAGTGCCTGGGATTGCAGCCTTGGAGCTACTGCTGTGCATGTCTACTCAGTAGTAAACCCCATTACAGTGGATGAGGCTTATTCCCAGGAAAGAGTGCCTGGGATTGCAGCCTTGGAGCCTGCTCTTGTGCATGTCTACTCAGAAGTAATCCCCATTACAGTGGATGAGGCTTACTCCCAGGAAAGAGTGCCTGGGATTGCAGCCTTGGAGCTACTGCTGTGCATGTCTACTCAGTAGTAAACCCCATTACAGTGGATGAGGCTTATTCCCAGGAAAGGATGCCTGGGATTGCAGCCTTGGAGCCTGCTCTTGTGCATGTCTACTCAGAAGTAAGCCCCATTACAGTGGATGAGGCTTACTCTCAGGGAAGAGTGGCTGGGATTGCAGCCTTGGAACCCACTCCTGTGCATGTCTACTCAGAAGTAAGCCCCATTAGAGTCAATGAGGCTTACTCCTAGGAAAGAGTGGCTGGGATTGCAGCCTTAGAGCCCACTTCTGTGGGTGGGGCTTTTTAAAAAAATATATCTTCTTGTTTGAGAAAATGAGCAGTGGCAAGGTCTTGCAGCCACCCCCTCCCTGACAATAGTTCTTTACCCAGCATGTAATTACGTCTGTGGAACTCTTTGCCACAGGAAGCAGTGATGTCAACTTGCCTAGATGCCTTTAAGAAGGGATTGGACAAATTTCTAGAGGAAAACTTCATTAAGGGTTACAAGTAATAGTGGGTAAAAGATGTTAATGTATGAGTTGTTTTTTCTAAACTAAAACCTCAATATTCAGGTTAAATTGCCACGTTGGCACTTTGTGATAAATAAGTGGGTTTTGGGTTGCAGTTTGGGCACTCGGTCTCTAAAAGGTTAGCCATCACTGGCCTAGGATAAGTGCCAGGGTGGCAAAGAGAACAGCCTGAACATATATTTCTCTTGACCAAATTTGATATTAGGAGGCAAACTGAATTCAAACGGGCAACTTTTTTTCTCCGCTAGCCCCCTCCTCCTTATTTACCCAAAGACACCTCATAGAAATTCCCTAAGCCGATGCACTATGCTCACTGCCATTTTATTGCAAAGCACTGGTTCAATCTCGTTTCCTACTCGCAGGGGGGAAAAAAGATCTTTTGTGGATCTTGACTTCAGTCAATGACTCTTTTCTGCTCAAATGCAAATTCTAGATACAAAGTCATTTGCTAATACAGTGTTTTGGCTTTCTTGAGCAACAGTATGACCCAATCAAGCCCTTGGGTTGAGATCCCAACCATTTTCTCATCTCTTAATCCCATTATCTCTTCCCAAATACTGGGAAACAGTGACCCACTCATGAGAACTGGGGATGAGCTCTTAAAGAGTTGTCAGGCATCAAAAGCTCTTATTGGACCAAAGATTTTTAATTCCAAATGAATCCAGAGACTCAAATTTTGCCAGTTAATCTATGGAGAGAAAACCCTATAGGATATCTGGCCAGAGACACCCAAATAACTCATTCTATTTTTGCTAAACTTGGGTGTGGTCCACACACTTTGGTAGTGTATGCACCACACACTATCATCCACCAGCTATCTAAACATCACCTTGCCAATCTCAGCATCTCGGAAGGTAACATGCCCGTTTGACCGTCCATTTACTCTTGTTCTCTTCACCTCTCACCTCCTTCCCTGTGCTTGCCTCCTTTTCCCCTTCTTAAGACTGGATAAACTCCTGCCCAATGCCTGTTTACGTCTTGAAACCTTTTTGAATTGCTTGCTTTTGCCTTTTCCTTCTCATCTGTGTATGAGATGAGATACACATTCCAAATTCATTTGGTTTCTTTTGGAAGCCTACTGAACCTTTGCTCCCTAGTTTCGTGACTCTCTCTCCATCTCTACATGTTCCAAAGAATTATTCCTTCCCTCATGCAGCCCAATGGCAATCGCATTTATTATTAAGAAAGAAACCACTTTTCTCCACCCTCTGTTCCTGGTCTATATGCCAAACCTGCTCTAAATTCTATGTTCTAGCTGTGTGTGTGTTATTTTTTTCAGTCTATCTTTAAGCAGTTATTGGTATGAGCCTGGTAACCAGTCCCAGACTCACTGAGGTAGGGTCCATCAAACAATTCATTAAACAATCCATCTAGTACTCTGGAATAAGACTCTTCAATGTTATTTCTGGGTGAACTCTGACTTTGGAGTTTCAGTATAGTACAGTATAGTGGTGAGCAAGCTTTTCCAATGTGAACAGTAAATTGATTTTTGACTCAAAAATCTTCATTATCTGTGTCTAAATTATAGCAAGGCAAGCAGCAGCCACATCGTCACATCTCAGTTCCTGTTTTTAGTTCCTGTTCCTCCTGTTCCTCTCATTTCCTTTTTCTTCAAGCTTAGTCTATTGCTTCTTCCATCTCCTTGCTCACCCCAAAAACCTTCATTCCCCTTCTAATCCTTCCGCTCTGTAGGTAATCCCCTCATCTCCATATATGCTAATATACTTTCACGAGTGTTTGATGTTCCTCCTAGTCGCTTCCCTGTATCCTCACATTTCCCTGCCCCTTTCAGGAACTTAGGTTTCTCCCCCCTTATTTGGTTATTCATTGTTACCACATGTGGTCAGAAATGTATACATACATACATATGCACACAAGCATGAATGTTCTTGTGGGTCTTTGGGATGTCAGCTTGTAACACTCTAGAGCAGGGGTGACCAAACCCCAGCCCTGGGGCCACTTGCGGCCCTTGAGGACTCCCAATGCGGCCCTCAGGGAGCCCCCAGTCTCCAATGAGCTTTTGGCCCTCTGGAGATTTGCTGGAGCCCACACTGGCCCGACGCAAGTGCTCTCAGCATGAGGGCGACTGTTTGACCTCTTGCATGAGCTGTGGGATGAGGGCTCCCTCCGCTGCTTGCTGTTTCACATCTGTGATACAGTAGTGGCAGCAAAGGAAAGGCCAGCCTTGGTTTGTGCGAGGTCTTTTATAGGCCTTGAGCCATTGCAAGACCTTTATTCATTCACATAAATTCCATCTCTAATATATTCATTTATTTAAATTTATTCAAATTTGAAATGTAAATTAATTCTTTTTTTTTCCTGGCCCCTGACACAGTATCAGAGAGATGATGTGGCCCTCCTGCCAAAAACTTTGGACACCCCTGCTCTAGAGTAAACTGACATTTGCGAAAGATGAGAAAACCTGATGTAGGTGCAAAGACTAATATATATTTGGGCATAAGTGTATAATAGTAAAGAGGGGGAAAACCAAACAAGAATGCAGCCAGAAAAAAACAACATACAGTGTTTTAAAAGGTTATGTGTAACATACATAGTTAAACCTAAAAAACTATCTGTTTCTGGAGAAAGTGAAAATATGGAGAAAAAATTTACAGTTGAAATTAAAATTATGAAGTCAGGTCATTAACATGTGAATGAAAGGGGAAAATATGAGTGAGCAAAGTTTAGTTGACAGTCATCAATGTAGGAATTTTTCATTGCAACTGATTCTTTAAAAAACATTTACTATTTTAAAAATTAGCAAGGTAGTAAGATTGAGACATAGCATCAGTTGACAGGATCGAATATGACACAAATTAATTTTAATCACTAGCAGCTTAAAGTGTTACAGCTCATTCTTGCAGTTGCTAAGCTTTTGGGACAGAGTCTAGGGTTTACCTGGTTTTGATTTGAGAATGTGGAGCCAAAATGATTTTTCGGCTCTGCCTACGAAATTGTTGGCTCTACATAGATATTCGCCTTCATCTTGTTCTGTCACATTGAACAGACTTAGGTTAGCATCGGCTTCAGCGTTTTTACTGATCCAAGACTGCAGAATAGACAGAAACCTGAACTTCAGTAAACCAAAACAACATTCTTCCATCACACTTAGAAAGACAGACAGGATTGCTTTTTTCCCCTTTATTATAGCTTGCATGTTCTTTTAAAGTACAAAGATTACTTCAGGCACATAGATGGACCTGCAGAGGCAAGCAAGCCTTAACCCTGCAAAAACAAAAAGGTATCGGGTTCTGTCAATTAGTCGCGTCCAGTGTTCTAGTTGCATCCTTTTCTTCTGGAGATTTTCTTTTTTAAAAAACCAAAAACAAAACAGAGCCTCTACTTTTGTTCATTTGAAAAGCTGTCATTAGATAAAGCAAACATTTTCATTGTTTTTGGTTTTTATCCAGAACTTACTTGCCCTGACTACTCAAACAATGGCTGGGAGAGTAACAAGGTGTACTGGAAAAACAGTTAGCATTTGCTGGCTCAGATGGTGAATCTGAAAGTCCAGTTACCTGCCAATGTCCCATTAAAGATTTACACTTTTTATACTACCAGGCAGGATTAAATATTCAAGATTTACCACCTAGTCTCCCCTCAAAAATATCTGTCAGCTTGGTATGCAAAAACTTTATGTATGACTTCCTGTAGATGTTGCCCATTTTTTAAGAATGGGCCTTTTTTGTCAATAATGGCAGCTGTGAATATTTCTGGACCATTCTTCAGGTGTCTCAGAAGTACACTTCCGACCTCTAAAGTGTGACAAGATGTTAATTGACCACATAGCTGTGTACCAACCTTAAGGACAGTGACATAAGGAGTCCCATCTGGTCCATATTTACTTCCATTGACCTCTACGTGTTTCAGCCACTGGATATGAGGCTGGGCATCACTGTATACTTTGCAGTGGAATTCAACATCGCTCCCAATGACCACAGTCTGGTTAGCAGGCAATCCTGCTTGGAGAATAGGTCGGTGGGGTGACCTTTCTACATAAGAAGAGAAGAAAAGGATGGACTTATTCTTTACTAGTACTAAATAAGGAAGCTTCTCTATAGGGTGTTTCCAGCTAAAAACCCCAACTATATTAGTCAATGCTACTGGATGAATAAAGTATAGACAGCTAAATGACAGACTCAGGCATACTTTCCGAGAACACTGATGAGGTGATGCTGTTGCTTTGGCAGCAAGGATGACACTGACTTCTTATTCTCCACAGATTCCAATTACAGACTATGTAATAACTACAACAGGAAAACAACTTGGTCTAAGCCAAGAGACATAAGAAAATGACAGGCACACTCCAAAGAAGCATATAATAGTGGAGAGATAAAGCAACAGCTGGTAAGTACGGATGACCTTCCTGACAAGTCTCAGGGAAAGAGAAATTTGTTACATACACCTACAACCTACCCATGTATCCATGAGAGAGAAAGGCAATAAGGGAGGGTAGTGCAGGCAGTACCAAAAAATACAAGTTTTGCCCCAAAGGAACTCAAATTCAGCAGACATAGTACATTGTAGAAATATGGCTAGTGTGCAAATACTGACTTCTCTCTTTCCTTCTTTGCTTCCAAAAAGTTTTTGTTTTTTGTTTTGCTTTAAAGAGTGTGGGAATAGTTCAGGGGGGGCCAACCTCTCAACTTTAGGTCTCCTGCACCTAAAGTGGCTGTTCCTTGGCCCCTGGAGACCAATCCAGTCTCCACTAGCTATAGGGTTCCTTTTTCTTTAGGGTTCCTGGACCTTTAACAGTTGTGCAGAAAAGAGAATTTCAGCAGGTGCAGCTTGTTATTTATGAGATGACAAGCTGCATCTACTGAAATTTCCTCTTCTGCACATTTGTTAAAGGTCCAGGAACCCTAAAGTTGAAAGGCCACCCTGGAATAGATAAAAGAAGATATACAGCTAATGGAGACTGGATTGGTGGGCTGCAAGAGCAGGAGACAAGGAACAGATGCTATTGAGATGTGGTAAGGCATTAACAGCACCTAGTACAGATATAGCACCATTCTTCTGGCTTTGGAAGTCTGACCAGACACTGCCCACGTGGATTTAGGTTTTTCCCTATAATAGGCAGAGATCTGCTTTACATAACAGAACACAAAAATGAGTGCCTGTTCCTCAGCCAGAGCAAAGATCTTTAGGAATGCCATTCCAATTGCCACAAATCATGCTTCGTAGATACTCCCAAGGACACTTGGGTTAGATAGTGTAGGGGTTTTGAAAATTACTTATGTGGTTCATTTTCAAAAACCTGGGGATATCTGAGCTGAGCTAACATTACCCTCAATGGTCCCAAGAAGGCCAGTAATAGGGACTGCAGACATCTGTTTTGACAGGTCTTGCAAAAACCCCTCTATATAAGTCAAGGCCTGGTCTAAATGATCTAAACCAGCTCTACCTCACACCCACAGCTGCCTTATGAACAGTGATGCAAACAGGGAATTAAAGAACACTCACCAAGAACATCCAGCTGGTATGTGTGCCAAATGACACCATGTTGGTTCTGCACTACGCAGGTGTAGTTGCCTCGATCTGATGGAACCACGCTCTCCATGACAAGGCTCCACTGCTGATGCCGTAACTGCAAATGGAAATAGAGAATAATCAGAAGTTGATCTTGTTTGTAGGCCTCATCTCAGAAAAACAAACAGCGACATGAAAGTTGAAAAAGTAACATTACTTTGAATTCTAATATCTTCAAATGAAGAAGCACAAAGTAGCAATATTGAAGGTGTTACAGGAAGAAGCAGCATGGCAATCTTGTTTGGACCACTCACTTTCATAAGTGATCAGAGCAGGATCACTCAACCAAAAAGGCAAAATAACAGCAGAGGAGCAGCAATCTCTCCACACCTCTTATATAAGGCTCCACTGTCTTCCAGCCACTTCTTCAAACACAAAGCATGACCTGGGTAGGTCATGCTGTAAGCTGAGTCTTCTTCCAAATTGCAACATGCTTTGCCAGCTTGTATGTTTGAACAAAAGGCTAGGCAGGAAGGAACAGGAGCTCAAAGTAAGGACAGGGTCCCTTCCTTTCCTCCCATCTCTCCCTCATCCCAGCCTCGTTAAGTGGCTGGACAGACAAGGAAGAGGTAGTGGTAAATACAAGAAAAGAAAAAAGGGGGTGCCACTGCCTGAAGGAGAAGAGGCAGCAGGGCTGGCACACCATCGTACAAGGTCAAATTCAGACATCATTTCCCCCTGGACCAGGCCTGCTATTGCCTCTTTATGAATGCCTGGCCAGGGAATCAGGGTGTCATTTTTAAGTTATTCATATAACTACACTCATAACTCCAAACTTAATGTCTAGCAGTTGTGAAAGAATATTGTTAATTTTACCCATCGGTGTGAAATAAATTCACACTGATTTTTGTGGCAAATGCATCGGCCTAGAGAGGTGAAGGAAAATGGACTGAAGTGCAGTGTTAGTCGACTGGGGTGTCTTACTTTGATGCCCCCAATCCGGTGCTCTCCCTTGAACTCTTTGCCATTTTTCAGCCAGTATATGGAAGGTGAGGGATTGCCAGCAGCAGGGCAGCGAAAACGAACAGTGTTTGCAGCAGGCACAGCCAGAAGCTTCCTTTCCATTCTCTCACGGCGGGTCCAGTAAGGAGCAACTGTAGACAAAAAACACAAAGAGCAATTGAGGAAGCACGCTATGTCAGCTGGCATGCAGCAGAGTCATCTGTTATGTGGCATGGCAGCTAAAGTGCTAAAATGACTTTAAGCAAAATCACTGTCAGCTAAAATGATTCCCACAAATAAATACAAAGGTAATTGCATTTCATTATTACTTTAAGTGGTTTGTGAACGAGTCCTTTTCTCAGAAATACCAATGCAGCCAGCACAATGAAATCAGGCAGTCCCTACAAGTTGGTATCAAAAATAAAGACTGTCTGAGTGCACATGTGCTATTTTCAGTGCAGCACTGTGCTTAGCCACCAAGAACTTCAGAGACCAGAAATGAGTTACAAAGGAAGAGAGGAGCCAGTGGGCAAGCAACAAGCAGCAGCAAAATGTTCCACTTCAAAGAGTACTTTGGAGCAGGTCCTGCAGAATGCTAAAACCAAAATGCCAATACAGGAAGTACTTCAAATAACTTCCTAGCGATGAAAGAAAGCATGTGGGCCCATTCCTATAATCGGTGTGCTGCGTCTGTGCCAATCATTCTAGCCTACATTAACAGCAAAGTCATGTGTTTGGCACATTATTCAGCATGCAAACCAATTCATTTATAGTGTCCCAAGTAATCCTAGCTCAGATATGCAAAACTCAACTGGGTCTCCATATTTTACTTAGCTTAAAGAATAAGCTACTTCAGTTGTAAAGATCCATGCTACTTTTGAACACAAAAGTTTTGAAGTACCAACATTTGTACAAGTTTTCCATAATCTGCTTTAAGCAGACAGCGGTATTTCTTCACAATGCTATGAATGTTACATAAAGACTCCAAATTAAGGCGATCGAAGGAGAAAATACATTGTATGGTATGATTAAAAAATCTTCTACAATGTAGTTTCTATTTAAGGAAACATATCCATTTGCACAATCCAAAGCTATCAACCATGGCACCTTTCAAAGGCAACCAGAGTCTCACAGCAGGCTGAATTTATTCACAACAGTGGGGTAGTTTATAATAAATCAGGATGAATGGGGATGTCCACCACATGGAGTTTATGACTGGAAAAATTCATAGGCTCCACTTCTATAAAGGGGTAAAAAGCAAATCAATTTCTGAACTCTTTTTGCAGTCCCAGAAACTCATTAAAGTTCTGAAGCACCTTAATGACCCACAGCTCACAAAAACCTTAAGTATGTGATGTTCACAGTGCTCATCAATGGCTGATTTGCAGAGCTTCTTTTCTCCTTACATCCAAGCAGCCATGCTAGAGCAAACTGAGGTCCCCACAGAACTTCTCCGACACCAGGACTATCTGCCACTGACTCTGGTACTAACTGAAGCAAAGAACCTTCAGAATCTTCCCTTCTGAAAGTGCTGAAGGGCAGTGACAGTGAGCAGTCCTAGGTCAAGAGAAGACTTAGCTTGCTCTAACATGGCCAGTCAGAGGCTAGAAGGAAGGAAACTGCTGGGTCCCAGTATCTGAAGGAAAACTGCCCTGGTCAACTTAAAGGGTTCTTCAGCAGTTGAATGGCAAAGTACTTGAACCCCACAGCTTCTTTCCTTCTTTTAGTCTTAAGAGTGTGCTGGACATGACTGAGAAAGCTGCTGATGAAGCTGAGGGCAGCACACAAGAGCCAAGAGCAGACTTGAATGAAGCGATTTTAAATACGACATTAAGACCCACTGAGCTCAATGGGATTTACTCCTAGTAAGAGTTTAATTCTAAGCAGATTTTACAGACTTACATTTTGAGAACTAGACCTTAAGACCTGTGAAGAATTTTAATGAAATAAAAAAATCAATTTCTATGCTGCCCCCCAATATCAACCACAATAAAAAATATAAAGTATCAGAGTGCCAAAATTAAAACCTTTTATATCTCATTCCCCCCAGCTTCTAAATCCAGGCGTGTGCTTCTTAGAAATGTTGAAACACAGTTCCAGTTAGAAAGTTATATACTCAAATCTTTCCTGCAAATTATAGTTCTCCCTAAGTTCATTTTATCATTGATTAGATGTTTTTATTGTATTTTGCCTTTGGGTCACATTAGGGTCCCTTCAAGATGGCTAGCAATTTTAAAAATACACAATATAATAAAAGTAAATTTAAAAAATAACCAGAAGATCAACCAAAAGTCATCACAACAGTGAGGGACAAAAAAAGCTGACTTCTGATTTTTTAGTGTGATTATTCAAGTCCAAGAATAAGAAACTGTTGCTTCAAAGGACTAAATACCAGCACTAAAAATATCAAGGACTTACCAGTCCCTGACCTTACTCCCCCGCAATTCCACTTGCCTAGTTCAAAAGATAAACAGTCTGTTTTTCATACAATTCAACATGACTTGAATGTTGGGATTTTTTAAAATGCAGCAACCAGAGGATCAATGAACTCTGAGGAGTTTGCATAAAGGTTCCAATTCAGTAGTAAGCTCTGGGAGGAATTGGCAAGTCTGGCACATGCCCTAATCCAGACCATTAGCAATTACATGGAAAGGAAGGACCATCAGGCTCACTATAAAAGCCTGTTCCTGGCTGTACTGGTGTAACATCTCTGTGAAGAAGCACCTCACAGCCTTGTTGGTTCCAGCTCCAGCTGCATTGCTGAACTCAGCCTATTAAGCCTGTGCTCCTGCTGCCTATAACCCCTTTCCATCTTTCAAAGGTGACAGAAATGGACACTCTAAGGGTCTAAAAGCACATGTTAAGCTATTTCTGCCCAACGTTGCATATATGCAACAGGGACGAAATGGGTACATCTGTGGGCCAGGCAAAAATGGGTTAAACAGATAATAATGTACGATCAGGTGAATCAAACACAAGACACTGACATGTGGCAATGAACTTCTGAAAAAAAAATAACATCACATGCTAAGGCAGTTTTCAGCCTTGTGTGGGACTACTTTGCTTTCACGCATCCTTCCTGAGAAGGAAGGAACTGCTCACAGCTCTGGAAAAGAATCTGGTTATAATCCAAAAGCTAAAAACAAAACCACACACACAGCACCAGGCCTAATGTCTGCAGAATCCACTTTCAATTAAATTCATGTTACAATAAATATGTTATTCTAGGTGCGTTAATTGCCACTATAATTCTGATCACCAGTGGCAAGAAAGAATTACCTCAATGTGACACCGTTAAGGAGACGTCACAAAAGTTATTTTTGTATCTTTCAAACCACAAATGACTACCACTGGTACATGTTAGTAAGCAGAAAGGCAAATAAAAAGGGTTTGTAGGCTTATTTGTAAGGCTGAAATCTCTTCAGGCATTTGGTGTGCCTGCTAAGCCTCCAATTCTATCTTGCTTTTTGACCATTTTAAGCAACTCACTCACCCATTTAATACAGACAATCCATGTTCATGTGTAATTAAGGGCCAAAGTACACATAAGGAAACATTTTTTTTATTTTTCTGTTTTGAGACTTACAACAGCACACAGGGAAATCATGGCAGGGGACTGTGATACTTCTTCCCCGCTGTAGCTTTGGTTGGGTTTGCGCCCCTCCTTGTAAGCTATTTCCAGAAGGAACAAAACTTTCCTAAGCTTTTCTCCTTCCAGAAATAGCACAGGGGAGGGGCGCAATCCTGATTGAAACCACAACAGGGGGAAGTATCAAAGCCTTCCTACCCCCACCCTGGTTTCACTGTGCTCTGTTGTGCAGTACTTTAAATCAGCCAAAACATGTGTTTCTCCTAATATGTAGTTTCTCCAGTTTACAAATGCTTCCCTGCAATTGTATTCTGAAAAAAAAATTCCCTGCATACATCTCAATCTCTGCTTGAGATTTATGAATTCTGATACTTTTGAAGCTCAATCTGTCCTCCCCCCCCCTTTTCTTTAAAGAAAAAACCTTGAATCTGCCTCTTCACTTATGCACCTAGAAATGTGGATGCTTGTTCCAAATGTTTCTGGATGCGTTTGAAAGACCCTCCTGTGAAAGGCTGGCACTTGAGCATAGCACAGTGAGGGGAATGATACAGTCTCCAAAACACTGAAAAAGGAGTGGAAAGTAAAGATTTCTCTTAGCTGTAAGACTTCCTAGTCATGAGCAACACAATATCCTCAGTGACTGAGCAGTCCCCTCTCAGAGATGACAGGAGGTAAGAACACAGCAAGGCCCTTCCTTCCTACAAGTCAGTCAGTGACAACCAGAAGAAAACATCTGGACAGTAAACAGAAGAGATGTCTTCAGATGAACTTTTAACTAAATGTTTTCCACAAGAAGTGGTTGGAAAACATCACTGAGAGGGAGGTACATTTTTCAACACTGCCAAATCTTTCTTACAAGTACAGAACAAGACACAACACCAGTGTAGTTAATATTGAAAAGCAACAAGCTGAAAATCACTGGTCAGTCTTATCTGCACTGGTGCAAACCCTACTGATTCCAACAGTCTCTAGGCTTTCCCCCAAATCTCGCACATTTACCTCTATCTTCAGATGTATCATCATCATCTTCATCATCACCTGAAGATGGAGAATCTTGAAAAAAAGGTGGGGAGAAACATAAATTACTTTGTGAACATGAAATACTTCATTAAGTTTCTAACATTAAATATTAACTGGTACAGAGTTCAGTGAATATCCCAATAAAGCAGCAAACTTCTGAATGCAATTTGCTTTTTTGTATTCTCATACAGACATAAAAAAGGTACCCGTGGATAAAAAAGTGGATCCACATAAAAAAGTGGATACTACTGTACAAGGCTAAACTAAGCTCAGAGTCTCCAACTATGGCAAATACATGATCTTCAGAAGAAAGGAGATGAAAAAATCACAGAGATGTGATCAGTTGTTGTCTAGTGTCAACTTCAGGAAGTTAAAAAAGGCAAACGTACCTTTGGTACATTTCAGGTTGTTTCAAGAAACCATTGTAAAATGCCTAGATAAAGTGCACAAGGACATTGGGATTAAATCTATGTTTCTCAGTGGCTACCATGGATCCCTAACTTAGATTTCTACTGTCTAAGGATGCTATCCTTCAATAGTTACTTATGCCCATTTCCTTGCATAACAAAGTTGTTTTATAGCACATGGTGTGCAAAAAAACACTTTTAGAACAACTCCATTTCCTGGTTGTTTACTCTTTGTCATTACTGTCACCTTTTCCAATCTCATTTAATGAGGGAGGGGCTTTGGAGGCAGGCAGGTGGTTTGCTTAACTGATGCTTCTTTAAACAACCCACTATTAAACTAGCATCTCTGGTCCCTTGTGGAGATGCCTATTAACAGAATTTGCCACTTAAATGCTGGATAACATAACTTTTACTGTACTGTATACAACTTCTATCATGTATAAAGATGTACCAGTTTCTTCTTTTACTGATAACATTCATTATCAGAGTCTTCTGAGCACTCCAAAAACCCATGTGAAAGTTTTCTTTGCTAGCAGTTCCAAAAATTCCCTGTTCAGAGAGCCAAAGCACTACAATAAAGATACTTCCTTATTCGGGTACAGTATTCCTTTAGCATAAAACAGAAGTGGGAAAACCCAATGAAACCCTACTTCCACTGCAGAAATAACCCATACAAAGATTCAAATATTTGGGTATAAGGAAAATTAGAACTTTCTGGTGAAATTCTGGTGAATAAGAGAAAAACAAAAATGGAGTAGGTATGTAGCCTGAAGAAGTGGTGAAATATTCAGATATGTGAATTAGTTAATACCCTCAGAAACTCTGCAACAGAGTCACATCAAGATCATGAGGCAATATTTACAATAATGGATTAAAGAAGCAGTGAAAAATACGTTTTAACACACAAATGTAAGCTACAAAAAAATAAAAACACCTCTGAATTCTCCTCAGTTTAAAGTTTCATTCAACAATTAAAAAGGTACTAAGCAAATACCCAGCTCCAATACAAGGGCTCTCCTCAGTTCTCCACAGCAAATTCATTGCAGAATCATTCACTGATGCAATAGGTGAGAAAAAAAGTCAAATATGCCTCCTCATTGTACGACAGGACACTCACTTGGGTGCGCACACCCTTCCCTACCCTTATATACCCATCTCTTCTTTTAGAGAGACATGTGGTACAGTAGTGGTAGCAGCTTTTCAAAAAGGATATTTCTCGGCCCTGCTACCTAAAGTTTTATTTTACTTAGTATTAATCCTGGGACCTACCATTTGCAAAACATGCACTTTTATCAGCAATGAATGGCTTCTCTTCTTATGGCAATGGACAATTCGGACACTTGGAGCCCGAGTCACACATTAACACCACAGGAATGGCTTCTGTCACTAGTAACAGGCTTCTGTTACTGGTAATGAAGAGTCATGTGGATTGATAAAGTTAAAAAACCAACAGACTATGTGAATTGGGAAAGGTATGTCCCCTGGTGAGATTAAGGGTATGCCCTACATTTACCTCAGAAATCCCTCTGCCCCTCTAAATGTCTGATTTTCTTTTTCAAGCAACATAATGTGTATTTTCCGGCAAATCTGTAGCCCTGTTCAGGTGTTCACCCCTGCAAAGGGATCCTTCAAAATGGTCTACAGTCATAGAGAGAAATTCTCTCCACATTCAGACAAAATGCAGACTGTGGGGAGGGTAAGGCTAAGTGGAATGTCATTAGCAAAAATTGGGATAGCACATTCTTCTCCAGAGTCCCTCACATGCTCCTCCTCTACAGCATAGGAACAAGCAAACAGGGTATTGTGTTTTTTGTGCTTTGATTTGACATCTAATTCATATGCGCACTGGTCTACCCCGTATACTTCCCTTTTAGCAGGGCCCACAAATTTTATGAGCTGGTGAAATAGCAAACTGGTGGCAAACATTTTCTCCGGTTCCAGTGCATATGCTCAGTGTGCATACATCAGCATGTTTCCTGACTGAACCAGGTACATTAAATTGCATCCACCAGAAAAAAAAAAAATTATTGTCCTTGATAATGTAAGTCCCAAGACAGGTGCATATAGCCTTGAGAAGCAAATTTGTTGTGGATCTGTAGTTATCCAGTCTAGGGGTTTGGCATTCTCCAAAAAATAATTGAGCCCTGAAGTGATCTATTCTTCCTGTTTCCAGGAGAAGTCATCTATGCAGCATGCCAACAATTACAAAGCCACCCACCTCTTCACCAGTCTATGGAAAGTGGACTGGCTGACCACTGTAGCAATCATTAAGCCACTCTCAATAGCACTTAAGTCTAAAAAACCAAAACAGACTGACAGCTATCTTTTTAAAGTTGCTGGGCAAACATTTAAATGGTTAAACATGCCAAGTGTCAGGGAGGGAAGAAGGTACCTGGTGGAAAAATCATGCTAGAGCAGTGGTTTTCAACAGGTTTGTTGCAAATGTGTCTCAGGTGTTCTGCAGAGCAAAGAGATAGACAGCAGTGGAACGGCGCAAGAAGTGACTGCCTGGAGCCTCATGGGGTAGCAAAGTAAACCAAATGGCCAGTGAAGGGGCCGGAAGCGGATGCTTTGTGAATCAAGCTGTGGTGCACTTAAAAGAAGTGTCTGGAAGCTGCTGCTCTAAGGCTCATGTGGAGCCCATGGAAGAAGCAGCCAGAATCTTTGAGCCTCAAATTGGACCTAGTGCTGTGTTTGGCACATACCGGCTTCCCATTCCTACTCTCTTCGCCAGAAGAAGTGCAGTTCTTGTAACAATATCCTGAGACCTGAGAACAGAACGTCTGGTGCCCTGAGTGTGCAGTGGATTTGAGTGAATCACATCCCTGAGGGGACCTCTGAGTTTATTAGACATAGATAGATTTGTAATTAAAAAATAGAAGTTAGATTATGACAATGAATCATTAAATGTAATGTAATTAAATGATTCATTGCCATGTAATTGGCAATAATAATGTATGTAATTGTATTAAATTAATTTAATTAATCAATAATGTAATTGTATTAAATTTAATAGTACAGGAGGGCCCCTGTATCCACAGATCCCATATTTGCAGATTCACTTATCAGCGGAGAGGGTCCATGCACCCCCTCTGGCATGCTCCCTCTGGAGGCAAGGGGAGCCCTGGAGGGTCCTCTGAGCACAGCAGGGGCTGCAGACGGATGTCCGCGGCCTCTGCCAGGCTCAGACTGGGTCCAACAATTTAAAAAATGCTACTTCTGGCTTCACAGAGAAACCAGAAGTGATGTTTTTAAAGTCTTATAAGGAGTTGGGAGGCCCGAGGAAGCCCAGGAAGGCTTCCCTGGGCCTCCTAATGCCTTATAAGGCATTAAAAATCACTACTGGTTTCATGGAGAAACCAGAAGTAGCTTTTTTTCTCTTTTTTTTAACTGTCTTGCTCAGTTAAAGGGGAGCACAGCTCTCTTCTGGAGGGTGGGGGTCATTTCTTGGTATCTGTGGTTGCAGTCAACCACGGGGGGGGGGGTCTGGAACAGAATCCCCGGGGATACCGTGGCATGCCTGTATTATTAATTGTAAAGAAATAATTTAACGTAAAAAAAAACAAACTGATGGTATGCGTGCCTTGACAATTTTACCACCTTGTCAGTATGCTGTGAACAGTGGCACAGCTAAGGGAGTGCAGGGGGGTAGCAACTGCACCAGACAAAAAGCTTTAGAGAAACAACAAGCTGAGCTTGACATTAGTAGCCAAAATTGTGAAAACTTTGGTATGTACAAATAATACCATTTATGTTATATATCACTGGAAAGGTAATTTAATGCAGAATGCAATGAAATAAAATGCACTGTAATACTTTATTCTATCAAAAGTTATGGCCAATTAACCAGAAAATAAAAATGCAACTGTCTTATGGAACAAAAAGTGGATTTCTTTAATTCTAGACTGACCTATGAGACACTGTTCTGAGAGCCAATGAGATGTTATTATGACACAGCAGGGAACCAATAAGGTGTTAATATGAGTCAGCTCTCATTTCCATGTATCATACCTCTGCTAACTGGGTAGAGGCACTTTTCAAGTGGTACTCCTCTTATATTTATCAGGGGGAGAATAACTGTACCTCTTCACCCTAGTATAGTGTCTATAACCAATGAGGGGCACACTTTATTTATTTACTTAAATTTTGCGGGCAGTGGTTCGCCCCCTCCTGAAGAAGCCCTCCCTGGATTCCACTGTGTTGGATAACTACCGGCCAGTCTCCAACATCCCGTTTCTGGGCAAGGTAATTGAGCGGGTGGTGGCGTCCCAACTCCAGAGGGTCTTGGATGAAGCGGATTATCTGGATCCTTTTCAATCTGGCTTCAGGCCGGGCTTTGGGACGGAAACCGCCTTGGTCGCCTTGGTGGATGACCTACGCCGGGGACTGGACAGGGGGAGTGCGTCCCTGTTGGTCCTGCTGGACCTCTCGGCGGCTTTCGATACCATCGACCATGGTATCCTTCTGGGCGGATTGGCCGAGTTGGGAGCTGGAGGCACTGTTTTGCGGTGGTTCCGCTCCTACTTGGAGGGTCGGTCCCAGATGGTGGTGCTGGGGGATGCCTGTTCGACACCCTGGCCCTTGAGATGCGGGGTGCCACAGGGCTCAATTCTGTCCCCCATGCTATTTAACATCTACATGAAACCGCTGGGAGAGGTCATCCGGGGGTTTGGAGTGGGGTGCCATCAATATGCCGATGACACCCAGCTCTATCTCTCCTTTCCTCCAGACTCCAGGGTGGCGGTTGAGGGCCTGGAGCGCTGTCTGGAGGCAGTGAGGATCTGGATGGGGGCTAACAAGCTGAAATTAAATCCGGATAAGACAGAGGCTCTCCTGGTTCGGAAATCCTCGATGCAGGTGCTGGACTATCGGCTTGCGCTGAATGGGGTTGCACTCCCTCTGAAGGAGCAGGTCCGCAGCTTGGGGGTCCACCTGGACTCACAGCTGCTCCTGGATTCCCAGGTGGCGGCTGTGGCTAGGGGGGCCTTCGCTCAGCTTCGGCTGGTGCGCCAGCTGCGGCCGTACTTGGATTGTGCAGACCTGGCCACCGTGATCCATGCCTCTGTGACATCGAGATTAGATTACTGTAAGGCGCTCTATGTGGGGCTGCCCTTGAAGACGGTTCGGAAACTGCAACTAGTGCAGAATGCGGCGGCCCGTGTGGTTACTGGAGGTAGGCGGTTCGACTCTGTCGGTCCGCTTCTCCAGCGGCTGCATTGGCTGCCCATTCGTTTCCGGGTCTAATTCAAGGTGCTGGTATTGACCTTTAAAGCCCTATACTGCTCTGGACCAGGGTATCTTAGAGATCGCCTGCTCCCGTACAATCCGGCTCGTCCTCTTAGGTCATCAGAGAAGGCCTTTTTACAAGTGCCGCTGCCTAGGGAGGTACGTGGGGCGGCTGCAAGAAATAGGGCCTTCTCAGTAGTGGCACCAACGCTATGGAACTCCCTTCCCCCTGACTTAAGAATGGCTCCCTCTCTTGAGACCTTTCGGCGAGGCCTGAAGACCCTTCTGTTTAAACAGGCCTTCTGAGTCCTCGGCCTTTTAACATCTTTTTAACATCTTTTAATATTTTTTACAGGCCTGATTCTTTTATGACTTGCTGCTGCTCTATGCTCTTTTTTACCTATTTTTTTTACTCTGATTGCTGTTTTTTTATGATGTGTTAATATGTTTTTATTTGTTTTTAAATTATGTTTTTATATGTTGTAAGCCGCCTTGAGTCCCTTTGGGGAGAAAGGTGGGATAAAAACAAAGTTATTATTATTATTATTATTATTATTATTATTAATAAATTTTGCAATGGGGGGGCAAGCAAATCTTCTTTGACCCCCAGGTAGCAAATAGATGCCTTAGCTATGCCACTGGCTGTGGGGAGGTGGCAGAGCAAGTGGTGGCAAGCTGCTGGGGGGAGAGGGTGGGTTTTCACTTTTTTAAAAGCCTGAGCATGATGTCACTTCCAGTTGTGACATCACTTCTGAAGCATTATTTTGAGCTCGGCATTGGGCTACACGATCATTAGCTATGCCACTGATTATGAGCTGAAAATTGCTGTGCTAGCATCAGAGCCTGTACCATTTGCATGTCAGCAAGAGAAACAAAAATAGAGGGAATTGACAACAGAAAAAGACGGGTTCCTGGAAGAAGGCAAAAGTGTCTTGAGTCTATGTACGATGATGAATCCCTACTGAACAATCTTTTTACACTCGTTCCATTTCATGCCAACAGTTTTAATTTCTAATTTTTTAAATATTGAATTGGTAAATTTAGGAAACTTATTTCACAATTTGAAGCTGTTGCACAATTTCAATTTTCCCCAATTCTGAACCAAGAGTTTTTTTAAAAATGAATCTTTGCCAATGCCCAGTCCAAAAGTAGTTGTGCTCAGAAAATTAATCAGCACTGTCCTATTTGGCAAGATCAAACACAGCATTAGAAGTTCTTGTTGCCAAGGGCCAGGCACATGAAATTTCAGCAGGACTGCTAATGAAAATACAAGAAGGGTCATGTTTACTGCTCCAGTATAGCTACCGGAACTCAGTAATTTCAGTCTGTTGTAACATGAAAACTTTAGGTATTTTTGCCATGGCATATCTGAATCTTTTCTTCTTCAGTTATGAAGTTCTTCAAATTTAGATTTCCCTAGAAACCACAACTGAACACAACATTCCAGGTGAGGGTGTGGCAATGAAAACATAATATGCAACAATATATTATTTTCAGTTCTCCTACCTCCCCTTTCTTTTACAATGCATAATGGAACTGCCACTATACAGAGAAAATATGTTTCCAATGAGCTTTTTATTTAAAATTAAGAATTAGTTTTGGGCATGTAACTTGTCAGAAAAGATTTGGTAACCTGACTAATCAATTATTGGTCAAATAATTTCTAAGCATTCACTTTGCTCTAATAAAGACACTCTTATCATCAACTGGATGGATACTTATGTTATGAAAACAAAATTTGTTAATTTCATTGTTTCTCAGAAACAGTTAGCTTGATTTCTATAAACATGAAAGGTTCATCGAATGATTTTTCTTTGGTTTTTTAAGCTGGAACAACAGGGTTAGGTTACAATTTGAAAATTGGGAAAAAATGAAACTAGTACAGAAATAAAGTAAAGTAATAGCAACTATCAGAAAAGCAAAGCTAGTATCAGTATAACAGCCAAACTGGCCACAGGCAAATTCTTCAGGCATTCTAGGTATCAACCGTTTTTCACCTTCTTCAGTGACATTTCCCAGATCAGACAGGAAAGCAAAGGAAATAAATGTCAGTTCCAGAACCGAGCAAGCTAAGACAAAAATGAAGGGAGAAAGCAGACAGGGAGAGCCGCATTCTGGTACAATGCTCTGCACTAAATGCAATTCTACTTTTGAGCACCAATGTAAAAGAGAGACAAGGGCATGGGGAAGTCCCAGACCTCACAAGGAATTGGGGAGAGGCTCAGTACAGGTCAGAGCAATGCCTGCTCGTCTTTGGAGTCAGAAGATGGTTGGAGAGTTTTCCTTCTCCAGAGTGAGAGGTTGGCTGCATGAGGAATGGTGTTGTAGCAGAACAGAACCGCTGTAGTAACTTGCAGGTAGGTTCCGAATGGTTGTATACATTCCTGGAAGAAGTTATCCCAGGCAACATGTGCCCAGAGCCCCCAATGACCATCCTGCTGAGTTTGCAAGATCACAACTTCCTGTCTTGCTTCAAATAAGATTCCTTGTGCTGTTCAAGGGCTCCAAGAAAGTAAGTAGGGGGCGGGAAGAAGGGTGAGTGGGTGTGGGGAAAGGCTTGTGGAACAAGGTACCCACTACATCTGCTTTCCACATGTACATTCCCACCCTCCAGTTTCTAATCCAATGCTTTTCAACCAGTACCACTAGCAGAACTTCACACTGTGGCAGGATGATCCTTGGTTCTACTGCCATGATGTAGACCATAGACACTGTCACACCTAGGCCAACCTCCCTGCAAGTAGAATTAGCTAAGGTGGTGGCATGTCAGTAGAGAAGATATAGCTGTGCCGCTGCATGGCCCTTCCAAGGAGATATGCAGTTCAGGGGAGAAGGGTGCAAAGCCTGAAATCCCTGTTCAAATGAATCCACAGGCCGTACTTTCACTTTTGTGCAAAACTGGAAATAGGAATTGGAGAACACACACAAAAAAGTCAGGATTGCCTATCACGTGGACAGGTTATGGCCAATTCCATTCCAAGTCAGAAATAATACCACAAACCAAGTCTAAACAAAAGAGAATTCACAAAACACTAGTATGCAAAAATTTAACTGTGTTCTAAGGATTCTCTGTTATAGCCAAGTGAACAACTGCTGGCAATTCCTGGGAGACAAGCTTGTATAGAAGTGAAGAGTCTTCAGCTTCTTTGTATTGAATACTTTCAAATTCAGGTCTTAAATTTAGGAAGTTATAACCTAAGTAAACAGAAGTTATAAAAACTTCACTTAACATGAACTAATTATACACCAAAATTCTATTGATCAATATCATACAGTAGCTGTCTATTCAAGAGTTACCCAATTTTCAGATCAGGTTAGAAACTGATCAGGTTTCTAACAGGTGTCAAAGCGACAATACCCATTTTGATTTGGGGACAAGATGCACATATGAATTCCAACGATTGTGGAAAGCTGACAAAAAGCAAAGATAACAGAATTAACTTTTTACTCACGCGCACCTGTCACTCGTACTGTAAAGTTCCTGAGAATTTCCACTGAGTGCCTCGGCTTACAGCTATATAGGCCAGAGTCCTCATAGGATACGTTGATGATCTTCAACATTTTTGGCCCAATATGCGTTCGGTTAGTAGGTGAAATCCCAATGCCATCTTTATACCAGAAGACAGACATAGAAGAACCAGGAGTATTACAGGGAAGCTCGATGGTATCGCCACTTCCAAACACCAGTTCTTCAAGGAAAGCAGTTTCTTCTTTCTTTAAATAATCTATGAGGGAAAAGTAAATTGAGAAAATGTCAGCAAATTTTTGATTATTCAGAATATACTGGAAAGATGCTTACCAAATGGTAGGAATGTATATGAGAATACAGTCATAATGACAGTATACAGATGAATGGATGGGTACCAATCTCCACTCCCTTGCCTGTTCCTAGTGGCTTTTGATAAACTTCTTCTGTAGCTACTACTTCCTCCTATGCTTCTTTCCCTCAGCGCATCATGTGGATTGTTTCACTCCTTGAAGAACCTGCCACCTCCTCTGCTTGTCTTTATTGTGTGCATTCTATGTTCTCCACTGCTTCCATTTCCTGGAAATTGTTTTATGCCAATAAAGGTCTTACGGCCCAATTCTGAGCTGCACTGGGCTGCAGCGGCACCGAAAATAGCTGTCGCTGCATCCAGTACGGTCCAGGCAGATGCCACTGCCTCCTCTGGAGAAGGAGACTTTTGTCCCCTTCCCTTGGGCAAACCGAGTAGCCCCACAATGAGGATACTCGATTCTACAGCGAACCTGAAGGTCAGTGTTGAAAGAAGAGCCTTTGTGTTGGGCAGCCAGCCCAACATGGAGGTTTTGCTCCACCAGTCCCGCCTCCCTCCCTCCCCCTGGAAGACCTCCTCCCCGCCTCCGGCCATGCCCCCACCTACTTCTCCACTGCACAGTGGTTCGCACGACTGGTGCTCCACCAGTGCTAGCCCAGCACTGGCTAGCATTGGGTTTGCACTGTCAGAGCACCAGTGCTAGGGCCCACAAATGTGCCTTATGGCACATTTGCAACAGCGTGAGCCTGCGCGTCCTGAACAGGATTGGGCCCTCAATCAAATCTGCCACCTCCATTCCTTTTCCCTTTATTTGCTCTGGAAAAACTTTCCTGTTTTCCTTCCTTTATACTACTTCCTCTATCCCTCCATTCTCTTGGCATCCATCTGCTGCCTAACCTGCCAATAATGTTTTCAGTGCAGGGGCCAACTTCTGGTGCAAGCAAATTAATAACATGGCTCTGAAAATGCAGAAGCTGTATTTCCATCATGATTGAGGTGTGGTAAGACTACTTCCATCCGTTTTAGATTAATGAGCAGCACATCCATAATGAATTGCAAAGTTCACAATCAAACTTGAACATCTCTTTATACAGTGGTACCTCGCATAACGAATGCCTCGTGCACTGAAAAACTCGCAGAACGAAAGCGTTTTGTGATTTTTGGTGACTCGCACAACGAATTTTTATGACCCATGCTTCGCAAGACGAATTTTTTTTTTTGGTTTGTTTTAAGGGGGGGGATCTTCATGCCAGTTTATGCTCACATTTACCCTAAGGAAGGGGGAGGATCGTCATGCCAGTTTATGCAGTTCACCCTAAGGAAGGATGATGAGTTCTTGGGGTTTCCTCGCGCAGCAGCGGGTCAGTCAGCATCCCTCCCTCCCTCTCACACACACACTTACGCTCTCTTCACCACCCCTCCCTCCCTCCCTCCCTCCCTCGGCCAGGCTCCTGTGTGCCTGTCAGGGGTTGCACGTTCTTGCTCCCGCCCGTTTCTGTGCCCCCCGCAAGCCTGGAACATCACAGCCCTCTCTCTCCCCAAGCCTGGAGCATTGCAGCCTCTCTCCCCCCCCCCAAGCCTGGAGCATCAAAACTTCTCTGCAACACAAACACTTTCCCCCTCTCTCACACGCACAGGCTGCCCCCTTCTCTTACACACACAGATGCTCTGCCCCCCCCACACTCACACAGCAGGGGAGGGGTGCCTTCACTCACCTCATCCAGCATCTGAATATAAGTCCCCCCCAGCAACCTGCCATTGCAGCCTCCCCCCCCAAAAGCCTGATCCCATTCACCCTAATAAGGGGGATCTTCATGTCAGTTTATGATCCCATCCACCCTAGTAAGGGGAGGATCTTCATGTCAGTTTATGTAAGTAAGTCCCATTGTGCTTGCTCCCAGGAAAGTGTGCACAGGATTACAGCCTTCAAACTCCCCACTCAGCATCCCCCCATAGCTCATTCACCCTCTCACTGCCCCATTTCCTTCACGTTCCCCCCCATGATCACGGCAAAAGCAAGCAATTGAGTGCAGCTGCTCTGTCCTCCTCCCCAGCTTAGAGCACAATCCTGTGCGTGTCTCCTCAGAAGTAAGTCCCATTGTGCTTGCTCCCAGGAAAGTGTGCACAGGATTACAGCCTTCAAGCTCCCCACTCAGCATCCCCCCCTTTTTGAAATCCTCAGTACAGTATGTATGCCTTTAAAGAGCACTTAATAAACACTTTGTAAACCAAATTTGACTTTGTTCTGACTTTTCTTGCCCATAGGAACGCATTAATTAAATTTCAATGCATTCCTATGGGAAAACGCGCTTCGCAAAACGAAAAACTCGCATAACGAAAGGACTCGCGGAACGAATTAATTTCGTTATGCAAGGCACCACTGTATAAGCAAAACAGCAGACAATCAGAAGCAGTAAAATATTGCTTCCCCAATACCTTGCTGAAACATGAGCTTTCTGCAAACCAAATTCCAATAAGAGCTGCTTCAACTCTCTTTTGTTAGAAATCCAGGGAGGAAGCAGTTGGAAAAAGGGAAACTTTTTGGAAAAGTCCCCCTCTCCAATTTCTTCTTCTCCATGAGATAAAGTAAATGCCTCTGCTGTTTGATTATTAAGAGTAATATAGTCATAATTAAATAATTAAACCCAGTGCAAGGTTCAGGCAATTCAGGAGTATAAATAGTATAAGATACCTAATTCATATGTGATCAGCTGGATGGATTCCATAGTCTGGGATACTTTCCTAATCACTGGATCTAGGAGGAGCTTCAAAACCACAAACACAGTACATGATTTATCATTTATATTGCTTACTTCAGAAATCATGATTTTTATCTTTCATACAGAAAAAGCAGGTTTTAACTCAGTGTTTGACCTATGGGCCAATTCAGGTTTAGCACTAATTCTGTGTTAAAAGATTACAGGTATTTACTTTAATAACATTTGTTTAATATTAAAATTAAATTTCCTCTTAAGAGGACTATCTTAAGAAGAGATAGTCTTGGAGCAAGAAACCACAACTACATAACTTTAAACATTAAAAAAATCCTATTTTTAAAAACTTGATTTTTATTCACCCTTGTTTTATGCCACAACAGAAATCAGTTAGCTTTTAGGTCTCTATAAAGATTTTTTATTTATCTGTGTATCACTGCTGACTGTGCAAGATGACATTTTACCCATTGCAAAAAATGTTCCTCTCATGGAGGAAACAGAGGGAGGCTCACTCTTGGCTTCTTTTGTTACCTGCTGATATTCTGCATCAGCAAATGACAATGAGATTTGTAACAAAATGACACCATATCTCCCAAATCCTACTTGCCCACTGTTAAAGGCGAATAATCTCCCCGCCTCCGCTCTCTCTCATATTCTGCAGTCACTTTTCCAATGGAAGCCTTCAACATTCCATGGCTCCTAGGGGCCACTGAGCATGTCCAGTTTTGATCAGGTTGGTTTCCCCCGTTCTTCTGCTTTACAAAAATATGCATTTCTGTGTACCAGGGAGTCTGTCAGGTATGCCAAAAGCACTTCCACCATTTTGGGTAGCCACATTTTACTTTCAATCTGATAGTTTGGTATTGGTATGTATAGGCAAGAATATACCCCTGGGGGCTGGGGGATAAGAATAGGCCCTCAGTTTGGCTGTACTTGTCGTAAGAGGCGACTAAACAGCCACCTGGTGGATGGGACTCTTTAGCCTGGGAATGCAGCTCATCTGAGAGAAGGAAAACTCTGGTCCCAAACCTCCACTGCCTTGTGGCTACATCCAGTTAAGGAAAAGGCTTCAGGAGTCAACCTTGAGGCAAAATCTGGAGCTGGAGTCCCTAAGGCAGTTCATGGCTGAACACAGTCACGTTCTGGCAACTCCTGCGATGCCGCTAGAACCAACCATATTGGCTTCTGCCTTTCCATTGGACCATTTCTGCGACATGGAGAGGGGAGATTTGCTGCATGGGTAGCAGTCTGTCCTCCATGTCTACTTTGCCCAGGCTTTGCGCACTGGAGAGGACACTCTGTTCCAGGACCAGAGCGCGATACCATAGTCTTCTGAGACTGAAGGATGCCAACAACCAGGCAACAATGAAGACTAAAGTCTGTCTTGACCATTAATATAAATTTTAAAACGTGTTAGGCATATCACTTTGACATATTACATTTTTATTTTTGAGCACCAGTGGGAGACTTTGCCTCTCCTGATTCTTTGGTGCAATGGCCCAACAGCTCTGAGAGTAAATGGGCACTAATCAGGAGCATATATTTCTAAGCAACTGAACATGCCAGTCTTCTTTAAACAAAGAACACGATCCCAAAAATAAATACAGTATTGCAATAGTTAGAAGGTTGGGGCAAGTTTCAATGTTTGTGGTCTTTTATTCCCCTTCTCACAAAATTTCTTAAACCAAGGTAGCATTTTCATAGAAGCTATTAGAGGACTCCATAGAGGAGTGCTTTTCTTAGTACTGATGCTCTGAAAAATTGGTCACTTATGCAAGTGCCATATATCAGCAACAGTAATAAGGTTGGAGAACTGTGTTTAGATTATGTGTATCGCATCTATAACAAGGAGTTGCCCTTACAGCCAAAACTTTCCCTTTCTAGGTGTTAATCCTGCAGGTATAAGCAATTTTCACTTCCCTGAATTTCCCTGCCCCTTTTCATGTTCACTCCACCCCTCAGATTAAATCTTTACTGAAGGCAGGCAATTGGCAGCCAATCCCTCAAAAGCAATGTGCTGGATCCCAATGTGCCGGAGTCCTGAAAGCTCCCTGCTCGATAATGAAAACAACAGCCTCAAGACAATAAACTGAAGGGACATAATGAACTAAGTTTTACCCAGCCTGCTAATTAAAAAACGGAAGCCACTACACTCAAGAGCCAACATACAGGGCCAAAGCAGGAAAGTGGGGGCTGAAGGGAGGGGAAAGAGCTGGAGTTTCCCATTCTATTTAAAAAAAAGAAAGAAAATCAGCTTCCAGCTGGGATTCATGTTCACTCCATGTTAATTGTCATTCCAAGTACAACTGTCCTAGTTTCACAAGTGAAATTTACTCTCCAGTACTGTCAATGAAAACTAACATTAGTTTAATTGCTTTAAATACATGCATTGGTTGACTTTTTCACTATAACTTGAACCTATTACAACTTTATTCTTTTAAGCCTTCCCATAGCTTTCCTTCTTTAAAAAACATACCAATCTGAAAATTAGCACTAATGTGATGCTAACTTTGCTTTGAGATTAGCAGATCACCTTGGTTTACATGAATAGTATTTGAAGGTTAATTTTCTTTAATGCATATGACATGGGGAAGTCTGTGCCATAATCCATCCCAAACAACTTTCTCCACAGTAAAGAAATGCAAGTTTAGAATGATTTCTGAAGAAACATTCTTAGGTGTCTCAAGTTAGAAACCTAAACACACACCCTGTAGTAAGGACAACAACAAAAATGCCCAAACTCCTGATCTGATGAAGGCTGACAATGCACTGTCCTATAGAAAATATTTTGCAGCTATTTTCTTCCACACAGTCTTTGTGAATACCTATGGATAGACTCACAAGGCACTCTCATAAGAACAGCTCCACTGGATCAGGCCATAGGCCCATCTAGTCCAGCTTCCTGTATCGCACAGCGCCCCACCAAATGCCCCATGGAGCACACCAGATAACAAGAGACCTGCATCCTGGTACCCTCCCTTGCATCTGGCATAGCCCATTTCTAAAACCAGGAGGTTGCACATACACATCATGGCTTGTAACCTGTAATGGATTTCTCCTCCAGAAACTTGTCCAATCCCCTTTTAAAGGCATCCAGGCCAGATGCCGTCACCACATCCTGCGGCAAGGAGTTCCAAGACTGACCACACGCTGAGTAAAGAAATGTTTTCTTTTGTCTGTCCTAACCCTTCCAACACTCAATTTTAGTGGATGTCCCCTGGTTCTGGTGTTATGTGAGAGTGCTAAGAGCATCTCTCTATCCACTTTATTCTTCCCATGCATAGTTTTGAATGTCTCAATCATGTTCCCCTTCAGGCGTCTCTTTTCTAGGCTGAAGAGGCCCAAACGCTGTAGCCTTTCCTCATTAGGAAGGTGCCCCAGCCCCGTAATCATCTTAGTCGCTCTCTTTTGCACCTTTTCCATTTCCACTATGTCCACTCTCATTCCTTACTTGAGAAGGGTAGAGAAGGCAGGGTGCTCTGGACTAATGGAACATACAGAACGTGTGACCTTATACAAGTAACCCAAGAAATTGGAGAGGTGCTCCTGGGAACAGAAACACTGTTCATTATACCATAGAGAGTTGAAAGGTGTAATTTTTAATCTTTTCAAGCCATTCTGATAAGAGGCTTGGCTTACTTTGTTGAATTACCAGGGCAGAAAGTTCAAAGGAGCTACATTTGTATAGTTCACTGTTTATTGATTAAGGGAACTCACTGTGGGTCTTTTGCTTGTGGTGGTGGTGACAGTGGTACTGATGGTGATAGACCAATGCTGAAGCTAACCCTCCCCAGCCCTAGAGCAGAAAGGTAAGTTAGACAGTACAGGCAACCCTCCTGTATCCGTGGAGGATAAGTTCCTGCTTCTACTGTGGATATCAGAAACAGCAGACAGTAGCAGGCCCCTGAAGAAGATGTTCACAAATCCTCCTCATTACCCAAATGACTTATCTTTGTCCTACTGCAGCCCTCCTGTCACTGTCTTCTGTGTCTCACTGTCTTGGTGCTGCTGCAACGCTAACAGGAAGTGGGTTAGAGGGCTGAAAACGTGATGGTCAGTATTGTGTTTTCAGCCCTCCAACCTGCTTCTTGTTAGCTCTTCCAGCTAATCAGGAAGCAGGAAGACCATGCTTAAAATCAGGAGACAGTAACAGGAAGGCTTCAATCAGACCAGGATAAGTACTTTGGGCAATGGGAGGGGAATTTGTGAACCATAGGTAAGTGAAATCACGGATATGGGGATACACTTGTATCCTATTTCTCCATCACCACAAGAAATTCTCTTACCTAATTTGGATTTGCACTAGCATAGCAGTCAGTACAATATCTAGGCCGTAAACTGCGCAACAGGAGCATGAGCACTGTCTCAATACAACTTTGGTATTGGCACTAGCAACACACTAGCACTAAGAAACCCAGTTGTGCGGTGTTTAAAATACTGGATAAAAACATTTGTTTCAGTTCAGATTTGCTGGTTGACTGAGTGTTAAACCAAGTTAAAAGACAGAACTTTATTCTTAATAGAGTCATCAGAACTCTGAAATGGAATCTGAATGATCTCTACATTGTATTCTGTGGGTAAAGATCAACAAAAATTATCAAGGGTAATTGAAAATGATTTGAATATAATTTGCTGTATCCAAAGTATTTGTTCTAGAGCAGAGTTTTCACCCCTTGTAGTTTTTAGCTCACCCATTTCAATTATGCTTTAACTCTGATATACTAGAATCTCTGTTAAGTCACCTGATAAAGTTATAAGAGTTTCGTAACAGTTCGTAACTCAAGTTATTAAGGCCCAGAAGTTTGTAGGAAATAGAACAGCAGAACAATGCCAATGTTATCAGCACTGAATCTATTCACATGCAAATTCACATGCAATTCTCTTCCTCGCCCCAAAGAAAAACACCTTTCAAATATCACAAATTTTGGTTCAAAGCTTCAGATCAATTCACTGTTCAACTCATGAGTTGCTTTACAGTTAATCTGTAAACAGGATTTCTGCCCAATTCTCTAGACAGGGGTGTCCAAAGTTTTTGGCAGGAGGGCCACATCATCTCTCTGACACTATGTTGGGGGCCGGGGGAAAAAAAGAATTAATTTACATTTAAAATTTGAATAAATTTACATAAGTTTACATAAATGAATATATTAAAGATGAACTTATACGAATGAATGAAGGTCTTGCAATAGCTCAATTCCTATAAAAGGCATTGCACAAAGCAAGGCTGGCCTTTCCTTTGCTGCCGCTGCTGCATCACAGATGTGAAAGAGCAAGCAGTGGAGGGATCTCTCATCCCACAGCTCACACGAGAGGTTAAACAGTTGCCCTCACGCTGAGAGAAGTTGCGTTGGACCAGCACGGGCTTCAACAAATCTCTGGAGGGCCAGTGGCTCATTGGAGACTGGGGGCTCCCTGAGGGCCGCATTGAGAGGCCTCAAGGGCCACAAGTGGCCCCCGGGCCGGGGTTTGGGCACCCCTGCTCGAGAACTAGAATGGGTCAGATTTGGGGGGGGGGATTTAGCAACAAAAATGTCCAATTTAGAACATGGGAACTCTATGGTAGGTCAACCAGGATCTGAATGTTCTCCTGTCAAATCAGACCACATAAAGCCTATCCCAAGTTTGCAAAGTCCTGGCAAATGCCAAGAACATCACTGATAACGGACTACAGCCCAGATTTTTCTGCCTTACGGTGGCATGCTCAGTAAAGCACAGTTCATACCTGCAATTTCTAAACTCTGACACTGTACAAGTGTAGGAGCAGGCAAAGTTTAAGAACAGTGGTCATACTGCACAAAGCCAGTCCCTCCCTGCCACCCCCCACAGAACTCCATGGAGGAGCAATGCGGGGGGGGGGGGTAGATGGGTTGATCTGGATTTCCAAGACCCTGGCACATGCTGAAGTCACAGCTATGAGTCATGGAAATTAAACAGAATCTCAGTTTAGAGTGGTCTGCTATCACCTCTATTATAGGTGAAGCAATGACACCACCCAGTTGGGCATACCAATTGCTTGTGCACTTTCTCTTACCTTCCCAACAGCTGCTACGTATGAAGAACATGTTGCAAGGGGGAGGTAGGTGATGGTGACTGAAGCAGCAACACACAATGCATGAGATGCCTGCACTGTGTGTGTGTTAGAAGTGTTTGTTTCTGGTGAGTAAGATAGGATTACAGCCTTACTTGAACCCAATGGGGCTACTTCTGACTAAAAAAATAGCACCCTTGTCAAACACCTCTAGTGTGTTTCTGAGGCTGAAGAGAAGCTCTCTTCAGAAGACAGGGACTTGCCTGGCAGGAATTATTTTGCTGCAGTGCAAGATTATTGCAAGGAAACTCAGGCACTCTTTAAAATGATTTACTCCCTTCACATCTGGCTGAGAGTCTGGATAATAGCAGTGAGTTTTCTGAACCTGCAGGGTTGGAGGTGGCAAAGAGGATCTTGGTGTCCAAGCAGAGTCTCGTGTGGAGAAGAAAGGAGGAAAGGTTAGGATTGGCACAGCAAAGCTAAGGTCCAATTCCTTCCAAGAAAGGGAGGAGGCCAAGAGAGATCTCTCTCAACTGAGGGGTGGTAGATTCTTCAGAAGCAAATGTGATGGGAGATTCTGTTTTGTAAGGAATAAAAGGTGAGGAAATTGTGGATGTCAATCCCCACCCTGTGCTGTCTGAGCCTGTCTCTAAGGACAACATAGCAAGAGTCCACACTGGAGACTGAAAGTTACCAAAATGAAGCCTGAAAGTTGGATGACTGATTTTGAGGAAGAGAAGACATGTGCCCTCTAGTGGCATTATAAAAACAAGGAACAAATATCCAGGTGGTGTTTTTTGTATGCCAGCAATGACTGGCACTATAAACTGTTCCCTTTGCTGTGAGGGCAAGCATTGTGGGATTATAATTGGGATAAACAGCTGCATTACGTGTAGTGCGAAACCACATCTATCATTTCACCTGACCTGCAGGACAGCAATGCCTGTCCTGTCCTTAGCACTACTAAAAGGTGCGGTGTGTGGTAACTACAGTAGAACAAAAAAATCCAAGAAAGCTATAACTTCCTCAAAACTAGTCTACTACTAAAACATTCAGCAGTGTAATCTATGCTATAGCAGCTTTGCTACAAATTGAATTGCACTAGAATTTTGGGTGCAACTATTTTATTGTTAATGATGAGAGTTTTCCTCAAGAAAAGACACACAGTTTGAAATGCATCCGGAAATCTGATAAACAGTACTGGCGCCTGCGTTGGCTCGGTCACGTTGTGAGAATGGATGATGGCCGGATCCCAAAGGATCTCCTCTATGGAGAACTCGTGCAAGGAAAGCGCCCTACAGGTAGACCACAGCTGAGATACAAGGACATCTGCAAGAGGGATCTGAAGGCCTTAGGAGTGGACCTCAAAAAGTGGGAAACCCTGGCCTCTGAGCGGCCCCCTTGGAGGCAGGCTGTGCAGCATGGCCTTTCCCAGTTTGAAGAGACACTTGGCCAACAGTCTGAGGCAAAAAGGCAAAGAAGGAAGGCCCACGGCCAGTGAGACAGACCAGGGACAGACTGCACTTGCTCCCAGTGTGGAAGGGATTGTCACTCCCAAATTGGCCTTTTCAGCCTCACTAGACGCTGTTCCAGAACCACCTTTCAGAGCGCGATTCCATAGTCTTTCGAGACTGAAGGTTGCCAACAACATACATAAAATACTTCTTACACTTACTGGCTTTGCTTTCTGGCCATTCTACTGGTGAGCAGTTATGCCTTCTTTCCATCTGCATAATTAACTACAACCCCAAAGTAACCTAAATAGTGATACTGAGCAAATTAACATGGTTTTAACACACATATGGGGATTTTTCAGACATTACTGGTTAAAGACTATAACCCTGACCCATCAGCTATTCCCAAACAAGGAAGTTTCTCCTCATGACTTTTCTCACATGCCTGTTCCTCACACCCTCTCTCAGTTAAAACCCCAATCTTCAAAGCCCACATGTGCTCTTTCAGAATGGGCTGGCAATAATCCAGGAATTCTTTTCTTCAGAAACATATAACAATGATAGGTGGTTATATCCATGTCCATGATAGCGAAACATACTTTAGAAATTCTGTATGAAACCAGAATTTAAAAAAAGATTTTTTTGTTGTTTCATAGTAGACTAAGGGCCCAATCCTATCCAATTTTCCAGTGCCGGTGCAGCCATGCCAATGGGGTGTACGCTGCATTCTGTGGTGGTGGGGCAGTCACAGAGGCCTCCTTAAGGCAAGGAAACATTTGTTCCCTTACCTCAAGGCTGCAGTGCGGCTGCACCGGTGCTGGAAAACTGAATAGGATTGGGCCCTCAATCCAGAACATTTACTCATGTAAAAGCATACAACAGACATTATAGACAAATGTCAATAAGCCCTGATTTCTATTAATGTGTTGATAAATATCAAGCATAACTATATTTAGTTTTAGCAACATGAAGTTTTTTATTGCTATGGCCTTTTCTAACAATGCTAAAGAATGTGTATTCTTAGTTCCAGAGGGACAGTAACCACATCAAAAGGCACTTGTACCAAAGGCTGGCTGATGAAATCTTTGGCATAACTGTGTATCATGACTATTGCTATTGGAAAGGCTCAGTACAGATTGGTGAAAACACTCCCTCCCATCACTCAAACATTGTATATTAATTATGCTACTCATAGCTACCTGGTTCAGATATCAAGCAAATATGTGAACTCATATCAGGACTACATCCTGATTTAGCACCATATCTAGCCTTGGGTATGCATGCTCCCTACCCCACCTCCCCTTCACAAGAGAAGGTAGGATCCTATTTTTCATCCAAGCTCCAGATTCTAACTAATTTGCAAAATATCAGTAAGAATAAGCCAGGATTGTCCAGTTCAAACATCATGACAGATCCTGAATTACTGTAAACCAAGATAGGAAGCAGAATCATTCTTCCTGTGAAAGTGGGGGGGACGGGACGGGACATACCTACGGCTAGGAGATGATGTGAGAATCAATCCTTCTACACAACACCTGAACTATATAATAGATGCTGACAAAGTTATTCACAAGATCAGAAGAGCACCCAGTTTCCACTCTCCATATCCCTGCCCCAAATACACAACACAATCTTGGGATCTAGGGAACCACTGCTAGCAGGATTTTACTCTTAGAAAATTAAGATTGGTTGCCCAATTTGCAAAGGACTTGAGCTCAAAGCAACCATAATCATTCAACATACTATGGTTTAGGACAAGGAGCCTGAACTAAGCAGAAAAGTTCATTCTGTTCTTCTGAGTTTAATGCAAGCTCTCTAGCCAAAGGGCGGTTCTTCCCTTTCACACTAATTTTTTGCTTTCTTCTTCCTTGACACAAGAAAAAAGCATCTATGCATCCAATGATGCAAACTGGGCTACACCTGCCAATTTCCAACAATGCCTTGCTAGTGATAATTTTCCAGAGATATTCCATCTTTCAAGCCTTTGCTTTTTCAAAACGTAAGTTGCATGTGACTAAAAATACACAGACAGTTTTTTGGCAAAACCCTGGTTTAAGGAGGGGGTGAGGTGGAAAGTGACCCTTGCCTCTGTCCATTTAGCTTTGCTGATTTTCCGCTGAAGTTTCAGGAACCCTTTTCTGAGACTACAACAGTGTGCCATAGCTTCTCTTTTGTGCCATAGCACATGCTAGTTGAAGGCAGAGTGAGCTACAACATTCACATGAAAGTCATGTGATACTATTACTATTATATACTATTTTGATCAAAACAGCTACAAAATTTTCAAATTCCAAGTTATGGCAATACTGGCCTCCTTCCTCCAAGCAGAGGGAGTGCCAAGGAAGAGGCTCAGCCTTGACTTAATTACACCCCCAAGGTGAAATATCAACACTTTCTCTGATGCATTGTTCAATCCTCAAATTGCAGCCCCAAGTGCTAATACTGAGTGACAGAGAGTCAAAGGAAATCTCCAACATGAGAAAATTGCTAATATAACAGTGACTGACACTCAGCCTAAGTTTGGGGTAAGGGGTAGGGAATTAGCAAAGACATTTCAAGTCAAAACAGTTTCTTATCACCTTTGTTTCGGCAGTCTAATGCAGAAAGTTAAATGGCTGATGTGACATTTACATTCAAAGTTCACAACAAATATCACAAGCCAAGTGAAGACAATTACTAAACAAAATATTTAAGAATACTGAGGCAAGGGGAAATATATTTAAATACTAATTGAAGAAGCCAAGCATTTGTCACCTGTCTGCAAGGCTTTACATTTAAGGTTGTGCATTTTCCAAAGAGGTACCACCTATCTGAAAAGGCTATGCTATTGTCACTTCAAATCAAGCCTATTCTTTCTAGGGTCAACTGAAAATTGTGTCTTGCAATTCAGTCCTCAATAAATACATGGAAGGACTAGGAGCCCCCAATGAGTAAAGCTTTGAAAAAGAAGCAAACACTATATTCGAGTGGCTTCGTATTTTCAACACTACTTGTTATTCAAAAGGAGACTGAACAGTAATCTGTTTATTGAGAGCCAAGCCATGGCATCCTTCCTAGGAACTTGTTGATCTTAGGAAGGGTACCCAGGGGTATTGTACTCTTTTCACCAAAGTTTCCTGCAGAAGTCTACACTGGTTCAGAGCACATCTCTCACACAATACTGAAGCAGAAATCCTGGCACAGCATCAGGGACTTAAAAACTAACATTCCACGGTAACCCCCTGCTGCATCTCCTCCTCCCGTCACTTACTTTGGTATAAGTAGCCACTAAGTTTAGAATATCTTACCTTGGAAGTTATACTAAGACCACCTTGACTGAATGAATAAATCAAAATAACTGGAAAAGGGACCGGTCTCTTCTTGTGAAATACACACATATTCCTACCCACACACTGACAATTCTCCCTTCATTGGAATTCCCTCTATCAGTTTTCTTCCGGCCAAAGCAGGCAATCACTGTCATCCATATGAATTTGTAGCACAGGATCACACCATATTATTTTTCTGGACTTTCCATACATTCTCTGACTACATGGGGCAAGTCCTTAGAGCATTTTAGGCATCCCCTGAATCTGGAACCAAAATAAATTGTCCTCAACATAAAGAGAACCTTTCTGTTTTAGCTATGTCAAAAGGGAGGGGTCTCCATTTTGCAGAATGTTTAATGGTACAACTCCCTGGCAAACAGTGTAAAAGCCTCAGGACAGGGCATTGCTTATCTGACTATTCAGACACAAAAAGAAGCTGTAATGTAATGCTAACACACAAGACTGGCTTGTTAGCCTAGGGCAGTGGTTACCAAACTGTGAGCCATGACTCCTCGAGGAGCTGCAGAAACCAGCCAAGGGAGCCACTGAATCCTTAAGAAAAACCCACCACCCTATTAAATGCATAGAACTGTAGCCCTCATGGGGAGCTGCAGCCAATGACCCAGTGGGTCAAGAGACTCGCCAGTCAAAAAAGTTTGGGAACCACTGGTCTAAGGGTATGAATCTCTTTTATGGTGCAAGACCTTCCAGGTTCAAATCCTGAACAACCACTGCCTGTTAGGATAGGGTGTCTGTACCTTTGAGAAAGGGGCTGCAGCTCACTTGTAGAACTTTTGCAAGCTAATATCTCAGGTTCAATGCCTGGCATCTCCAGGTAGGGGGGAAAGACCCCTGCCTGAAACTGTGAACAGTTGTAGCCAGTCAGTGCAGACAATACTGAGCTATACCAACCTGAGTTAGTACGAGGAAGCATCACAGGGATAAACTCAGTACTGGTTTTAGGATTTTGTTGGCTTTGGAGCAAGACCCTCTCCATGCTCAATCCCCAGCCACTCAAAGCCTGCAAGGAATAGGGCATGCAAACCAAATACTCTCATACTGCCTCTGACATTCTTTGTGAAAAGGGAGAATAGTGGTGCTATTGAAGATACAGACTCTGGCAAACATCCAGCCTCACCTCCCTCTGGAACTGGCCACAACTTAAACTTTTAAGGCAGCAGAAACCAAGCTTGACGCTTATTGGATGGTACCTTACTAAAGAGCCACTAATTCGCAAGTTCACACCATGAATCTTGGACAAGAGGAGCATTTTTCCTACTCCTTATATGCATAAAGAGCAAACACTGAGCATTTATCTAAATACCATTTACAGGAGGAAAGACCAGCAGCAGAATCTTCTACCCTCCAACCTAGCCAGTATGCTACATGTTTCCAATTGAGTAAAGACTATCTGGCTGAAATGGGCTCAATTTCAGCAGGCTTGAGCTCATAGATCTACCCGTGAAGCCCAGCCTTGGGTGGTTATTCATGGGTAAAGTCACCTACAGGATGGTTTTGTATTGGCAGGCTAGAGCCCTTCATAACCATCTATCCAACTGAAGCACTAGTGGTTCTTTAAGACTGGGGTTCTACAATTTTTCTGAACACCCTGTTTTAAATTAATAAAAAATTTCCTTCTGTACACATGTGAGAGGTTGCCTCATTACTCAAGAGCTACTCTGCCAACCAGTGGACTTGCAACAAAGGAAGATATGCACTGGTTATATAGACCAGTGTTTCTTACTCCTGGTTAAGTGTAGGTAGAATTGCAGCCTAGGATTGTTAACATTTTTCCTGCTGGATGATGTCACTTACGGTCATGACATCACTTCCAATGGGTCCTGACAGATTCTCATTCTAAAAGAGTGGGTCCTGGTGCTAAATGTTTGAGAACCACTGACAGACACTTGTGTGCACTCTGGGCATCAGTACTGAACCATGCATACATGATCAGGATACAAGGTTGCAAAGCCTGCTGGGCATTCAGGGTGGCTTATTGTAACAGCGGAGAAGAAATAATTCAACAACAGCATGTTGTATTTGTGATATAAAACTATGAGGGCTACATGTTCCGTGAAATCCTTGCACAATACAGAGAATTGCCTGGGGTCTAGAAGATCGAGAAAAATAATGAAGCTTATTTTTTCCCATTTTTATTCCTGAGCTGTGAATTAGATATATTGGAACTTTGAAGGAAAACTGAAAAAAACTCATGAAATATTTTGTTTCAGAATGATGAGTGATCATATCTCCAATCACTACAACAGGATGCACAGCGACAAAGTGGGTGAGATGTACACTTTATGGCTGCTTTAAAAAAAACACCTGAGATGGAGATAATCAAGTGTATTAATTTTTTAATTTAAAAACATTGCATTTGTGTGGGCTTCCTTGATATATGGAGTCTGATATCTATGATAAGTATTTTGTTTTATGAACAAGCTAGGCAAAAAGTGTAGTTGAAAGCACGTGTGCTCAAAGGCATTCAAACTATCTGAAGTAGAGTGGGGAGCGAGAAACAATAATAGGATGGAATAAGTTTGATTAAACAGCCTGGGCTATACAGAGTCTATTCTTGCTCTATCCCTCACTAAAGCCAAACAGAAAGAAAATTAGTTATGATGGTTAGCGATTTTGACAGCTGTATTATAGGCAAATTCAGCAGCAGAACTCATCTTGCTTTTTCCAGCATGAAGAGGCAAAGATGGGAAATTCTTCACCTGCTAGATTTCTATACACATTAATTTTTTTTTAAAGCACACATCCTTGATAGGAAGAGAAATTACCAATTCTGCTCTCATGGCTCTTTCTGCATCATTTGAAACTGCTAAATTTTCTCTTGTATGGCAAGAGATCAATTTATGAACAAAAGTATAGTACTTTTAACTTCGTAAGTTCCTGAGCACACAAATTGCTCTTGGAATATGGTTGTGTGCACGGGTGCATCACATGGCAGAACAAAGTGGAGTATGGTAGGAAAAGGTGTCAGAAGCTTTGATCAGCAAGCCAGAAGCACAATGGAAGGGTGGGATTGACTGAAGCAGGAGCAGATCTAGAGGTGAAACTTGAGCTCCACCACTTTGGGGGGTCACCAGCTGCTTCTTCAAAGTTCTTGATTAAGTGTAGAACTAGACTCCTACTTAAGTACCATTTTAAGTTGCTGTTTCAAAAAGCATAAGAATGCTAGAACAGCCCCACTGGATCAGTCTAAAGTCCCATCTAGTCCCACTTCCTGTATCTTACAGTGGCCCACCAAATGCCCCAAGGAAACAGGAGCAGCAGACTGGAGTGTTCCACCAAGTGGACCTACTCACAAGCAAACCTGAACTGGAGGCTCAAGAGTTGTAAGCTCGAGCCAGCAAGCTTATTGTGCTAGATCAGGGGTGCCCAAACCGGCCTGGGGGCCACTTGCGGCACCTTGGGGACTCCCAATCCGGCCCACAGGGAGCCCCCAGTCTCCAATGAGCCTCAGGCCCTCCAGAGACTTGCTGGAGCCTACGCTGGCCTGACAGCACGCTCTCAGCATGAGGGCAACTGTTCTACCTCTCATGTAAGCTGTGGGATGAGAGCTCCCTCCACTGCTTGCTGTTTAATGTCTGTGATGCAGCAGCAGCAGCAAAGAAAAGGTCAGCCTTGCTTTGTGCAAGGTATTGTGAATAGGCCCTGAGCTATTGCAAGACCTTCATTCGTTCATATAAGTTCCATCTCTAATATATTCATTTATGTAAATTCATTCAAATTTAAAATTTAAATTAATTCTTTTTTTTCCTGGCCCTCGACGCAATGTCAGAGAGATGATGTGGCCCTTCTGCCAAAAAGTTTGGACACTCCTGTGCTAGATCAAGCTGATTCAGTTTCGAACAGCTGGCAGAAGCACTCCTGCCCTCAGAGCTGCTTCTCAATGCTTGCCCTGCAGATCCATTATTCTTGTGATGCCTATTCATACATTGTAAGAAAGTGTAGTTCTTCCCTTTCCTGTGTCCAACCAGCAACTTTCCCTTTCCTGAGCACCAATCAGCAACCCCACTTGAGTTTTGATGCAATGTCAATGGCACCAACTTTTCTAGGAATGCATCAGAAAAATAAGAAGGTGCCAATATTCCGTAGTTTTCATACCAACGCTAACAAAGTTCTTCCAACCAGCACAATTTCAAGAAAGCAGAACTAAACAGGCTCTGGCTCTTGCTTTTGGACACATTATATAGCACAGCAAAATACTGTCTCGTTAGCTTCACTAACTCCAAGCTGAAGAATGACAGGGAATATTTAATTGGATTACCTTTCACATTGAACTACCAAGTTTACCTAAGGCTTTGCTCTTCTCATATCTCAGAGTTCTTGTTTACCTTTGATATCATAAGCCTTCCTGGTAACTATAGACAAAGTTTGAGTGCAACCAATAATGAATATCAAATTCACAGTCACCCTAGTTTCACATGTCTGCACCTCCCTACAGTCTCCATAGCATTATAAACCTAGATAACGCTCTACCATCTTAGAAAGAGGGCAGTACAGCACAACTCAAACATTATTATAAGAGAACCAAAGGGCACTGGAGGCATATGATTGATTGTAGCTCAGAACTAGAATAAGATGGTACTACGAGTATGAGAACATGTCTAAGATCTCAGCTTTGTATCTCTTCCTCAGAGAGAAATCCCACAGATGGACATTAATGGCAAACCTTTAGTTGCATAAGGCATGTTTTTTTAACCTCTTGTTAGATTGATAAAGAGGCAAGTGGAACAAACAGTGGAATATTCCACTATACAGTGGAATTAAACTAAAAAAAATGGTTGGCCATGACCAGTCAGTGCACTCGATTGGTGTGCATGCCAGTTACAATTTTGTGCCTAGGCAATCCAGCTGTGCAGCCATGGAACTACTCATACTCTGGGAAGCTTCCTAACCCATATAAGGAAACTGGAAAGGCAAACATGGAACAACAAAGTTAATGACATAAAGTAGACCAAGCAATTCCAACCCCAGATATATTCCTCTAGCACAGTAGGGAAAACCCAAGTTGAATAAATTAGTTATCTTCCAAATTCTAGAAAAGGCTAAATAGCCTACTAAGTTGATTTACTCTTTGGTGAGAGAGAAAGAAAAAATGTCCACGTCTAAACCTCAAACAGCCAATGCATATGTAAGAAGAGTACTTTCCTGTTCTCACTCGGGAGGGAAAACCATATGAGGTGGCAGGGTAAATGTTTGCTATCTAGTCGTTTCAAGCTAATTTTGGCAGATGCTGCTAACAAAACATAGTACAGGTTTGTGCTATGGTACTCAAACACACCATTTGGGAAATACTGCTTTTTGAGACTACCATTTGGCTTGACGGCCTCTCCTACAGTTCCATAGGAAAAGTGCAAGAGGAAGAGTCCTGAAATAACACAATCAGAGGTTATAAAGAGTTATGTCTAAGAAGACAGGTAGCAATACAAATTCAAAATGTAATATACTTATAGGAAAGATTCAATTGTTGGCAACCTTCAATTAGCTACATCAAAAAATACAGCCAATTATGAACATATGTGCACCAACAGACAAAGAGGACATCAGTTTCGGGAATGATACCTTTTACACCAAATTTAATTGATTACTGCTGACAAAAAGAAAAAAAGCACAGGAGACCTCAGAAAACATAACACCAGAAAGGCTTAAAACTAGTATCAAAAAACAAATAGAAAACACTCCAGTGATTTGTTTTTATGATGGCACACATCAGATAATGCTGTCCACACATGCTATCCAAAAGAGGCACTGCTGCAACACTTATGCAAAACCACAATACTGGGAGCCTTGAGCTTATGCACTCAGGACTCTGACGTGAGTAGAATTTAATTATGCCCAGAGAGGAGAGATTCATTAGCCCTTGTGTGTGAAAGCAAGACTTGTCATGTTTTTATTATGGTAGACTAGTTGAGGCTAACACAGATTACACGTCTCTTTTCCAATGGCAAAAAAAAAGGACCACCATTTCACCAGACTGCAATGACTTTTCTTCGAATTACAGTTCTGCACTTTGAAACTTCCTAAGCCAGGTAAAGTCTTTGTAATAGCCAATACCCTATCTGGAGTTTCATTAACAGACAAGAAAAATATAAATAAGTCATGTAAATTTGGTAAGGGAAAAAATGCATCCCAACTCAGATGCAGTGTGAGGCAACTGAACATGATCAGACCTTACAGAAAGTTATAGATGAGTAAGGGTGCAATCCTAACCAACTTTCCAGCAGTGGCATAGCATGTGAAGTTGCCCTTGTGCAGTGGGGTATGTGCAGTTGTCCTGCAGTTGCTTCCTCAAGGTAAGGCAATGTTTATTCCCTTACCTCAGAATTGCATTGCCTTTACTTCGCTGCTGGAAAGTTGGTTAGGACTGTGCCCTCCTAGGTTATCTATTATACGATAGTACCATATAACCATTTTACAGATTTATGGTCTGTGCTGGATGATCTCTTATTGAAAAAGGAAAACACACAGAAGTGAGTGGTTCCCCAGAGCTTGCAAAGGGGATGTACTATATAAAGGGCACCTGTGCATTGAGAAATATCTGAGGACCATCAGAAGTGTTGGTTCCAGTCATGGCACGGAAACATTTATGAAAGTGTATACTTCTAATCAGAAACACAGGTCCTGTTAGTGCACAACTCAAGACTGTAATTGAACTGTCCACATCAGCTCACAGACAACATTCAGTATAGATTATGACACAGAAGGGAAAAAACCTCAGAAAATTATAATTGGGGGTAATTAAATGATGGGATAGACTAATGAATACCATGGCTTCTCCGATTACTGTAAACATCACATCCATCTTTGTAAAATGAAACATACTTGAAGCAGTTCTAAACAGAACAAGAGTCCCTAAGACAGGGTGTCAAAAATAAGGCCTGGGGGTCAGATGCGGCCCACGGAAGCTTTTTATCTGGCCCACTGGCTCTAACCTGCTGAGTTACTGCTATAAGGGCAGCCCACATGAAAATTGGGCTCTCCCATATCTTGAAATATGATCAAGATTTGTGTATTTCCTCTTCTGTTATTTGCAGCTAATGAGTTCCTAAGTGAGAAAAAGTGCTTATTTTTTGTTACGACCTGTTTAATGACATTATTTCCTGTCTAATGACATCACTTCCGGCCCTCAGCAGGCACCATGAATGCTGTTTCGGCCCTTGGTATGAAATGAGTTTGACACCCCTGCCCTAAGAGGTTTATGACTTTTAATAAACATATGGATTTCTCCATGTATTCCCTAGCCACAAACATCCTAAGAAGTTACTGAAAAAAACACAGATGAGCCCTGCTCCTTATGCTATAATTCAGCAAGAAGTAAAGGCACAGAAGAATTCCTGAACCTTTGGAAAGGATAGTTTGAGCACATCATCCTGCATATTACAAGATGAGGGAACTGGGCATCCAGAGGTACAAACAGAACACATGAAACACAAACTAAAGTTCTGTTATGAAACAGGATGAAGAATTGGGACCATGGAGCCAAGTGACCTAAGAGTAGCACGTACACAAGCTAAGCACAGACACAATCAGCAATTTCTGGTAGCAAAACCATACTGAAGACATTTAATTTTATTTACTTCAAGGATCCCAAGAAAATCAGACCTAGGCAACTACAGCCTAAACCAAATGCCAAACGTTTACAACTTAGGGCGCAATCCAGATAAGTACTTGGGTCGGTTCCAGGAGGGTCAAAAATGTGCCATTAGGAACCTGCAGAGGCTGGCACAAGCCTTCGTGCCAACGGAAGCGATGAGTCTTGCATCAGCTGAGCTTGGCCAATGCAAGACTCTGGGGTGTGCAGGGAGGAGGGAGGTGTTCCGCGGTGGGGGGAGGGCAGGCGGTGGGTGGTCCCAGGGGCGGGCAGGCGGGAGCAGTAGGTGGGGCTAGGACCCGGCAGTTATCCCAGCCCCCATTCCTGGGAACCTAGGAGTGGCCTCAAGCCACTCCGCTCTCCTCAGACTTGTGCCACCTCAGGAGGTGGCGCAGGTCCGAGGAGACCCACTGGGGCCAGGATGCCTTACCCAGAAGTAAGGGGAAAACGTTCCCCTTACATCTGGCTTAGCCACTCCCCAAACCCCTGCAGCAGCCACCCTCAGACGGTGCTTTCTTACTGGCCAAAGTCCGAAAATTGGCATGGGGAAGCTGGTGCGCATCCTTGAGCCAACCTCCATCACTCAAAAGTAGGTGCAAACATGCCTTACAGCATGTTTGCGACACTCTTTGGCCACTGCAAGTCCCTTGCACTGGCCAACTGAGTGCTCAGGATTGCGCTCCAAGTCTTATTAAAATCTATGAAATATTAGGCAGCATGCTGAAAAGACACTGTTTGTTCATGGCTTTTTGGTACAATTCATACTGCCTCTTTCAGACTCCTGCTTTGTCCCAACCTCCTCCACAATTTGTTAAGCCAGTACTTCCTGAACTTCCTGATCAGATTTTTGGTAGGTTGCAGGCCTTCTACAACCAGGAAGTCAACAGGCATCATGGGGTCTGAACCGGAAGTCACTTCTGGCTTGCACTGGCATGCAGCCCGTTGTGGCAGGCCCATGACAAACAAAAAATCAGGTTATGATCCACCAATTGGTCATGACCCAAAGGTTCAGAATGAAATGCGTTATGGCATGTGACAAGGCACAATGAGCTAATGAGGTGGACTGTGCCTTGGTGTGACCCGAAATGACTTCTGGTTTGCACCCCATAATGCCTAGCAGCTGGCATAAGCCCATGACCCACTGCACAAGATGAGGTGGGTTGCGGAACACCAATATTTGGGAACTGATTTAATATTAGGAAGAGACTTTGGAAAGGGGGAAGGTGTGAAGGGGAAGCTTCTTTTAGCCCATGTCTCCCTTAAAGGTCATCCCAGTCACAGATTACAAAAACAAGCCCTGCTGTTCATTATTGTATCTATCTAATCCACAATCCTATTTCCAACAGTGGTGAGCCAGGTGCTTTCAAGAAGCTGACAAGCAGGGCAAGAAGTCAAGAAGCCTTCCTTACATTTTGCTAACAGTGTGCTGTCTCTGAACATGGGGTGGTCCATTTCGCTATCATGTGCCACAGTTGACAGCCCCTCTCCTCCATGAATTGACAAGGTGTAGCCACAAGAGAGAGGCAGGATAACAGCAGGAATGTCCTCTGGAACAGTTTCCTTCCCATAATCTAAAAATATAGTTAATTAGCAGGCAACTTCCTGCTGTCTTCATAAACAACAACACCCCCCCTCCTTAAACAGTGCAGCTTTCTGAGGCAGACAAAATTAGTGTTATCACCACAAATTGTTTCTTTACAAGTATTCCAATTACTTGTATTTATACTGATGTCACACTCTGCCAGAATGACACTGCAACCAGTTTTAAATGTTTTTCCATGTTGCTGTTTAAAAAATCCAACATTAACACCACCAAGTTTCAGTCCAACAATAACACTAAGCAACTGCCTTCTTAGCTTAAAATCAAACCAGTGTGGGAAATTCAGGACCTAGCATTCCACTGTCTTTTTGCCATGGTTGCAATGATGGCAGAAGGCACTCCTGGCATAATTCTTCTTTTTATGCCACCCATAAACACACAGGAGTACAGCAGTGGTTCCCAAACTGTGAGCTGTGGCTCCCCAGGGATGCAGAAACCAGCTAGGGTAGTTGGGGAATCCTTGCAAAAAACCCACTGCCCCATACAACATAAGGGGCTGCAGCCCTGATGGGGAGCCATGGTTAATGACCTAGTAGATCAAGGGAACCACTGATCTAGACCTTGTTCCTTAGCTGACAATTCCAAACTTTCTTCCTCATATTTCAGTATCTTCCTCCATTTCCAGCTCTTCCCACTTCCTTCACATACGTTACCTATGGGCCTTCTACCTCTCATGTCCCCTACCATCTAGTTAGCTATCTAATCCTTTGCCTGCTCTACAGATCTCCTTCCTCAGAGCATGTATGAGGAGTGGATCCTAGTCACACTTTCCATTATCCCTTCTCACCAATGTCGCAGTATGAACCTTTTATTGCTGATTTCTTTGTTCTCCAAGTGGCTAAAACATCCCAGCCTGTCACTCCACCTCAGCCAATCAGTGTTAGAGGTTTCACTGCTACATGTGCAATGCAATACAGCTACTCTCAGCATATAAACAGAATTAGATTTAGGAAATAAACCACCCACAGCTCCAAAGCGAATTAAAACATAACAAATATAGTTCATACCACACAGATTATGAAAGAATCAAACTCCAATTGCAATGTCAGAACAATCCGGCTTGTAGAAGTGATTTATAGGAATTTTAAAACATACATTGCTTATGAACAAATTCCACCCTTAATTCCACTATAGAAATTCAGTAGTCATTTCAATTCGTATAAATTTTTTTTCTAAAACTCAAATTTCTCCCCCAGAAATTGTATATAAAACCATAATAGAAAGTGTGGTTTAGGTGATTAAATACAACAGATCTCCAAGAATAAATCTGTTCACAAAATAAGTTTAAGGGGAATCCCTTTTGCTTTTTCTAGTATTGCTGCATTTCATTGGGATATGTGCAGAACTATTTCACAATCCTCTCTGAAATGAACTGAAGACACCAAATTCTGGAATAACTGCATCTGCATTTGACAGTGTGATTCATTTCAAATTGCAACTTTAAGAGTTGATCAAAATGACTGGGTCTTTCTTTTTACGGAGTTTTAAAAATGGGAAATTCTTCCTTTGGGAACAAATGCATCTCAAATAGTGGTTGTTGGATTTAAAAATCCATAACTAGAAGAGATATAGGTGTATCCGATAGAGAAAGTATATCTGGAAATAACATACTGAGACACTTGGTTAACATGGGAGCATTAAATGCTTCTTGACCAAGTCAGTTATTACAATAAGCAAGATGCAATGTGTGGAGCAGATCACATTGCAATGAGTTCCATGGTGATCACAGATCTCACTACTCATGAGATCTCACTTTGGTTGCAGTTCTGCTGTAATGTGCAATCTGTGCTCTGCTTTTCACCACTTGTTTTAATGCCCAAATCCACTCTAGCTTAAAAAGTTTTCACACACAGTTCCAAAGGCTTCCTCCCTTCTGTGTATTTGCAGAGACAAGGAACTATAACATGTAAAGGAAAATTTTGTCTTAAATATCTAATCAGATTAAACTCTTAAATGTGCAGGAAAAAAGGATCTTCTTTACTGAACAAGGAGATGCCACTGTAAAAGAGCTTTCAAAATATGTGGTGTGGAAGTCGCAGCGTGAATGGGAAAGGACACCTCATTCACCTTCTAAGCATTGGTGAAATTTTATTTCTATCTGTCTGCAGTTTAACAACACACTCAGCACTACTTGACATTCACCAATCGTCCCAAGTAATATCTTTATCTGAATACTAATGCAAATTGCAAGAACGTTTTTATCCAGACATCTATTCTGTGGCTGCTGAATAGAGTGACCACATGCTCAAGGCTGCAAAAGAGTTCACTGACCTCCCTAATCATCTCTGCCAATGCTACTGAATGACATACACGGTCAATTCTGCCTTGCCTCTCCACTTTCATTCATAAAAAAAATGACATTGTTCTTCTTGAAGCAGTCCTGAGAAAAGGAGAGGAGAGAAATTCAGCCCAGATGAGGCCCCCAGTGTTTTCAGTTTGGATTCTATTCAGCAACAGCCCCACCATCTGCCTTCTTCCTGCTAGCAGCAGAACACCTCCCTGTAGAGATGTTAAAATTTGTACCACCTCCACTAATAGCTAGTATTCATATTAGCAAACATACACATACCTTCAGAATGCCTTCCTTTCAATGTGTGTTTTATGTAGCTGAGCAGCAGCACAAGGCAGTAGCTGTTACAACCTTCACAGCCCCGTGTGGAGAATTAGATCACTAGGGAAAAATGCTTCCAAGCCCCTTTATGGAAAATAAGGCATTGGACGTTGAAATGCAAAGGCTGCTGAACAACAAGCCTCAGTAATGAACCAATACCCCACGGCCCATTTGACCAGGAGAAAGTAGTTGCTTGTGACTGTGCAATTTACTGGTTTAAAAGTAAACATGACTGTTTTGCTTGGCTCCCAGTTTCTATCTTCTTTATACAACTCATTCAATAGAATCTTTTCTTCAAAACAATTTTTATACACTTCAAAAATAGGGAATGACTGGTTAAACATCACAGGTTTGCTTAAAAAAAACTATCCACTTTTCTGTGCCAACACCCACACAGAGTGTGATAGCGTTATTCAAGGAGCGCAATTTTCCCTCTGTTCTCAGTATTATGAGAAACCGGGATGGGAGTGACTTCTATTTAATGACATCCCCTCTTCAGTGGAATCCACTATTCCTGTTGGGCTATACCAGTTCACATGCTCAGTGACTATTTCACCCCAGTCTTAGGCATACATCTTGGAAAAAGCAAACCTTGCATCCAAGGAAGTACCAAAAAATCACATCAGCTGCACCCATGTAAAGCTTAATCCGTAGGTTACTTTACACACCATGTAGAAACAAACCCAGATTCCGCCACCTAGTGTATGCTTGACAGGAGCCATAGTCAAACCTGGCTCTCTCAAGCATACCTGTAGGATACAACTGTGTGCTGTATTTACACGTTTAAGCGTGTATCATTTTTAAAAATACACATAGTGTGTAAAGAGGGCCTTGCAATTTCATAATGTGCAAAGAGGCTGAGATTTTTAATATCTAGGTCCATAAAGCTGGAGATATTTCGTTGAATTCTCTACACAGGCTCTGCTTGCAAGATTCCATAGATTAAATTCAAGTTATCTCCACTGGGCCCTGCTTCCATTACATGTTGACAGATACTACCTCATTCATGTACAGTACTGTTAACCAACACAAATGTTGTCAATAATAAAACAGTAACAGAAGTGTGAGAGCTAAGATTCGTGCAGGGGAATCCTAAACATGTTTACTCAGAGGTAACTGCTTTACTGTTTACTGCTTTTTGTTCAAAGTCCCAGACAAACACACACAAGACTGCTGCTTGAAGAGTGAATAGCTTACAAAAATGATATAACTTCGTTTAAAAGAGCTCCGATAACAGATTTCAGCACAACTAAATCCAAGCAACTCTGGAAACAAACATGACTCAGTAGGAGCAAGGAAGATGACTCTTTAGCCAATGAAAAGATCTCATTATATTAGTGAATTCTTGATATGTTCTGCAACACAAGCTACTCGTTTCCTCATATACTCAAAGTGCACCTACTCTGATGAAGTTGCTAAGACACTGGCTGCCCTATAAATCAACTGGTCTGGTTATGGAAAATGAGCCAAACAATTTACATGGAGAAATCTAGAATCTTATTAAAAGTTCCTTGAAAACAAAACCAGGTCTGTGAGGCTTATAGCTTCAATCAGAAGGGTATGCAAGTAATGCCCCCAGTCTGAATCTCCATGGAGCACATTGATCCCCTCTGTCACTTTTTTGGCAAATATGTTTCAACGCTTCCCCTAACAATGGAGACTGGACATTGATGGAAGTTTTGCATACGAAACTGTCCTACCTTCCATTACAGGTCTTTTTTTCTTTATTTTTCAAATAAACAGAGTCAGACAGCAACTGAGGAACACTGGAGCAAAACCAACACTGCATACCAACACTTTTCAAACAGCTTTTTTATGTGAGCTTTTTCACATTTCTATTTCTCTTCACCAGTGAAAAGCCAAACTAGAAGATCCGAACTAACTTTCTCACAATATTTGCACAATTTAAGCTGCTTTCTACTAGAAGCCTGGCACTTAAAAATTGATATCATAGTAGACAGAAGCAGTTGGGCATTTAAAACATTTAGCCCAAATGTCTGTGTCTCCTTTATTTCAATTTCAGAGAACCAAATACTCACTCCTCCTGCTTCTCAATTGCTTCAGTATAGCCATGGAATACAAGACACCACACCACTAATCACAGTAGGCTCGCTACAGTAAGCCTGAGTAAAATGAATAAAAGGGTGGGCTTGTTCCTTCCAATTCAAGGTCTTGAAATGTTTATTTATGGATATTATTTTGGTGTGGTCTGAACACCTACTTTTTCAAGAGAGCAGACACACAGACTACATTTTTTGGTGGTAGCCATAAGTAACTGGGTATATTATTCACACACTAATAGCCTGCCACTTGTTTACAGCTGGAACTCCCACTAGAGGTGCTCCTACACAGGCAGAGTTTGCCCTTGACCAGCAAGGGCTTCAAATGGACATGCTTATGGGACAGTCAGCAGTAATTTCAAATGTTCTAGGAAACATATGTCAGAATATCCTAGAGGTAAAACAAGACAGTGCAGAAGGTAAAAGCAACAATTTCTGTTCCAGAGTTGGACTATGTACTTGTCAAAAGAACGAAGTCCAGAGGGCCCAATCCTATCCACCTTTCCAGCGCTGATACAGCCATGCCAATGGGGTGTGTACTGCATCCTGCAGTGGGGAGGCCATCACTGAGGCCTCCTCAAGGTAAGGGGACATTTGTTCCCTTACCTTGGGGTTGCACTGCAGTTGCATCAGTGCTGGAAAATTGGACAGGATTGGGCTCTTAGCTGTGACAATAAACACAACAGAGTCTTGTAGTGCCTTAAAGACTTGTTTTAAGTTTTTAAGGTTCCTAACATCCACTGGAGAACAAGCTTGTGAGGAGTGCAGCTCGCACCATCCAACTGCACTCCACAACAGCTTCTGCAACAATAAAATTTGTTTGGCTTTAAGAGGTCATATGACTTTTTTGTTGCAAGAACTCAAGAGTTATTGTAGTAGAAATCTGCACAGGCAATAGCCTGTTTTCCAAAGTCTGCATCCTGTAAGTACTTTTGTAGAGTACCATGGAACTTGGCCACCACATTCTTCCCTCCACGCAAGGGAGGGAAAGCAAAGAGGAACACCTACAGTTTCATCTCCAGTGAAGTAGCAGAGCAAGCACACACAACAATATTGCTGGAATACTTATGGGGGATTATTGTCACTTGGAGGGGTGCAAAGTCCCCAATCCTAGACAGCAAAGTTACCAGCTGGAGCCCAATCTTAACTGGAGTCAGACATAGTGCACATTTCAATCAAAGAATCTTCTAAGGCTTGCTCATATGTTACACACCATTTGATGTATAACACTCAGAGTTATAAGTGCTTGCTGACAGTTCCAATGTCAACTGGGCTGAATCACCAGATTCACAACCAACCTTATACCATTAGTGTTCATCACAATCCACTCCAACTCCTTGTAAAATGCAAGGTCCACAAAAGAGGAAAAAGGACTAACATGACAGCAAGACAAGAAGCTAACAGTAGCTAACATTGTAGCACTGGTTCCTACAAGAGAACAGCCCCCACCGCCTGTGCTGTAACAAGCCAAGTTGCTACTAGAACTTCTAATCCAGTCAATTCCCAGTCTACCTGGAAGAACACAATGAGAGAAAGGTGCATCAGAGGTAGGTAGGGATTTCAGGTACTTCTTAAGGTCATTAACAAGGAAGCAAATGACAATACAGCATGGGACCAATGACAAATTATGAAAGAAGCTCTCCTACCCCACAATCTTCCTTACCTGATGGCTCCCTTGGAGATCTGTCTTCAAGGTCTGAAATTGGCAACCTGGCTGCTGAAAGGCTGCTGACAGTCACCACCAGGAAAAAGCAAGCCAATGTTCCCCACGCAGCAATCATTCCTCTCCTTTCACTCCGGGAAAGCCAACGTTGGGTAGTGGTTGTGGCGCAGCCTTGGCCAGACTCAGCCATCCTCCGGATACATGCTGCCCCTCACAGCGGGCCCTCCTGCATCTGCCCCACTAAGTGGTACTGCGCCCTGCAAGACAAGACACCTGCTGAGCGCAGTGGAGTCAAAGGGCAAAAATCACACAGTCTGGAGGGAGGTCAAGTCGCGCTTGGAAGCCAAGCATGCCTGATGTCCCAACTCCCCTCTACCCTATGTATCACTCCAGTGCTTCATTCTACGAGGCTGCAACCCTATGCACACTTTCACGGGACGGTGCCCACTGAACACAAGTAGACACGCAGGGGGCTATGCTGTTGCTTGCTCTGAACTCCAGATAAGGTTTCTAGGAGCGCTCTGTTGAAGGCCACAGCCACCAAGGGATGGCTCTTTGCTAGGCTATTGTCTAACAGCCCAATCTTATCCACACTTTCCTGGGAGTAAGCCCCACTGACTCTCATGGGACTTACTTCTGAGTAGACAAGCACAGGACTGGGCTGTAAGAAGACTTCTCAGAGCGCGCCTCTGAGCCCAATCGTAGGCATGTCTACTCAGACTTCACTACCATTATAGCCAATGGGGCTTGCGCCTAGGTAAGTGTGGCGGGGACTGCAGCCTCTGCCATCCTAGCAACCCAGCCCGAAGGGCCAGGCTTCCTTCCCAGGCTGCACGTGGAGAACGCCCCCGGCTACCGCAAGCCCCCTCCGGGCTTCAGCGCCTCCTCCCCGGGACGAAGGGCGAGCAATGCCTGCCTCGGGCAAGAGCCGTCCAGCGGTCGCAGCCCAGGTGCGGACAGGGGAGCGGCTGCCCCTGCGAGCCCCAGCTGGCGCACCCCCCATCAGCGACGCGCTTTTCCCCGCGGTGCCTACCTGCGGCAGCCGCGCTGCTGCTGCTGCTGCTGGTCGGGGCCGCTGCTAGAGCGCTTCTGGGCAGGGGCGTCTGCCGCGGCGCTTTCGCTCGCTAGCCCGCCTGTCCCGCCCCCAGCAGCGAAGGGGCGGCCCCTGCAGGCGGCATTCCCCGCCCCACCTCGACGGCCGGCCGTGGGAGCAGCTGCTTGGAGAGCTGCCCAGCAGGCTTGCGCGGGCGCGCGCCGTCCACTGCGGTCCACCTGGCCAAACAAGGCGTCCCACGGCCCGATCCTGTCCACACTCACCTGGGAAGAAGCCCCATTGACTCTAAGGTGACTTACCTGGGCTGCCAGTCCAAGAGCCACCCCTGCATGGCAAGGGAGGGCTGCTTCCAGTAGCACCACTGCCAAAGAGCAGGGCACTTCAGGTTTGCTCTGGAAGCAACTTAAAAGCCACCTTCCAAGCCCTCCCAGCAAGCCCACCTGGGCAGCCATCCAAATGATCCCAATGAGGAAGACAAACCTGGGAGCTTGTCTTGAGCTCCACTGTGACCAGTCAGATCCAGCAATCATTTGCTACTCGTGTGTAAAAAAAACAGCTGGTGCCAGCTCCTCAGGGGCTTTGCAGGCACCCTGCTTGGGTCGCTCAAGGTTCTTGGCCTCTCTCTAGGACACACCCAGCTATCTCACCTGCCTGACAGTGGAGCAACGGGTTGGGTTGGGTTGGCTTTGGCTTTCATAAGAATATAAGAACAGCCCCACTGGATCAGGCCATAGGCCCATCTAGTCCAGCTTCCTATATCTCACAGCGGCCCACCAAATGCCCCAGGGAGCACACCAGATAACAAGAGACCTGCATCCTGGTGCCATCCCTTGCATTGGCATTCTGACATAGCCCATTTCTAAAATGAGGAGGTGGCACATACACATCATGGCTTGTAACCTGTAATGGATTTCTCCTCCAGAAACTTGTCCAATCCCCTTTTAAAGGCATCCAGGCCAGATGCCGTCACCATATCCTGCGGCAAGGAGTTCCACAGACCAACCACGCGCTGAGTAAAGAAATATTTTCTCTTGTCTGTCCTAACCCTCCCAACACTCAATTTTAGTGGATGTTCCCTGGTTCTGGTGTTATGTGAGAGTGCAAAGAGCATCTCTCTATCCACTTTATCCTTCCCATGCATAATTTTGTATGTCTCAATCATGTCCCCCCTCAGGCATCTCTTTTCTAGGCTGAAGAGGCCCAAACGCCCTAGCCTTTCCTCATAAGGAAGGTGCCCCAGCCCCGTAATCATCTTAGTCGTTCTCTTTTGCACCTTTTCCATTTCCACTATGTCTTTTTTGAGATGCGGTGACCAGAACTGGACATAATACTCCAGGTGTGGCCTTACCATAGATTTGTACAACGGCATTATAATACTAGCCGTTTTGTTCTCAATACCTTTCCTAATGATCCCAAGCATAGAATTGGCCTTCTTCACTGCCGCCGCACATTGGGTCAACACTTTCATCGACCTGTCTCCCACCACCCCAAGATCTCTTTCCTGATCTGTCACAGATAGCTCAGAACCCATCAGCCTATATGTGAAGTTTTGATTTTTTTGCCCCATTGTGCATGACTTTACACTTACTTACATGGAAATGCATCTGCCATTTTGCTGCCCATTCGGTCAGTTTGGAGAGATCCTTCTGGAGCTCCTCACAATCACGTCTGGTCTTCACCACTCAGAAAAGTTTGGTGTCATCTGCAAACTTTGCCACCTCACTGCTCACCCCTGTCTCCAGGTCATTTATGAAGAGGTTGAAGAGCACCGGTCCAGGACAGGTCCTTGGGGCACACCACTTTTCACCTCTCTCCATTGTGAAAATTGCCCATTGCTCTGAATACATTTCTGAAGTTCCAACCCAGTCCCACATGCAGTTGCAAATGTCTGTATGAGGAATAGGCAAACTTTCAACTTTTGGAATCCTGGACCTTTAGCCATTGTATAGAAGAGGGAATTTCAGCACGTGCAGCTTGTCATCTCACAGACGATTCTGGCCCCAATCCTATCCAATTTTCCAGTGTCAGTGTGGCTTCAGTGCTGCCCTGAGGCAAGGGAACAAATGTTCCCTTACCTTGTGGAGACCTCCATAACTACAACCCCACCACTTTGCAATGCACACCCTCCTAGTCTTGGTCCAACAAGAAGCTGACGGAACATACCAAGATCCAGGTCTACAGAGCTTGCGTCCTGAGTACACTTCTGTACTGCAGTGAGTCATGGACTCTTCAATCACAACAGGAGAGGAAACTGAATGCTTTCCACATGCGCTGCCTCCGACGTATTCTCGGCATCACCTGGCAGGACAAAGTTCCAAACAACACAGTCCTGGAACGTGCTGGAATCCCTAGCATGTATGCACTGCTGAAACAGAGACGCCTGCGTTGGCTCGGTCATGTCGTGAGAATGGATGATGGCCGGATCCCAAAGGATCTCCTCTATGGAGAACTCGTGCAAGGAAAGCGCCCTACAGGTAGCCCACAGCTGCGATACAAGGACATCTGCAAGAGGGATCTGAAGGCCTTAGGAGTGGACCTCAACAAGTGGGAAACCTGGCCTCTGAGTGGCCCACTTGGAGGCAGGCTGTGCAACATGGCCTTTCCCAGTTTGAAGAGACACTTGGCCAACAGTCTGAGGCAAAGAGGCAAAGAAGGAAGGCCCATAGCCAGGGAGACAGGCCAGGGACAGACTGCACTTGCTCCCAGTGTGGAAGGGATTGTCACTCCCGAATCGGCCTTTTCAGCCACACTAGACGCTGTTCCCTCCTAGTGTGATGACCCTCCCCCAAACTCCTGCGGCACACAGGTGCGCCACGACACAGTGGTTGAAAATGGCAGGTCTAGACCAACCATTTTCAAACACTGTGCTGTGGCACATCGGTGTGCCTCCCATGAATAGTTCACAGGTGTGCCACAGAAATTTGGGGGAAAGTAGGGGGGATGGGGGATGTGAGCCCCCCCCACCAGCAGCATGATGTGCCTTGTCAATTGTCAAAGACCTGATGGTGTGTGTGCCTTGACAATTTTAGTGCCTTGTCAGGGTACTGTGCAGGGTGACCAGATGTCTTCTTTTTCCAGGACATGTCCTCTCTTTTAGCTTTGTGTCCTGGAAAAGAACTTAAATTTCCTCCTTTTCCCTGTGAACTGGCCCCTGCAGGCAGCGCAGAGCCTTTTTGTAATTAATAAATTATATGTAATAAATTATATGCAATATAGTTTTAAATTTAATAGTAACTAATATAGTGTTTGAATTAACCACAAGAAATAATATACAAGTGTTTTAGCTTTCATTTTATCATGTCCTACATTTTGATTGGATGTCCTGCATTTAGGCATGCCTGGTCCTCTTTTGCAGTTACGATATCTGGTTACCCTAGTGCTGTGAGATGAAAAAGGTTTGAAAAAGGTTAGACTTTGACAATACAGGCATGCGCCACTTAACAACCGTTCACTTAATGATGGATCTTATATATGATAGTAGTTAAGCACAATAAAGATGCTCTCCAATGAACCTCTGGCCCGCTGAAGACTTGCTGGAGCCCACACTGGCCTGATGCAGCTGCTCTCAGCATGACAGCCAACTGTTCAACCTCTCGCGTGAGCTGTGGGACAAGGGTTTCCTCCACTGCTTGCTGTTCCACATCTGTGATGCAGCAGCAGCAGCAAAGAAAAGGCCGGCCTTGCTTTGTGCAAGGCCTTTTATAGGCCTTGAGCTATTGCAAGACCTTCATTCATTCATATAAGTTCCATCTCTAATATATTCATTTATGTAAATTTATTCAAATTTGAAATGTAAATTAATTCTTTCCCCCCGCCCCCCCGACACAGTGTCAGAGAGATTATGTGGCCCTCCTGCCAAAAAATTTGGACACCCCGGTATATGCATTTGAAAATATGTTAAAAAGTTGCTTTTGAATGCAATGGGTTTGTATTTGGGAAATTAGTGGTACTGTTTAGTCTTCTTGAGTGCCCTTGGGTGGGGGAGAAAGGCAAGGCATAAACAAATAATACTGTCTTTCAAATTTAGGGAATGGTTATTTCAGCAATAATTTTAGTTAAACTGCTTTTTATGCCACATATTGGCACTAGAAGGATGCCTGCAGAGAAAGAAACGGGTGTGTATGTGTATTTGTGTCTGTTTATAGGCTTTGTTCAATTGTGGTGGATTGAGCAATGCCTGTGTTCATTTTTGCAGCTGTAATTTTGTCCTTGTGTTGAGACTTGACCCTGTATCTAATACCACAATGATGCTGAACAAGCAGCTTAAAAGAAAACCAATGGATCTTTCTTTAAAGTAAGGTTTTTCCTATTGACTCATCCCAGACTTTTAAGCAAAGGCTTTTAATTTCATTATATGTGATCTAAAATTTTACTGAAATACTGTGACTGCTCCACACCGCTTTTGTGACACATCCACACTTGTGCCATTGCACTCCTACATCATTTAAAGCACAGAAGAGGTTTACAATACTTTCTTTCAGAATTAGTGTCTGTCTCCTGCTGTGCAGTTGACTAACAGCCCAATCCTATACTCAGTGCCGCCACAGGCTGTAGTGGCACCAGTAGGCTACTGCTATATCCAGCAGCACAGCCAGGGCCACTGGAGCTCTCCTCGGGGAAAGGGGACTTTTGTCCCCTTCCTCTGAGGAAAGCCCCAAGCCCTGCAATGTGGCTTCCCAAGTCTGCACCGGCTGTTTTGCAGGGTTTTCAGTGCTCATCAGGGCTCTGCCAGTCTCATGCCCCTCGTGCCCAACTTCCTCGTGCCATTTATTGACTGGAATGCAGCAACTGTTACCCTGCACATTCCTGATCTTGGAAGCTAAGCAGGGTCAGGCCTGGTTAGTACTTGGATGGGAGACCACTTGGGAATACTGGGTGATGTAGGCTTATACCATAGTCTTTCGAGACTGAAGGTTGCCAGCCCACTTCCTCACCCCCACCCTGCCCTCTCCTCACCCTGGAACACCTCCTCTTACTGTGCTCTGAGCAGCGTCCATCTGGCACTGGCCCAGCACCAGTGTTCCTTACACTCTGGGTGTCACGGATGTGGCTTATGGCACATTTGCGACACCCAGTGCCAGTGCTGGAGCTTAGTGGCTCCAGCCATTAGAGGCCAATAGGGTTCAGCCCTAATTCAGTTGACTTAACACTGCAGTCCTAGACATGCCTACTCAGAAGTGAACACTGTGGAGTTCCATCAGTGGAGATTACTCGCAGGTAAGTGTGCATAGACCGGGGTATGCAAAACGGAGGCAGTAAATGGGAAAGGTTTGTATCCCAGCCTGAATCAAGCTTTGAATAAAGAAAGTTTTTGGTGGAACATTTGACTTCAGGGGAAGGACTTTGTTAAAATTGCTAGCTTGAGAATCTAAAATGAAAGATTATGGCAACAGTATACAAATATAAAAATACTGTAAAATCTCTTTTTTAAAAATTGACAGTCAATAGCTATGAGGTGTGGTTTCATGACTAAGCTATCCTGATGGAAATCTAAGCTCTCCTGTCTGACTCCAGTGGAATAACTAACTGCAGACTCTTCCTTCTGGTGATTTGGATAATTATCTCACCATATACTTTTTTTTTTTTTTTTTTGGACAGGCATGTTGAAATATAACATGAAGCTTCTTCAGTCTCTGGAAGAAATCTGACAAGGACTGATAGCTGTGGAAGCCTTCATGGGAAATATGCTTGAAAAATACCAGAATGCTCCAGTTGCTGCTGTTTGGTCAGTCAGGGGCTGCCAATACACAAGGATGCGATTGCACCACAAAGCTCTAAATCAGGCCTCAAACAGCCTCCTCGGTCTCTGTCCAATGGAGCTTCCTGTTCGGTGCAGACACCACTGCCAGTTCTCCCCTGCAAAGAACATGCCATGTTGAGGGGACTACAGCTGCTGTTAATCACTTTATTAGGATACAGTATGTCCTGTAGAATTTAAAGTTAGCTGGATAGTGATCACCCTCACACCTCTTCCAAAGAACTTGGAGCAATAGTTCCCAGGCAGGCCCCCTGCCCCCCATCCAAGTATATTCCAAGGCTGTATTTGCTTAACTTCATTATGTGCCTCCAGTCACTTTGAACAATGTTTGAAAATCTGGTATATAAAATATTAAATGCAGTCATATTTGCCTAGTCAAGATGCACTGTAAGCCTGTGTTTTACTGAGTAAAATGGGAATGTTTATTTTTTGAATTAGGCTGTCAGCTCTTTTGAAGCAAAATGGAGCAGTAAAAAAAAAAAATCTTGATATAGTAGAATTAATCCTTGGTGCTTAGCCTATAGTTCTTTAAAACCTTGTACATCTAATAACTTTCCAGTTTACTTTTTTATGTGAGAAACTGGTCGCATAGCCAGAAGTTCTGTTTATCTTTAGTTGTTTTTTGAAGGTAAACTGGCTTCCCAACTGTGAGCTGCCCGGCACAGTGGTGCAAAAATGGCTGGCACTGTATACATGCCAGGCAGCTGCCAGAGAGCCTAATCCTCTCCGTGCCATGGTGAGCCGGCGCACATTGTCGCAAACATCCCATAAGGCAGTTTGTGTGCCCTACCACCAGGCGAGTGTCGGTGGTAACCCAGTGCTGGCCGGTGCCAGGCGACCATCGGGCGGGTGCCTGACCTCCACTGCTCAGCGGTTGCACAAACCGCTGAACAGTGGAGAGATAAGCAGGTGTGTGGGGGGAGGCAGGGAGGAGGCGTTTTGGGAGGGGGGATGTGGGCGGAGGGCAGGGAGAGGTGTTGTGGGTGGAGGGAGTGGGGAGGGAGAGAGGCGGGAGCTTTGCTCCACTGGATCCAAAGCCTCCATGTTGGGCTCGCCACCCGACATGGAGGCACTTGATTCACCACCGACCTTTTGGTTGGTGGTGAATCGAGCAGCCCCATTGTGGAGCTACTGCATTTACCCAGGGGAAGGGGACGAAAGTCCCCTTCTCCCGAGGTGCTACCCTTGGCTGCCCAAAGTGCACAAGATGTGGCGGCAGCCATTTTCAGCACTGCCACAGCCTCGTACCCCAGGCAGCTCAAGACTGGGCTGAGAGTCTCCTTGGGAAAGGCCCAAACCCCGCAATGGTGCTACTCATGTCTGCAGTGGCTGTTTTGCTGGCACAGAGTTGAGAGATCCCATGTTGGGCAAGGAGACCCAATGTGGGGTTCTGGATCTGGTGGAGCAGAGCTCCACTGGTCCCACCCCCTCCCCCTCCCGCCTTCCCCTGCCTGCCTCCTGCCCTGGAACACCTCCCCTCCACCCCAACTAACCTCTCTGCCACCCCGAGCTCGTCCGTTGCTCCAGGTGGCATGTGGCGGGCCTCCAGCAGATGCTGGCTCCGTGCAGACTGGCGCTGAACTGGTGCCAGCGTTGACCTGGAGCTAAGTGTCACAAGTGTGTCTTATGGCATATTTGTGACACTCAGTGCTGGCGGAGGACCAGTGCAGTGAGCTCAGGATTGGGCTCTGAGTCAATCGTGGTTGAATCGATACATTGGCCATTCTTACTGTTCTTGAACCTAAACTAGACAACGTCAGAAACATCTCAACAATAATGGGAGAATAATTTGGATTTAGGTGAGGAAGCGTCTCGAGGATATTAGAGTTTAATGAAAAATGACACAAAAATTCCACGCTTCTGAAATCAGCTGCCAGAACATCTGAGGGCAGCCTCTTCAATATGTGGTTTCAGTGGGGTTTGGAGACCCATCTCTTTGGCCTGGACTTTGGGGAGGGAAGCACTCCTTAGGGACCCCTTGTACATTTTTATACTGCTGACATTTTAATCTGCTCTTTTATTGTTATCTTTTAAATTGTTTTAATGGTTTTTATGGTTTTATTTTAATAATTGATTCTAATGTTTTATTGTTGCTGTGTTAGCAGGGGTTGCGTTAACCCCTGCTAACTGGTTAAGAGGCACTTTTTCAAGTGGGTGCTCCTCTTTTATTTAGCAGGGGGAGAGTAACTGGCCCACCTCACCCCAGCAGTGTCTTTTCTAGTGGCTGTCTGCTGGTGTTGCATCTTTTTAGATTGTGAGCCCTTTTGGGACAGGGAGCCATTAGATATTTGATTTTCTCTGTAAACCGCTTTGTGAACTTTTTGTTGAAAAGCGGTATATAAATACTGTTGTTGTTGTTGTTGTTGTTGTTGTTGTGTTTGTTTTTGTACACCACTTTGGGTTTTAATAAAAGTGGTATAGAAATCTAATAAATAAATAAATAAATCATTTTATGGTAGCTGGTGAATTTTGGAGTCAGTGGGCTGCAATGTTTTTAGCCCTCACATCCCCACCCCCACTGCTCTGCTTCTACATTGTGTAAATAAACCTTGCTGGCCAAGATCTGCAGCACAGTGGGTACAAATTTGGACTGTGAGCCAGGAAGTTTGTATTTTTAGTTATGGGAAGATGCTGGAATGGAAAGACACATTAAAAGCCCATGCATTTTGGACCATAGTTGGTCTTTTCTCTTTTTGAGGCATGCCAAATATGATATTCACCAGAAACAGTGAAGATAGAACTTCTTTCCACAGTAAAGATTCAAATGCTGTAGTCTGGCATCTTGTCTATCAACCCTTTAGATGGCCTTAGCCATCCTACTCATCTCTCAGCCATCTCCCCCATTGGGAATAATAATAATATTGACCATCCATTATTGTAAGAGTTACTGAGATCATGTATTTGAAGAACTCTGCATACTCTGAAGCACTATATGCAGCACATTCCAAATGGTTCCACTGTTATTCTCCACACACATTCCCAAGTTTTCCAAAGATGAAACCTCACCTGCAAACCAAGCAAAAAAATCACACAGCCACAATTTTAACCTTCTAGCCTACAAAACAAGAGAGTATCTCAGGCCCAATCCTATCCAATTTTCCGATGCTGATGCAGCCATGCTGATGGGGTGTGCGCTGCATCCTGTGGTGGAGAGGTAGTCACAGAGCCCTTCTCAAGATATGGGAACAAGTGTTCTCTTATCTAGGGTCTGCATTGTGACTGCACTGGTGCTGGAAAGTTGGATAGGACTGGGCTCTCAATCCTTACAGGCATCCCTTGAAGATACAAATATCCAGCTTCAACCTCCCCTTGTAGCCACCCTAATACAGAATTCAATAAATCCCAAATTGCTGCACTGTGAAGCCATCAGGCCCCCACTACAAAGCTCTAGGAAACTGCAGAAAAGGGTTAAGATACTTCAAAGTCAGATTGAGTTGAATACCTAATAGCCTCCTACTGAGCACCAAACTACCCATTACATAGGATTTCGTAATATTTGTATTTTTCTTTGAAACTGTTCCCTTCTGAGATGAAGGAGTTTAGGATCAAATCCTATCCAGTTTTCCAGCACCAGTGTAGGTGTGCCAACAGAGCACAGCTCTGTGTGTGTGGGGTAATCATGGAGGCCTCCTCCAGGTAAAGGAACATTGCAGCTGCACTAGCACTGGAAAGTTGGGTAGGATCGGGCCCTTTCTCTCTATATGCTGTCAATATGTCACACACACACATGTAACAGACTATATGTTGATTTCTAATAGTGGTGATTCAAAGTTTTCAGGAGCCCATATTGGGTCGAGAAGGGGGAAATATGAGGCTGTTCACAAGTTTCATGTTCCAACCCAAACAAATTAATAGTTTAAACAAAAGTTTTTAGAACTCCAGGCAGGCAGGGTTGGGTGCAACGGTTCATCATACAGGATCTTTACCGTGCTTGTCTAAAGCAGAGAAAACTTTTTCATGCATCGAGATCTTACACTGCAGAACTCACTGTCTCATGCCTGACAACATATATCAGATTATTCAAAAGATAAGATGATCAGTTACAATGAAGCCAGAACAAACCTGGCCATTCAATGGCAAAATCCACACATGCCCTTTTACCTGTAAAGTTTCTCTTGTATAACTTGTAGTGAGCTGTTGCAAATTGTATATTACGCTTACAGTGATCTGTAAGATGCCCAGCAGAATTTCAGTCACTAAATAAATGATGGAGAAGAAGAGGAACCAGAAAACCCAGTCTGACCAGGGATGGGAAAATCTTCTAAATTCTTAGGCTGCAATGTCACCACTCTGTGGACAATACATCCCTGTTTGAGACCCCCATCATGAGACCTGTGCAGATGTTCCCCCTTTTTCTCTGCTGATTCTGTTACACGTGCATGACACCTCTCCTGATCAGTCATTCCTTTGGGTTTTATTTTCTGTTGTAAGTCTACCTTGAATGCTTGGAAGCCGGAACAGAAATGCATACAGACAAATATACATTTTTGGAACATGCCAGGAAATCCGATAATGGCTCCACGAATGTCACATCTGTTTTGGCCCTTAGCTGGAGTCCCAATGACTGCGTGGATAGACTGATCTGTTATTTTGAAAAACGGGTTCTTAAAAGGCCACCCTCAGACACCAGAGCAGTGTGCTCTTGCTTGGTTTATGAATTCAAGATGGTATTGTTTTTTGTTGTTTTTTTTAATGCAGCCATCTCTTTCAGTGTCTAAAAAGGGATGGGCTCTGGTAATGAGTAACAGCTGACAGGCCTTTCCAGATTTGCATATTCAGACTAAATTGAACACAAATATCCAGCACAGTGGTGCTGTTGGTAGATTTGTAGTGCAGATTTTGAGATAATCTGTTCCATGCCTTTGGACTGTGGTACAGATTTCTTCTATCACACAGGGCCCTCCCACATATATACATTGTACCTTGCATTCTTTGAGGGTAGTCCATTTTGATGCTCCATTGAATTCAGTAGGAATATTTTAATTTACTCACCCTTTATTGGTGTGACTTTGCACCAGACTAGGGGTCAAAAGCAGGGCCTGAGGGGTTTCAGGTTTCACACCAAACCTGATAGCATGTCCTTGACACTGCCCAGTTTTGGTCACTCTACCAAGAAAGTTGTACCAACCTTGGCAGCATAAAGTTACATGGGTGTATCTATGCTATAACCCCAAGGTTGGGGCAACATCTCTTTTCCTTCGATGATCATTGGATGAAGGATGGGTAGTCTGGTATTCTCTTTGGCTGAATGAATGACCTCATTGAATGACCAGCTGAAGTGGGACTACTACTGAGTAGAACTGCCAAGGAGCGGGTTGGCCTGGTAAGCCTCACAGCTGTTGCTTGTGACCCTCCACCCTCTTGCCGCTTCTGTTCTGGCTCTCTCACTGTCCCTCCCAATCCCTCCCGCCCTGTTTACAGATCAGGGGAGTGTTTAAAGTGAACTCCAACACACTCACACACACCCTGGCAGCAGCCCCTTTTCCCTCTGTGGAGCTGCGGTGGTCTTTTCAAAGGGAGGGACTAGTGCTATCAAATTACAAAGGGGTGACTCAGCGACTTGGAAAGTGCCCCCATTATGACTCATTTTTGAGTTGAGTCACAGGGGGGTGTTGACTCTAGACTCAACTTGAGTCGCACTGCGCTGGGTTTTCCCATCCCTGGCATACACACACCCCACTTTTATCCTCACAGTACCCATATGGTGTAGGCTGGGTTGAGTGATCATGACTGGCTCAGGTAAGGTAATTCCTAAGCAGGAATTTGAATCCAGAGCTAACTAATCTAAATCTGATAGTTTAACTATTATACCACTACCACACAAGCTTTCATATACTGTATAAATGAAGTAACAAAAAGGTACAATGCATAGAAAAAGTATAACAGCTGTCAGAAGACATCTAATCAAAGGAAAATACTTTTCTGGTCTCCCTCTACCTTTCCCTTAGGCCAGTGTTTCTCAAACTGTGGATCGGGACCCACTAGGTGGGTCACAAGCCCATTTCAGGTGGGTCCCCATTCATTTCAATATTTTATTTTTAATATATTAGACTTGATGCTACCATGGTATGTGACTGCATTTGGGGAAATGTTACACATCTGAACATTTCACAGGCTACTATATATATACTTTTAACAATGATAATCCCTGGGACTTACTCCTGGGTAAGTGTGAGTAGGATTGCAGCCTAGGATTGTTAAAAATTTACCTGCTTGATGATGTAACTTCTGGTCATGACATCACTTCCAATGGGTCCTGACAGATTCTCATTCTAAGAAGTGGGTCCCTAAATGTGTGAGAACCTCTGCCTTAGGCATCACCTGATGGCAAGGCCAGTAGCCCATCAGTAGATAGAAAGAGGATGAACCCTCCAGGTCTAGCAGTGAACAGGTGTAAATGCCTGTGCAATTAGGTCCATATAAATATAAAAATTTATATGTTCTGAAGGGTAATTTGCTGCTTTTGGTAATTGTTTTGTAAAATTGGATTTTACTGTTTTATTGTGAGTTTTCATTGTGATTATCAGTTGCTTTGAACATCTCCTGTATTGAAGGAGAAAGGTGGAATAAAACAAATTAAAACATAACAGTGACATATGAAGTATGTTCTGTTTGCAGAATTTCAAAATTCAATTTTTCACAAACGACTAAGCTACTTTGAGGATATGCTGCAGTGTTAACCAAAGTTGTGATGGCCAAGGTTCAGAGACTGCTCCAGGTGGTGATTCTGTATATTTGTCATTCAGAATTGCCTTTTTAAATTTTTTTTTTGCACTTCTGTTTTGTAACAATTAAAAAGAAGACATAAAAACATAATAGAACTGGAAAGAAAATCAGCAATAACATATTATTGTCCTTCATACTGTTTTTCATATTAAGAGGTGAAGAATTAGGCTGCAATCCTAACCACACTTTCCTGAGAGTAAACCCCATTGAACAAAATAGGACTTACTTTTGAGTAGACCTGGTTAGGATTGTACCCTTAAACAAATGATTCTATCATTTCCCAAATCTACTAGAATAGTATACATTTTAAGTTCTTTCCATTCACAGGTGAGATTAAGCTAACTAAATTTCAATTTGCCCTGCAACTCAACTCTATTACCTGCCGCCTCCTCAGGCTGGTGTAGGAGTTCCTGGTTACCTATGAACAAGAGTCAATTGAAATGAGTATCAACGCCCACTTCTTCCTTCTGATTGGGTATGTGAAATCAACAGTACACACCAGAGTTCTTCTAATAACTCAACCATTTATTGCTTGTAACTCACTGGGAAAGCCAAGGGAAGAAATACAGCTTCAAGTAGAGAAATACCGTGCTGCTTAACTAAGGACTGTTGCTGGTTGAAGTGGTTAGGGAACTCATACAGGCTCACACAGACTCCTGCTGTAAAAATGGAACTGTTTCCCCACTTCTATCTCACCTAGAGGCCTACCGAGCTTGCCTCTTAGAGAGGTAGTACACAACGCTTATTTCTTACTCTCTCCAACCAATAATATTGTATTATTCTTGCTGTACTTTCTGTATGAATATTCTTATTATATCAAACAAAATTGGTTTTCAGTATTATTAATATTACTATTAACATTATTATTAATAAAATATTTACCCCATGTTTCAGTAAAAATGTTCATAAAGTCATTTTTCATAACAAAATTAATGAAAAGATTATTGTCCTTGTCCTGAATGGGCACACAACCTAATACAGTGGTACCTCACATAACGAATGCCTCGCGCACTGAAAAACTCGCATAACGAAAGCGTTTTGCGATTTTTGGTGACTCGCACAATGAATTTTTATGACCCCTGCTTCGCAAGACGAATTTTTTTTGTTTTTGTTTTGGTTTGTCTTAAGGGGGGATCTTCATGCCAGTTTATGTAAGTAAGTCCCATTGTGCTTGCTCCCAGGAAAGTGTGCACAGGATTACAGCCTTCAAACTCCCCACTCAGCATCCCCCCATAGCTCATTCACCCTCTCACTGCCCCATTTCCTTCACGTTCCCCCCCATGATCACGGCAAAAGCAAGCAATTGAGTGCAGCTGCTCTGTCCTCCTCCCCAGCTTAGAGCACAATCCTTTGCGTGTCTCCTCAGAAGTAAGTCCCATTGTGCTTACTCCCAGGAAAGTGTGCACAGGATTACAGCCTTCAAGCTCCCCACTCAGCATCCCCCCATTTTTGAAATCCTCTGTACAGTATGTATGCCTTTAAAGAGCACTTAATAAACACTTTGTAAACCAAATTTGACTTTGTTCTGACTTTTCTTGCCCATAGGAACGCATTAATTAAATTTCAATGCATTCCTTTGGGAAAACGCGCTTCGCAAAACAAAAACTCGCATAACGAAAGGACTCGCGGAACAGATTAATTTCGTTATGCGAGGCACCACTGTAGAGACACCAGCAAACAGCTCTGGAAAAGGTGCTTTGCTGGTGTGAACAGGGACAGTTGCTCTCTCCCTGTTTCTTGCAAAATGAAACGTAATAAAACTTAAAAAGTGTTTCTTAGCCTATCAGGCAGGGGTAAATATCAGGGAAGGCTAATCCTACCCAGCTTTCCAGAGCTGATGCAGCCATGCCAATGGGGTGCACACTACATTCTGTGGTGGGGTTCAGTCATGGAGGCCTCCTCAAGGTAATGGAACATTTGTGGAACAACTGTATCAGTGCTGGAAAGCTGGTTCATTGGGTTGTTAGGGTGCAAGCCTGTTCACACTTGCCAGAGAGTAAGGTCCACTGAAGTCAATGGGCTGAGTAGACATGCATAGGCTCATGCAGTCTGAGACTTGGTCAGAGGTCATCAGCTTCTGGATCAGCTCCTCAGGGAGCTATCTGGTCAGGGCATACTTCTGGGAGGAAAGGGTCACTACGGGGCCAAACTGCCGAAAGATTGGGGATGAGAACAGTGGACTGATAATAAGACATTTCCTCTACCATCATGTCCTGCAACTGGGAGCACCAGCAACACAAGTAAGAAGTTATATACAAATGTTTGTATTGGCAACCTTCAGTCTCGAAAGACTATGGTATCGCGCTCTGAAAGGTGGTTCTGGCACAGCGTCTAGTGTGGCTGAAAAGGCCAATCCGGGAGTGACAATCCCTTCCACACCGGGAGCAAGTGCAGTCTGTCCCTGGTCTGTCTCCCTGGCTATGGGCCTTCCTTCTTTGCCTCTTAGCCTCAGACTGTTGGCAAAGTGTCTCTTCAAACTGGGAAAGGCCATGCTGCACAGCCTGCCTCCAAGCGGGCCGCTCAGAGGCCAGGGTTTCCCACTTGTTGAGGTCCATCCCTAAGGCCTTCAGATCCCTCTTGCAGATGTCCTTGTATCGCAGCTGTGGTCTACCTGTAGGGCGCTTTCCTTGCACGAGTTCTCCATAGAGGAGATCCTTTGGGATCCGGCCATCATCCATTCTCACGACATGACCAAGCCAACGCAGGCGTCTCTGTTTCAGCAGTGAATACATGCTAGGGATTCCAGCACGTTCCAGGACTGTGTTGTTTGGAACTTTGTCCTGCCAGGTGATGCCGAGGATGCGTCGGAGGCAGCGCATGTGGAAAGCGCTCAGTTTCCTCTCCTGTTGTGAGCAAAGAGTCCATGACTCGCTGCAGTACAGAAGTGTACTCAGGACGCAAGCTCTGTAGACCTGGATCTTGGTATGTTCCGTCAGCTTCTTGTTGGCCCAGACTCTCTTTGTGAGTCTGGAAAACGTGGTAGCTGCTTTACCGATGCGCCTGTTTAGCTCGGCATCGAGAGAATGAGTGTCGGAGATCATTGAGCCAAGGTACACAAAGTCATGGACAACCTCCAGTTCATGCTCAGAGATTGTAATGCAGGGAGGTGAGTCCACATCCTGAACCATGACCTGTGTTTTCTTCAGGCTGATTGTCAGTCCAAAATCTTGGCAGGCCTTGCTAAAACGATCCATGAGCTGCTGGAGATCTTTGGCAGAGTGGGTAGTGACAGCTGCATCGTCGGCAAAGAGGAAGTCACGCAGACATTTCAGCTGGACTTTGGATTTTGCTCTCAGTCTGGAGAGGTTGAAGAGCTTTCCGTCTGATCTGGTCCGGAGATAGATGCCTTCTGTTGCAGTTCCAAAGGCCTGCTTCAGCAGGACAGCGAAGAAAATCCCAAACAAGGTTGGTGCAAGAACACAGCCCTGCTTCACTCCGCTTCGGATGTCAAAAGGGTCTGATGTGGAGCCATCGAAGACAACAGTGCCCTTCATGTCCTTGTGGAAGGATCTGATGATGCTGAGGAGCCTGGGTGGACATCCAATCTTGGGGAGAATCTTGAAGAGGCCGTCTCTGCTGACCAGGTCGAAAGCCTTTGTGAGATCTATGAAGGCTATAAAGAGTGGCTGTCGTTGTTCCCTGCATTTCTCCTGCAGTTGTCTAAGGGAGAATACCATATCAGTGGTGGACCTGTTGGCTCGGAATCCACACTGCGATTCTGGATAGACGCTCTCTGCAAGTACCTGGAGCCTCTTTAGTACAACTCGGGCAAACAGCTTTCCTACAACGCTAAGGAGAGAGATGCCGCGGTAGTTGTTGCATTCACCCCTGTCACCTTTGTTCTTGTACAGCGTGATGATGTTTGCATCCCTCATGTCTTGAGGTACTCCACCTTCTCTCCAGCAGAGACAGAGGATTTCATGCAGCTCAGTGACGATGATCTCTTTGCAGCATTTTAGGACTTCAGCAGGGATGCTGTCTTTTCCAGGTGCCTTGCCAAAGGCAAGGGAGTCCAGGGCCACGTGAAGTTCTTCTAGGGTTGGTTCACTGTCAAGCTCTTCCAGCACAGGCAGGCACTCAATGTTGTTCAGTGCTTCTTCGGTGACTACATTTTCTCTGGAATATAGCTCAGAGTAGTGCTGCACCCAGCGTTCCATCTGCTGCGCCCGATCCTGGATGACCTCGCCTGTGGCAGACTTCAGACAAATGTTTATTGATAAGAAAAAAGAACATGAAGCTGGAATAGTGAGATGCAAACTATCCCCTCTGCTCTTGTCATGATAGCTGTTTATGGAGCCAATCATGGTTGAAAAAACAGATTATAAGTACAATATAATTAATAAATAAGGGAAAATTGACAGCTGAACCAGCATTTCCTTGGATGCATATAGCTTTATTTTTGGGGGTGAATGTCCTCAAGTCCTATGCCACATGATTGTGCTTGTGTAATCCAGCTGCTATCTTCCATAGCAGATGGTCACATGACTTGATCTCTAAGGATTTGGGAAGAAAGAAAATTTGCAATCCAATTGGATGCATGTTGACCGGGCAGCCAAGTGAGTCCAGGTTTGTTTAATGGGCCTTACTCCACAGTAAGTGTTCATAGGATTGCAGCCTTTAGCAGATGATGCTACCTAGGGCAGGAGAGGGATCAAACAACTCTTAATGACTATATGAAAAAGAAGTCACATCAGCACAGCTTACGCTTTTAATACAGGTTATCTCCTGCCATTCTAGACTTCTTTTCCTTTTGCACGCTAGCAAAATGTTTCTACTGCACATATCAACTTAATTTTTACTGCCTCTCACAAACGCACATGCACAAGTGGAAGAACACTGTAATAAATAATAAATAAAAATAATAAATAAATAAATAAAAAATACACTGTAATAAAGTGTATTCTTAATGGTGTGTACATTTCACACTCTGGAAGAATAGTTAGAAGGCAAGCCAGATCCTTTGTTTCGAATGCCATGTATTTCAACTCTGTAAGCATTACCTATGCTGTGAAGCATCAATGGAATGCTGGGTGGCGTGGCAACTGCAACACACAGTGACAGTCAAACAGTTTGCAATTACCTCAGGGAAACTTCAGAGCCGCACCTCTGCTCTCTGAACAACCTTTGGTGTTTCTCTACAGTCGCTTTGGACAGAGGTATGCTTTATCTTTTGACAACACATGCAAGGCCTGATTCGCCACTCCCTGGTGCCTTGACAAGTTAGTCCTGCATAGGATGCCTGCTCACTCAGTGAGTAAAGGATTTGCTCTGTACAAATGTAAGCAACGTAAAGAATGAGACAAGATCTCAAAGCAAGAGCTTTTATGCTGAAAGTTGTTCCTTGCCGACATTCGGGGATACTCTTCAGATTTCCTGTGCTTAGGCCCAATTATCCTTCCTGATTCTGAGCTTAGAACTGTGTTTTTCTTTCTTTCTAGATTCATTAGCATCCAGTGGTTTAAGAGCAAAGATGTTCTTATGGTTATGGAATGAGGCAGGAACAACACGCCCCTACAACTTTAGCCAGTTCAAATACTTATTACTTACTCTTTGGGATATGTTTTCTAACCAACAAATGGGTCGAGGCAGAAAATCGGCTTGAAAGTCATATCTGCACACAGACTTAAACTGGTTCCAAGCAGGATTAGCAATCAGAACTTCCCCCAAAGAAGCCTAGCAAAAATAAAAGTCCTGTGGAGGGGGGGTGGGCCTGGGAAAAGGGAATGATCAACAAGCTCACAAAACATCAGTTCCCTCTCCAAGAGCTTCTTGGAGAGTGACTATTTTAAAGGACTTCAGAAGATAGCGCAGTGTATGTTGGAAGGACGTCAGCAGAATACATGATGTTGCTGCTGATACCTTCAATTCTTATATACACTTTCCTGGGAGTAAGCCTCACTGAACTGAATGGGACTTACCTCCAAGTAGATATGCATAGGTCTGTGGTGTGTATTATTGTTGGCAACCTTCAGTCTCAAAAGACTATGGTATCGCGCTCTGAATGGTGGTTCTGGAACAGCGTCTAGTGTGGCTGAAAAGGCCAATTCGGGAGTGACAATCCCTTCCACACTGGGAGCAAGTGTAGTCTGTCCCTGGTGTGTCTCCCTGGCTACGGGCCTTCCTTCTTTGCCTCTTTGCCTCAGTCTGTTGGCCAAGTGTCTCTTCAAACTGGAAGAGCGGGTCGCTCAGAGGCCAGCGTTTCCCACCTGTTGAGGTCCATTCCTAAGGCCTTCAGATCCCACTTGCAGATGTCCTTGTATCGCAGCTGTAGTCTACCTGTAGGGTGCTTTCCCTGCATGAGTTTTCCATAGAGGAGATCCTTTGGGATCCTGCCATCATCCATTCTCACAATATGACCGAGCCAACGCAGGTGTCTCTGTTTCAGCAGTGCATACATGCTAGGGATTCCAGCTCGTTCCAGGACTGTGTTGTTTGGAACTTTGTCCTGCCAGGTGATGCCGAGGATGCATTGGAGGCAGCGCATGTGGAAAGTGTTCAGTTTCCTCTCCTGTTGTGAGCGAAGAGTCCATGACTCGCTGCAGTACAGAAGTGTACTCAGGTTGCAAGCTCTGTAGACCTGGATCTTGGTATGTTCCGTCAGCTTCTTGTTGGACCAGACTCTCTTTGTGAGTCTGGAAAATGTGGTAGCTGCTTTACCGATGTGTTTGTTTAGCTCGGTATTGAGAGAAAGAGTGTCGGAGATCGTTGAGCCAAGGTACACAAAGTCATGGACAACCTCCAGTTCACGCGCAGAGATTGTAATGCAGGGAGGTGAGTCCACATCCTGAACCATGTGGTGTGCATATGTGTAGATGAATATACATGCAGGCTGAACACTTGCCTACACAAAAGTAATCTCCATACCAGAATTATTTTGTCATTCTTGAAGCAGCCGTCAGGACAGCAGGATGAAACAGGTGACGCTTGTGGTCCTTTTTAGTCATGACTGCTTCATTTATCTGTGGGGGGTGGGGGAGAGGGAAACTCATGGAAACATTGCACAGAGGGAGGCAGTGGAAAACGATCTTGTGTTTGGTCTACTTTGCCAGGCATCCAGAAATAATTTGATAGGAGTCCTATAATTGGACCAGATGAATTCTGAAGCAAGGTCCCTTTACTAGGGCTGAATAAGAGCATCTGTGCAGCTGGACAATGTCAGCCAGGCTTACTGTTGTGCTAGGCCTCAGCTCAGGCCTACTAGGGGTCCACTTGGCATGCCCTCACACCCCCCACCTTGAGCAGCTATAATTTGATTGGCCTTGCCAACACAGCTCAATTGTAATGTTGTAAATTGCCTCCATCACTATGAATAATTGGTCAGGGCTTTGACAAAAGAACATTAGACTTCCTTAATGTTCTGAATGTTTTCTGAATGGACAATTCACCTGAGTGGGGGATAGGGAAGGGGCTGAGATTAGTATCTAGGTAGGAGATTGGTATGTGAGAACCAGCAATTATTTCAATTGGAGACAGAGTGCATGTGTTTGGTTAGAGTTAGCCAAAATTGGACTGCAGGCTTGCACTGCTGAAGAGGCCAATACAGTGCATGTCTACAGAGAAGTAAGTCCGATTATAGTCAATGGAGCTTACTCCCAGGTAAGTGTGGATAGGATTGAAGTTTCTCTCTGGAGGACAGCTTTCTGCCTGCAGGAGTGCCTATGCTCTCCTGTTATTTATCTAAAGAAAGCAAATACTCCAAAGAACCCAAAAGCCTCCAACGCTCTTTCATCCCATGGAAACGAAACCTGGTCATGTTGCCTCTGAACCCTGTTGCTTCTAAGGAAATTGGAGAGTGTGAAATAATATTATTATGACAACAGAAGAACTTTCAAGATTTGCTCCAAGTCCTTTGGCAACCTCCCCAGACTGATCCAGCATCCAGGGCTACTGCACCCCATTCCAGACTCAATGGCTAGAGCTCAGATTCTTGTGGCATACAGGGTACTTTTGCAGAACAATCACCTGTTTTCTGAAAATCCTTTGTGATGATAAACACGGCACCACAGCACTCGCTCACCTGAGGCTACAATGTTGTATAAGTCACTGCATAAAGCACTCAGTTTCTACTCCTGTTTTGGAAACAAGGATTTTGAACCTTACATTTGTTTTCAGCACTTTCAGGATTTTCTTGGGGAAGTGTTCAACTTCAACAGGAAGTCGAACAGTTATATAACAGTTAGAAGGCAAAAAGGGTGAAAGAAAGGCCTCCTTTGAGCTGCTAAGCTCAAGTACCCAGGAAAGTTAATTGGATAAGGAATTTAAGGGGAGGCATTTTGAAGCTGCACGGCCTGAAATATCCCAAGAATGCTGATATCTGAAACGGAGTGTCAGAATATTTTAACCCAAAATGGGGGCCTCTGTTCCTTAGATGAACCCATTGGAATACTTTGCACAAGGAAAAACACTTTCTGACTTTTGGAAAGAGGAGCATAAAGGGGCACTTCCAGCAGGGCGATTCAGCAAAGTGTCCAGAACGGGCAGAGATCAAAACACAAAAGCTCCAAGGACTTCCAACGACCAGCTTTCATCTTCAGTTCTGCAGCCGCTTAAAGATGAAAGTCTTCAGGTTTCACCAAGAGTTATGAAAAGCATTCCAGAAGGCCTTGCTTGAAACCGTCACTGTGTGGGGTTTCCATCCAGGTTCCAAAAGACGATGATGGATTTGATCTCCAATCACCCTGACCTTCTTCCTCCACCTTCGGATGTCAAGCTAAAAAACCAGCAGCTGCATAGAGGGCCGGCCACTTTCCATGCCTGTTGCTGGCACATCAGATGAAGAGGGTTTCTGTGTGGTTTCTCACTCCCCGGGATGCTTCAATGGAGCTTTTCCATTTACAGAAGCTGAGAGCACTAAAAATGTTGCTAGGGAACAGAGGTTTGTTTAGCATTTCAGGTGTGCTCCCTTAAGTAACTGGGGTAAACCCCATCTTTATTTCTTGGTGAAAGTTATGTATCGCTTCTCTGTCTAATGGCACCTGAGGCAATACCACGATATGGCCTATTTTCAGTGGCTTTGCCCCGCTGAAGGAGTGGATTGCTACTTAGATGCCAGCCCCTGCTTTGGATGCCTGGCTAGCTTTTATGGCACAAAGCACCTTTCAGCAGTGTCCTAGCTGCAGCTCCTGTGGACAGAGATAGCCTGGCCAATTATCCATGCCCTGGTAACATCGGGTTTGGATTACTGCAATGCATGGCACATAGGGTGACACTGAAGCAGGGCTGGCTTTTAGGCAGTTGAGGAGATTTCCCTCATTGTGGCTCCGCGCATGGTGGGGGCCCCCACACTGCCATTCCACCCACCACTGCTTCTACTTGGCTTGAAACTGGGTCACTTTGGAAGCAGCTTCCACCCACAGGCTGCTTCCAGTAGGCCCGAAACCGGTGCCATGCATGTGGCAGCAGGTGCACCTCACTCTTTCCCCTCTCTTGCAGCTCCTAGTGCCATCCTCTTCCCCATCTCACTTAAGTGCAGGCTGCTGTGGACAGGACAGCGATGAGCAAGAGTTGGGGAGTGCTGTGGGCTGGGTGCTCGCTCCCTCCGGCTGACCTCCCAGGCACCTATTCTGCACAGCCACGAAAGGTACAGGAGTCCTATCCACTTGCACAGAAGTAACAGATTTTTACCTGAGGAGGTCTCCATGACTGCCACCCAACTGCAGGATGAAGCACATGCCCCATTGGCACAGCTGTGTCAGTGCAGGAAAGTTGGTTAGGATTTGGGCTTAAGTCGTTTACTTGAATGGGTCAAGCAAAACAGCTCTCATCCTGTGTTGTCAAATTGCCACTGGCTTTCTGTATGCTTCTAGGTGCAATTTAATATGATGTTGGCCTTCAAAGCCCTTTGTGGCTTGGGACCTGGGTATATAAAACATTACCTACTCCTGTATGAACCTGTTCCAAAGCTGGGATCTTCTCCAGGTGACTGCATCTACAGAGGTTAGGCTTCAAATGGTAGGGCTTCTCTGTGTGGTTATAGAGCTTTTTCCTCTTCATCAAAGATGTTTGATTGGTGCCAACTGTGGTAAGCTTGAGGTTATAGGTCGAAACCATTTCATTCGTCTACACTGCTAACTGAACAGTGACCGATTTTTACTACTGCTTCCAAGTGTTATTGTGGTTCTCGTATTTTTATGCACTCTTTTATTTATCATTGTATTTTGTAAATTGATTTCATGTTGTTTTACAGTTTAATCCTCTGCATGTTTACTCAGTAGTAAGCACTTCCTTTCCCTTGTCTCTATACCAGTGTTTTCCAAACTGTGGGTTGCAAGCCATTTCAGGTGGGTCCCCATTCATTTCAATATTTCATTTTGAATATATTTGACTTGATGGTACCGTGGTATGTGATTGCATTTGGGAAAATGTTACATATATGTACTTTTAAGTGGCTACTATGTGTAGCTTTCAACAATGGTAGTAAATGAGACTTACTCCTGGGTAAGTGAGGGTAGGATTGCAGCCTAGGATTAAAATTCTTCCTGCTTGATGATGTCACTTCTAGTCATGACATAACTTCAGTGGGTCCTCTCATTCTAAAAAGTGGGTCCTGGTGCTAAATGCTTGAGAACCACTGCTCTATACTTCATGGATCAAGGGAGGAGATTTAAAGATGCTGTTCATGGCCTGGTACAAACCACATTTTTCTGTTTCGTCCCAATATGGGAAACTGTAATTTGTTCAAATTATCAGTGGAAGTTATCAGTGTTCTCCCCTTGGGTACTACTGAGGGAGGGAGGGGAGTTTGTAAGCCAAAAGCTTGTGCCTGTTCATGCACAAAACATTTAGCCACAGTTTGGTGTGATATCCGAACTGGACCATTGTTTCTCCTATTGATGTTGACTATGGATTGTCTATTATTAATTATGGCCCAGTTCAAATATTCTGTTAGTAGCATGGCTGCCATCAAAAATTACATGCCTACAGTGGTGCCTTCACTGTGAAAATGCACATGAAACATGTGGTGCCCTTCCCATGTGGTGCTGGGATTGTGTAGGAAGTACTGCTCACACTGCTGTTCTCAAGGGTCCAAGAGCACTGGCGCAGTCCTAGCCCATGCTATGTCCTGGACTTCATAGGAAGGGGATTAATACGTTAGTGCAGCCATGCCGCATTCTCGCCATGCAACTGCTTTTTGGACGGCAGCCACGCCTCTCAAAGATCATTTCAATCAGGCCTTTGTTGCAAATGGTCCTGAGCTGATCTAGAATGGGGGTAGTACAAAATGGATTAAATGTTTCACAAGCAGAGTAGATACATTCACAGGTTAGTTTATTTTTCAGTGCATAATTCAGCCAGTCCTAGTGACTATTTCAAAGAGCAGGTCAAAAGTTGAAAGCTTGAATAAATGAATCACTCTTTGAGGAAAAAAAAAAATCCTGTATTTATCCTTTGGAGACATACAAGTATTCCAGACAACATTTTCTAATGAAAGGGGATGTTTAATAATAAGCTATATTGAGAACAGGAGTTTTAAAAGCAAACAATAACCCACTGGAGCATGTTTATGCAAGCAAGTGAGTTTTCAAACAAACTGTCAACAGAGAGCTGCATTATGAGCCTGATAGGAAGGGGCAAAGCTGTAAACTACTCCCTGGCCCCAGCAATTCTTTCATTGGTAACCCGTAAATAAGCTTTTCTTTGGAACACAAGCTAAGCTGTTGTAAGTTCACTTGCCTGAGTAAGGTCCACAATGCAGAGCATGGTTGCCACTTTTCCAACCAGCCCTGCTCCTGTGCCTTTTGTGGGTAGCTTCCTGGGCAGGGGAAGGGCGGGTGATGGGTGGCCCTGGGAGTGGGCGGGAAGGGAGTGGGAGGTGGGGCTGAGATCTGGCAGTTATGCCAGATCCCAACCCCCATTCCCAGGGAGAATGGAGAGGCTTCAAGCCGCTCCACTCTTCTCAGACATGTGCCACCTCAGGAGGTGGCGTAAGTCCGAGGAGACCCATTGTGGCCAGCAGCCCTTACCCAGGGGTAAGGGGAAAAGTTTCCCCTTGTCTCTGGCTAAGCCGCTGCTGGCCACAATCCTGTGCTGGATACAGCGCAAGCCTCCTGGCTTGCCTGTTGTAGCGCAAGTTAGGATTGCGCCCGTAGTTATGTATATTTTTCAGATAAATATAAAGTTGAGATGCCTTCTGTTGCAGTTCCAAAGGCATGCTTCAGCAGAACAGCGAAGAAAATCCCAAACAAGGTTGGTGCAAGAACACAGCCCTGCTTCACGCCGCTTCGGATGTCAAAGGGGTCTGATGTGGAGCCATCGAAGACAACAGTGCCCTTCATGGCATCTATCTCCTGACCAGATCAGATGGAAAGCTCTTCAACCTCTCCAGACTGAGAGCAAAGTCCAAAGTCCAGCTGAAATGTCTGCGTGACTTCCTCTTTGCCAACGATGCAGCTGTCACTACCCACTCTGCCAAAGATCTCCAGCAGCTCATGGATCGTTTTAGCAAAGCCTGCCCAGATTTTGGACTGATGATCAGCCTTAATAAAACAAAGGTCATGGTTCAAGATGTGGACTCACCTCCCAGCATTACAATATCTGCACATAAACTGGAGGTTGTCCTTGACTTTGTGTACCTTGGCTCAACGATCTCTGACACTCTTTCTCTTGATACCGAGCTAAACAAACGCATCGGTAAAGCAGCTACCACGTTTTCCAGACTCACAAAGAGAGTCTGGTCCAACAAAAAGCTGACAGAACATACCAAGATCCAGGTCTACAGAGCTTGCGTCCTAAGTACACTTAGTACGAGTCATGGACTCTTTGCTCACAACAGGAAAGGAAACTGAACGCTTTCCACATGCACTGCCTCCGACGCATCCTCGGCATCACCTGGCAGGACAAAGTTCCAAACAACACAGTCCTGGAACGAGCTGGAATCCCTAGCATGTACGCACTGCTGAAACAGAGACGCCTGCGTTGGCTTGGTCATGTCGTGAGAATGGATGATGGCCAGATCCCAAAGGATCTCCTCTATGGAGAACTCATGCAGGGAAAGCACCCTACAGGTAGACTACAGCTGCGATACAAGGACATCTGCAAGCGGGATCTGAAGGCCTTAGGAATGGACCTCAACAGGTGGGAAACGCTGGCCTCTGAGCAACCCGCTCTTCCAGTTTGAAGAGACACTTGGCCAACAGACTGAGGCAAAGAGGCAAAGAAGGAAGGCCCGTAGCCAGGGAGACACACCAGGGACATACTTCACTTGCTCCCAGTGTGGAAGGGATTGTCACTCCCGAATTGGCCTTTTCAGCCACACTAGACACTGTTCCAGAACCACCTTTCAGAGTCTCTCGAGACTGAAGGATGCCAACAAGTAATAAAGTTGAGATGATTGTTTTTCTCTGCCTTTTGATATATCCGCTTAATTCATAAAGAGCAGCTCCCCCACCTGCTCTGTTCTCTCGCCATGTAATGGGGACCGTGTCGCATGGGCACTGTCCTGTCCTCTCCCAAGCAAAGCTGTTTCTGCCTTGTGATACCACACCTTCAGCTGCCACTGGCAGGGGGACACAGAACTAGATGGGGGGAGGGGATGTAGATAAAAACAACTAGACATTTGGGAGGAAAGAGGCATTTTTGGGTAGCAGCCACATGTTTAGTGTAATGTATAGCTCAGCTCTTATATAATAAGAGCCCAATCCTGAGCCTGGTGCGCCAGCTCACCCCTGGCATGCACTGTCGCAAACGTACCATAAGGAATGTTTGCAGGCCCTAGCACTGGTGCTCTGCAGGTACTAGTCAAGTCAAGTCAAGTCAACCTTTATTAGGCATAAAGTATGGTGGTATGAAGATCCCCCCCTTTATTGGCGCTGGGTGAGCACCAGAGCTCTACCACTCAGTAGTTGCACGGACTGCCAAGAAGTGGAGTGATAGGTGGGGGCATGTGGGGAAGCAGGGAGGAGATGTTCTGCAGAGGCAGGGCTGGGAGAGAGCAGGGAGGAGGTGTTCCAGGGTGAGGGAGCGGGGTGGGAGGGAGGTGGGCCCTCTGTGTCCAGAGCCTCTATGTCGGGCTTACCGCATAGAGGCTCTTGATTCCATGTCAAGCTTTGGGTCTCCTAGAATTGAGTAGCCCCATTGTGGAGCTACTCAGTTTACCTGGGGGAAGGGGATGAAAGTCCCCTTCTCCTGAGGAGCTACCGGCATTTGCCTGGAGCATGTTGCATGCGGCGGCAGCCATTTTCAGTGCCACTGCAGCCCCACACGCCAGGCAACTCAGGATTAGGCTGTAAAGCAATACTGGTAATTACATTTTATACTCCACCATTTTAACACAGAGGCATCTATAAAGAGAAACAGAACAGAACAGTAGAATTCCATTCCTGATACAAATACTGACCAGCAACTGATGAAGTATTCAATTCATAATTATTTTTACAGCCCACAGAACCAGTTAACCTGTGGGACATGGATTTAAGTGAAACCTTAACTCTGAGTGATGAAGAATCAACAAATATTTCAAGATTTCTGCATCCCCCCCCTTCCTGGCATATGCAGTCATTGCAGAAATCAGATGAGTTTCAGTAAGACAAGTGAATTTTTAAGACAGGGGTTTTTGTACATCCTGAGATGATGAATGCAGAAAGGGAGAGCGGAACTGGCAACTGAGTGGAAAAAAACAGGGATGGAGCTGTGTTGGTCGAAGAAGACTGAGAAGAGAAAGGGTTGGCGTGAGTGGAAACTTTTTTTCTTTTGAGGGGAGGGAAGCAGAAGAGGCAATTAACTGCAGGGAATCTGTGGGGAGAATGAATTATTGGAAGGGCAAATCTAGTGGAAAATAAACTTGGGGGGAAATTTAGTTTTTGAATGGCGAAATGGTTTGGGGAGAATGTGGGAGAGAAATGGTTTTGTCTCTCTTCATTTTTTGCCTGTAATGATCTTGTTCATATTCCTGCCAAAATTCAGACAGAGCGCATGAAGGGAGCATATTTTACAAGACATTGAAAAGTGTACTCCTACTAAAAACTTGTTCAATGAGAGAACCTGCCCCAATTTTCCCCCCTATGATTTCTCAGTTTTATTTATTTTTCACATTTTTAGACACCCTTCCTCCAAGGGGCACTAGTGTTTTTCAGGTGCCTGAATGCCTGTGTAAAGTGGCTCCTCCCTTTCACCTTCAGAGCCAGTCCCGGCTGTGAAAGCAAAGCAGAGGCGTCTCCACTCTGCAAAGCTTAGTGCTTTGCCCCCCCCTTCCAGGAACGCCAGTGCCAAGGAGCTCAGGGTGGGGTACATGCAGTAGTCCGCTCTCTTCTTTTGTAGATTAGGCTGAAAGTGTGTGTGTGTGTGTGGGCCCAATCCTAACCAACGTTCCAGCACTGGCATAGCTGTGCCAGTGGGGCATGTGCTGCATCCTGCAGTTGGGGGGCAGTCGTGGAGGCTTCCTCAAGGTAAGGCAATGTTTGTTCCCTTACCTCGGAGTTGCATAGTCCTTTTGTCAGTGCTGGAAAGTTGGTTAGGACTGCGCAGCCTGAGTGTGTGTGTACACACATACATGGTTCCTCTGTGCCCCTCCCCCAACATACTTTCCCCTCTTGACATTCAGCCATTGTGCTTGGGATTCCTGCTTTCAGAAGCTCAATTACATGTTTAGCCGCTTTGGCGAGAATGTGCCTGCCAAGTGCCTCACTGCTACTTAGTGAGGAGCCCCTGCAAACGTGTTTTGCATTGGGACCCATAGCTCTTAAGCCTGGCCCTATGTATGATGGAGGTCCAGTGCAGGGCCTCCAGCAATCTGGTGCCAGCACTACCTAGAAAGATCACAGAGCAGAAGCTCTTCATTCTCTTCTCCCTGCAAACTGGGCGAAGAGGCACCATTTCAAGTGATGATTCTCTTAAATTTAGCAGGGGGAGAGCAATTACCTTTATTCCGACCAGCATGGCATCTTTCCCAGTGGCTGTTTGCTAGTGCCTCTCATGTTTTGTTTTTTTTCAGATTTTGAGACTTTTAGGGAAATGGGGAAACATCTTATTTCTTTGTTATGTACAACATTGTTTTGAAAACTTTTTGCCGTTGCTGAAAAGCAGTTTATAAATCTTACAAAAATGATGATGATGATGATGTTGATGATGATAGTAATAATGGACTTGATTCTTTCTTCTCTCCAATGTCTGGCCCTACTGAAACTAGATGGATCTTCCTGTGCATATGCTGTTGATTCTGTGTTCCATCTTCAGCCTTTAAAATAAGATAGCAATATCTCATATGTTATTTCGGCCTTATCAGAATAGGCAAGTCTAATATGTTTCCTTTGACAAAGTTCTAGTGTAAGATCTCTTTAATGCCCAGCTCTCCTAGTCATTGCAGAAAAAATACTCAGCTAGGCATAGTAAAATCCTGTTGCAGTTCCAGTCCACAGTAAACAAATACATCAAAAATAACTGAAGTGGTACCATAGGAAATAGTTCTCTAGGACCCAAGTGTACACAACATCATTTTGGGGGGGATCATCGTTACTGGGATGCTTTTCTGGAGAACACGGCTGCCAGGACAGAAGAAAACAAACTTGCCAAGAGCTTGTTTTTTCTTCAACAAAATGTATTCTTCTAAGAGCAGGAATTCTGTCTGAATGGAGACATTGTGAGAGCCCAGGCTGACCAAAGAGATATTTTCAAACCCAGCACCTTCTGCATCAATATCAAGGGAATAGAAATAAATTCATCCGAGTGATGCAAATAAGTAATTTTTAGTGCATTAAAGAGCAAGACACTTGAACAAACAGCTCGGATCACATCTTAATTAAGGTTGGGGGTTCATGGATGGGGGAGGCATAGTTAAGACCCATCTTGGTGTGTCTGAAATTACAACTCAAACAGCAAAGGCTAAAACATGCGCTTTGATAAATATACAGGGGCCTGCATTCAATTGTGCTTGGGTGATCCCACTCTACAGAGGTGACAGCTGAACCAATCACATTCCTAATTAGCATGCACTGCAAAGGAGAATTCTCTTTTCTCAGGGCTGGGACAGATGGTCTCAACCACTCAAACAACTCCCCTCGCCTAATCCCCCTCCCCATCCTGTTTGCTCCCGTGGCTGCAGATATTTGCATTTATCCGACAATAACCTATTGAAACCGACCAGTTTGTTTCCATCCAAGGTAGCATGTAGGCTGCTGTGCCTAAGTGTGAATCTGTGTCTCAGCAGCAAGGGACAAGTGCTCATCCATTGGAAAATAACCAAGAAAACCAGGAAAGAGTTATGAAAATAGGTGCCCCCCCCCCAACATTCTTTGGCAAGTCAGGCATTAATTCCATGCTCTGGCTATAAACACTGGCTTTCCTACTGGCAAAGATGATTGATTTGGTGAGCCAGTTCTTTTCTAAGCCACTAGAAAATGAATACAAGAAAAAAGAAAGGTTTGAACATAGATTCAGGTTTCTGGCCACAGATGAAGCACAGTGTGTAGCTTAATGTACCTCACTGAATTAGGTAATGAAGATGATAAAAACAAGATGAAAGGGCTTTGAAACACACTCTGAGTCCCTGGGAAAGGACAGAAGAGGAAATCTAAGTATGTGTAAAGACATATGTCCAAATCGGGATCAGCATGGAGACTTTTTCTGCTATGGTATGAGCACAGCTTCCCCAGCCACCTTTGCACTGCAAATGACACATGCACATGTAAATGGCTTTCAAATCCAATGCTGATTCTCTCTTCCTTTTTGCTCTACTTTCAGGCTTTAAGTGGTCCATCTGCCATGCTCCTTGCAAGTTATCATACTATAAAGCATATTATAAGGAAAGTTTATTTTAAAACAGCAATCTGTTTATCTGAAACTTGTAGAACTCTTTCAGGAATGGAAAATGTGACTCCATTTGCATGGCTGGTTGCAAACAACAAGATGTGGTTTTCCTTGAGCTTGATGCTAAGAATGTGGCTGTACGTCTAACAAATCTCAAGGAGTGTCTTTCCTTTCCATCTGGACGACCAGATGTATGTGTGTGTACAATGGTGTACGAAGGTCATTTGGCATCCGGGGCTCATTAATTTTTGGCCCCCCCCCCATGACAAAATTATTTTCAGTAATAGTCATGATATGATTAATAATAATAACAGCCAGGGAAGAAACAGAGACAGTAAACATTTTCTTTTATTGAACTTATATATAATAGGTTTCACATATGTAGTGAACATTAGAGATCATAACCCAAAATAAAGCAGGGAAGGAATGCCCATCAAGATAATATGTGTGGGCTTGTGGTCTATCATACATACAATAGCAGTTTTGTTTTAATGTAGAATAAAGGCAAAACATACATTACATGTGGTTTCTGGAATGCTTGCAACAAGCTATTTATTCCCATTGGTAAATTCCAGTGTAATTCACTTTTTGTTACAGAAGGCAGTTGTGTTTTCTGGTTTTTTGGCTATAACGTTTGATAGAATAAAGACATTTCAATGAGGTTTGTTTCATTGCAATCTGCATGAAATTACATATCCATTGATATATAACATGATGGTATTTTTCAAAAATACCAAGATTTTAAAAATTGGGAAGTGGCCTCTGTCGCCCTCCCTACAACCTGGCACCCAGGGCCACAGCCCCCTGCCCCCCTTTCATACACCACTGTGTGTGCTTAATCAGAAAGTTATACAACTATATGTCACCCTGAATTTAGCTGGATGCTTTGCATGAGTATGGTCTGCATAATCCAATGTTGGAAAGATTAGGTAGTTGCATATCATCATCATCATCAACATCATCATCATCCCTGCAGTCCATGTGCATTTCTCAAGAGACCACTTGGGACGTTAGCAAGGCAGGCCAGCGATAGAGAGAAACTCTCTATTGCCACTATAAAGTAGCAGCAAGTTAGGCCTTTTCAAAAGCCCATAAAGCAACTAGACTTTGGCTTCGGCAACTTTCTTCACACTGCATACACTGAAGAGATTGTCAGTGTTGTCATCTTAGGTTGGGAGGCTACCCACTTGTCTCCAGACTGAGCAATGCCTTGGCTCCCTGCTTGGTCTTCAAGTTTAGGGAACTCCCAGCAATAACCACTAGATCAAATAATTTGGTAGGTTTATGTAGAGTGGAGGGGAACTTCACTCCTATGCCTCAGTTGTTCCAGCCACTGTAATATACAATGTGTTCTAAATGCTTTATTGATTGATTGATTGATTGATTGATATTGTATAGTCAACGTAATGGCATTTGACATAGAATGAGGAGACAAATCTCTATGCCAAGAGGCTTACAGTCTCAATATTGACACAAGAAAGATAACAGAAGGAGGACAGAGGATGGAGGCAGGGATAAACAGGGAGGCATGTGTGATTGTTTGACTTTCACATACAGTACTTAACCTGGTTACAGCAGGGAATTAGGACTATGGTTTGGGGCCAAAGTCTTCACAGAAAAGGTGGGTTTTAAGAGGGATTTGAAGGAAGTGAGTGAGGAGGCATCTTGTAAGCGTTCCTGGAAACAGTTCAAAGCATAGAGGGCAGAAAGGTGGGAGTCATTTGAGGAATCAGGAATTTTGACAGTTGAGGGCCATGGAGCTGGAAGGGGTCATGGGATGTGAGAACTGAGAACTAGGGAGGGACAAGGCCTTGGAGGGCTTTGAATCAACTGCACTGCAGTTGGAAGCAAGAATTCAGGAATCAAAACTGATACTTGATCTGGGATTCTGAGAAGTTCCACCTGAAGTCTTCCAATTCTCATTTCAATTCCAAAATATTCACTGGCCTCAAGAGAATATACACAAGTGGGGGCAGGAGGTCTGGTCTAGAGGGTAGAGCCTCCATTTGCCTGAAGATAACATCCTCAGGTCACCAGTTCGAGGTCACCGGCACCGTGAATGGTGAGACCTTGAAGCAGCTGACAAGCTGAGCCCAGTTATTCCACCTGCTCTTTGGTGTGAGCAAAGAAGTGTCTTGGCTGCCCGCCATGTGAGAGATGAAGGAGCTGCTCGTCAGCTTGCGTGGGAGAAAATCGGAGGCCAGAATGTGATACCAGATCAAAAAGATCCATCTGAAATGTTGTGGTTCTTGAAAGATAGAAACTTTCTTCATTTGTAAAAATCCCTACGGGGATTTAGAACAGCCTGCCCATGTAAACTGCCTTGAATAAAGTCTGAGGAGAAATCTGATGACCAAGAAAGGCGGTATATAAATACAAGTATTATTATTATTATTATTATTATTATTATTATTATTATTATTATTATTATTATTATTATTATCTGTTTTAGTTTATTTCCTTTCCTATCCTAGGGACTTGTACAATCAAGGGACAAGACAGTCAACCAACCTCTCTGGAATATTTGAAAAACAAACCATTTGAAAAACAAACCAAAACAGAATGGCTCTGAGCACTCATTCTGCTAGTTTTTGTTAATGAGAGTAAGTTATGCAGCAAGAAATTGTTGAGAACATCAGCTGGATCACATTGGTGATTCACATTTGAACAGAATACTTTCTGAAAGTATAAAGCAGGAACATAGAAATCTTGCAAATCTTGCAAATCTTGCAAGTCTTACTGAAGTCCTTTGTTTCTGGGATCAAACTTTTTGTCATTCCAGAAATGTTCAAGGTCATCATAAACATCAGGTGCCACCAGTTTCTCAGAACTATGAGAGCAGAACAAGTGCTGGAACAAGTGCCTGAGAACGGAACAGAACAGAACAACAGAACGAAAGACAGGGAACTTTCACATGTAGTGACTTTCAGTGACAGCTTTGTAGCCCACAATACAATGCTTGGAGGTTGCTGATGAGTTTAAAGTAGGCAGCTCTGACACCCGCCTGCCCCCATAGTCCCTCCCCCCAGCGCTTCAGCTCCACAGAACAAATCAGCAGATCGGTCACAGAGGCCTGGATGGACACACCTTTGTGATGCTCTCCAAAGAAAGGCTTCTACTTAGCAAAACAAAAGACATCTTATAATCTACTTATTGTGCCTCATTAGGATTGAAGGCAGCTCTGTCACCTAATGGGGAGGCGGGCTGTGCACTCCACGATTTCTATTGGTTGTAATAAAGACATTTTGCTGTTCATGTCCAAGCATGACAAGACATACCAGCCTTTTCAGAAGGGCAACTTGACATCTTCATTGTCTTTGCTGGGGGCTGATTCCTTCTTCCATAAAAACCCTGATCCCTTCTAGGATTAAAAAATATATATCAAAATATCAATTTTATTGTGACCAAATTCATTCTGGTTTAAAAGCGTGGAAGCTGGAAGAAGTGCTTGCGGCTGCCTGTCTGAGTGGTCAGAATATAGAGAGGTCATCAGTGGGAATTTGCACAAAACAACTTCAAGCTGATTTCAGTAATATGCTCTTGTACCATGGCTCTAAATGTGCAAAATGGTTACATAGTACTGATACATCACAGGGTTTAGATCACTCCCACCCATTAGCTTCAGGCAACAAACTGAGCCCAGCATAGCCTTTGATGTAAAATGCCTTTGGACATCACCACTTATTAACATTTTTATCCTGCTTCCCAGGCAAGCTTGGCTCCCAGAGTGGCTTACAGCAGTGAAAACTGAATATAAGATGTGAGAAATACATGAGTAGTTGTATGGCTGTCTCTTTCTGGCTACTAGTAGTTCGGTGTCCCAGTCCTGGTTCCAGGTTCTTCCCTTTTGATGGAGAAGACAGAAGGCATGCAGAAGCAGTTCCCCTGTTGAGCAATTAACAAATTTCTCAAGGCAATATATGAAGGGAGATCATTTAAATGAGTGCGTTTGCCATTTCTTTTTTGCTGGGAGAGAGTGGAAATCCTACTTTTTCTCTTCCATCTCCTGACCTCTGTAGCAGTCCTTATTCACTCTCTCCTGCCTTCCCACCCAAGTTTAGGATATCCACTCACCTTTCCCCCCCCCCCACCAAGCTCACTCCCCCTCCTGCCTCCTCTTCTTACAATCTGCATTTGCAAGAAACCCACACAGTGGCTTTCAGTAACTGGAGGCTTCTTTCCTATCAAAGAGGGGAAAAAAATTCACAGAATGAAAACTGGAGGACACCAAAGATTCCCCATCATCACTACCTGAAGCATGGCTGGCAGAGAAAGAGGGTTGTGAAGCATCATTTTAGTAGTGGGGGGGGGGGCTGTGTGGTTTTAGTTCTCCCTTTCCTCCAAACAATCAAGAGAAAGTACACCATGGTGGGTGCACCACTTCTGAAACTCTACAACATCCAAATGATTGATTTGGGGGCTGCGGTTGTCTGAACATGTGCATTTTAGTTAAATGATCAACACATTCACATTATCTTGAAAAACGTCTCCAGCATAACTCATAAGGCAATATTCTAGTTTTTAGTTTTAATGTGTGAGCCAACTCATAATTACCAGTAGCTTTCTTGATAGTGTAAAATCAGAGTCCCATGCACAATAGATTTGATAGAAGACTTTTCACAGGAGTTGGAAATGCAACTATTGCTCGGAGGGGAAATGTTTTAGTTCATCTTTGCTGTTCAGTTATGGCACATGCTGGATGTCACCTCTGTGATGGAACACAACCTGAAAAATCCCTCAACTTGGATTATTAAATAGATTATGCCTGTGGTTCTCAAAGGATTAGCACCAGGACCAACTTTCTGAAGTGAGAACCCGTCAGGACACACCAGAAGTGATGTCATGACCGGAAATGGCATCATCAAGCAGGAGAATTTTAAACTATCCTAGGCTGCAATCCTACCCATGCTTACCCAGGAGTAAGTCCCATGGATTATCAAAAGCATATACATAGTAGCCTGTTAAAAGTTCAGATGTGTAACATTTCCCCAAATGCAATCACATACCATGGTAGCATCAAGTCTAATATATTAAAAATAAAATATTGAAATGAATGGGGACCCACCTGAAATGGGCTTGCGACCCACCTAGTGGGTCCCGATCCACAGTTTGAGAAACATTGGATTATGCAATGTGAGAAGGCTGCCCACTTCCAATTTTCAGTCAATATAGCTTTAATGGGCTTTAAAATGAAATTAAATTTGTGTTGGCCTTTTGTTCTGAATTTTCAGGGCATATGCTGCTGTCCTGTGTGTTTGTGTGTGAAGAAGCAGGTACTTTTGGAGGCATAAATCTTCAATTTAACTCTTGTTCTGCCACTAGTACAATCTTTAACTGTGCTGTCTGATACCTCTTCTCAAACATTATTTTCTTGTCTTTTAAAATTGTGCATCAGAATTAACAGGGAGCTTGCATGCTCTTTTTTGGTTCTGAATCAATTTGCTGTACCGAATCAGAAGCTGATGCTCGTTTTTTTTGTTCCCACAGCCGTGCCCATCTTGCATGGTACCGGGGTCATGTGGCAGAGCATGACTGAAGCTCTCAGTAAGCCGCACACAACTTCATGTGATCCGTGATGGAATTTCACTTGCTCAAAGGCTCATGCAATGTATTTTGTGCACATTAGGATTTTCCCATTGTTTGGATCCAGATCTCTTTAGCAGGTGCTAAGGAGGGCTGAGGGCCTTTCTGCTCCACTCTGGCTAAATTAATCTGCCTTTATTCTTAAAGGCCACAATCCTGCATACAAGCTACTTAAATCTCATTGAAGTCAATGGGATTTAAGTAGCCTAACTGTGAGCAAGATTGCAGCTAAGAAAGACCAGCTTTTCCTGCTTTAGATCCTTGTGACTTCCTTTGAAAGATTCTTGAGAATATCGCATAGCAGAAGTCTGGGCCATGAGGGTGGATTATATGATGAGTTGGTTAGGAATACCTCACAGAGCTTGTAGACTTCTCTGCAGAACGACAGTAGTTTTTAAAAACGTCATCCTAATGTTTCCAAACTTTCAAAAAGAAGGCCTCTATGGAATTGTTATAATTTATTTATTTATTTATTTAACCCCTGGGGGCTGGGGATAAGAATAGGCCCTCAGTTTGGCTGTACTTGTCGTAAGGCGACTAAACAGCCACCAGGTGGATGGGACTCGTCAGCCTGGGAAGGCAGCTCATCTGAGAGAAGGAAAACTCTGATCCCAAACCTCCACTGCCTTGTGGCTACATCCAGTTATGGAAGAGGCTTCAGGAGTCGACCTCGAGGCAAAATCTGGAGCCAGAGTTCCTGAGGCAGTTCATGGCTGAACACAGTCACGTTCTGGCAACTCCTGCGACGCCGCTGGAACCAACCGTATTGGCCTCTGCCTTTCCATTGGACCATTTCAGCGACGTGGAGAGGGGGGATTTGCTGCATGGGTAACAGCCTATCCTCCATACCTACTTTACCCAGGCTTTGCGCACTGGAGAGGACACTCTGTTCCAGAACTACCATTCAGAGCATGACACCATAGTCTTCCGAGACTGAAGGATGCCAACAACAATTTATTTATTTGAAAGATTTTTATCCCTCCTTTCCTTTGCCAGAGCAGATGCCCAAGGCGGCTTACAATTTATGGGGGGGGGGGGGGAATTAAATAAATAAAACCAATTGAAGGAGGGCAAAACTATTAACATTCAAGGAACTGCTATAGAGGCGCAGGAGGCAGACAACCCAAATGCCAAATGTAACAAAAAGATTTGCCAAAACACCACGAGGGAGGGTGTAGATCTTAATTCCCCAGGTAGGGAGTTCCATAATTGTGGCGCTAATACTAAGAAGGCTTGCCCCCTGTGCTGCCATCCCCCTAACATGGGAGAAAGATGGCACTGGCAGGAAAGCCCCCTCACATAAGAGGGTGGGCCAGAAAATATGAAAGAAGGTGGTCCCTCAGATAACCTGGCCCCAAACCATGAAGGGCTTTAAAGGTCAAAACTTTGAATTGGGCCTGGAAGCAAATGGGCAGCCGGTGCAGTTGCTGAAGTAGCAGTCTGACCGAATCAGACTGCCTAGCTCCAGTAACCACCCTGGCTGCCACATTCTGCACTAATTGCAGCTTCCAAACTGTCTTCAAGGGCAGCCCCACATAGAGCGCATTACAGTAATCCAATTCAGAAGTCAGCAAGGCATGGATCACTGTGGTCAGGTCCAATTGACTCAAGTATGGCTGCAGCTGGTGCACCAGCGGAAGCTGGGCAAATGCACCCCTGGCCACCACTGCAAACTGGCTCTCCATGGAAAGCTGTGAGTTGAGGAGAGTGCAACCCCCAGGGCCTATGAGAGGAATTTTATCAGGGGGTACAAAGTTTCTTCTGGGCCCCTTCCCAAAGGGGGAGGGACGCAATAGGGGCAGCAGAATGGGGGGGGGGCAAAATAGAGTAGGGGAGGGTGCTGACAGCCACAATAGTCTTTGAAGCCCAGGTCTACTAGGCTTCTTGATACAGAGCCCAGGTCTACCTGACATGTGGCACGGGCAGCTAGATAAAGTAATATGGAAAACCAAACACACTCCTAAGTCTCTAAAATCTTTGAAATATAGAAAATCCATTGCAGAAAATTAGCATCATCGTATTTAGGCTCACACTAGAATTAACCAAAATGAACTTCTGTGGCAGCTATAACCCCACAGCTGGGTCCCTGAGCTTCTATACACTCCTTCATGATTATGGGATCCAGGTTCCTCCCAGATTAACACTGTGTTAAGGAGGGTCATGGTTGCTTCCCTGGATCTGGTGTGTATGGCTTGTGGCAGCAGTTAACACTGCATCCACATTGTTGTGCCCCAGCATCATGTGCTGGCAGCAAGTTCAGGTGAGATAGGAAAATGCCAGATCCCAGGAACATTCTGGGCCCCCTCCTTTGGCTCCTGGGCCCCCTTTCTGACCCTGGGCCTGGGTACAAATTGCCCCCTTTACTGCCCTCTCCTAGGCCCTGGCAACCCCATTCAGAGCAAGTGGATGCTCAGTACCTGTAGCGAGGATTTCCTGACCAGAAGGACCTCTGTCTTTTCGGGATTCATTCTCAACCTATTGGTCCTCATCCAGACCCCAACCGTCTCCAGACATCGCTCCAGGACTCCCACAGTCTCCCTGGAACAAGATAGCAAGGAGAGAGAGAGAGAGAGAGAGAGAGAGAGAGAGCTGGGGATCATCAGCATATTGGTGACACCCCAATCCAAATCCCTGGATGATCTCCCTCAGTGGTTTCGTGTAGAAAGCATGGGGGACAGAATAGAACTCTGTGGCACCCCACACTACTGCTCAATATTGTTATCACCAGTTATAAGGGTTGTGAATGGTCCTTGTTCATCTGAAGTTTGCATAGAAATGTCATAGACCTTTTGTATCATTTACATTTCATGGCTGTAGTCCCCACTGTCTACTTGTACTCTGCGTATGTATATATTGACAGACAGATAATAGAAGAATGTCACGTGTCTGTTAAACTGGGCCCTAGTCCACAAAAGTTTATGTGACAAGAAATCTGTTGGTTTTTATGTTCCTCAGGACTGTTGTTTTTGCCACAACAAACTGAAATGGCTATGTCCAGTAAATGTGGAGGTGCTGTTTTACAGTGGCTTCAGTCTTACCTGTTGGATTAATTCTGCAATGTCTTGCAGGGGGACTGCTTCTTCACCCCTGAGCCATTGGGATGGTGTTTGTGTGTGTGGGGAGAGGGGGTGTCCTGCAAGGATCCATCTTATCTCCCAGTATACATGCCACTAACTCGCCTAGCCCATGTCAGAGCAAGTAAGATGGTGGCAGGGAAGGCTCAGGGGGAAGATCCAGATGGGAGCAGAACTGAGATGTCCTGGGGGTGGGAGGGGGAAGATCATAGCAGCACACACCAAGATCCTATTCCCCTTTTCTCTGCTCAACACTTCTGAGGCTCCTTGGACTTATGCTAGATAAACAGCTAGCATAGATCCAAGGAAATTCATTGGCGGCCAGGTGGCTTACAGAGAGCTAAGTAAAAATGATTTTTACTTACCCCTCCTGGGCCATCTGGTCACCCCACCACCACCACCACCACCACAGTTTGCAGCATGCGCTTTGTTGGCACCACTACCTTGTGTAGGCTGGTGGGGGATAGGATTGGGTTGCCGGTTTTCCTTTTCTTACTTTACTGTCCTTTATTTTTGTTATATTTTATTTGACTTGTTGTTCCGTTTATTATAGTGTTTTATTTGGCTCTTAAACACTGTTTGCTGAAATTGTAAGCTGCCTTGGTGACTCCTTTCTTTAAGCAGAAAGATGGCCTGTAAACAATTTATGAGCATCCTCATGCTATTTCAACTGTTTTGCATGAATCCATCAGCATTCTTGGAACAGTTTCACCCTCTCACACCAAGCCATCTTCCCTCTCACATTAATTAAATCCTTTGCATCAGAAATACATATGCAGAAGAACAACCAGCAGTTTATGCAGCCTTAAAACTATCAAGGTGATGTGCAGCCATAAATAACATATATGTCTGTGCCAAAAAAAAAAAAAAAAAAAAAAAAGCCAGGCCTAAAATGAGGAACTGATAATATTGAATGCTCCAGTTGGAGTCACTGAAATCTGAACTGGCAATAAGTTCTTCTGTGGATATCTGCTGTTCAGGATTGGCAATGCAACTGCAAGATAGAATTCTTCCAGTGACTTTTGACTGCTTAGCATTAGAGATCGGTGAGCCTCTCTGAAGTCATTATTAACCCATTTCTGCCCAGCCCACAGTTGTATACATTTGATCCCTGTTGCTTATATGCAACATTGGGGAGAAATGGCTTAACTCACCTTTTTTCTCCGAGGAATGTAGGGTTTTTATCAAAAGTTTTCCAAGAAAATACATGTTGGCACACCCGAGGGAGCTCTCTGCCCACCCTCTCCACCAGCCCTCCCTTTCCCAAACAAATTTACCCTTGCAAAACAGGTAAGACTAGCAGGAAAACAGTGGAGGTCTTGACGGCTTCATTGCTAAGGTCTGAATGTTCCTCAGCATTCTTAGGACAAGAAGATCATTTGCTGCTGAATGCATTCTGTCACAATGAATTGAAGCAAGAGGCACTAGAAACTACAACCTCCATGTATCCAAGAGATAGTGGACTTGTCCAGGCCTTTGCCACCACCAACCACCCCTCTTTATTAGGTTCTCTCCCATTGCAAGGAAACTATGCAAAGGAAAGGGAAGAAGGCTCTGAGCAGGCCATTGTCAAGGTAAAGCTAAACTCCAAGTTTGGTTTGTAATGAGCTTGGTGACAACCCTTTAGTCTACTGTTAGCCTCTCCACTCCAAACTTCAGTGTCATCACTAGCTCTTACCCTTATTAATTGTAAATAAAGACTTTTTGTAGCAACTCTCTGTGTAGCACATGCACACTAGCTTTGGCTGTTGGGAAGTTCCCAGTAGTTGATACTGTTACATATGTACTAGCAACAGGATTTGGAAAGTTTTTGGAGGAGCTAGGCAGGTTGTGGGCAAAGCTGAAGGGCACCTACTGAGGGAAGAGAGTCTTACAGCCTGCCCCTATCCCTTGCCATGCTATAGCATGCAGCTGCGCCCAAAAAGTGCTGTGGTGGTGGCAAGGAAACCTGAAGGCAAACTGGAGGTAAGTAAAAAAAATTTTTTTTAACTTTTCCATTTAAGTCTGCAGGCCACCCATGGGTTTCCTTGGACATACAATACGCTAGCCATTTTGGTGACGTAAGTCCAAGGAGAGAAAAGGGGTGGGGTGGTTTCCTTAGGTTGCCCAGAGATTTTGACCAGACCCATCTTTTAGTAATAGGAGATACATAAGTGTGCCTTCTACTAATTTGTTGTGGTTCAACAAACTGAGAATTTAATAATTTGGCCCAACTTTCAAGATCTCCTTTTCAATTGATGTCAAATACTTTGACAATTTTCACTTAATAAGCAGTCTGCATACCCCATTTTAATTTCACTTTCAGCACAAGCCTATGCAATGTCTACTCAGAAGTAAGATCCACTGTGTTCTATGGCACTTACTCCCAGAAATGGATGGATAGGACTGAAAACTTATAGTAGTAGAAATAAAATGGGCTTCTTAATCTGAGATGCAATGGGACTTTTCTTCTGTGAAAGGAAATCAGTGGAGTTGCAGCCATGCAGAGGAGAGCTGATTCAAGTTGGATACGCTCAGTAGCATTTCTACTGAGTCATCATAGGTGGCTTTATGTTACAAACTGCTCTTGAGATAATGCTCTTATCTCGTTATTCTGGTTTTTCAAGTGCCTGTCCAACATTGTTTTTTTTTACAGACAAGAACATGCCAGTGGCCCCATCTGTTGAGTAAAAACAATGAAACATGGAGTCACTAGCTACTAGTGAAGTTATGGAGAAGCCAGTGATACATGTATGTGAACCCCAAATATTGCAAGCCCTGTGTCTCCAAGGTGCTAAATTGGTAGGTCCAAATTTCTCCACAATTGTGGCTCTGAGAACAAGATCACATGAAGAAAGCTTAACACAAACTGGGCTGTTTGTGCAGTATTGTGCGATTGCCAGTGCCTGCAGTGTCTTTGGGCCAAGGCTAGTTCTGGGCCTGTCCACACCTCAATGCTCACTTGCATACATGCTCACTCCAATGGACTGATTATACCACGCGGCTTCACTTTCCTAACCCATCACAAGGAGCAATTGGAAATGACCCTTCCTCAGCATTCTGGTCACATGGAGAGAGGGGCACCTTTCCACAGCACTTTTCTCTTTATTCTGGTTCATTGATGAAAGAGGCATGAGCTTGAAGGTGCCTCTCCCTCAGTGCTCCAGTGCACTGAGGGAGGACCACCCTCCAAGATCACTCCTCATAAGAACAGCCCCACTGGATCAGGCCATAGGCCCATCTAGTTCAGCTTCCTGTATCACACAGTGGCCCACCAGATGCCCCAGGGAGCACACCAGATAACAAGAGACCTGCATCCTGTTGCATTATCCTTTCCCTGACTAGGATGGGTCAGGGAAAGTGGCTATCAGAGGGTACTCCTTCCTGAGTGTTCCAGTGGTGCTTAGGAAGGGGTGACCTCCAGGCTGCCCCAAGGTGGCTGATGTCTGAGGGCAGCCCTGTGTACACATAATGAGACAGAAGACATTTGAGATTTCAGTCACTGGAAAAAGAACAGTCAAGATCACAGAGATGACTCTGTTCACTGAATGTACAGCCCAGTTCACAGAAACCTTCTTCCATGCAGTTGTGTATCCAGATGCACAGTGGAGAGTTGGAATTTAGTGTTCCAAGTCTAGTGTTCCATGACCTGCTGAATTTCCTGAGCTGGCTCTGGGAGAGGGTAGATAAGCATACAAATGACCTCCTGGTACATTCCATGAATATATCTGTCTTGTAGAAATGGGAACATTATCAGATTGTTTGAGTTAATTGCTTTCCTCTGTTACATTTGTGACTGCAGGAGCCCAAGTGCATCCATTGTGACTAGCTTGCACATAGCTACTGTCGACTCTTAACTGCTGACTTTTGACATTAACATTCTCCCCAATGTGTCTCTGCTTGCATGAACAAGCCTAAACCTGCCATCTGTGTACACTCTGGGCTGGGCAGGACATTATCTGCTCCAAGATGAGAGGCTTCTTTCTGCCCTTCTTGAGGGTAATCCATATACCAAGATCCTCAACAGAAGAACTGTCACAGCTCCCTACCCCCATGCCTTGTTGTTCTACCTTGCTGGATCACTATAAAAGCACAGCCAAGACCATTGCAAGTCTTTAGTCCAAGGCAAGAGAAAGCTTCATTCCCTGACTACTACATTGCACTGAATCATTTTGCCAAGAAGGTAGACTGAGATTTCTAACCTCTGGAAAAAGTGCTCCTTGCTATCAATGTCCTATAAACAAATAAGCAAATACATTATAGTAGTTCTCTGCTATGCCATCTCCAGTTCTCTGCTATGCCATCAAGCTAGAAAATCATGTTTTACTTTTAATCTCTTTCATGGCAGTTTTATCTTCATTATGTATTTTAAAGAATAAACATAATCTTTTGGTCAAGTCCTCCAGCATATTTTGATCTCTGGAAATTTTAACTGAACTTATCTCACCTCACTTTAATGCCTTTACACTTTTGAACAAATTAGTAAGGCCTGGTTCTATAAACTGCAGGTGGTAAACCTCTTCAATCCACTTCACTGCCATTTGAGGTTCACATGATAAGATACTCTTTCATAGCTAAGTAAGTAAGGGCCAAATCCTATCCAATTTTCCAATGCTGGTGCAGCCATGCCAATGGGGCATGAGCTGCATCCTGTGGTGGTGGGGTGCAATCATGGAGGCCTCCTCCAGGTAAGGGAACATTTGTTCTCTTTCCTCATGGCTGCATTGTGGCTGCACCGGCACTGGAAAGTTAGACAGGATTGGGCCCTAAGTAAGTAAATTAAATTAAACCAAACCCCTGTGTGAGAAGTGGCCTCAGATCAGGGCCAGCCAAAGTCTTCCAGCTGCCTGAGGCAGCATGTCAAATGCTGCCCTCCTTACCCAATGAGGTGCAAGCCTCTGCTTCTCCTACTCTCTAATGTTCTAGCTCAGCATTCTCCTCCCCTCCACATTTCCTCTTCCTCTGTGTCCCCCTGTTCCTTATCAGTCCCGGAAGTTGGAGGATAAGGAGGAACAGTGGAGTTGGCAGAGATGGGCACCCCACAACAATCTGCTGCTTGAGATGACTGCTTCAGTTGGCTTCATGGATGGGTTGGCCCTACCTACTTCTGAGTAGATATGCATAGGATTGGGCCCATAAGCAAGGTGACCAAGCAGGACATGTGTGCACCACAAGCATGCAGAACATGTACTTCATGTACAAGCAGGACGTGTGAGTACCATGTTGATTGGGGAGGGGTCCAGCAGTGATGGGATCTGAATTGACCCATGGCTTGGATCTTTCTTACCTAGAGAGCTAGAGATAGAGAAGAGAGATGCTTTTTTCTGTCTCACACAACACCAGAACCAGGGGACATCCACTAAAAATGAGTTTGGGAGAGTAAGGACAGACAAAATATTTCTTTACTCAGCGGGTAGTTGGTCTGTGGAACTCCTTGCCACAGGATGTGGCGATGGCATCTGGCCTAGATGCCTTTAAAAGGGGATTGGACAAATTTCTGGAGGAAAATCCATCACGGGTTACAAGTCATGACGTGTATGTGCAACCTCCTGATTTTAGAAATGGGCTATGTCAGAATGCCAGATGCAGGGGAGGGCACCAGGATGCAGGCCTCTTGTTGTCTTGTATGCTCCCTGGGGCATTTGGTGGGCCACTGTGAGATACAGGAAGCTGGACTAGATGGGCCTATGGCCTGATCCAGCGGGGCTGTTCTTATGTTCTATTATCATAACAGGAAAGTCCTTTTTAGCTCTTACCTACATTTTGCATACAAACAAGTCTTTACAGTATTACCAACCATACTCCTATTGAAAAAATTCCAGTAATGAATGTGAATTTAGATCATCTTGACAGATCTTCTGAAGTAAAATGTCCATTTTGGCTTTATATGACATGTATATTTTTGTATTCGTTTTAGAGCACAATCCTATGCACATCTACTCATAAGTAAGTTTCACAAAGTTCAATGGCAATGACCCTTCAATGGTTTCTTCAAGTTTTATGTATTAGAAATTTTACCCACTTTCATTTGGCCCTTTCAATTCCCTCTGTTGGGAAAGTATCATACAAATCATATTTTTAAAGATGCTTAAAATAATGTCCCAGATTAATAACAATAGAATTCTTCCAAACCAAACTCTACAGTATTTCTGTTGCTTCTTTTTATTGATTACCGATGGAGCCAAAGAAATCCCAGAATAACTGACGAAGGGTTTTCACAGCCTCCTTCACTTGAAACTTCAGGCTGGCAAATGTTGTTCAAACATGAATATTGGTTTGAAGTTGGACTACTGATTGCCCCAGATGATTTAACACGCAGGACCCGTCTCTCCTCAAATTGTTACCATTCATATCACTCCAAAAGGCAAACTTGATGAGAGAATGAGAACCAAGCAGGGTCTCAGGCTACGCATACAACAATGCGATTGCTATAAATGACCCTTTCAACCATAAATTACATGTGGACAGTAATCCCCCCACATTTCTTTCTTCCCCACTGCAAGACTCAGGACAAAGGGCTGCCTCTCTGAAGGATGCCTTTCTGGAGGATTAAGCAGCTTTTGTTGACAAAATACAAATTACAACTCCTTTAGTTGGTGTCCCGCCTTCTCAGCTGGGGCCTGGTCCCTTGGGGGCAGGCACTATATTATCCTTGCCTGGGTGAAGAGGCCATAATGGGCAGATGTAATTATTAACACCATTCCATGGGGTGTCCTCCTGAGCTATCAATTAAGAATCTGTACTGTTTTCCTTGTGCTAAATGCTGGCTGCTGATGCCACTTAATCTTCTGTCAATGGACTTTTTATTCCTAGGAGAAGGGGAAGGAGATGTCATTTGTTTCTGCAAAAATTAGTTGAAAGAATATTGGAGTGCACTTATCACATATGAGTGTACATACAATCCACACACAGATTTTCTTCCATTGCAGAAAGTTTTGATGTGCAAAACTGTGGCATGTCTTTGGTTTATGGCTCTTTAATTCATATAGGTTGAGGATCACACTTACTGATTTGTAGGATTCTGCTCTATGGAAGTATTAACCTCCAAGATAAAGAGTCCTGCATTTTCTGTTACTCATATTGACAATTCATTTTTGCAACAGAACAAGAGCATTATATTTACATATCATTCGGTCCTTTGTAAGAACCAGCATTTTGAATGAACCACACAGGCCCCAATCCTAACCAACTTTCCAGCACTGGCATAGCAGTGCCAGTGAGGCATGTGCTGCATCCTGCAGTTGGGTGTCACTCATGGAGACCTCCTCAAAGTAAGGGAATGTTGGGTCCCTTTTGTCGGAGCTGCATTGCCCTTATGTCCGTGCAGGAAAGTAGGTTAGGATTGCACCCACAGTGTGGCAAATATTTCAGAAATTCTTGGGAACAGAACTGATTCATATGCAGCCTGGGATTCAAGAATACTGAATTCTGAATTATAGTGTCTCTCAAACTGGGGGTTGGGACCCACTAGGTGGATTGCGAGCCAATTTCAGGTGGGTCCCCATTCATTTCAATATTTTATTTTTAATATGTTAGCCTTGATGCTACCATGGAATGAGATTGCATTTGGGGAAATGTGACAGACCTGTACTTTTAACAAGCTATTATGTATATGCTTTTAACAATGATAGTAAATGGAACTTACTCCTGGGTCAGTGTGGGTAGGATAGCAGCTTAGGATTGCTAAAATTTTCCTGCTTGATGATGTCACTTCTGGTCATGACCTCACTTCCGGCGGGTCCTTACAGATTCTCATTCTAAAATGTGGGTCCCAGTGCTAAATGTGTGAGAACCACTGCTATAGTAAATCACTTCCCCAAGTGATGAAAAGTTCAGCTCTTGCAGCTTGTCCTCTCCGGCTCCAAATTCAAAACTGACAACTATTTCTCACACACAAAGCCCAATCCTAACCCCTCATCGTCCACCATGCAGCTACACTGACAGAGCATGTGCTATGCTGGGGGAGGGCAATCAGATGGCCAGGAAGAGGTAAGTAAAAAACTTCACTTATCTCCTGGTAGGCCGCCTAATCACCTATGAGTCTCCTTGGACCCATGTCAGCTATTTTGTTAGCATAAGTCTGTGGAAAGGAAGGGGGTGGGCAGGTGAAAATTTGAGGATAAGATCAAACTGTGCAGCTTTGCCGCTAAGATCCATCCCCTCCATAGCACTCCCTGCCCCTGCCCTTCCCCAAACTGCCCCTTTACCTTCTCCAGTGTATCCCAGGTGGGCTGTCTAAATTTCTATTTTTCTTTGTTTTTTTCTAAGCACATATAGTTGCATTCACGTAAGTTAAACGTGTGCATGTTACGACTCCGCTGTACATTGTTTGTGTTGCTGACCCTGCTTGTTTGTTTTTCTAAAATAGCAAGCAGGAAGGGAGGGCATAAAGATTAGGACAATAGGGAGTATTTAAGGGGGTATTTAAGCCTAGTCCATTATGCCATGATCTTGTCAAAAATCACACCCCTGAAACTGATTCTAACCCCAAGAACAAAGCCTCAACTGCTGCCAGTGGAAGCTTCCATCCAAAGCAAACAGCAGTTTTGTGAGACACAATTTTTTTTCTGGCTCAAACTCCTGAGGTAAGTCTTGGCAGGGGAGGGGAAAGACAGCAATGTGATCCCCAGGATCGTACTGCTAATGGGGGCCAAAGATTTTTTTTTTTTTAATTTACAGGGGGACATAGCAGGCTCCAGGAAGTGCAGGGAGCCCCACAGAGCCTTCTGCAGGGCTCCCTAAGCCTTAGAATACTAAAAATAAGTGTTTGGAAACCACTTCTGGTTTGCAATCACGAAACTGGAAGTGGTTTCCATTTGCTTATTTTTAGTATTCTAAGACTTAGGGAGCCCTATGGAGGGCCTTGCAGGGCTCCCTGCACCTCCTGGAGCCCGTGGCATCTCCATGTAAGTAAAACCCCCTTGGACCCTGTAAGCAGCATGATCCTTGAAATTGTGACGCTGCCTTCCCCTGCCCTTTAAGGGGTCAGAGGCTGAGGCTCTCAGAATGGGGCATCATGACAACCCAGTTTGAGAACCTCAGCTCAAGTAGATGAGGGTTAAATATTCCCTTTCTTTATGCTGTAGTTCCTAATCTTTAATACCACTCATTGCTGGTATTTATCTTAAAAAACAAGTTGCCGTGTACCAGAACAATTGCATCAACTGTGTATGACCTCATAATTTTATTGTTACAAAAGTAGTGAAGTGTTCATTTATTTGTTCATGAATACCAGTTGATGGAATTGTCGGTGTACAACTCTTATACCCAAAATGTGTATACAGAATGCATTTGTTCTCTTCTTCAGTTCCTCCTCTGCTCATGTACATAAAAATGTACTCCAAGATGATTTGAGAGATCTTGTTTGACTAGAAAAATGTCTTTTATGATGAACTTCATGTAAACTTCAGCCAATGTTGTATGTAGGCTGTTCCCTTTACTGTTTATGTTTCACCCCACTTAAAATATGCAGTTTATTTTCAGGGCTGCCCAGCTGGACTTTACAAATCTTAAACATTTTCATTTGCAGAATTCAAGTTTGGTCCTTTGGGTCCAGAGATTTACATAATATTTCATAGCCGCATCCCTGATTTAATGTGTTTTGGTGCCTCCATTCTCTCACCTTATACGGTGCAGACTCTTCTATACAGAGCTTCTTGCTGGGTGGCCAAAGTTATGCAATGACACAGAAGGCTCATCCCATTAATGTCATTATGTTTATTTCTTATTTCAACAAACCAACCTGAAGTCTGAGGCAAGAAGAACAAAACCCTAAACACGACAGGCCTGTATTACTGATCTGTCTGAACAATATGTTACAACACAGAATACTTCAAGGGTGAAAGTACTGGAGAAATCAGTTACAGAGCACAGCTCAGCATGTGGATTGCTAGCCTTTCATTTTCTGGTGCAACTGGGGAAATATTGATTCCATTGGGAAGCCTGCAGAATGAAGGGGTGGCAACCAAAGACCGCCTCCCCTGGCATCACCAGTTCTTTCTCTTGCACCTGCTGCCACGGACACTTGGTTGAAGGATACACTCCTTTTCACAGCCATCATTGTGGTCCTGTAGGTGGTGTCAGATAGGGCTAATAGGGGGGAGATCTGCAACAGTAAAATAATCCTAAATGTAAGCAACCTTGGTGTTTGGTATAAAATGGAGCCTTTGTGAGTTTCAGCAGCCTCTTCCAGCGAGGAGTCTACATGAGCTGGTGTTTCGGCCAAAGCCCAGAATGAAACAGAGATCCAAGCCTTCAAGTGTCTCTGTCTTTCAGTGAATTCAGCAGGAGTGATTTCAGGTTGGGCATTGGCTTAGGGCCTATGTGGGTGGGCCAATTTCTGAACTCTCAATACCATTGGGAATGGTAACACCCAATGTGTCATCAGGAGTCAGGGAACACCAGAAGGGCCCCAGAGCAGGGCTTTGCCCCAAGCAACCTGGCACTAGTACTGGAATTGGCAGGTGGTGATGGCACTGAAAGCTGCTCCACCCGACTGCAAATATAACCTCAGCTTGTGGGGGCACTTTAAGAAAAGAAGAAGGGGGCCTTTAGGAGCTACAAATGCTCTGCAAGTTTGTTTTTGTTTTTTGGATGGAGATTTTTCTGAATTGCTTTTACATTGAGAATTGTAAGTGGGGAGTAATACCCTGGCCAATTTTGGAGGGATTACTGAGTCACATTTTGTTTGCGTGCCCTGCGCAGCTTGGCTCACGGTTTCCCTGTCTGTTTTGGTGAGCACCATTCCCTTGAGAAAGACAAGAGACTGTCAGCACAATCCTATGCACCGGAAGTAAGCCTCATTATGTTCAATGGAGAATGTGCATCGGAGAATTTGTGTCTTTAGTGTCATCACTGTGCCAACATCACATTCACGGACTGAGAAGGGACCTGGATTGTTCAATGGAGAATGTGCATCGGAGAATTTGTGTCTTTAGTGTCATCACTGTGCCAACACCACATTCACAGACTGAGAAGGGACCTGGATTGGAAGGGCACCAATGCTGCTAAAATACATCCACCAAAGAAGAGACTAGCAGAACTTTCAGCAGGGCCTGCTGCTGAGGCAGAGAATCTCTCCGTTGCTGAGAGACACCTCCTCAGCAGAAGTGATGAACACTCATTTGCAAAACCTGTTACTTCTGATGGCCACAACTTTTCTGTCTTGGACTTCTCTATATTTCCTATAGAGAAAGAATTTTATCCAAGGTTATTGAGAGAAGAGAGAATAAGGACATAAGAAGAGCCCTGCTGGATCAGGCCAAAGGCACATCTAGTCCAGTTTCCTGTATCTCACAGTGGCCCACCAAATGCCCCAGGGAGCACACAAGACAACAGACACAACCTGTGCCCTGGTGCCCTCCCCTGCATCAAGAGTCTAATATCCCATGGCCACAATCTTGGAGATAATACTTTGTGTGTCTCTTTCTGGATGTTTAATCTTCTTGCATGTCTCACTCTGTTGAGAACTTTCCAAAGCATTTTGTGACTGTTGTTGCAGTGTTCTTCTAAATCACAGCTGTGCGTTACTGACGAAGGTGGAAGCTGATGTGTTTGACTAAAAAAGGTTTTTAATTGAGAATTCCAGTCTTTTCCTAATCCCCATTTCTCACTACTATTTCTCACCCTTCTGTAAGGGCACAATCCTAACCAGGTCTATTCAGAAGTAAGCCCTATTTTGTTCAATGGGGCTTACTCTCAGGGAAGTGTGGTAAGGATTGCAGCCTAAGAGTCCAATCCTATCCACACTTTCCTGGGAGTAAGCACCATTGACTCTAATGGGACTTACTTCTGAGTAGACATGCATAGGATTGGGCTGTACGTCTTGTCTTCAACACATTAGAGATTTGTTATTGTTGTTCTATGAACACAGAATATAAGAACAAATCAGGCAGATTTTAATGTGCTTTTAAACTGAAGTCACATAAAGCTGATCTTGGATTGTACCATTTCAGATGATAGATCCAGAAATCTGAATTCTGTCCCGTATAAAAAACGATTTTCCTTGACACACTAGTTATCCATGTGAAGGGAGTTTTCATTTGAAAGGTCACAGGCTGACCAAACTCAGATGATTTACAGCCCAGTCCTGAGCTTCCCGGTTCTTGCTGGAGCAGGCAGTGGTGCCAAAGCGGCTACCACTGTATCCAGCAGGTGCTGGAAAGCAGCTGGAGGTCTCCTTGGGGGAAAGTCCTGAGTCCTGCAATGGGGCTTCTAAAGTCCGCGCCAGCTATTTTGCTGGCGCAGACTTGAGAGTCTCTTTGTCTGGCCAGAAAGCCCGACATGAAGTTCAGGATATGGTGGAGCATAGCTCTGCCAATCTGCCCCCTCCCACCCTGGCTCCTCCCCCAACTCCGCCCTCCCCTACCCCCAGAGGCAGCACCACCACCTGGCGGTTGCACGTACCCGTGACCCATCCTCTTCCTGCCAGCACTAGGCCTGGCTTCTGACTGGTAGGGGCCCAGCAATGGCGCTCCTTGCTCACCGGGTGCTGTAAATGTGCTTTATGGCACATTTATGGCACTCAGCGCCAGGGCTCAGCACCAGTGCTGGCTGAGTTTAGGATTGGGCCCTAACCTACCTTCTCTCTGAGCTTCCTGACAGTACCTGTCCTGTTTCAGCCAGCAGAAGGAGAAGGTGGACATTTATGCACACTTACAGTATGGAAGATTGTATGGGAAAATATGTAGAAATGAACAATTCAGAATCTTGTGGAATGGGGAAAACTTAGAACTGTGACACTGTGTGGAAAAAAGTTTTCTTTATATAAAGGAGAGAGACTTTTGATCTCTAACACAGGTAGGGTTGTTTCCTGGAGAATAACTGTTGTACTGTAATCTCTGGGGTATTAGTTAAAATCAACACCGAGGTCTTCTAAGGCTGTTCTGGCATGCCTCCTTTATATCACCATTTCCACACAATCCACCCATGTTCCATACTGCATTTCCTTTCATTAGTTTGTGCTGAAACAGTTCATAAATTGCATAAAAGCAGAACGGTAGCCACGGACACCAGTAAGTTTGAACTAATGTAGAAAGGAGAGGTGAAGCTTTGAGAGATTACTGTGGGAATGTGGGGGAGCCAGGACTGGCATGCATATTGAGAGAGAGAGAGAGAGAGAGAGAGAGAGAGAGAGAGAAGGACTTTCATCAGGAAGATCTGGAAAAGTGAGACCAAGACATTTTTCCAAACAAGAAACTTAATATCCCGTTAATAGGTATCAGCTTTCACATAAACTAACCAGGAAGTGCAGGGGCTCCCTAGCCCCTGGCTCAGGTGGGAGGGGGGCCCTCCCTTGTACCCTGCTACCTAGCCTGGTGAGCCTTTCCCTGTTGCCTCAGGTTGGCTTCAAAAGGGGAAGGGGTTATGCAACACCTGCTTCCTCCTCCTCTCCACAGGGCAGCCTGTCCAGGTTATTGCCTCCTCCAGTGGCTATGAAGACAGAGCCCTCAGCTTGCATCCTGCAGCCTCATTCCTGTATGGACTGAACCATTATGTGCATTCCTGCCCTCTTTACAGCCCAGTGCCCCCTCCCCAGTGTCCCTGTTGCTCCAACAAGCAGGAAGCCTACCTTGGGAGAGACCTAAGAAGTGGCAGGACCTGATTATGGCCCACCTACAGGCTGCAGGGCTTACTGTGGGGTTCCTGACTGCTTTGGTAGCAGTGTGCTTCTCAGTTGTCTAGATATCCCTGGCCTGTAGTACAATGGCTGTACATGGGAGGTGGCAGACTCTCCCAAGGGGCTTGGTGTATGCAAGGGTGGGGACAGCAACATCTGGACAATTGAATTGCTAAGCAGTCACAATGAGTGACTGGCACTGGACAAGGTTCTACTTGCATCAGCTCTTTGCACTGTTTGCAGAGGGAAATGGGGTGATGGTGAAGATGATTCCTTCTTCTTCAGTAATCAAGGCTACATTTACTGCAGCACAGCAGCTCAAGCACTGGCACCTTAAAGAGTTAAAACCAGAGTTAACTGATTTTGAACAAACCAAGTTAGGACAAATGAATTTAAGAAAGAGCATGTCTTGACAGTGGCTTTCAGCACAGGCCCTACATGGTCTCCTGACTCACAGGCCCTTTTAATCTCCTAACTCGGGGCAGAATCCAAACATGGCTTACGAAGAAACAGTCCCTTTTCTTGTTGCAGGAATACGTGTGCCTTTGGTGAGAGAGGTGAAATGCCCCACATCTGTCAGCATTGGGAGGGAAGATCCCGAAGGTAATCTGCCCATGAACAATGCTGAATGGCACAGGGCAGCAAGCACTGTTCAAAACCACAACAAACTCTGAGCAGAAAAGAGCTTGTCTTCTGCCTGATGACACACTCTTTGACATAACATGGCAAGGGAGATAACTGAGGATTTGTCACTGAGATTTAAAAAGAAAACACAAATGCACTGAAGCAGTTGGCCCACTGCTTATATGGTTAGGTACTAGTCACTGCCCAGACCAGTCAGAATTCCAAGCGTGGTGGTACAGACCGTCATTTCCCTTGGACAAGAGTGCCCTGGAGACCCATGGCACCTCTGCAAGAGCTGTTTCATTTACACATGCACAAAAAGAGCACAGAAGGAACCAGGGCCTCTGAAAGGAATTTTATCAGGGGGTACAAATTTTCTTGTGGGCTCCTTCCCTTCTCCATTGGACCCTAAGTTCATATGAATATAATTTCTACAAATTATAATATACAGGGGGCCATGTTATCTGCGGGTTTGGAATCCGTGGGTCTCCAGTATTTGTGGGTGCTGAATTCCCCCCCCCCAACCTCTGAGCCTGAATAGAGCACAGCTCTGGTCAGGCCCAGAGGCTTTCTGAGGCCTGCAGTGCACAACCGCCTGCAGCCACTGCAGAAATGCAAAAACTTTGCAAAAAAGTCACTTTTTTTTTTTACAATAAAACCAGAAGTGATGTTTTTCTGCACTTATAAGACATTTCAACATTTTTTCTGGCTTGTAAGGCGTTAGGAGCATGGGGAACCCCTCCGGGTTTTATCGTAAAACCGGAAGTCACATTTTTTCACATTTTTGACCGTTTTGAGGCTCACAGTGGCTGTGGGTGGTCACATGTGACCTCTGTGGGCCTCGGAAAGCCTCCAGGCCCAACCAGAGCCCAATTCCAGTTGGTTCAGAAGTAGGAGGGGGGAAAACCACGAGTTTGCATGCCCACAGTTTTCCATATCCAGAAATGGAACCCCCACGTACCCTGCTGGGTACATGAGGGCCTCCGGTATGAAAGACTGACATAATATATATGAATATATGCAAATATTATAATATGCATACAATATAAAATATATGCAAGCATATGCCATATATGGAAACATTTTCTGGAATCCCAGGAAATTTCTGGCTCCCCCCTTATGGCTCCTGGGCCCCTTTTTTGACCCTGGCCCAGGTACGATGTACTCCCTGAACCCTGTTCTCATGAGCCCTGGTAGAAGCAAACAGACCTTATAAGCAGGCCCACCAGCCCAGTTTCAGATTCTTCAAAGCAATAGCATGGCTCCCTGCAGTTTCCTTGGCTGCTTCCAGTCCTGCTAAACTCCTGTTTAAAAAAAAAAAATCTCTCTGGAGTAAGTACAAGATTATATATTTTTTAATGGTATGTACCGAAGAGAAATAAATAAGTAATCTTCAACGAAGGAAATAAAGTCTACCTTCATTTTCCCAGCAAAAAGCCTTTATTTAAGCCTGGACACTGCTGGTTTCGGTTTCGGTTTCTCAGCAAGAGGCTTGAATTTTTTTTCCCCTTTTGTTCATTTAAAGGCTTACTAACCTAATTTGACTGTGGATTTGATTGACTTTTTTTTGGATATAAAAATTTGGAAAGTAGCCCTGGATACAAAATTAGAAAGTAGCCCTGCAGGAAGTGGCTCGAGTTGGTGTTGATAAAAATGGCTTTTGAAAATCTAAAAGATGATCATGAAAGCCAGGCCTTGTTGGTGGACTTTCTGATGGATTTTAGAAGAGAAATGGAGCAACAAGTCAGAGAACTCTCTGAACAAATTGGGCAAATAAGCTCCTCCCTTGTAAACTCGCGGGAACAGATTATAAACAATAGAGAAGAAAAAAGAATGGATCAGATGTCAGGTGAAGTTAAAGAAGTGGAGTATTTTGAAATGGGACACGAGATGGAAGAAGCAATTGTTATAATAACTGGGAATCTTAAGGAAGAAAAAAGAGGAAATGTTCAGAGAGCAAGCTGTCTCAAGAAGAGGAAGAATTTATGGATTGAATTCAAGAATAACAGAATGAAAAAGAAGAAAGAAAAACAGAGGGGGGGACTTAAGAAGAAAAAGAAGAAAAAGAAGAAGTGGAAGAACCAGTAGGAGGACTAAGAGGGAACACCAATAAGATAGAGTACAAAGTAAACAATAAGAAGAAGGGCAAAATGGTTGAATAATAAATAGAAATTTTTTTTTAAAACATATTAAATTAAAATAGATGTAAATGAAAATTTGAAATATAAATATTGTGGAAATTAAGTGGTATTAAGATAAATATTTTATTAATTAGATTAAACTAAAGTGGATGAAAAGGGAATTTGGAATATAAGTATCGTGAAAATTAAAGTGGTAAATATATGAAATAAATTAGATGGAACTACAATTTTGGAATATAAGTATTGTGTAAAATATAGTGGTATTAAGACAAATAAAAGGGTTATTTTATAAAAAAAGAAGGTAAATAAAATAAATTATAGATGTCAATTTATTTTGGAGAAAATATTAAACCTGTATTTTGGGTTAATAAATATGTGGTGGATAAGCGAAGTATAATATTATTGTAATTGGAGATATTTGTTTTTAGATGTGATATTAGAAATTAAGAATCAGATAAGAGATTGTATTTTAGAGGTTAGTTTAGTGGTAAGAAGAGTCTATAAGTAAAAATTTGAAGCCTTTTTTGATTGGATAGTTATGGAAAATGATGTATAACATGTTATAAGAGATATTGAAGGAGATAATACCATGGTAATCGGAGACTTCTTTTTTAGATGTCATATTAGAAATTAAGAATCAGATAAGAAAGATTTTATTTTAGAGACTAGTTTAGTGGTAAGAAGAGTGTATAAGTAAAAGTTTGAAGTGTTTTTTTTATGATGGGATAGATAAGGTTAGAGGAAAAATATGGAATGTTAAAGTATTAACCAGTTGGGTTAAAGAATATGATAATTTTTGTATTGATTATTAATTTCGTTTGGATTAATGTTTGTTGTAATCGATGGCCACCACCCTCGTGTGTAACCTATGTAGTCCTAGCCCTAAGTCTATCCAATTTTCCTTACCTGTATCTGTAATAAATAAATAAAGCATTATAAAAAAAAAAAAATCTCTCATCTCTCTTGGCCTCTGGAAGTCTAAATTCAAACCACCCAACTGCTCTTAGCTGTCTCTCTGCCCCTTCCGCCACCTTGGCTGGGTGTCTTATTCTGAAAGTTGGGTGGGGGGATTCCAGGCCAGGTTTTTTGTTCATTCTCTGAGCACCCATTGGTCAAAAACTGTAGGTCATATTAGATCTTGTTCCCCTCATAAGAATTACGCAGGACGTGCCTTATTAGAAACAAGCACTTTCCCCAAATCTATTCCTGTACTGGGTTGTGTATAAAAGTCAGCAAAAGAAACTAGAGATGGATGAACATGACAATGTTCAAACTGTAAAAAGTAAAGACTTTGAATGTGTCCCATGGGAACACCCACAAAAGACTCAAAGACTTTTCCCTTGCCCCCAGTGACAGTTGGCAATACATCAACTTTAGAAGATGCAGCCTCACCTAATCATATTTATATCATACCAATGATGGAAGTTATAGGATTGTATTCCCAAGTTTATTAGCCATGAATAATAATGTTAGTCATGACTAACAGCCCAGTTCTATCCAGAGCTGACCTGTGAGGTTCAGCGCCACTATCATAGCCTCCACTGCATCCCACAGGCTGGCTGGGAGAAGTAAGTAAAGAAAAATTTTACTTCTTCAGCTGCTTCCTGGTTCCCCATAAACCTACTCAGATCTACGCCAGCTATTTTCTTGGCATTGTTCTGAACCACTGCAGGTGTGTCTGCTCTGGGATCTTGTAGACACCATGCTGGAGAGATCTGCCCCATCATGCCCCTGATCTGCCCCTACTATGGCCTGATCCCTGCCCCGATCTGCCCCCAACTTACCTCTCCAGCAGCCAGGGTCCATCAACAGCTGATCTGTGGTCTGCTGTTGGCAGCCTGCTGCTTTCTGGGCCTCACACTGCTGGAAGTGCTCTTCAGAATGGTGGAGAAGCTACCATACCAACAGCCTACATGGTCCATCAGAGAGACCAATGCACCAACACGATTGGGCAATAAGTTCCTTAGACTACAGGCTAATGTTAGCCTACAACCCACTGTTTACTATCGTCACTGAAATGTTAAGACTTCATGAAGTCTGTGATCTACAGTCTTAGCTCACTTCCAGGTTTCTCCCAGGTTTACAACACTGGAACACAGTTCCACTGTCATAAAACGGCTTCTAATGGCGCATGCAGTGCATTGCTGGTGGCCATTTTAGGAGTGTTGTCGCAATTGGCAGCAGCGCAGGAGGAATACTGCTGGACCCAGGTAGGTTTATTTGATAGAAGTGGGAGTGGGCAGAATAGGGAGGGGAGGGAGGAACGGGGATGGGGTGGGGAGGTGGGCAAATGGAAGCTGGGAAGGGGCTGGTATTGGTGGCAGTGGCCAATATCCTATCCCCCTTTCTGTCCTTGACTTGCTTTCCTTGACCTACCTTGGATTTGCAGCAGCAATGTAGCTGGCACAGATCCAAGTAGACCCATGCAGGTGCGGATTATCCCCCCGAAAGGGAATAAATGTTCCTTTACCCAGAGGAGACCTCTGGGGCCTCAAACCCCCCAGCGGAATACAGCGCATGCCCCATTGCATCACTGCATGGGGAGTTAGGTAGGATTGGGCTGCCCATCTCATTGCCCTTGCTTTGTCCAGAGAGCAGGATGCAAAATCTGAAGGACAGACACCTGAAATAGACTTATGGGAGTCTATGGAAATGCCAGGCACAAAATTAGATCAATCTAGAATCTAATTACATCTTTGGACTTTGGAGCGGTCTCTCCCCTGCAGGATGGACATCTTTTAGATTGTGCACAACTCTCCCTGGAACTTTCTCCTACAGACACATACTTGAAAAAGTCTGTCTTTCAAGCTATGGACCATGTTTATTCTCAACCCTCAATTTGTTACTATTAAAACAATCATGTTTGCAGTAGCTACTGAAAAAATTAGGCACAAGCTTGTACAATCAGTTGCAACTTCTTATAGTGGAAACTATTTGCTATTAGTTATTACCAACATTCTTGGCAACCGTGGTCCATTTCAGAGTTGCATTATTTGTGCTTGTATTGGTCTGTCAAAAGCTCAGATAGGAGTACTGTTTTTGCAGTGACCTTATGCTTTAAGCAAATAAAGCGCCCAGTGAAATGATGATTGTTATTCTGAGGCCAGCGTCCTCCTTATTGCACATTCTTAATTCTTTAACTACATTTGGAACAAAATATCTCCCAGCAACAGTCTAGAAAATGTGTTTTCTTTTGTCTGCCAAAAGTACTGGGGAGGAGAAAGCCCCTTTTGTGCTGTGTGTAAGTGGTCTCTCAGCACCTCTGTTTTAAGAACTCTTTTCTATTCATTCCCTTTTTCCAAAGTCCTACTTGGTGTAAAACTAATAAACCTTTAAAGACAGGAGGGAGAATATTTGAGAGTCGTATAATAAAGCCCTGGAATTTTTAGGCAGCAGATCGAGACTTGCACAGATTTTGTGATCAGAAATGACAGATTCTATTAGTGATATTTACCGTGCAAATTAGGTAGCTGTAGGATTGTGGCACACACTTTAAATGCTTGGAGAGTTTGATGTGTTTGTGAATGTGGATTTCCTAATTTGGAATTCCGTGCTCAAATCTTTTCTGAGGAACTGGGCTACAGACAAAAGAAAGAGGGTGAGATTCATAGAAAATGAATATAATAGGACTGGCATTGCAGGAGATCAGGAACTGGGAGTCCTGCAGAGCGACTGAACCCTGGCCTAGTGAACTCTTATGTCACTGCGTAGAGCAACCCGTAGCCCAAAGCCAGCTCTCAGTAGTAAGACCAGTGCTTTTTTTGTAAATAAAAAGGTGCAGGAACTCACAACTTGTTAATCTTTTTTTTATTTATTTATTTATTTATTTATTTATTTATTTATTTATTTATTAAACATTTTTTATTGGAGAAATAAAATATTTTTATGTGCTTCCCCCCTAAAGATGAACTTACTTCTGAGTAGACATGCATAGGATTGGGCTGTCAATCTCCACATAATAATAATAAATAATAATAAACTTTATTTGTATCCTGCCCTTCTCCCTAAAAGGGACCCATCCCCTTCCCCCTAGCTACTTTTTCTACACATGGGGAAAAGTACTGTACAGGTGCACTTGTAGCGTGTAGTATGTAGTGTGGCACTACTTCCAGGAGAGGAAGCAGTGAATGGATTCCGGAAAATGGCTTACATGAGTTCCATGTAGTAAAATTACTCTCAGCAACTGTGGGAGTAAGAACAAAAAAGGAATTCTTACACAAGAGGGGTCCTTAGGTGCAAATAGAAACAGCTACGTTTGCAAACAAGCGATTAAATATGGTTTAATTCAGGTATCCGAATACTATGTGTCTTTGGTAAGGCGCTTGGCATGCAATTGTATGTTCTCTGCTGCCCTGAGCAGCTGCTGTGCATTGCTGGAGGGGAGCTGCAAACGCTGGCTGGTAGAGGGCATGCTTGTGGGGGAAGGATAAGGAGGATCTCTGGCAAGGCTGGACAGCACGTTGTACACACGTAGAATCCCTTTTCACCTGCCCTTAGCAGGTGAAAAAGGGTGCAGATATATATCTCTGCCAGGATTAAGAGCCCAATCCTAGGTATGTCTACTCTGAAGTAAGTCTCATTCTAGTCAATGGAGCTTACTCCCAGGAAAGTGCCTAGGATTGCAGCCTAAGAGCCCAATCCTATGCATGTCTACTCAGAAGTCCACTTTAGTGAATGGGGCTTACAGTGGATAGGATGGCAGCCTCAGGGCCCAATCCTGTGCCTCAGAAGTCAGTCCCATTAGAGTCAATGGGGCTTCCTCCCAGGAAAGCATGGAGAGGACTGCAGCCTCAGAGCCCCTCCTCTGCCTGCATCCTCAGTCCCACTAGAGGCAGTGGGGCTTCGTCCCAGGAAAGCGTGGAGAGGACTGCAGCCTCAGAGCCCCTCCTGTGCCTGTCTACTCAGAAGTCAGTCCCACTAGAGGCAGTGGGGCTTCCTCCCAGGAAAGTGTGGAGAGGACTGCAGCCATAGAGCCCTTCCTCTACCTGTCTACTCAGGCTGCAAGGCTATGACACTTTCCTTGGAGTAAGCTGTATTGAACACAATGTAACTTACTTCTGAGTAGACATGCATAGGCTTGGGTTCTCAGACTGCAAGGCTGTGCACCCTTTCCCAGGAACAGGCCCCACTCAGCACAATGAGACATACTTCTGAGTAGACACGCCTAGGCTCATGCTGCAGATTGGCATGGGGGCTGCACCAGCCAGCTTCCTTCCTCTCCTCCTCCGCCAAGCCAGTACCTGGGCGTTCTGTGGGTGCTGCAGCCTGTCTCCCTGGCTGGCTATCTGTCCGTCCTCCTCCTCGGCGTTGGCGCGTGTCCCCCGCGCCCTCCACCGGCTTGGAAGCTGCGCTGGGAAGCAGAGCGTGGGCGGAGGAGAGGCGGGCTGGGCTCAGGCGAGAGCTTGGGGATGGGGCAGGAGGGGGTCGTTGTGCGGTCAGGCAGGGGCCAGGCGCCCACCCACCCAGCACCCCCCAGCACCCCCCAGCACCCACCCAGCAAATGCCTCTATTTTGCTCCCCCCCTCCAGGAATGCCTCCAAAGGGGGGAGCCCTGCAAAAAGGTGCCGGAACTCCGTTCCCCCACGTTCCATTAGAAAAAAGCCCTGAGTAAGACCAATGCACAAAGAATGACTGGGCCATGTCTTTGTCTCCAGTGAAGACCCTGAAACAGATGTGGATGGATTCTGAATGCAATCAACTTTGCAAAAATACCAGCGTTCAATATTTCTTTACGTATAGAAGGTGCCAAATGTGTATATTAAAACTCCATGTTATGTGTCTATGTGCGCAATCCTAGGAGCATCCTGGGTTGGCTTGCGCCTGCCCAAGAGAGTCCTGGCACGTTTGCGCCTACTCAGGACTTGGCTGGGCTGGCACAGGGATGCACGCTGGTTTGCAGAGGCTGAATCCAGCCTCTACACTGACTTCACATGGGGGCCTTGCGTTAGCCGAACTTGGCTGACACAAGGATCTGGGGAGAGCGAGGAGGTGGTGGGGAACAGGCAGGAGGGAGGCGTTCTGGGGTGGAGGGAGGACGGTCCTGGGAGAGGGTGGGTGGGGAGCAGGAGGCGGGGCTGGGACCCGGCAGATATGTTCCCAAGCTCCGGAGGTGGCACAAGTCTGAGAAGACCCATTGGGTTTGTGGTGGCTTACCCGGGGGTAAGGGGAAAAGTTTCCCCTTACCTCCAGCTGAGTCACTTTGGGCCCCTATCTTGCGCTGGATACAGCGAGGGCCTCCTGGTCTGCCTGTTCCAGCACAAGATAGGACTGTGCTGTATGTTTTGTGTATACTGCTAAATGGATGGGTTTATATGTGCATTTGTGTGTGTCAAATTTTGCCCTGTGAGGAGCAAAAGAAGACAGAGAAGCCAGGAAAGTGAAGATCCACCATTGCATCTTCACCTGTTGGTGCCTCTTTAAGCATGGACTCCCAGTGGTCATAGAAACACCACTTGCCCAGTGAGGAAAAAGAGAATTTGAAGGTGTGCTTATCATTGTATTTGACAATTTTAACTGACACAAGCTACCTTGGAGAGTGAAAGGCAGGATAAAAATCTCCAGAATAAAATAAACAAATAAATGACATCTTACAAGTTCTTACGGCTGCCCTATAGATACACTAAAATGCTGCGCTTGTGATCTGAGATTCGCTAGTCTTTTAAATGTGGGTGTGTACTTATAAGGAAGTGTATGTATTCACAAACATGTGCATACACATCTATTTAGCTGTCTTATGATCATAATGATAGAGACTGAGGGTGCAAACCTAACTTGCGCTGAAACAGGCAAGCCAGGAGGCTTGCACTGTATCCAGTGCAGGATTGTGACCAGCAGTGGCTTAGTCAGAGGCAAGGGGAAATTATCCCCCTTACCCCTGGGTAAGGGCTGCTGGTGCCTATGGGTCTCCTCAAACTTGTGCCACCTCCTGAGGTGCCACAAGTCTGAGGACAGTGGAGCGGCACAACTGCTGGATCCCAGCCCCGCCACCCGCTCCCCGCCCGCCCGCCCCCGGGGCAGCCCGTCGCGCTCCCTCCCCCCACCCAGGAACACCTCCCTCCCTCCTCCTTCCCTTCCCTCCCCCACGCCTACCTTTTGTCCTTGCATCAGCTCATCCGATGGGCAGGAGGTCTGGTCTAGAGGGTAGAGCCTCCATTTGCCTGAAGGTAACATCCACAAGGTCGCCAGTTCGAGGCCACCGGCACCGTGTGACCTTGGAGCAGCTGACAAGCTGAAGCCGAACTATTCCATCTGCTCTGAGCGTGGGAGGATGGAGGCCAGATCAGAGTGAAACATCTGGACTGTTGTGGTTCTTGAAAGATAGAACCTTCTTTCAATTGCAAAAATCCCTACGGGGATTTAATCAGCCTGCCTGTGTAAACCGCCTTGAATAAAGTCTTGAATAAAGACCAAGAAAGGCGGTATATAAATATTATTATTATTATTATTATTATTATTATTATTATTATTATTATTATTATTATTATTATTATTATCCGAGCCGACACAAGGAGCTGGGGGGAAACTGGCGTGGAGGTTTCCGTCAGCCTCCACAGGCCTGCACTTCTTGGAGCGCTGGTCTGGCTTCCTCCCGAGGAGGCGCAAACGTGCTTTAGAGTATGGTTGCAACCCTCCCAGGCCAACCCAAGGGACTTGGGCCGGCATAGGGCGCAGTTAGGATTGTGCCCTGAAATATGCCTGTGACACACAGACCGCAATTACTTTTTCTTATGTTCTTTTAAAGCACTGATTTTCAACCACTGTGTCTTGGCCCATTGGTGTGCTAAAAATGGTATGCAGGTGTGCCATGGGACTTTGGAGGAGGGTAATTTATTAGTAGAGCCAATGCCTAGGGAGGGTCATTATATACCTGGTGGCCTTCCACCAGGTTTACCTTTCCGGCCACCCAGGTAGCCTAAAAGGGGCTTTACTACCTTCCCCTTGTCCACCTGCCTGTCTGCTCTATCCCTGCCCGCAATCCGCGCATGTCCCTTGTGGCAGAATCATCTGCTCAGCTCCACACCACAACACCAGAGTGATGAGCACTGCCTCTTTTGCCACGCAGCATCAGGGGACACAGTGGCATGGCTGGCCTCCTCAGCAGCTATGGTAGCCTGGGAGCCTCCCAGCAGGCCTTGCACTGTGCTGGCTGGGTTAACATCCCAGCAGACCTTGTGCCACACAGATAATTGCTTGGCTCACTTGCTCCTGCTTGGAGACCATTGACCTATGGGTAAGTCAAACCAGGTTTTCAAGGTCAGTTTTTAGGTGTAAATTTCTCAATATACACGAGTATCTATGGTAAGCACTAAAGGAAGATGCATTACCAAAGTTGTTGTTGTTGTTGTTGTTGTTGTTGTTGTTGTTATTATTATTATTATTATTATTATTATTATTATTATTATTATTATTAATTTATACCCCGCCTTTTTGCCCAACGGGCACACAAGGCGGCTTACAAGCACTTCAAAAAATACAGCATTAAAAACAATCATTAAAAACAATTTACAATAATTAGAAAATCTAAAAACAAACAAACCCCGTGGATTTTCATATAAAAAGCAAGAAGCAAGACTGTACTTCATTGTATTTTGATGCTTTAAATGTTTTATAAATTTTCTACATATTTGGAGAGTTTTTTTTATGTGCTGAAATGCAGAATTATAAAACCAAAGACAACCATCAGCTTTAATTTAGGCCGCTTTCAGGAAAGAAGTAAAAATTCTGGTTACATCGTCAGGGAGCTTTTCCAAGTTTTGAAATTCTTTGAGTGGAATTTGTTTGCTTAAATGCCTTACATGTTTTTCAGCCTGCTGAATCCACATTGGATTGTACTTAAGTATGATACTTTTGCTTTACTTGTAAACTGCCTTGGGAAACTTGCTGAAAGGTGGCAGATGAATACCCAAAATAAATAAAATGCACTTTACAGTGTTGAGAAAATGGAAATTTTAAAAATTCCAAACTGTAACTTCTCAAGTAAGACTGAAACATATATATTGTTTTGCAATCAGAAAAAAATTAGCAAAATTTTTTTTAAGCAAAAGAGAAGTAAAATCTGAAATTACCATATACAGCGTTCTCTTTGAAGTTTTGGTTGAGCTGAATTACATTTCCATAAAAATTCTGCGAGTAATTCAGCTTACTTACAGGTTGTACAGATGTTGTGCTGTTGCCTCATTTTTAACTGTCTTTTTAAACTGACAGCCCAATCCTGTTCAGCACTGGCGCAATGCTGAAATTGAGCAGGCTGGAGGTCTTCTCAGAGTAAGGGAACATGTGTCCCCTTGCCCTATGTCAAGCCCCAGCCTACCCAATTGGGGTCCCCAGATCTGCAAGAAGCCCATGTAGTTCCTCTGCCACCCCCACCCCATCCTGGGCCTGAACTGTTCCCCACCCACCATCCCCTGCCCCCAGACACCTCTTCCCTGCTTTTGTTCCACCCTCCCCCACCCCTGCGCTACACAGATCAGATCTTACCTGCTCTGGCGGTCATAAGTCGGGGTTTGGCTCCAGTGGGATGGCACAGGCCTTCCTGCCAGTGCAGCTTACTCTCTCATTGTCATAAAGCACTTTACGGTACTTTTGCTACACCTAGCACCCGTGCAGAGGCTGCTGTGCCGGAGTTAGGAAAGGATAGGATTGGGCTGTTAGTGATTTTTAATTTTAATTTTTCAACTTACTCTTCTTATAGCCCCATCCTAATTAAACGGTTATGACAGCAGAACAGACATTTTGTTGTTGTAAATGGCTGTACTGCGGTGCACTATGCACACCACCGATAGCATCGCAAATGGAATCGGCATCACAAATGGCAATGGTGTTGGTGGCCTGCCACCTCTACCAGCTGCCTGTGGGAGCACAGGTATGCCAGCGCGAGGAGCAGGTGGTGGGAGGAATGGGGAGGGGAGGGGGAGGAAAGGAGGAATTTTTGGGCAAATTGTGCTGGGATCCTGTCCCCATTGACTCTCCCTTCCCTCTGCCTTTCTTCCTTACTTTGATGCCAGCAAAATATTGGAAGTGGAGGCTTACCCCAATGTGTGGAATGAATGTTCCCTTATCCTGAGGAGGTCTCTGTGACTCACCCCCCACTGGAGGATGAAGAGTTAGGATTGGGCTCTCACAGTGCCATTCTAGGCATGTCTACCTAGTAATGGAAGTAATTTGCATTGGGTTCAATGGGAACTAGTGTCAGGAAAGCATATAGGCTTGTAGCCTAGGAAGTTACGGGGAAAGTGTAGGGCCCAATATTAGCTTGGAATCAAAACTGATGAAGGCATGGCTACAAGAGTGAATGCATTCTGGTAAGGAGTTGGCATCATTCCTTTTAGCTGCCAGTGTATTGTGTAGATGCAGTCAGGTTTAGATTCAGCAGGTCGACAAACATAAAAATCACTCAAGCAAAGAAATTGCCCTCAAAGAACCTCAAAACTCGAGAAATCTGCTTGACTAATATGAGGCTTAGTCAGCTCTTGCAAATGTCCTTAAGTATTTTTACTGATACGAATAATACAGCTACAGTGTAAGAGGAGAAATTCAGGTCTATAGTAGTATTTGTGTGGCTTAAAATCAAAGATGACCCTCTTTATCCATTCAGTAAAAGTTGGTATGGAGATTTGAATCCTTCCCACACTCCATCTGCTTTCTGTTGATTCACTTGCACAGAGAAACAGATTTGGTAAAAGACCCCTTAGATTAATTTTCACTGTTCACATTGGGTTCTGAATGTGCTTTGTGCTGGCTCCAAATCCATGGATTTACACCAGGAGAACCTGATGACCCAATCTGGCTACTACTTTGTGTGAAAGGTGGTGGGATGAAGGCAGCAACAGAGAAAGCCTTATGTCCACTTGCTCAATGAAACCCCATCTCTTCTATAGAAACCAATCACTGGCATCATTCATGCTTAATTGCTTCCAAAATGCAGAGCATCAGCTCTATAATTGAGAGGCAAACTACAGCAGTACCTTTATATCCAGCTTCCATTAGGCTCTGTTGTGTCACTAGCAAGCTACAAGGAAGGTTGAACAAACTTTTACTGTTGAGTAAAGTGATTAATACTACAGTTCCAGTTTTCAATTAATCTTTTCAGTGCCGGTGGAAAATGTGTATGTTGCAACTGCCATTTTAAAAATACAGTTCATTGATTCATTCACCTAGACCAGGGGTGTCCAAACATTTTGGCAGGAGGGCCATATCATCTCTCTGACACTGTGTTGGGGGCTGGGAAAAAAAGAATTAATTTACATTTAAAATTTTAATAAATTTACATAAATGAATATATTTGAAATGGAACTTGTGTGAATGAACGAAGGTCTTGCAATAGCAAGATATTACCAAACATAGTAGCCCAATGCCTATAAAAGGCCATGCACAAAGCAAGGCCAGCCTTTCCTTTGCTGCCACTGTTGCATCACAGACGTGAAACAGCAAATAGTGGAGGGAGCCCTTGTCCCACACTCAGGTGAGAGGTCAAACAGTCACACTGAGAGCAATTGCGCCGGGCCAGCATGGGCTCCAGCAAGTCTCTGGAGGGCCAGAAGCTCATTGGAGACTGGAGGCACCCCGTGGGCCCGATTGGGAGCCCCTGAGGGCCGCAAGTGGCCCCCAGGCCGGTGTTTGGGCACCCTTGACCTAGACAACCAAACGATTTCTGCATAGCTTCTTTCATGCAGACTCTTTCTAAAACTGAGGTTCAATAGGAAGTAGCAGAGGAGGAAAAAAAATTAAAGGCACAAAGGTGGGTTCTTGCTTTGCTAACTAACTTGCTAGTTATTCCTGAGGTTTCTGGAATCTTCTGATGAATTCACCTTCCTAAACTTGAGCCCCATAAAAAGAGTGCATCAAACTAGGGGTGCCGTTGCATCAGTGGTAATGAGACTTCTAGTGCTTCCGCCAGCAGCTGCTGGTGAAACAAGGTACAGCAATACCTCCAACAGCATGGAGGATCCATTTCCTTGAAAGCTGCGCAATGCGTGGAATAGCGCCATAGAAAACATAGCTGCTGTGGCATCACTAAGGTTTGTGTCACCCAGTATGGGGTAGGGGGAGGATGTTGACGGGGTGGCAGAATGGGGGCAATATGGGGCAGGAGTAGGGTAGCAATGGTTGGAAAAATCTCTGGAGCCCAGCTCTCCCTGGCCTCCCAGTGGAGTTGGCCTTTTGGTCAGCTGATGATAGAGGAGGGTCAGGAGGCCAGGTCTACTTGCTGGGTAGACCTAACCTCCCAAACAGCAGAGCAGTGCTCCCCTCACTCATCTTGGGTTGGAGCTCCAGCTCTGTGGAGGAAGGAGACCTTTTGTTTCAGGCACACAACACACACTCTGCTTCACCAGAGGAGTACAGCCACCAGGCTACTGGAACTCCCAGATAATACCTAAACACAAAAGGAATGAAGTCTGATGCTCTCTTGACCTTATTGGACTTCTGACCTGGGCCATTTCTGACTAGGGCCACTCCTAGCCTATACAGTGCTTTGTGCATTAGAAAAAAGTGCCCCTTTCTTCCCGCTCAGAGTGATGTTCTGCCGGCATTCCTTCTCATTCCTATGTGAATGGTGCCTCCCCTAGATGTGACACCCTTGTGCAGTGCACAACCTGCACAACCTTACAGTAATCTCTAATTGAAATCCTGATGCACTGTTTTTAAAAAGGGAGAAAAGATATTTCACCAATGCATAATAAGGCATATAGAGAAAGGTGCATGGAGGTACATTTTTTTTAAGCATGGCATGTACTGCAAAAGCTCTAATCTCAACAATGCTGCAACTATCACAAGACCCGATCAGTCTAATCTAAATGTGACACATTTGGCCTGAGAAAGTGTGCATTGCCTTTTTGAACCCAGTCCTCTCCCCTTGTCCCTGCCCAGTTACAATGGAGGACAGAGTGCCTATACTTTTAACCATAGTAGATAAGAGGTAATTTCTGTCCTCCATTGTTTCTGGTCACCCTGCCCCCATACCAGGGCACCCCAAAGCTTCCTCACATGCAGTGCAAATGTATGGATGTTTACTTACAAGTAAGTCCCACAAATTTTAATAGGGCTTAGCCTCAGGTGAGTGCGCAAGGATTGTGTCATTCATCTGCCAATTTATGCTAAGCGCTTAACCTTGGTGCACTTAACCCCCACCCACTGCAGTATGCAATGCATGCCCCAAGTATGACTACATCATCGCTAGAAAGTTGGATAGGATTAGGCCCACTGTTCCCTATAATTGGAAAAAATTTTACAGGCAAAGAAATGCCTATATTATTAAGGTGAGGTGGGCAAACAGCATTCTGCCACTATAAGTGCTGAATATATTTGTCATAAATATATAGAAGGTCGTCAGTTCGAGGACAGCTCCCTGAACAGCTGAGAATGGCAAGACCTTGAAGCAGCTGACAAGCCAAGCTGAGTGATTCCACCTGCTCTTGGTGTGAGCAAGAAGCGTCTTGGCTGCCCTCCATGTGAGAGATGGAGCTGCTTGTCAGACTGCGTGGGAGAACTGGAGGCCAGAAGTGAGACCAAACCAGGAAGATCCATTCTGAAATGTTGCTGGTTCCTGAAAAAGAGAACCTCTATTATTGTAAAAATCCCCTTGTGGGATTTAGAAATGCCTGCCTATGTACAGCCTTGAATAAAGTCAGAGGAGTAATCGGATGACCAGAAAGGTGGTAGATAAATACCTTGTTGTTGTTGTTGTTGTTGTTGTTGTTGTTGTTGATAATAATAATAATAATAATAATAATAATAATAATAATAATAATAATAATAATAATAATAATAAAACACAGATTTTTTTCAGTGACCAACACAGAACATGAAATAATGAGAAATTCTGCTCAAATCATGATATAAAACAATATTAAGATCAAAACACAAAACCCCAATAATTTCATGAAATAACACTACTTTTCTGTTTTGTTTCGCTAATTTTATGTCATGCCAAGGTAGGGTACCAGTACTGTTCTGTAATCTTGACGTGAGGTTACTGAGATCTAAACTATGATCTATATGTGATCTGTGTTCAGGTGAATGTGCTCAGATCTGGATTTCCCCTCTGCCCCAAGCCACTCTCTGGGGCTTGTCTGTGTGGTGCTACACCTTTGAGAAGCAAGGAAAAACCAAGAAAAGCTCAGTGAAGCCTTTCTCTGATTTTATTTTTTCTATATTGTACTACACCTTAACCTGATCATTTTGTGTGGCTTTTCTGCACATTTTATGTCATTCTGGCATGCAAACGGGGAATACTGTGGTTTTTTTAAAAAAATTCTTCTTGACTGTGTGGTGCTGCACTTTTGAGAAACTTGAAAAACCAATGCATATGTATTTATTTATTTTCAATTTATTTATTTATTTACAAATTATTTATTTATTTATACCCCACTATCTTGCTCTTGGGCATTTGTCTCAACGCCCAAGAGCAACGTTGGTCTAAAACATGAGTGTCAAACTTGTTTCATACAGAGGACCAAAGTCAGTGATGATGGGGCCTGCTGAGGGTTGGAAATGACATCATTAAGCAGATGATGGCCAGAAATAAGCACTTTGCTGTCACATAGAAACTCATGAGTTGTAAATGACTGAAGAGAAAATGTGCAAATCTTGTTCATATTTTCAGTATATGAAAGAGCTCAGTTATGATGGGGGCCAGATAAATTGCTTCTGGGGGTGTATTCATTCTGTGGGCCTTTTATTTTACACCCTTGGTCTAAAAGGATACAAAGTTCACAGTTGAGATGCTTAGGGTGCAATCCTAATCCCTTATGTCAGTGCTTTCCAGCAGTGACATAAGGGCAATGCAGCTCTGAGGGAAGGGAACAAACATTCCCTGACTTTGAGGAGGCCTCCGTGAGTGACACCCAAATGCAGGATGCAGCACATGTCCCATTGGCACCATCATGCCAATGCTGGAAAGCACTGACATAAGGGGTTAGGATTGTGCCCTTATTTGCTTTGTTGTGCTGTTTGTACCATTTTGAATACGAATTTGGATAAAAACACATAACTCCACAATTTGCTATTTTAATCAAGAAATTTTGGAAAAAATATCATAAAAAAACACCACTAATCATAAAATATGAACCATCCATCCAAACTCCCTCTCACCTTGGCATGGACTAAGTAGGTCACAGTTTTCATCTTTTCTTCTTTGGCATAAATCCGTTAAGAAATGCAGCAATTTGAAAACTTTACGGCAATTTAATGTACTTCCCTAATATTTGTGACATTTTAAAACTACAAAAAAATCAATCAGTTTATAGAATGATAGAGATCAGAGATGGAAAGAACAATCAAGGTAATTGAGTCCAACCTCCTGCCAATACCGGCTTCCTTCAGCTACAACATCTCTGATTGATCGAGTATTCACCATCTTCCAAGGCAGACTGTTCCACTGCAAAGTTCTTCCTAATTCTTAGTCAAAATCTTCCTTGCTCAGATTTAAACCCATTTGTTTTGGTCCTACCCTCTGGAACAACTGAAAACACATTTGCTTCATCTTCCACATGACAGTCCCTCAGATATTCAGAGTGATCATGTTTCTTCTTAACTGTCTCTTCTCCAAACTAAACATGCCCAACTCCATCAGCCTGACTTCATAGGACATAGTTTCTAGCCCCCCTCCACACCATCCTAATTGCCCTCCTCTGGATCTGCTCCAGCTTGTCAATATCCCTCTTAAATATAATACCTAACCAGGTCATGATATAGCAGGAGGGATCAGATTAAGGCAGAACGCAGCAGTACCATTTTCTTTGTTGACATCCTTCAGTCTCGGAAGACTATGGTATCGCACTCTGAATAGTGGTTCTGGAACAGTGTCCTCTCCAGTGCGCGAAGCCTGGGTAAAGTAGATATGGAGTATAGACTGTTACCCATGCAGCAAATCCCCCCCTCTCCACGTTGCTGAAATGGTCCAATGGAAAGGCAGAAGCCAATATGGTTGGTTCCAGCGGCGCCGCAGGAGTTGCCAGAGCGTGACTGTGTTCAGCCATGAACTGCCTCAGGGACTCTGGCTCTGGATTTTGCCTTGAGGTTGACTCCTGAAGCCTTTTCCATAACTGGATGTAGCCACAAGGCAGTGGAGGTTTGGGGTCAGAGTTTTCCTTCTCTCAAATGAGCTGCCTTCCCAGGCTAACAAGTCCCATCTACTCAGTGGCTGTTTAGTCGCCTCTTATGACAAGTACAGCCAAACTGAGGATTACTTCTCTTATTTTGACGCTATACTTCTGTCAATGCCACCTAGAAATGCATTTGCTTTCTTTGCAGAGGCAACACACTGCTGGCTCACGTTTAGCTTATTGTCCACCAATATGCACAGATGATTTTCATGTGCACTGCTGCTCATGTACGTCACCATTCTTACAAATGTGCTTCTGGTTTTTCCTACTCAGATACAAACCTTTACACTGACCCCTGTTCAAACACATTTTTGTTGCATTTGCCTAGTTTCCATCCTGTCAAGATCAACCTGGATTCTGTGTCATTTGTAAAGATAAGGGCTCAGGACAGAGCCTTGAAGCACTGCAAGTGTCACTTCCTTCCAGGACAATGGGTAGCTATTGACAAATGCTCTCTGAGAACAGTTTGCCAGTCAACCACTAGTTGACCTGACAGTATCATTATCTAACCCACTGTTTCTCAAACTGTGGGTCAGGACGCACTAGGTGGGTCACGAGCCAATTTCAGGTGTATCCCCATTCAAAATTTTATTTTTAATATATTAAACTTGATACTACAATGGTATGTGACTGCTTTTGGGGAAATGCTACCAGACCTGTACTTTTAACAAGCTACTATGTATATTCTTAGTCAGTGGGACTTAACTTCTGGGTAAGTTTGGGTAGGATTGCAGCCTAGGATTGTTAAAAATTTTCCTGCTTGATGGTGTCACTTCCGGTCATGAAATCACTTCTTGTGGACCCTGACAGATTATCATTCTAAAAAGTGGGTCCCGATGCTGAATGTGTGAGAACCACTGATCTAACCCACATCCCATCAGCTTGTTCACCAGGATCTTGTGGAGAACTCCTTTCTGAAATCTATAGTATGTCCATAGCATCTCCCTGATTGACCAAACTAGTCACTCTGTCACAGAAGGAGATAAAGTTTGTCTGGTGAGACTTGTTTTTAAGAAAACCATGCCAGCTCTTGGCAATCTCTGCCCCCTTTTCTAAATAAAAACAGGCCATCCACTTAATGATTTGCTTCTGCGCCTTCCCAGGTATCTCAACGTCAAGCTGACTGGTCAGTAATTGCTCAGATCTCTTTTCATTTCCTGAAGATAGGGTCCTTATTTCCTTACCTCCAATCTCCTGGCACTTCTCTAGTTCTGCAGAAGTTCTCAAAGATTATAGAAAGAAACTCCAAGATAATGTCTGCCAGTTCTTTGGGCACCTTAAGATGCAGTTCATCCTGCAGACTTAAATTCACGTAGAGCAGCTAAATGATCCTGAATCACTTCCATGCTTATCTTAGGTTTCAGTTTCTTCACTTCCTTCTTAAGTTCTTAAAATTGTTTTCAAAAATTCATATTTGTTTTGAGTAATGTCTTATGTTATTTTTTTAAAAAACACATCAAGGACTTTTTGAGTAATTAACCCTCAGGCAGCCCAATCCTGAGCTACCTGGAGCATAGGGCTGCCACGGCACTGAAAATGGCTACTGTGACATCCAGCTTGCCACCGCTGCCTCCTCAGGAGAAGGGGACTTTCATCCCCTTCCCCCGAGTAAGGGTAGTAGCCCTGCAGTGGGGCTACTCAATTCTATGGCAGCTCTGGAGCTGCTGCAGAATCAAAGAGTTCTGTGCTGGGTTATGTGGCCCGACATGGAGCTCAGGATCCAGTGGAGCTGAGCTCCACTGGTCCCACTCTCCTCCTGCCCTTCTCCCTCCCCCCAGAACGCCTCCTCCCTGCCCTCTCCCTGCCCTCCCCCACCCTGGAACACCTCCTCCCCCCCATACCCCCACCAGTTTGCAGTTCGGGTAACTACAAAGCGGTGGATCACCAGCTTTCCACTGCTAGCTCTGGTGCTGGGCCCATGCTAAGCCTCACAAACTTGCCTTATGGCGCATTTGCAACAGTGCGCGCTGGTGGTAAGCTGGCACACAGAGCTCAGGATTGGGCTCAAAGTCTTGTTGTTTTCCATATCATTTATCTTAGCATTGTCTGTTTCCACCGCCCTGTCCCCCATTTGCATTATGCAAATAACTTCGCTTATGTTTTGCCAGACTGCGTCTAAGTTTCCCCCACCTGTTTTTACTGATATATGTACACAATGCTTCCTTGGGCTTCCCTGCACTGCGTTTTTTGCATCTTCTACATTCTTGGAATTGTTCTCTCTTTGACAATATACTTCCAAATATTTCTTTATCTTGGAAACATTAATGAGACCCCCCTCATTTCTTTTCCTTTGGCACATCTATATGTCAGTTGTTACTAGGCTGCTATAAATGCCCGGTAAATAAACTGAAACAAAACACAGTATTTTCCATCCTTTTCACTGTGTTTCCTTGATATGCTGCCGTCTTTGGAGGGATTGCCAGGCAGTTTAAAACAACATTTTTAAAAATATATCATGTTTATCTTTCACTGAGTTTCTTCTTTTAATTTGCTACCATTAATTTTCTTCAACATAAGCACTGTATTCTTTCTTGTACAGAATTTTAACATGACGAGTTTTCATTTTTCCCTAATTCCAATAATTTATTTTCTAACTTTAAACAATTGTTTCTGAATTTGGACACCTTATCTGTGGTTTCCAGCTATGAGTGCTTATGTCCACCCCTTTCTTTCTCTTTGAGATGTGCCATGTTTTCATCCTTATTCCTTTGATAATTTGGCTCTCTCGTCCTTTTTCTCTTCTGATATGATTTTCCATCTTCCTTCGACCCAGTTCTTTGCTGCTTTACTATCTCCCATTAGTCTGAGACAAGGTCTGTGGTTCAGGACCACATTAGACAGGCACAAAAACACATCCTACAGAAGTGTGCTTCCCACCCAAAGCTGTTACTGTTTGTTAAAACTGGCTGATAGGGAGTGGGAGGGAATCTGGAATCCATGAAGATACATGGGGATACATGGGGAGGATAAGGGTCAATCTTCTCCCTCTTTGGGCTGTCCTCTATGTGTCCCCTTTGTCCTCTGGACACAGACCATTCACACATTACAATGAAGCATCCCCACAGAGGCGTGTTGACCACATCTAACGTGCAAAGGGGAGTTATCTGCCCCAACAGTCTTGTAAATGCAATTTTATTATTGATTAAATTGTGTGTAACTTCAGAAACCATTTAGAAATTTTAAGATGTTTATTTACTATGATCAAGGAAGATCTGAAAGACTTGCTATCTTGTTCAGTACTCTCCCCTTACCTCTATCCTTCATTTTCACCTTCTCCAGAGGAAAAAGAACATTCTCTCTCTCTCTCCCCAATTTCCTTTACCATATACTCCCCTATAGTATGTGAAATTTTTGCCGAGTAATCAAGCTTCAATTCTCACTTGGCCTGATCTCCGGGTCAATCAGAGGGCAGAGTCTTTCAACTCTGAACAGTTTCCTTTCTCAGCTGAGCTGTTGCTCAGCTCAGGCAGGCACCTCCTTAGTTGCTCCAGGGACATTCCAGCCAAAGTTGACCTTTTATTCTCCTTCCTTCTGCTGCAGCCTGGTTCTGCTTGGCAAATGCTTGCAAAGCAGGTCTGTTTTTGGAAACCAGGATGGGACCCTCCTTCCCAGGCTACAATTCAGTGCACCATGACTTAAGAATGACACCCATGGAAAGCAGTGGGTCTACTTCTGAGTAAAAAGGGCTGCAAATATATGCAGCTGCATCTCTCTGCTGTGAACTGAATTGCACACTCCCAGTTATGTGTTATATGCTGTATGTAGAGCTTCTGGCTTAACACACCAGATACCTTAAAGGTGGATTTGATTCATGGTTCAAACTTTTTCACTTGCATATCCCTTGGCAGCCCATTTCCATAAATTGTACCCTTCCTATTAGCAAAATGTTTGTAATTAATAATACAAGCCCTCACCTTCTCCATATGAAAGCCCAGACTTCATGTATTCATCACATATTTTCTCTTTTCATCTATTTGAGGAACAGAAGACTCTGCCTTTGCACTGTTTTGCACCAGAAGTGTGGTGAGAAATTCTGGGTGATTGATCACTTTCCATATTATGTTTCAGCTTTTTTACTGTGCTGGTTTTCAATCACTGGTTCATACATGAATTGATGACCAAAAACTAGCTATTGGTGGGGCTTTCACGGCCAACTAGCTACCTCCCTTCCAGGCCGTGCATTCTTGAGCAAGGCCTTCCTTTTTCTGCCATTATTCCATTTTTTTTCAAGAATGAAAAAGGTCCTGTTGAGTGTCCCTGGGAGTACATGAATACCAGGTTGGGAACCACTGTTTTACCGGTATGTTGTTTACAATGCACTTACTCTGATAGTGTTTACAAAAAGGTGGTGAAGACCAGAATTTAAAAAAGAATAAAAATGTATCTTATGCTATTTTACTGTGTTTTTAATAAATTAGAGACTACAGTTCTTAGGTAACAATTAGTGGTAAGTTATTTTTCAGGATCTGGCCTCAGGTAAAATCAGAGAAAACTATAGTCAGACACCCCCCTAAGTTTAACCCCCAACTTATCTGAGGGTCATAGAAAATTCCATGATTGTTGGCTCAAAACTTGCTCTCGACTTGTCTGTGGGGTCGACTTATAGGCGAGTATCTACAGTAATCTTTCTAGTTGGCGTCATAGCATAGGCCCTGGAGGGTTCCTCGGTTTCTGGCATGGCAGTAGCAAGAGTGTTTTGATGAACTTGAATGCACTTCCTCTAAAATACAGTTTTGCTTGATGACAGTACAGTGGCACTGAAGTGCAAGAGACCAGGTGGCACCAAAAATGTAGCCCTTGAAGAAAGACAACTCCAGCTGCAAGCATTGAATAGGAACTAGAGGAGATCCTCTGAAGTTAAATGTATTTTAAAATATTTGATGGTTGAAACTGAGCTCTGGGATAGTAGCTTTCTGGAATCAAATGCAATCTTTCATAAGCCTGTGTATCTGGCTAGTAAACCTGTTTTACTCAACCACCATGGAGTAAAGCAATTCATAACAAGAGAAGCAGATTGTAATAGTTTGAGGGGCTGTTGCTTCAGGCCCAAACTAGACATGTCTTGGTGTGTTGTGTTTTGTTTCTGTAAATAGGGCAAGAGGGGTTATAACAAATGGGGCACAACCACATCAGGGAAGGGAAAGGAGGGGGCTTCCCCTCATCATGGTGCCAATACAGTGGACCCCTGCTTTAGCATACTATCAAATCATTTTACAACGAATTCTCCAAAGTAAAACAAGATTCATGATACAATAAGTTATTCACTTTATGATGGGCTCATGATGCTGTCAACAGGACCTCATGGGTCATAGACAGGGCAACCAGCAATGCAGATTCAAGCATTTGGTAGCATTTCAGCCAACAGCACTGTTTTTAACATTGTAGCTGTGTGCCTGGAGGGAAGGATACAGCTCAGTGATTTTCAACCTTTTTCATCTCATGGCACACTGACAAGGCACTAAATGGTCAAGGTACACCATCAGGTTTTTGACAATTGACAAGGCACACATGCTGCTAGTGAGGGCTCACATACCTAAATGACCTTTTCCCAAATTCCTGTGGCACACCTGGGGACCTCTTGTGGCACACCAGTGTGCCACAGCACAGTGGTTGAAAATGGCTGATTTAGCGGATGTGAATGAATACTGATGCAAAATATCTTCTAGCAGTAGCATAGTTAGAGGGGGACAAAAGGTACATACTGCAGGCGCCATAGGAGCCATTCCAGGTAGCAAGAGCAACACACAAGAGGCACTGTTGGTTTGGCAAGTGCCTGTTCTTGGCCGTCACTGCCTGTAATGGCTCTGACAGTGAGTGGGAGAGGCCGTTTACACGGCAATTTGCCCCCCATCTAGCTACATTACTGCCTTCTTGGTAGCGCCTCAGCTGGAAATAGCATTTTTAACATTGTGGTTGCATGTCCAGAGAGGATGCAGACTTGTAATTTGTGTTTTAAAATTACAACATTGTGTGAACGTAAGATTGTAAGAACAGACCCGCTGGATCAGGCCATAGGCCCATCTAGTCCAGCCAGTGCATCGCTAGGGAGGTGCGGGGGGTGCGAGCCACACCGGGTGACAGGCACGGGGGGTGATGCGCACTGGGGGGTGATGTGCTAAAATCACCATTGTGAGGAGTAACCTCATCATATTATATACCGTTGGATGTGGAATTTCGAAAAGAATGCAATGCAAAAAACCAGAGTGAAATATCTCCTTTCTATCAAAAGTTATGCCAAAAAACAGGAGAACAAAAATGCATGGATCCCTATGGAAAGTGAAAGTGAGCCGTATCACGCATTTACCCGTGAGTAGGTGAACTTGCCTTAGTCCGTTGGAAAGGGCAGGCTGAGAGTAATCCAATGACACCAGAAGGGTCCTGATCCAATCAATGCAGCCCTCAAAAACACCTGAGAAGGAAGTCCCTCCCTCCAAGCAGATGAATGTATTGAGCCCTCTGGAAAGCGAAACTAAGCCTCACGGTCGAGTTTACTTGGAGTAAGCAAAAGTGCCTTGGCTGGTGTGGAAGAGCAGGTGAAGGACTGTGCAAGGCTACAAGAATGGTCCTGATCCTATGCACCTGGAGCTAAACAAGTGCTCCAGAAGGCAGCCTCCCCCCCCCCCAACTAAAAAGGATCAAAACAGAGGCTTCAGCTGATAAGGTGAACCTTTTTGAGACTTACAAAGCCAGGTGGATCCTGACAGTGATCTGGTTTAAACAGAAGTTCTTAAATTGAACTGGGCACTGGGTAGGGCTGAAAACCTTACTGGTTTTGGAGGGGGGTGTTATTACAGGCAGGCTACAGAGGAAATTCACTTGGTGGACCAGGGCTGGCTTCTGCTTATTTATTTGTTTTACTTTAATTATTTATACTTATTTATTTTAATTTGCCTGATGATGTCACTTCCACCATGACATCACTTCTAGTGGGTCTTGGACAGATTACCATTCTAAAAAGTGGGTCCCAGTGCTAAAAGTTTGAGAACTGCTGCAATAAAGTGTTAGTAAATTGACACCCTTGGGGTGTGTGTGTGTGTGTGTGTGTGTGTGTGTGTGTGTGACAACACTAGTGACCAAAATCACTAAAATCACAGTTTGGAGGAAAAATACCATCATGTTATATATTGATGAATGCGTAATTTCATTCAGAATGTGTTCTATCTTTGTTCTATCAAAAGGTACAGCCAAAAAACCTGCGGGGGTGATGGTACATCACCACGCCCACCACCTGAGGTGTTGCCCCGCCCACTGCATGGGGGGTGACGCGCTGGCATCCCGCACTGGGTGACATGTGCTCTAGTGACGCCACTGAGTCCAGCTTCCTGTATCTCACAGCGGCCCACCAAATGCTAACCCTGGCCCCTAAAGAGTGCACTAGGCATCTTTTAAATCACCCTCTAGAGAAGAAAATAGCTAAGTTCTGTGGCAGACACTTTAACTTTCAAGGTCTTTGAATAAATTCTCCCAAATCAATCTGCTATTTGGTTCACATTACAATAGCTTCACAATACAATGGTGTCTCCAGAATGGATTCCCATTGTAAAGCAGGGGTCCAATCATTGTTCCCTTGTGTGCTTTTAAAAAAATTCGTTTAAAAGAAAAAAAACTCATCCATTTAAGACAGGATTAGTGTTAGAGTTAAGTTTTTAAAAAATGCTTACAAATGTTAAAACTGTTTTTACAAACCACGTATATTACGTGACAAAAAGCACAAGTCACAGAACATCCCCTACTGATTCCTGCATCGCCCTCTTGCAAGGGGATCTTGCTTTTCTCACCAAACCAGATGGCTTCCGCGTAACTCAATTAGGAAGCAAACTTGGTGAAAGAAAATTATGGTCCTTTTATTTTGGTATAGGGCACAAAAACAAGTGTTTTCTCTCCCCCATCCCCATCAGGCTGCAGGACAGATATCCAGTGATTGAGACCAGCTCTCTCAGGAAAGGGCAGTTGATCCCTGAAATTGAAACTGAAATTGAATTTCAGTTTGGAAAGCCAATGTCTGTATGTTCATCACAAGAATAATGAAAGCTTTGCATTGTGCAACTGTTGTTTGACTTAGTTGATCTAACATCAAATTTATTTCCTAGACTAGCAGCCCAATCTTATCCCCCACCATCTTCCACTATGTAGTCCAATGGCAGGGTGTGTATGATCAGACGGCCAGTGAGAGATAAGTAAAAATATATTTTTAACTTACCTCCCAGTAGGTCTCCTGATTGCCAGTGTGTCTACTTGGACATACACCAGAATAGCTGGCCTAAGTCCAAAGAGAGGAATGGGCAGGCCTGGGCTGGAAAAGGGGGATAGGATCCAGCATGCACAAATGCCACTGAGTTCCACCTCCTCAAACCACCCCTTGGTTCAACCTACTCCTTGCCCCAGTCCTCCCCGAACTACCCACAAACCACCTCCTCCGCCACTTTACCTGCAAACATGAGTGTCCGGGGAGTTCTGGCGAATGCATGGAGCCTCTGACTGTTTCCACCTGCGGCATCGTAGTGTGCCATTGCAAGGTGGCTTATGGTAGTGGATCATGAGATTTGCTGCTGTAAGCGGCCCATATGATTGGGCCATAACAGTGCAATCCTGAATGACTATTCAGACGTCAGCCCCAATGAGTTTCGATGTGGCCTGCTCCCACATAAGTGTGCGTAGGGGTGCAGCCTATAAGTTCATTTCCTATTAGCAAAATGTTTCAGGTTTATCAAGAGAGTCTGTGAGCTGGTAAGTGTTCGCAAATCCCTGGCTAGTCCATGTTCTTAGCACGCTTGGGGCAGGCAGCTGGCAGAGTGGCACGTGGTCCATTAGGGTCCCGCAATGATTTCAGCAGTTTTCTACAATCAGACCCTTTGCCTGGCCTAACTGGAGCCAGTGGCATACCAGAGTCACTTGGGGTTTGCAAACGTACTCTTTTCTGAAATCAGACATCTTATGTTACTAAAGGCAGGCTTCTTATGTTCTGAAATGTGTTTCAAACACAAATGTTTCCAGAATCTAATATTTCAAGCCCTGCATCATAACTGGGGGAGCCTTGTTTGAACACACTTCCTATCTTCATACCTTACCAGTGGCCTGCCTTGCCTTCTTTGCTGAGGCTGTTTGCTGTCAGACATACTGACTCCACTTAATAAACTCACTTAAAGCAGAGCTTTCTTAAGTAACAGAGTAAGTACATCAATTAGTTGTTTCAGCAATAAGACAAACATACTTCTCTTCCATCACTTTCTCTGGCTCACCTAGTTAACAGCAAGGAAGCCAAGTCAGTAATTAGTTGGGAAACAAAGAGTCCATTGCCTACGTTGTCTTAAAGCCAGAAATACTGAGACTCAGGGCAGCCCCAGCTCCAAAGGGCTGCACTGAGAGAGAGAGAGAGAGAGAGAGAGAGAGAGAGAGAGTATTCATTGGTAACAACCAAGAAACCTACTGTACTGACAAACAGCCTTGGAGCAATATTTCAGAAGACTTTCTTTTGCCATTTGCCCCCAAGTGTAAGAATTGTATATGTGGCATGTGGACCCATGCTCAGTTTGCTTTCTGTAGTCAAGGTATGCATAGGTGCGCACTGCATCCATGCACTGTGCAGGTCCAGCATTAGGCACAAATAAGTAGAAGTGGGAGAAGAATGAGGCCCACTGTGTGAGAAAGGCTGTTTCATAGCAGGTCACACTGAACTACAAGGGAGCAGTGCCTTGCTGTGGCTGTTCTAGCATCCAAACCAAAACAAAGTCCAGGCAACTACTCCCATCATGAGTTGTCCCAATGCAGAAACAGCTTGTTAAAAACACCCCCCCCCCAAAAAAAATGAAGGTGAATTCACCTTCCCAGCCTGCTTTCTCAGCATAAGACAGCCATGGGCAGCTGAAGCCAAGCCTTCAAGTCAGACATACAATGAGTAGAAAGATGGAAAGCAATCCTGATTACTGATAGTTAATGTATATTTCAGTTTTAAATTCCTCATTTGTTCTCTGTTCCTTCCCATATATAAGAGATCATCTAGTGTGGTTCGGTCTGTAAGCCACACAGGCATTTCTGGCAAAACACTGGTGGACAAACCACGATCCCTTGATAGCACACAGGCAGCCCAAGCCTATGCATGTCTACTCAGAAGTAAGTCCCATTAGAGCCAATGGGGCTTACTTCCAGGAAAGTGTGGATAAGATTGGGCTGTAAGACAAGCAACATTTCCTAAGTGAACATTTCATAGTCCTCATTCTGGAAGTTTGGACCCTTGAGTGCTTGGTTGTTTTCATATAATGCATGTTAGGCAGATACAAAAAATTCTTTGTGGATATTTTCATGCTCAGATTATTTTTTTGGCATAGCTCATAGCAAGTGTTCACATGTCAGAGAGAATTGAATTAGAACTCAGAAGTGTTAAAAACTGGAATAACTGGGTTCAGCTGAATAGTGGTACGTGAATTAATTTCAGTAAAGTGTGTATAAAAATGGATTTTCATATTTGATCATGTGCTGGAAATCCTTTATCACTCTATTACTTGTTTGCAACAGTATATATTGGGAGAGCAATTATTTTATCAGCTAAAATAAATGCATTCATTTTGAAGCTGAGGACCAGAGTAGCATTTGTGCAATAGCTCGTCTCTACAGTTGCAGAAAATTAAGTCTTCGTCCCATTTTTGCAAGCACAGTTTTTTTACCACCGGAATTGCAAATAGTCTTCCTTCAATAGTTGATGTGGATATCACCCTTCCTGAACCCTGCTAGTAAACTGAGTCATCTTAATGTATGACATCAGTGTTGTAATGCTGACCAAGACTTGGCAGGCGGATTGGTTGCATTTCAACTTATGTAGCTGCACTTCAGACTGGAACATTTAGGTGCACGTCTGGTGCCTGTATGTTAGTTTCAGGTATTGTAAAACTGTAATCTACAAAACTACAGTCTTACTTCTTCTTACTGCCCAATCCTATCTCCCACCATTAATTAGCACTGATTAGCACCATTAGCACTGATTAGCAGCTACCCTGGTGGAGTGTGTGCTGCATCCAGTGGGGGTGGGGTGGGGTGATTGAGAGACCTGGCAGAGATATTTTTACTTACCTCTGAGATAGTCTATGGTATGATAGCTGGTATGAGGGAAAGGGGGCAGGGCAGGCTGAAAAATGGGGAAAGAGATCCAACATGCATGTTCACCACTGGCCTGCCTCCTGCCCTTTCCCTCCCTGACTTGGAATGTGCCCTGCCCTCCCTTTTCCCACCCCCACTGCCATCTTACTGGAGCCTGCAGAGCCTTCCAGAGCCATTGCTATGCATGCTATACCTCCTTCTGTTTGTGGCAGTGACCTGCCAATGCTCAACAGCATCCTAGCTTTTGTGGAACATAAGAACAGCCCCACTGGATCAGGCCATAGGCCCATCTAGTCCAGCTTCCTGTATCTCACAGCGGCCCACCAAATGCCCCAGGGAGCACACCAGATAACAAAAGACCTCATTCTGGTGCCCTCCCTTGCATCTGACATTCTGACATAGCCCATTTCTATAATCAGGAGGTTGTACATGCGCATCATGGCTTGTAACCCGTAATGGATTTTTCCTCCAGAAACTTGTCCAATCCCCTTTCAAAGGCGTCCAGGCCAGACGACATCACTACATCCTGTGGCAAGGAGTTCCACAGACCAACCACACACTGAGCTAAGAAATATTTTCTTTTGTCTGTTCTGACTCTCCCAACACTCAATTTTAGCGCATGTCCCCTGGTTCTGGTGTTATGTGAGAGTGTAAAGAGCATCTCTCTATCCATTCTGTCCATCCCCTGCATAATTTTGTATGTCTCAATCATGTCCCCCCTTGTGCTGCCAGAACACTAATTCCAGCAGCGCAAGGCCCCAATAAGACTGGGACCTTAGCCTCCTAAACCAGTACCATAAATAAAGTGGAGAGGAATCTTCTTACCTGAATCAGTTGGTGCTCTTTCTCAAGAGAACACTCCTTTGTCTCCTGTGTATGCGCAACCTCCTGATTTTAGAAATGGGTTATGTCAGAATGCCAGATGCAAGGGAGGGCACCAGGATGAGGTCTCTTGTTATCTGGTGTGCTCCCTGGGGCATTTGGTGGGCCGCTGTGAGATACAGGAAGCTGGACTAGATGGGCCTATGGCCTGATCCAGTGGGGCTGTTCTTATGTTCTTATGTTTTTATTGTCAGAAAGCATCTGGTGGCTGATGAATGCGTCACAGGAAACAGCCTGTTCAAAAAAAGTAGTTACTACTCAGAATCAATATCACTTGCCTTGGGATAGTAGTTTACTACAATTCAATGTGCAAACAGCAAGCACTTTGCACTCCTATATGCCTAACAACATTGATCTGAATGTTGTACCTGTTGCTTCAGGAACCTCAAAAAGATATGTTCCAAATGAGACGATTTGGCATTGCTCCAGTCCTCCATCTTGTTCTTCTGCAAGCTATTTTGAAAGCTGTTCCCATTTCTTGCACATTCTCACTGTGTGACTCCCACATAACTGGGACACAGTCAAACCCAACCATGTTTGCTTTCCCCATTCAGTTCCCCAAATTGAAATCGGCTGAAAGCACGAATAAACAACTTGGCCTAAGTCAGCCTCCCTCCCCATCCTGTGCACAGTTGAATTGTTCATTTACAGTAGATGCTCTGTCTTAATTTGCTTTTAAGCAGCTTCTGTAAATAGCTTCGAGACTGAACCATTGTTCTCGGAGGTGCTTTACAAAAACACGATCAATTAGCTGGGCTCCCCTGTGGATTTTCTCAGGTTTTTTGTGTTTTTTAAATCCAACCTTTCAATTGGTTTTAAGGATCTTTTCAGTTAGAGGGTCTTACATCTGTAAATGCTGGATGCAGTTCAGATCTTGATGAACAAATGGTATCTGAGTAAAATATGGACAGCTGGAAATCAAATAGTTTCCTTGTTAATATTGTCAGGCCTATTGTCAATATGGGTGGCTCTCAGCACCTGCAGTGCCTTCTGAGAGGGCAACTGTGGCTGCCTGGCTTGGATGAAGGACCATTTAGAAGGCTGATTTATGTTACTCTTACACAAAACTAGGTTTGTCAGCAAATCTGCCCCTTGGAAGCCTAACTTCTTACTTTTGAAACAAGGGATGCAGAGTCGTCGGTTCATTGTTTGAGTGAAACTGGACTTGGAGCTCCATAAAGAAACGACAGAATTCCCCAGCCAAGCTGTTCAGCTGCTCTCTTTCCCTGGTGGCTGTGGGCCAGTTGTGCTCTGCAGGTGTCAAATACCACCCAAAATGAAGATGTAAAGTAATTCACAAAGAAACAGAAGAGGAAAATAATTTTGGGAAGCATTATGTAACCCAGATCTGAATGTTTATCCTGAAGAAGTTGTATAAACAGCCAGTCTGTAATGTTCAGGCAGCTAATGGCCAACAAGAGTTAATTACAGTGATGGTAACTTTTCAGAAAAAGCAGGAAACTTTTATCCCTACTACACTCTGCCCAGCACAGTAATGCAATATATGTCCTCCAGAATTCCCAGTGCATCAGAGTGAGAAGAGGTTGGTGCATCTGCCTGGGGTGTCAAATGCGCCACTTAGCTGCTGGTAGACCTGGTCTCCCTTTGGGAGGCCTTGAGGTGGAGGCCAGGTCTACCCTTTGAGCAGTTGGTAGACCTGGCCTTCACTTGGGGGGGGGGGGATCTCAAGGCAGATCCCAGATCTACCCTTCTTCACTTAGGGCGCAATCCTAATCAACTTTGCTGCACTGGCATAGCTGTGCCAATGTGGTGTGCATTGCATCCTGTAGTGGAGAGGTAGTCAAGGGGGCCTTTTCAAGCTAAGGACAATGTTTGTTGCCTTACCTTGGGGGCTGCATTGTGGCTAAGTCAGTGCTAGAAAGTTGGTTAGGATTGCGCCTTAGTGTGGTTGGTAGCCCTGGCCTCCACTGGGTGATCTCAAGGCAGAGGCCAGGTCTACTTGTGCCTTTGAGTAGCCTGCCCACGGTATCAAATATCCTATGTATGTCACTGGCTCCCAGAAGCCTCACAAAAGACTGGGGTCCCACAAGTATGCCTGACTTGCCACACCAGTTTTAATGACCATGTTGTGAGGCTTCTGAGAGCATTCTCTGGCCAGCTCTGTGTGCCTGTCTGATTCCCCAGGCAGGGTCTCCTAAGCTTTCTCATCCACTCTTACTGGGTTGCAGCAGATACTCCCTTCCAAGTCATTGACCTACAAATGCTTACTGTGGACACTTGTTTCCAGCTATGCTCATGTTGCCGACCCCATGAAAGTGATGGACATCTTCTATAGAGTTTGGTAATCAGAGGTAAACTGCCCGTGACCTTGGAGGTTCCAGTTAGCTATTATGACTCATAGACACTGATAGACTGGTCCTCCATGAATTCATCTAATCCTTTTAAAAAGTTATATATGGAATAATGTACAGAAGACTCACCACCCTTGGTGATTATTCTTATAATTTATTTATTTTTGTACAAAAAATTTTTGTACATTTTTGTACAAGCTCTGCCTACAGGCTAATCCTAATCTGCAATCCTAGGCTGCAATCCTAAACTCACTTACTACACAGTGGAACTTACTTTTGAGTGAACATTTTATGATAAAACTAAAAATGTAACTGCACTGTAAATCAAGCCATTTTGGTATTATGGGAACAACAACGACACTCTATATCACAAACTTGGATATAGCCCAGTTGTAGCCCAGTTGTTTTTCCTGTATCTTTTCCAGTTCTATGATTTCCTTCTTGAGATGTAATGATCAGAATTGTACACAATATTACAAATGCAGCCACATTGTAGATTCATATAAAAGGCATTCCAATACCTGCCATTTTATTTTTAATTTCTTTCCTAATAACACCTAGCGTGGAATTTTTGTTTTACAGTCATAGCACGCTAACTGCACAAGTCTAAACATGTCTAATTCATGTCTACATTGAGTTTCAAGGGACTTACTCCAGAGTAAGTGTGTATAGGATTGCAGACAAAATTGATGTTTTCATTGAGCTATCCATCATGACTCCAATATCTCTTTCCTTATTTTCGTGACTCCATATTTTTTTGTGAACAGATTAAGTTGCACCAGTCCCAATACAGCTCCTTGATAAATTCTGTAGCCTTCTTACTTCCATTGGGAAAATGGCCTGTTCATTCCTACAAACTTTCAGATTCCTGCAAACTGATTTTAGCTGGAAGCCCAGAGTCTTACGTGCCCAGCATTATTCATGGGTCCCAATCCCCAGCCATCCAAGCCATCCAAGCCATCCAAGCATAGAACCTGGAGACCTGGAACAGGAGACCTAGAATGGGAATGAATGGGAACACATCATGATCACCATTCTCTGCCAGACTTCTCTAGACCAAGTTTTGTTCTAAAATCTTCCCAAGACCATCTCTTTACATTTATTTGTGAGATCCCAGCATCCCTGGTTCTCTGATCTCATGTCCTTTCACTCCTAACTCCTTCTCATCAGGTGAACGCAATTTGCTTATCATCTGTTCCCCCACCCCAATATATCTCCTCGCTTTCTTCCAGAAAGAAGATAAAGTGGATACAGTCTAAGCCAGTGGTATTCAAACTGGGGCATCGCGATGCCCCAGCCTGTGGGTCCTGGCCTCTGCCCCCTTAAGGGGCGGGAGCAGCCAGGAGACAGGGGGAAGGCAGCGGCGGGATCTGCAGGATCGCGCCACTTGGGGGGGGGGCTGCAGGGGCTTGAGTGCACTTGCCCAAGCCTCCTGCAGCCTCCCGGGGGTGCGGGGAGCTCTGTCAACCTTTGACAGGGCCCCCCAGGTCAGGAAAAGTAAAAGCAGAGCGATCACCCCCGCTCTGCAAAACTGGAAGCGAAGCACGATAGCTCCGCTTTCCCTTCTGAGAGGGCTGCAGGGACTGGGGTGCACCCTCCAATCCCTGCAGCAGCCGTCCCTGTGTGCGGGGAGCCCTGTGTCTGCAGGGCTCTCCAGGTCAGGGAAAGGGAGAGTGGGGCGATCGCGCTCCGCTTCCGCTTTTGCGGAGGCAGAGCAGATCGCTCCACTCTCCCTTTCCCTGACCTGGGCGCCCTGCAGGCGCGCAGGGCTCCCCACACGCAGGGACGGCTGCAGCAGGGACTGGTGAGTGCATCCCAGTCCCTGCAGCCCCCTGAGTGATGTGATCCTGGGGATCGCGTCGCTGCCTTCCCCCTGCCCCTGCTGCGTCCCCCCGCCCTCACAAAGACTTACTGTGGGTTTCAAACTCCCGGAGAGTTTGAAAACCACAGGTCTAAGCAGATATGGCATGAGATGAGAGAATGAGAGAAGATGGGAGTTGGTGAAATGGAATTGAATTTTGGGAGGGACAAGCTTGAGGGGGAAATGTAGCTTGTGTGTGATGTTACCTTGAGTTTCACATACATTGCTTCACAGAAGTACAGGAGATGACCTTTGATAGGTACAAGAGGGCACCAGGATGCAGGTCTCTTGCTATCTGGTGTGCTCCCTGAGGCATTTGGTGGGCCGCTGTATTCCTGAGATACAGGAAGCTGGACTAGATGGACCTATGGCCTGATCCAGTGGGGCTGTTCTTATGTTCTTATGTAAGCATGATGCATAAGCATGATGCAGTCATAAGCTCCTCCTGGGAGCAGGACCTCCCAGGTTAAACTCTCCTATCCTGCTACAAATCAAAGTTAGGAGAATGAAAGACGTTATGCTTGGCTAAAAGTGGCAGCCTACATCGTTTGCTGCTTAACATATGAGTGATCCAATGAGTTCACCACTGATCATATTAAATATAGGCAAGGTATATTTGGCATAACTTGCTGTGAAGTTGATTTAAAGAGATTGGTCAGCCTATTTCAACAAGTTCAAAAGTGCAAGCCTCACAGGTTCTTTGGATCATTTCTCTCTTCTGTGAAAGGCCTCACTATCATGCTGTAGGTCTATAGAAAAAATGTAACGTCAGTAAGCAAACATTGTGTGATGATGACTACTGCCTAGAAAAGCAGCATTGTCTAGTGGCCAGAGTACTGGCGCTCAAGAGTGCTGCATGCTATTTTTTATACTGTAGTATGATGCTGAAGGATCTGTGGGTACTCTCCCAGCATACTTCTCTACTGTTTCATGTGTGTCTTGTCTGGACTGCCAAAATAGCTGGGACATAACGATCCTATGGCCAATTTTGTCCTGGAATTCTTGGAATTGCTAGAACTCAGAAGACTGACCAGTTGAAAAAGATGCCACTAAATTAAAAGGAAAAAAGTTATTGGGGCAGCTGCCTCCAAATTGAGTTCACCTGTGGCAGTTTCACCAAGACCCTACTTGCAAGAGGAGTTTGGGATCTTAAGTAAAATAATGCAGGATGCAATCCGATGCTTCAAAAAACCTGGTCTGAGAAGCATAGGATTTGGCATAAGTCAGCTGCACTTGTGTACCTTGCGATACTGTGCATTGTTGTCTATCTGGAGCAGTGATTTTCAACCTTTTTCATCTCATGGCACACTGACAAGGCACTAAAATGGTCAAGGCACACCACCAAATTGTTGACAATTGTCAAGGCACACCATGCTGCCAGTGGGGCTCACATCTCCCTTTGGCCCTATTAATAAATGACCTTCCCCCAAATTCCTGTGGCACACCTGTGGACCACTCGTGGCACACCAGTGTGCCACAGCACAGTGGTTGAAAATGACTGATCTGGAGTTACACTGGAGAGGTGTTACTCCAATGGAAGCGGTAATTGGTTTCATTTGTTTTCCTGGCCATTTCCTGGCCATATCCAAATAAACGGTGCATCCACACAGATTAGAGCTTTATCCCAAGCCAAACATTCTTTCTGAACGAAATGTCATCTTCAGATAATGCCACCAGTGTTCCATGGGACAGGCATATATTTACAAGCTTTGTAACTTTTTAAGTGTGGACCTTAGTGGCTAATGCTCAGGCAAGGAAGTGCCAGCACTAAAGTCAACTTAGACCCCTCTGTCTGTCAGACCCTGCAACCCTCTAATCCCAATGATGGTGATGGAAAGAGACTACAGGTGCTTTTGCCTGTACTGCATTATTGCTTGGAATTGTCCAGGATGCAGGATGGTTTTTGCCTCTCCCAAGAGTCTTCTTGTATTCCTGCCTGGGTATGGTGGTTCTCAAGACTGGCTGTCTGGACCAGCAGGTGTACACTTTACAAAAGGGAAACCTGATGGGCATTATACAGGCATTGGGCACCACAATGCAGAAGTGAAGAGAACAGGATCAACAGCACTTTCACATGCTGCTAGCCCATAAGCAGATGGCTCCTTATTTGACTCTCTTGATTAATCCTAAGGAACATCGTGTAATTACACAAGCTAGATGTGTAACCTTGTTCCATCGGCAGTAACCTTAGGAAGGCATCATAAGGTCCTTTTTCGTGAGCAGCATTGCCCTTGTTCTCTGTTGCAGGCCGAGACCCTTTCTCATATACTCTTCTCTTGCCCAATTCATATCAATAAGCGCTTTGTTTATGTAGAACCTAATCTAGGGAAGAAGATTGGGCTCTCAGAGCAGCTGACTCTTGTATATCTACTAAATGACAGCCCAGTAGCTGTGTTGCTAGACACTGCTAACTTCCTTTTGTCAGTTGTAGAAAAGTATGGAAACAGACCGGTGTGATATGGTTCATTTTTATGGTTTGTTTGTATTTTAATTTTAAAATTTGTGTGTGACATTTTTTTTTATAAAATGCTGTTTTATTTTAATGACTTATTTGTTGGAACAGATGAGTTAAGGCCAATAAAGGTCTCTAAATCTAAATCTAACAGCACTTACTCTTCATGGCGCAAGAGGCTTTCCAAGATAATTCCTGCCTCCCCACCATGAAACTGAGATGCAGCTGGGTGGTAAGCAGAGAGCCAGTGTGGAGCAGTGGTTAGGTTGTTGTACTTGGACCAGGAAGGTCTCGGTGCAGATCTGTGCTCTGTCATGAAGCTTACAGGCTGTTCCTGGGCCAGTCACTATTTCTCATCCTACGCCTACCTCACAGAGCTGTTGTGAAGATAAGATACACCATCTAAAGCTCCATGGAGAAAGGTGGTACATGAATGAAAAATAAAAATCACACAAAAGGCACAATATTTGTCCAGTAATTTAAAATTAAAAGAATTCAGTAGATAAACCCTTGATAGTGTGCTGAAACATATTCTTTTTAATTTTTCCCTTTCACATGTAAGCTCCGAGAGCCTCAGCAAAGTACCCGATACATTATGCAAGACTTTCACCAATATTTATATTTAATTGTGTGTGTCTAATGTTTCAGATTATAGTTTGTTTCCTCTGGCAAAAGTTCCTATTATGTGATAAACAGACTTGTATTTGACAGGCAACAGGTTCGCTTATCTTGTGCAGCAGTCTTAAAAGTAAGTTTTTTCTCCCTTTGCATCAAAGCCCAGTGCAGATAAAAGATAAATGGTTCAATGGACAAAATAGTTAGCAGAATATTCTGTTTCTATCCCTGCAGGTTTTCCGTCCCCTGGAGAACTGCCTTTCGTCTGCAGCAGCTCATGGAATAAAGCAATGTACAAACAAAACAAAACCCAGTTGTTTGATACGGCTGGTTGGCCTCTCTGGTCAACGTCTCTGTCTTGCCTGCCTGCTCTTGTTTTATGGGATTAGGTACTTTTAGTTCCAGGGGAGTAGCCAGAAAATAGAGTTGACTCCCCCCCTCCCCCCCAGCAGGAGCACAGCCGCGGACTGCAAACGTGGAGTGTTTGCCATGCTGCATTTCATAACTGTGAGGTCAGTCAGTTTTCTTAGCGGAGCACAGGCCGAACCTTGAAATACAAACAGAAGCCGTGGAACTGCTACATAAGCAAATGGTAAAGAATGAGCAAGTCAGCATTCCATTGCAGCAGACCACCTGAAGATCTTTGAAAGCAGGCGTCTGAACCTGTGGGTCTTGCACCCCTAGGTGGTGCATGAAAAGGGGTCCAAGAGGAGTGTTCCGAAACAGAGACAAGTTTGTGCCTCGATGCACATTTTTCAAACTAGATGGCAACCATTTTTAAAAATTTAGAATTTAGTTTGAATTTGGCCCTGACTATTGATGGGCCAACAAAAACCAATATTTTCTTATTGACCACAATATTTTTTTGTTTTTGGCCTTCTTATTGATTTGTCACATGGATGTTTTGACGTCTTCAGATTCAAAGAAGCAAAACATTCAGTGAAGCAAAACTTTTTTCCCCCTATGATTGACATTTATTTTTTGATGTTCCATTTTTGTGCCTTATACTTTCAATGCAATTTCAGGAAAATAGCAAATAACTATTAGAGAAACAGGATATAAATAAACAAAAAAAATATTTGTGAGCAGTTCAAAATTCACCTGGGGTGCATACGGTAGGTAAATTTCTGTTTAAAAGCATAAAAGTACCTGCTGACCTTTTTTGTCCAGTTGTTGCTGAAAACTCTTGTACCAGGCCTATGTTTTTCTTTCTGAAATGAAAATCACCAGCACACTTAGAAATTGTCTTCAAGTATCTCAAGAACTGCCACACAGAAGAAGGGGAGGATCTTCTTTCTGTGGTTCCTGAGGGCCAGACTAGAACCAGTGGGTTGAAATGAGAGGGAAGGAGACATGGACTAGACATGAAAAAGAATTTCTTAATTGTAAGAGTTGTCTGCACTGGAACAGTCTGCCTCTTGCAGATGTGTGCTTTCTCTCATTGGAGGTTTTCAGGCAAAGGCTGACCAGATGTCAGGGATGCTGTAGTTTCCTGCACTGAACAGAGGGTTGGACTAGATGACCTCCAATATCCCTTCCGACTCTATGATTCTGTGAATTCTACAGATCTGCAGAATAAACACTTAAAACCAAATTAGTGGGTGGTGCTGGGGATGGGGCTTGCTGGGGTGCTCTTGTTGCCTCCCAGCAGTGTGTGCTTCTCCATGGCTAAGGTAGTGTCTATGTATAGGTAGTGGGTATTATCCATTAGGCTGACTAGGCTGAAGCCTAGGGGCCTTGCAGGGTCTAAGGGCCCTGATATTGGGGCACAAGGCCCGAGCCGTGCCCTGCTTCCTGAGGCAGGCAGAGTGAACGTCAAAGGGCCGAGTGCATACAGTGTGCTGGGGCCAAGTGAAACCTGCGCACTAAGCCCACCAATCCAGCTCCCAGAAGCAGGTGGCACAACCTCCCCAGCTGACCAGGGCTCCCTGCAGTGCCAGCTGGACCTGCGGCACAAGCTGCCTGCCGGCACACCCCTTCCTCTCTGGTTGACCAGCCCTATTGTATAGATTTCCTAAGTGTTTGGGGGGGGGGGGTGTGCGTCCAAAATACCTGAAAGCCTTGGGGCCCAGCCATGAAAGCCTGGGGGCCAACCATGGGTTAATACGGCCCTGTGCATAGGGCTACAGTCCTGTTCAGGTCTTGGCCTGCTTCACAGAGCAGTGCCAGAAGAAAGGAATTGTCAGTTGGTTGCCTAGGCAATGTGTGGATACGTGTTGGTTCTTCTTGTACTCCACTGTGGTAGTTTCATTACCCATTCTCACAGCTCAACACCAGAACCACACCATCTGGTTGTTTAGGCACTGTGGTTCAGATGTTTTCCCTGTAAACCTCTCTGAAGAATCACTAAAGGGGGTCCTTTTATAGCCAGGGTTCCCAATAATTCAGCCCATGGCATAGCGGTTTAGTAATTGGGGACACTGCCTCTAGTGTTTGGATAGTTTGTGCAAGAGACTCAATCTTCTTTGCACACTAAAGACAGCGCCTTCCATAGGTTTCCACAAATTGCATCTGTGGTCACACCAGCAACGTTTGCCACAGACCTTTGCTGTGGGCTATGGTTACCATATGTGTTTCAGGCCATGGCTTTCGAGAAAATGTGGTACATCATTTGAAGTCAAGCCTTAAAGTAACCACAGCTGAAATGCTTCAATTTGGGTAGAGACACAATGTACTTGATTTTTCCTCAGCTCTCTTTTTTTTCTTCTATGACAATATGAACAGCCATGTAAAACGTGTACAGATCACAAAGCACAGTTCTAAATATCCATCATTAATAGGCTCTTTCACGTTCTTTCATGCTCGTGTCTGGATTTGTTTTTTATTCTGAAACATTTTGGCAGGCTATAATTTCTAACAACAATGGTTCAAAGGCCCAGTCCAAATAATTTCTTTTGCTCTCGCCCTCTGAAAATGTTTCTAAGCATTTTTGAAAGAAGCCACCCTTTTTTCAAAGAACATTTCAGTGATACACCCTTTTGCCTCACTGGATGGTTTTGGATTGGTCTTGAGGCACAGCATTCCTGTGCATGCTGCAAGATGAATTCATCTAGGAACTGCAGCATGTTCCTTCGTATTTATTTAAGCAGCTTTACAAACAGGTGAGTCATGTTGCACCTGAGGACTAGGCCAAGTCAGGATTAAATTGCCACAGCTATGAACTGTTATGATGTAATGCAGAGTAAACAACGAATGACACTTGGCTATCGTAGCTGAACGCTTCCCAGAAGGTGTTTTTCTACAGAAAAGCAAAAGGCCTTGATAGGAGTTTATTTGGAGGCTGGAACTAGGGCAGGGGACAGTAAACACAAATCTGTGGGGTGGAAGGGAAAGGCTAGTAGGGATAAAAAAAAGAGTTTGTTTGTTCTTTGTCTCACATGTTAAAGTTCAGCAGACAACCTTATAATAGCACACTTGAACGAAGCACTTGACGAAATAAAAGCAGAAGAAAAATTATAGTTTGAAAATGAAGAGACATTTGAATTGAAACAAGGGGAGGAGGTAAAACCTATAGAGATAATCAGGAAAAATTCTGGAAGTCAGAAAAGCTGTTTAAAACCATAATAGGAAACATATCAAACTCACCATCTTGGAGACAGTAGTTATGATCAAATCTGCCAATGCAGAAGGGAGGTGAGAGAAGGACATTAAAATACAGATTATACTGGTTGGGAAATAGCACCTTAGCACATCAATGCTTATGTTGATCAGACCAGGGATGTGTGGTGTGGGGGTGGCAGGTGAGGCAGAACCACCCCGCTGGAGTCTGAAAAGTGCCGCTGCCGAAGCTGTGAGTGTGCTAACACTCACAATGCAAGTGCTCCACAGGGCACGAGTTGTGAGTGTTTGCACCACATTCACAGCTATGGTGGTAGCAGTGCTTTTTGGAGGATTCTGGTGGGGCGATTCTGCCTCGCCTGCCGTCCCCACACCACACGTCCCTGAATCAGACACATTCAGTGTAAACATCTTACCAGGACAGCCCAAGACTTCTTGATAGCTGAAGCAGCTTGCCAGATGCTGTCCCCCCTCACCCAGTGATGTGCCAACCACTGTTCTTCCCACTCTCCAATGTTCTAGCTCAGCACTCTCCTCCTCTCTACATTTCTTCATGCTCTCTCCCCCCCCACTTCTTTTTCCAATTCAGGGAACAGAAAGAGAGGCCAGTATGCAGAGAAAGAAGGTCACCCTCAAACAGGTTGCCAATCTGAGGCAACAGCTTCAGTTGGCTTCAGGAATGGTTGGGCCCTGGCCTCTTATATAAACAGTGCTTTTTTTGTAAAATAAATAAATAAATAAGGTGCAGGAACTCACAACTTGTTAATCTTTTATTTATTTATTTATTTATTTATTTATTTATTTATTTATTTATTTATTTATAAGCTGAACTTTGAGGAGTTTTGTAGCCTCAACTGGCCCCCCTTTTGGCAACTGGCAACCAATCTTTATATTTTGCAGCCATGGAGCACCTCCCCTCCTAAAAAAAAAAAAATTCTTCCTCATAGGGATTTGAACCCCTACCCTCCAGCTCCACAAACCAGCACTTTAACAATTGAACCATAGGAACACTTAGACTCAAAGTGTTTGGAACTCATACTTGATGGCCAGCAGCTGGGCTCAAGACCTTATATATTAGTTCTGAGCACTTTGACTACAGGCTTTCCTATAGCCCAATGGAGAGAGTGCTGGGCTGTGGAGCACGAGGTCAGAGGTTCGAATACCTCCCTAGCCCGCAGTTTAAAAAAAAAGGTGGAGCCACAAGGTCAGAGCTGGAGGTGCCAAAAAAAAAAAAAAGATGGAGCATGAGGTCAGTGGTTCGAATCCCTCCCTCAGTGAAAGGGAAAAAAAAGGTGCTGGAATGCCGTTCCAGTGCATTCTATTACAAAAAAAGCCCTGTATATAAATACCCATCTTTGAAGCTACTAGGTAGGAGACAGACCAGTTTGAAAGAGTGTTGGTGGTATGAGAGACAGAGTGAGAGACAGAGTGAGATATCAGAGTTGTTCAGATGTCCCCTTCCACATGTATGCCAAATGTATGGGGTGGGGAGCAGGACTGCTACTGCCCTAGTGGCTACGTGTTCAGTGGGATGTGTGAAAATGGAGCCTACACATGTCCGTAACCTAGCCACCCAATAGAAACCTCATCTGTGAGTACACAGGTTTCCCCTTCAGACATCCCACTGAATGCAGTCATTGGGGTCAGGACAGCAGGTGCAGAAATGGCAGTCTTATATGTAAGTCAAAGTCAAAGTCTTACATATAATTGGTATTTCTAATGTATAGCGGTTATCTGAATGTACAGAATAATTGTCCTTGCATTTACCAGAGAGAGGTAGGGTGCAGAGAATGAAAAGAAAACAGATCAGATGGAGGCTATCTCAACAGTGTCTTTCAGAATGTTTGGTTTGGGCCATTGAATGAACCACTGACTACCCTCAGTATTTCTTGCTTCCCATCAGCAGATTCCTCACAGGGAGCCATTAAAAATTCTCATACCTGCAGGATGCAAAATAATAACTGAGATTTGATTTCTGCACATTTCTTTGAACAGGCAGGCAGCACTAAAGCAGGAACACACATTCTCATGGCAATTCTGATGAAGAGAGTTGGCAGGTGTCACCTGTCTTGTGGCTCACAGACTGCAAATGTTGTGAAACCAGCTCTCTTATTTGTTGATCTGCATTGTCTGTTTCTCATTCTCAGTAAATATCCCATTCACTTATAGAGCAACAATTAGTCTTGCCCATTTTTTTTTCCGGCCAGGGATCCTGTGCCTCTAACACCTACCCAAGATGCAAAAGTTAAGAATGTGACACTCTTCCAATCTTCATCACCTTGCTTCAAAAGCTTCACCTGTGACATTTCTACAAGTTGGGTACTGTTAGAGGCACAGGAACCCTGGCAGAAAAATCAGTTGGCAACTTTGATACGAGAAATATAAATGTTATGCTCCTATGTTGATTCATTGTTTCATTGCCCACCATAGGTAGATATGGTCACCCTAATTTTTTTCCCCTGCTGCTGCTATTCACATTAGGAACAAAGCTGCCAACTTTTTTGCTGGGATAACTTCTGAGTCTTTAATAGCAGAATGATAAGTTGAAATTCAGCAAGTGAAGTTTTTCCAGGAAGACTATCACATACCAGGAAAACCTTCATCTGCTAATTTTAGCTTGTTACACAGTTAAAGTTGGCAGACCTAATATTAAGTATACATATGCACTCCTATGAAAATCAAACTTACAAAAATAATTTAATGCCTCAAAATGACAACAGCCTTTGAAACAGCCCTCCCATATTTTTTTCAAAACAAGTCTCTTATCCCAACCCTCTGCATGCTTACTCAAGCCTCATCTGTTCAGTGGGGCTTACCCCAATGAAATATGTGTAGGATCACAGCCTGCATCTCCTACATTAAATGCAGCAAGATCATCCAGTGGCATAGCTAATAATGGTGTAGCCCGGTGTAAAGCTCAAAATGATGCCCCAGAAGTGACATCACGCCTGGGCTTTTAAAAAAGTGAAAATCGGGGAAAATCCGCCTCCTGCCCCAGCAGCTCGTCGCTCACTTGCTCTGCCGCCTCCCCCCAGGCTCCCCCATATTAACTCCTTATTGGTTCCTTGCTGTATCATAATAACACATAACTGGCTCTCAGAACAATCCATCTCTTTGGCTAGTTTTGAATTAAAGAAATCCAGTTTTTATTACATAATGCAGTTGTATTTTTATTTTCTGGTTATTTGGCTATAACTTTTGATAGAATAGAGGTATTTGGATGTGGTTCGTTTAATTGCATTCTGCATTAAATTCCACATCAAGTGGTATATAACATGATGGTATTATTTGAAAATACCAAGATTTTCACAATTTTGGCCACTAGTAGTTGTTCCCCCCTAAAGCTTGTTGCCCAGTGCGATTGCTACCCCCTGCACCTCCTTAGCTACGCTACTGAGATCATCCATTTCCTTAAGTTATCCTTCACATTAGAAAGCATGAGTTGGATCTAAAAGAATATTTTCCCCATATCCAGCCAGTTCCAATGTTTGCAGAGCTAAGCCTTGTTGGTGAATGTTGCAAGGCTCCTCTCCAGTTTTGCTTTCTTGCTTCTGCAAGCACGCCCTGCCAACATTCTTCCTCCTCCTCTGCATAATGTACACATACCCAGGTCTTTAACCTCCTTGTAATCACCCAGACCAAGATCAACAGAGGTGTAAGACACCGATGGGACTATTTGCTCATGTACTTCAAACAAACAGACGGGGATGCTGTAAAAACATGACACCAGAGAAAATGGGACACCCTGGGCTCTTTTTCTGGAACATAAAAACAAACTACCAGACATTTGATGCAGCCAAAAGAGGCTTAAGGTTTAGCACCAGAAATAGGAGCAAAACTTCAACTGGAACTGAGTAATTTGCACTGCTAAATGTGAAAATGGTTTGTTTTCAGGGATTGCTCTCTTCTCCAAACACTCGTTCAGAGGCAGAAACAATCTGACCTGTCCCCCTCCCCTGTAATTGTCAGGAGGCATCTATAATCAAGTTGGCATTGTCTCATGGAACAGTCTTCACAGATATACCACACATGTGCTTGGATTACAAAAGGCCAAGAGCAGAGGTGTATCTAGGGTGTGACTGGTAGAGACTTGTGTCCTGGGCACCACTTGAAGGGGGGCAACACAATTTGGGAGATTTTTGGACCACCTGCTGCCACTGCCTGGCGCAAAGATCATACTGCTGCGCACCTGCCTTGTCCTGCACATCCTCCCTCCCCTCCCATTGTGGGCTGCTCAGTTGCCCGTGAGTGTGAGGAAAATGCCTCCAGGTGCTTCCTTGCCTCCTCCCAAGCTGCTCTTGCAAGGATGTGGACTCCAGCAACTCCCATGGATGCCTGGGTTCCCGCTCTGCTTAGCTCACATGCACCTCCCACTCTCCTTCTGATAGGGGCTCCCCTTTCACCAAACACAAAGAGGAGGAGACCCCAGGTCCTCCGGAAGAACCTGGAAGTCATGATGTACCTGCCCTAGGTGCCGGAACCCCTGTGTATGCCTCTGGCCAAAAGTTGAAGGTTGAGGTGGGGTCAAGGAATGAAGATGTTTTCCCAAAGAGCCTTCCAAGTGGAAGACCACCAGTGGGCCTCACATTTCCCCAATGCACAAAGGTGGCACAATGTCACTTGGTTTCAGTTCCCACAGCAAGGGTGTCCTCAGAATCCGGGAAAGCAAGTGGGTATCGCTTGGGTCCAACCCCCATATCGGAGGTCTCCCCAGGAGCCAGGGAGCGGTGTGGGCCTGGAGACAGGCACCCGCTACCCAGGGGAGGCCTGGACTGGTGGGGAGACACAGGGGCTGCTGGTCCAGTGGCCCTGGGGCCTTGGCACTGCAGGTTGGCACCGAGAACACACTCCTGGGATGGGGCACCAGCCAGAGAAGTAGTCTTTCAAGTTGAGCTACTAGGGCACATAGCCGCAGCAACATTTGGCAGGGCCATGGGATGGGATCTCGTGGGATTTTGCACCAATCCTGTGGCTGGAGGGGGTAGGGCTGGTCAACCAGGCTGGCCAGCAGGCTCATAAGGGGCCCAGCAGCCAGTAGAGGAGGTCACCCCTCCCCTTGAGCTCCAGCTTATGAGAGTTGGCATGGGAAAGTGCAAGCGACCCTTTGCCTTTACCTCTGCCTGGCCCTGAAGGGGCCGAAAGGGCCCCTAGCTGGGGCAGTTGGCTTCTTACCTCTGAAGGAGATGTGCCCTGGACTAGCCAGGAGCTGCAGATCCTGGGGCTCTCTAGGGACCCCTAAGTCCCACCAAGTGGAGACTTGCCAGTGGGGTAGTGACCCCCCTTTGGGACTGGGACCCAGGTACCCAGGTGTGGGCCAGTGCCACCAGTGACCCACCTGACACACGCCCACCCTTGGGAAGCACTGCCCAGGCCATCTGAGGCGCTAACCAGCTGCACTTATCGGCCCAACCTTCCAGCAGTTCCATTAGGGAAAAGGCGTTCCCGAGCCAGCAGACCAGACAGGCTGTCAACTGGAAGGGGGTCCCCCGCACCTCTCCACTTACCTGTGTCTATCCAGAGATGTAACTTGTGTTAAAGAACTGTGAACTGGGACCCTTGTAATGTAACAAGGCCCAGATGAATGCAAAGGCTCTCACCAGATTAAATCGCTTGTGCAAACTGCTCTCCAAGTGCTCAATAGCTTCTTTCTCTCCAGGGTATGTCAACCGTTGCCCCAGCCAGTCCGGGGGTAACCTCGGCCCCCACACCAACGCCAGGGATGACCGTCACACACAATTATAACAGTATATATGAAAAGCAAAGAGAGATTGAATTTTCTGGGAATCTGATTTGTTAGTCTTATATAATTATACAGTATATTCCTTCCAAATTAAAGTCACTAGTATGGATGATGCCCTCAGAAGCTTCCGCTATTCATACTGATGAAATCTCTTAATGTATTTCTTAATGTTATGCTTTCTAATGTCTTAGGGTAGATAACAATAGTTCAAAACAAAACACACATAATCCATGTCCAAATAAATTAATCTACCTCCATATCTGCTTGATCCTGGTCACTGAACGGCAGCACAGGTTTGGAGCAGCCTGGGGCTCATTTCAGAGTAAGGGGATTTTAGTCAGGCAGCCCGATGGGGCTACTCAGATCTGAGTCCGCGATTTCACGGGTGCAAATCAGAGCAGCCCGAGTAACACAGCTTAGGCTGGGGCTGGGGGCTGAGATCCAGACTGCGCTGCCACAGCCAGCCACAGCCACAGCCAGTCAGCAACTGTTACCCTGCACATGCTTGATCTTGTCTGATCTTGGAAGCTAAGCAGGGTCAGGCCTGGTTAGTACTTGGATGGGAGACCACCTAGGAATACCGGGTGCTGTAGGCTTATACCATGGTCTTTCGAGACTGAAGGTTGCCAACCAGTGCCACAGCCAGTCTCATACCTCTCCTGGGCCTGATCTGTCCTGGGCCACCCTCCCCCATCCTGAAATGCCCCCTCCCCTCCTCCGTTCTTTCCTCCACCCTCTCCCACCCCCTGTGCTGGTCTGTCCAGACCAGCACAAACCTATTTCTTCTGGGCACGAGGATAGCTCCAGGTTGGTTGGCAACCTTCAGTCTCGAAAGACTATGGTATAAGCCTACAGCACCTGGTATTCCCAGGCGGTCTCCCATCCAAGTACTAACCAGACCTGACCCTGCTTAGCTTCTGAGATCAGAGAACTTCCGAGATCGGGCCTCCAGGAGACCAGCATGTACTACCAAGTTGTCATGATTGTGCTTTATGGCATGTTTACAACAGCTGGGAGCCAGCAGAAGGAACTTGTGTCAGCTCCCAAGGGATGGAGCAGCATTCCAAGGGATGGAGAAGGAACTTGTGTCAGCTCCCAAGCTCCCAAGGGGGGTGTGTTCAGATTGCGCTGGTACATGCCACTTTTGGAGCAATCAAGACAAATGAATACATTATATTTTGAAAAAGCATCTAAAAATTAGCAGCAATAAAACCACAGCACAGATAATCAACTCGCAATACACGCAGCAAAAGTAGAGAATTAAAAGTATTTTAGTGATTAAAAAAAAAAATCTTAATACTAAGGGCCGTATCTAGTGGACACCAGGGAGGCGTTTTCATAGGACAGGAGTTACAATAACAAAGGCAGCCTCAATTTATGAATTCAAATTAATAGCATAGAATAGATGGCCTGACGTCTGCTTGTAAACAAGTATAATTTGAGCAGGGAAATAATTGCACGGTGACAAGGTCAGATACACCAGTCTAAGAGGCTTCACAATATTCCAGTTTCGTGGCACAAAAGCACTTTATGTCCCCCTCCTCTGCTCCTTGCACTCATTTATCTGAGAAGGATGGAGCAGTCACTTCCCTGGCCTTCCCCGCACCCCCCAATTCCTCCTTTTAAAAATAAAGATCTGGAAAACAATTTGATATATCAGCAGTCAAGCCCATGCACACAGCCCCTGACAAAGATAATCAACCCAGTTCATGTGAATTCCAATAGCTTTCTGATGGTTCAAATTCAGATTTCACAGCTATTCAACAGTTCTCTTGTGTATTCCATCCTTGTCTCAGAATTTAGCACAACTCAATCTATTTTCCCTGGTTTCCCCCCCTCCTCCCTCTGTCTTCTTGATTTACATTTCTAGGGAGATGGGAATGCTGGAGAGAAACTTGCTGCTTCTCTTCCTGGGGGGGCCTTGAACTGGTGTCCTCTGGCCAAGGCTCCTATTATCCTGGCTGCTCTAGCTGCAGGCTCCCTCTACCACAGGCCTACTCAATTGGAATTTAAATACTTCATGACTGTTGTTGCAGAGAATAGGGAAGTGCTGCATTAAAGAGTAAATTACAGCTGAGAAGTAACTGGCTTGGAAAGAAGAATTGAAAGGACAGGCAAGCACATTCCCAGGAGTTTGCAGAAGATGTTTTCCAAAGATATCTCTAGCATTTACGGAACAGCATCAGAACAAAAGCAATTCTGAGTTTATGCAAATGGACACTGTTCGGTTCCTGATCAACACTGTTGGCTAAGAAAGAACAGAAAGAAGTTTGTCATGCTAAATTCAGGCATGTTTCTGTCCACCACTGAAGATGGTTTAACTGTTCCAAAGGAGCCCCTTGGAAGGCAGGCAGGAGAGGAGAGTTCTTGACACCTGCTGCTTTGTATAGAATGTCCCACCAGCTAGCCAGCAAAATTGTCACAAGGTTCTTTCTAGTTGCTCTTTTGCAGATTTGGAGCTACAGGAGCAAGCAGGACAAACGCATGTCCTATGTTTTTCCATTTGTATTTGCTGGAGAACTGATAGGAACTCATCTGAAATTAAGTTCCCAGTCAACAGTCCCTGCTTTGAATTTCATTGCTTTCCCTAGCTGGTCTCACAACCTTTTAACACGCCTTGAATGTAACTTTTTGTTTGTTCCTAAGGAAAAGCACTTTGCCCCTCCTTTGCAGCACCTTTCACAAGGCAGCCTGAAGTGCAACCAGTGCAGAAGTGAAAATGGCTAGCAGCTAATTTTTAAAATAGGAAGATGGCCAATCACATTCAGGTTAGGCACCTGTCTCTTTGTCAGGACAAATGTGCTCTTTTTCACTCCCTGAGGTCTGATTTGTCCATGATGATGAAGTCATTACTCAAATGTCAGCACTGCAAACTATTTTGGAATTTTATGAACATGTGATCAGTTCATTATTCTTAGAAGTAGTAATAATTATCCTGAGTTTTTTTTTGAAGCCCTTCTGGGTGTTGGAAAAAGCAGATCGTCTGCTGGACAGATTTTGGTTCCTCCTGCAGTTTGGTTCCTTGTTACCTACAAAGCGTTCCAGCGCATTTAGAATTACTGGTGGTTTCAACAATGGCTTGCTTGTAATATGGTAATTCCATGTACTTATTCAGCTCATTCGCAAATCTCTTTCTCTGATCTGATAGCCTAGTTTGAAACAAAAAGCATGAAAGGTGTTTAGAAAGCAAAAACTGCAATTCAAGCTACTTGCCCTGCTTACAGTGGGCAGTTTTCTTTCCACCCCGGAAAGGAAGTAGGCAGTTTCAGGCTGCAGTTAAAGGGGGCATTGAGCTACATAGCCTTCAGGTTTGGTGGAGGGCAGGAGAAGTCTCTGGATGTATGTCAACCCCCCACCCCAAAAGGGAGTGCAAGCATCTCGTTTGTGCCACAGTACAATTCTGTTCTATTTTTGCACCCATTTGCCACTCAAAGCAGCTGTTGGGATGGCCCTGCCAAAGCCACCCATTTTACTCTTCCTCAGACCCATCTCTTTCTACATTATTGGGGCAGTCCCATGTTGAAAGGCATGAAGAGGTGCCTTCTAGGTTGGCAAAAAATGCATGAAATCAGATAGAGGTCTGAGGAAAAGAGAGAAGTTAAATGAATGTAGGGCCAATGAAAGTGAGTGACATATTTGAAAGGGAGAACCTTACAGAGCCCAAGGATAAGATGCTGTGCACTCTTGGTAAAAAGGAAGGCCAAGGAATGTAGGAAACCTGAGGATGATAGAGAAAAATAACCAAAATGAATCTAACACACTGTAGAATCATGGATTAGATCAGTGGTTCCCAAACCTTTTAGCTCCAGGACCCACTTTTTAAATGACACTCTATTGGGACCACCTAGGTTTACGAAACTAAAAGATCTAGAAAGAAGTAGTTTATTTCTTTATTTACAAGAAATAATATCTTTATTTATTCCTTTATTTATTTACCAAAAAGCTCAAACCATTTCTTGTAAGGTAATCCTGATGAATTTTAATAAATGCTTTCCATCCTTTCCCATTTCTATCCAGAAAAATAAAAAAATAAAACTTTGTATTAGGGGGCATGAACGAAGATACATTTATCTCCCTAAATTTTCATATGCTTGCAAACTGCAGGAGCTGAGCTATTTGCCCTGCAGGGCAAATCAGCAACTATCTTGTAAATTGCAGGAGCTAAGCTCTTTGTAGGACAATTAGCAGCTATCCAATTTTTGTATAGTCTCAGGGCTTAAGGCAATTAGTTATCTGATCTTTCCATCACCAGAGGAGCTATACAACCCACCAAAAATTAGGTCGCAACCCACCAGTGGGTTGTGAACCATAGTTTGGGAACTACTGGATAAGTTGGAAGGGGCCTTCAAGCCATTTAGTCCAAACCCCTGCTTGAAGAAAGAAAATACTATCTGGACCAGTGGTGGATTTACCCCTCCCCATTCTTGGGGCAAAGATCCGTGATGCGAGATGCCACCCCTGTGTGTGAAGCTGCCCCCTCTACCTTTCAAGCATGACAAAGCCTCATGCGACATTAGGACCAACTGGGGAAACCTTATGAGGCTTCTCCGCAGTTTTCTGGAAAACCAGAAATACAGTTTCCAACTGCGTCAGGAGCCTCAGTGAGGCTTCTCGTGAGGTCCTAGAGTCAGGCAGTTTCAGCGCCTGGGGCATTTACCCTGTTTGCCCAGTGCTAAGTCTGCTGCTGATCTGGACCATCTCCAAGAGGTGCTTCTGCTTGAAGACCTCCAATGAAGGAAAACTCACCACTTCCTCAGTAGTTGAGCCACTCTCATAGTTAAGACCTTCTAAGATTCCTAGATCTGACCTTCTGCAGCTTGAGCTTTTAAAATAACCAGCCAAATTGTTGACTAAATAGTTTCACCTTTCATTAAATAATGAGTTATCTTACTTTTCTTTAAAAAAAAAATCAAGGTGGCTTGTAGTACCAAGTAAAACACAATAAAGTGATACCTAATGAGCAGGTTTGATGCCAAGTGACTTTTCTTTTTATTTATGTGGTGCCATCATCATGCCAGAATTTGGGATGATACCAAGAAGAATTTCTGGTTGGAAAAGGAAACTACAGATGCCTTCGTATGAGATGCTAATGAGGTCACATTTGGAATCCTGCTTCATTCACTCATGTCTAATTTTAAGACAGATTTGTTATAGAAAAACATTTTGGCCGTTTCTTACTCTGGCTTTTTATTAGCATCGTTCCTGTCTTCTCTTTCTGCTTGTGACTACAAATCAGTGTCAGAAAGGAAAGGAAGCACAACTGAAGGGCCTGATTTCTAATCATGTGCTTAGAGTGCCCAGCATGTGCGAATCAGCAAGCAGGGTTTGCATGAAGAAATACATACACCTTGAGAGGACACATTTTACAGCCAACCCTACCCTTGGGCAGTGCCAGCATACCTTCAGATATTAGTGTACCTACGCTAGCCCCATTGTCCTGCAGCCCCTCTGCAGCGGTATGGCTGTTGGTGCAGCAGCTGGAAATCTGCATGGCACAGACCAGCTGCCAGCAGAGAGGCAGGAAAGGGGCAGGGTGCAGGGCAGGCAAGAAGAGGAGGGAACAGTGTCTGCCAGATCCCAAATCCCTGTTCCAGGCTGGACACGCCCCAGAGACTCAGAACTGCCAGCAACAGAGCTGATGTCCCGGTTGCCTATCTATCAACACTGGAGACTCCAGGCCAAATGAGGGCATTCTCACTAGCCAGATGGAGAGTTCTCCCCTTGGCAGTGGGGGAGGGGTGTTATAGAAAAATACCTTATGATAGAAGGGGTTTGCCCTTGTGGCACTGGAGAGGTGGAATCATTAGAACATGCTCTATTGGTTCTACTGCTCATATTATTGAGAAATCCACTCAATGTTTATTCTCTCTCTGCCTTGAAGGCTTCCTGGCCACTCTGACCTAGAGGTTTTAAAAATGCTCCTTATGGATGCTAATCCACAGGTTACAATTCTTAGTGAGCATTTCTTTACGCTAGCAAAATACCCCCCAAATTATTCAAATTGAACAAGAATTCTAATGTTTTATAAAAACTCAATTTTTCTGTATTGCTTGTACAATGTAGTAACTGGTGCTTGTTCCTTTTTGCAGGATTAAATGACTTTTTAGGATTGTTATTTTTATGCAAGGTTATTTTTATCTAGGAATTGCTGTTACATGATTTGTGCAGGTCATTGACCATATTAATAAACTGAATGGAACAGAGCTGATGTAGATCTGAGGAGCTCCATAGGGGAGCATATGGTGGCTGACATCCAGGAAAGTGTTTTTTCCCTTCCACTGCTCTTGACCAACCTCTCCTCCAGGATGGCACACTGGATGCAGCGGCTGCTATGCCAGTGGTTCTGCATCCAGTTGTGGACCTCGCATTATGTCCGATGGGGCAAATGCCCCAGGCATGAGGCTGTAGGACCCTGCAGAAGCCTCTCCCAGGCTCCCAACAGGGTTGGAAACTAAGCTTTCAGTTTTCTGGAAGCACAGTTTATAGTGTTGGAGAGGTTTCCCCAATGCATCTTGCATCTGTGAGCCTCAAGTGAGGGGGGGGTGGATTTGCATGCAGGGGAGGTGCAACAGACTGTGGGGGGAGCCATGGTGGACATTTGCCCTGGGTCACGGGGCTGAGGAGGTCCACCACTGTCTGCATCCAACGTGATTTCCAACGCAGCCCTGCATCCAACGCGCAGTAGGATTGGGCTGTTAATGTTTTCAGGTATTCTCCTCACTCACGGTTTCAGTTGAGTTCTGTGCTGGAGCCTCTCCCGTATCTCGACTCCACCACAAAATGCATGATGTTAGAACCACACTGCACTGCTGCTGCTGCTTGGGGTGGTAAAAAGGGCCCATCTTATTCCAGTTTCACTATAGTTCCTGTCTTCCAGGAACAAGCATAGGGGAAATATATGTGAGTAACTAATTGGACTGCAAGGATCAGATGTACATGCAGTTAAGAAAGAAGAACCTATTCCAAGGTGACCCAGTGAAACCAAGAAAGCTCATTTCAAGTAACCATTCTTAGGAATGGGATGCAAGCGAACATTTTCATCCTTCATTGCTTAAAAAAAAAATCAATAAAAAGTTATGTTGTCTGTCATCCAAAAAACCTTCAAATGTTTTTGGTCTTAACTGTTAACTTTTATCAGTCTTTCTTCCTGACTTTTGATTTACAGTTTTTAACCTTTTAGACCTTTCATAGATTATACAGAATATTGTCTGCCTGTTTTACATCTAAGGCTTACAGAGAGCTTGGAAGTGATTTATGATTGCATGTTATTTGTCATTTCTTAGACAAGAGAACGAGTTCGCTCCTTTCTCTGTCAGCCGACTTGTCTCTAGAGTCAGACTCCAAGAGGAGTCTTCTTGCAGATAAGAGGGAGGCTCCTTTCTGACAAGACCGCCACAGTCTGCGTAATGCGTAGCAGCGACATTAACAACCACAAAAAGAAACTTTGCATAATGAGCATGTGGAAGCAGTTTTACTTCTGAAAATGACTCTGCAAGCCAAAGACGCAATCGTCTGACTTGTCAGCATCTGGGAAGTGACAGTCTAAGACACATCTGTGTTCTAGCCAACCTTATTTTATGCTCAAATCTGTCTCTCGTTTGAAAATAAAGCTTTGGTTAACATTTGAGTCTGTTTTGTGCAGGTTTTCATCTGATTCATGTTCAGAACGATTTATGAGAACAGGAACAGGGGAGTGGTAAATATTCTGGATGTTCTGGATTAAAATTAACTCCACATTTATTACCTTTCAAGCATCTCATACCTCTCCCCCACTGCACTCCACTTTAAAATCAGGATTTGTTTCTGGTCTAAGGTGTGGGGAGAAGTCCCAAATGCACATGTATCAGGAATGTCTAGGCAAGTCTAACCACATTCATCTATCGGTCCATCTCATTTGCTACATTATCTGCAGATCACTCTCCCTACAAAAATAACGCCACATTGACTCACAGTCCAGTTCAAAACACACGTTCCTAAAAGTCACGCTCACTCATTCTGTAAGGTGTGCTGTGAAGCAAGATTGCTTACCATGGAAGAATTAAATCACTAGAAATGAAAATGAAATACACTAGCAGTAATGTCTGAGAAGTAATTTCAAATATTTTTAGTTTCCTTCCTGTAATATGGTTGCTTTGGGGGCATATAGAAGCTGGAGATTGGAGATTTTTGGTGGGAAAAAGATGCAACAAGAATGGACTAACCTCTTCCTCATCACATGCCATGGTCCAGAACCAGGGGACATCCACTAAAATTGAGTGTTGGGCGGGTTAGGACAGACAAAGGAAAATATTTCTTTACTCAGCGTGTGGTCAGTCTGTGGAACTCCTTGCCACAGGATGTGGTGCTGGCGTCTAGCCTAGATGCCTTTAAAAGGGGATTGGACAAGTTTCTGGAGGAAAAATCCATTACAGGGTACAAGCCATGATGTGTATGCGCAACCTCCTGATTTTAGAAATGGATTATGTCAGAATGCCAGATGCCAGGGAGGGCACCAGGATGAGGTCTCTTGTTATCTGGTGTGCTCCCTGGGGCATTTGGTGGGCCGCTGTGAGTGAGGAAGCTGGACTAGATGGGCCTATGGCCTGATCCAGTGGGGCTGTTCTTATGTTCTTATGTGTGTTGTTCCCACTTCTTACTTTCACACACTTGTTTTTTATTTTATTTATTTATTACAGATATGGGGCAGGAATATAGGATAAACTTGGGTATAGGGTTACACAACACAACAGGACATTGGCCATTGGGTCACAAAATGCATTTTAAAACAAAATTTATACATCAAATTGAAACTAAGCAGAAACTCATCCATATAAATTGTCACCACATATAACATTAAAATCTTAGCTTAATCTACGTACTTGTTCTATAATGTTTATTCAATACTATCTTTCCAATCATAAAATGGATTCCAGCATCTTCTTACTTTATCTAAATATTTATCTTTCATTCGTTCTGTTATACACCCATTTCTGCAATTTCATAAAGCTTATCTATTAATTTTTCTCTATTAGGAATATCTGTAGATTTCCATAATTGTGCGTATAATATTCTTGCCACTGTATTTATCTATACAATAAGATATTTATTTTGTAAGTCTTTAATTTCTGACACTATATTCAGGAGGAATATTTCCGGTTTAAATGGTATTACAACATTAAATATCTGTTGAAACATTTTTTGTATCATTTTCCAATATATCTCGGCTTTTTCACAAGTCCACCACGTATGATAAAACATACCCTCAATCTGGCTACATTTCCAACACTTATTTGATAAACCTGGGTACATTTTTGCTATTTTATCTGGGGTCTGATGCCATCTATACGTTTGTTTGAAGGTCAGAACCAAGCCGAAACATTTACAACTCCACATGTGCAGAGCTGCCTCCACGCCGTCAAAAGCACAGGGTACACCTTTACGTGTGCCAAACTTTTAATGCAGTATTTCTCAAAGTGTGCTCCTAGGAGCCCTGGGGATACCTACAGGGGTTCCACACCATAAGAAGCCACCATCTGCTTGGCATAGTGCCATTCTGCACATGCGTTGGCATTCTGGGGCTCCCAAACTTCCATGCATCAACTGGCAGGGTTCCCCGATACTCTGTAAAGGGCTCCAGAGACTGAAAATTTTTGGAAAGCACTGTTCTAATAAATGTATAGATGTTGGGACAGGCATAACACGAGTCCCATTCTCCTCCAGTTCATGGGTCAGAAAAAGGGCTCATGCCCATGTTGCAAATGGTGTTTGAAAGTTTCCCCCAGTTTCATAAGTTATATGCCATGCAGCTGTGGGGGAAAAGACGACTGCTTGAATAAACTGAGTAATGTAAACCCCATCTTGGCTTACAGAAACAGTTGTGTGCTTCCTTGGGTTCTGGCTTTAGCTCTCTCCAAAAAAGGATAACATAGAAACAGAACAGCATTCTCTGTCTTGCTGCACAGATACCGGGTGATTCACTTCAGGTTTACATGCAGGGGATGATGATGGCCAGATTGTACAACTCAGATGATTTCTCTCAGATCATGTGGTGAAAATCAATAGCGTTCCTTCTGTCTCCGTGCACCGGTCTTATGTGTCTCTGGCTATCAAAGTCATAACATTTGAAATGACATACATGCATAAAATCCAACATGCATATGTCCAGAGTCCATAGCTGATATACCAGATCAAACCAAGGAAACAACCGTGCTATGTGGACCTACTCACATAAGATTTTGTTTGTGTGTACCTTTTTGGATGTTAAACCCACACATGAACCTCCAGTGGGATTGGAGGCAAACAAGCACATTATGTGGGCAGAGAGGGAGGGAGCCTCTTGCTCCCCAGCAAACCAGGTAAAAATAACTTTGGATCCAAAATAACTGAAGCCAAATAGCCTTTCTTTATAGAGCAGTTGCTACATGCCACCTCAAGCTGTGGTGGAGATTGTTCTTCACATCATCAAAGTCAGTTCAAATAGAGATTACTATATCTTCGGAAAAAGTAGGTTTTGTCCTCTGGTAACTAGGCCAGAGATCTTATATAGTTGAAATTCTGTGATGCTTTCAGAAGAGACTTACAGCGCAATCCTAACTTGTGCTGGAATGGGGAGGCCGGCAGGCCTGCCCCATATCCAGTGCGAGTTCGGGGCTGAAAGTGGTTCAGCCTGGGGCAAGGGGCATTGTTTCCCCTTACCCTAGGGGAGAGTCGCAGCAGCCCCAATGGGTCTACTTGGATCTGAGCCACCTAAAGAGGTGGTACAGATCTGAGCAGACCAGAGCTGTGCTGGGCTGCCTGGGAACGGGGTCAGGATCCGACATAAGTGCTGGGTCCTGCTCCCACCCCCTGCTCTCCCGCCATCTGTCCATGGACCACCCCCCAACCTCCCCCTGCCCTGAAAATCCTCCCTCTTGCCCTACGCCCGCACCCCCAGACACCCGTGCCGGCTGGCGTGAACCTACCCTGTTGCATTGCAGGGGAGGCTGGATGCAACCCAGCGTAGTTTTAGGATTGTGCTCTTAAAGATAGCTGCTTGTGGTGTGTGTACACACATCCCTTTTGTGTCTCTGTGGAGCAAAATTGGAAGATTCTGCTATTAGTCCAATTAAAAGTGTCCGGGCTTGAAGGCCACAGTCCAATAAAATGTCTTTTGCCTGACCATGAATGTCTTTATTCGACCATGACCTTCAGGTCCAGGCATTTTTAATTTAACTGTTTGACATTCTGGCCATGCAAGTATGTCGATTTTGGTATTGTTTGAAAAGTCAGTTTGACCAGAGGTGACAAAACGTTTTATGCTGCTGAACATTTCAGAGGGACCTTTGTACTCAGTTGCCCTGTGATGCCTTGTCCCCACCAATAACGTCTTGAACAAAGGACAGATGGCTGCAGCTTCCCATTGAATGGTTGGTTGGCAGCCTTCAGTCTCGAAAGACTATGGTATAAGCCTCCAGCACCTGGTATTCCCAGGTGGTCTCCCATCCAAGTACTAACCAGGCCTTGCTTCAGTGCTAAGTAGTCACCAGGTTTGAAGAGGGAATTATTGTGAGTGTGAAAACTCCTCTTCCTGACCAAACAGTGGAGGGCATTTTCATTCCCTAAGGCAGGGGGGGGGGCAACCTTTGTGTTTAAAGTGCCGAACATTTGATGGTGATGTCATAATGTCACCGTTGCACTTCTGGGTTTCCAAGCACCTGGAAGCGGCCCACACTGAGCTTAGCTTGGGAGGCAAGGCGTCCCACCCAGTTTGCCGTGTGCTGGTTGAGGAATGGTGGAGTTGCCTGCTGCACAGCAGCACAGGGACTCTGAGAGCCTGGCTGGGCAGCCCTGCCATTTGCCTTTTGGTGTGCAGTGACTTGGATAGGAGGCTTTGCCTTTCAAGCCCAGCTGTGCATAGGCCAGATGATTTCAGCTTCAGACCCTTCAAATAAACAAATGCCAATTGCAGACAAAGTTGTGTGAAAGTTCCTTCCACCCTCTTAAGGGGAGAATGAGATAAGAACTGGTGATGACTTGTTAAAGATATGCTAGCTGTTGATAAAGACCTGTCATTAAAGATGTGAGTCAATTGCAGGGCACCTGACACCTGAGACAGGCTGCCAAATGCTGCCACTCCCTTACCTGATGATGTGCCAGCCTCTGCTCCTCCCACTCTCCAATTTTTGAGCTTAACACTCTCTTCCTCTCCACGTTTCTCTTCCCCTCTCTCCCCTCTTCCTTTTCCAATCCAGGTAAGAGAAGGGGGGGGACACTGCAGAGGCATGTGGGCAGACAGAGATAGGTGCCCCCCCCCCAACAATCTGCTACCTTGTGCCCACTTCAGTTGGCCTCATGGATGGGCCAGCCCTGATCAATTGCTGAAGAGGAACTCTCATCAGCTGCTATCTGTGTGAATTCAGAAAGTCAACGAAATCCTATAGGAAACCTGAGAAATTTCTTGTTGTGCCCTTGTGTCCTCCACGAGGCCATGATCTGAGGCCTGCATTGAAGTGTTAGTTCAGACCCTGAAATTGTCGAGCCCTTAATTTTCCAATTGCTTGAACTTAAGAAAATATGGCTGCAAATGTGTTATAGGAAGAACCCGTTTTTGTTTACGAAAGTATAAGATGTTTGCCTTGTTGTTACAATGCAGCCCTAAATGCTTTTATTTCTAGCCACTGCTATCTGAAATGCTTTTAACTATACAGTATTCCATCCATTCTTTCAGTCCTTTGGCAGTATTGCCCCTTTTCCTAATCTTCATTTTCATGGGTTGACATCCACAGGAGCAGATTCAATTGCATATGTGTGTGTGTGTGTGGTGTGTGTGTGTGTGTGTGTGTGTGTGTGTGTGTGTGTGTGTGTGCATACTTCAGATGTTATTTTTAGAAAAAGAATGTTTCCTCTCTGTCCAAGCGCAGGAGCCTGAAAACCTCTGTGCCTCAATGGCTTTCACATTGACGCCATAACAACATTTGAGGTTTGGAAAACCTGTGGAAAATGTTGCTGTACTACTGGGACTGTAATAAGATCTTAGCTATGGAATAATGCAATCTTTAGTGAAGCAGCAAATGTTATAGCACATCCACATCCTCGGGAGCTGGGAGGGCAGATCTTTCCCAAAGAATTTTAATTATGGAGAACTGGTACAAGATGTAGCTGAGGTGACCCAAATAGCATCTAGGGGGTTGGAAGGGGGTAATGTCTTCCCCCTCCTCTTTCTTTAACTGAAACAGAGCAGCAAGGAACTCTATTAGATCTTTGCTCTAGTCTCACTGAAACAGGCTGGTATGTTTTCAAAAATACAGTAGAAATAGCATAAGTACGTATGTCTATATGTTTGTCTGTAAGACAACAGAACACATGTTTGTCCCTAGCTAAGATAACTTATTTAGCTGGTTCCCTTGTTCACTTCCTGAGTCCAGAAGAACTTGTTGACAAAAGCTCTATAAATTCAGTTATCTTTGGCCTGTTCCAGGACCAGTTTTGTTTGTTGAGCTGCAAAAACACAAACATTTATGAGAGTGCAAGGCACTTTGTCCCAGAGTGGGCCAAAGATAGCAGAATGGAGGTTCAGGCAGTGTGATGTCACCCCTTCTGAGGGTGACATCTGGTGCAGTTCGCACCCCCCCACACCCCCATTGTGATGATACTGGACAAATGTTAGCCAATGCTCTTCTTATATTTGTTGTTCTCTTGACTGTTTCTGACAAAGTGCTCCCTCAGTACTATGGAACTTTTCCTCATAATTCCCATAACTAAAGTTTCCTCTTGCATCCTTTAAGGGTCAGGCTAAACATGTGGACAATTGTTTGCAATTCAAACATGCATCCAACCCAAAGCTATTTGTGTTATAAAAAACCAGCAATAGGAGGGGGGCAATGTTGGTCAGGACTGGGGTGCATAGGCAGGCAGTCGAATATGCCATTGATGGGAACGTACCCAAGGACTTGGAGAGCTTGAGCTGCTATTTCTCCCATAACACACTCCTGAGGGCATACATTTGGGGATACATGGAGGTAGATCCCCATGATCTTCCTATGTTTGAGATTCACTGGTATAAAAGGGCTTGGATTGGATTATTGCAGTGTCCAGTACATGGGGCCACCTCTGAAGATCATCTGCAAATTTATTGGAGCAAATCACACTAATGTTACTCCAGTTTCATTGACTACCATTCTGTTTCTGGCTGAGCAAAACTAAAAGAGCGGCTTATCGACTTTAAGGCTCTAAATGGCTTTGGATCACGCTAATGAAAGGACCACCTTGTTTCAGATATGCCTGACTCCCTATTAACATCAGTTAGAGAGGGTATCCTGCATGTTGTGATACCTTCTGAGATGTGACTGACAGAGCTAGTCTCGAAGAGGACTTGTGGCACCCAAAATGTGGAACTCCTTGGCTCAGGAGCGTCATTCATTCTCCATCTTATTGATCTTTCATTGTCATTTGAACATCTGGATATTTTAGTAGGCTTTTAGTTGAGCTGTTATTGGTTTTAATGTATTTGCTGGCTCTTTTCATTTTTTATTGTTTTGGTGGAGGCGCCTGCTTTATTCTTTGTGTTATCATTTTTATGATTCTGTTCAGATTGTGGTAGTTTGCTTTGTGAAAGAGACTGCCTTAAATGTTCTTTTTGATAATGGAAAATAGGGATGGGAAATCCCATAATAAATAAGTAGTTGGTACCCTATGCATCTCCAGCTTGTGTAAATGGAATAAATGGGACTGCACTGTAAATTCCACTGAATCTCATTTGCCATTCCCCACCCCCACCCCATTCACCCAGTTTGGAGAGATTCATTGGGACCTCTTTGAGGCCTGTTTGTGATTTTAATCATATCTTTGACCCGGTTGACATCGGTTTGGATCCAGTGTATAGCAGCACTTCCTTCCATGAATGGGGATACTGTGCTGTCGTAAGGATCCCTTTCCAGTCACAGAAGACTGCAAGTACAGTGTGCCACCTTCACAAGCACAGGCCATAGAGTCCCTCTATTTGTGGAATCTTTAACATATTATCCACAGTTCCAAAAAACCTTCGAGCTGATGTGTTGATTCTGTTATTTTGCAATTCTCAACCACCCACAAGTTACACAAACAAGTTACCAATACCAAATTTATAAACAATTCATCATCCTTTAATTGCAATAATCTCTGCCAAATGATAGCTAGAGGTCAAAAGTAGCCCCCAGAAAGTTTTACTGTTGCATGCATTCCAGCAGAAAATACAAAGCAGTGGATTTAGGGAAAATCCCTATTCCGGTTTCGATCAGAGTTTAAACAGCTGAACAGAGGAAGCTGAAAGCCAGACAGTAATAAAGTGATGACAGGCACATTATTCTTTTTTCATGACAGGAAAAGTTAAATCAAGAGAGCTTAGGACTTGATAAATTCTTTTTAACTGTTACAGCCTTGCCATACCCAGCCAAAGAACAATTTTGTGATAGCAAGCAAGATTTGATGAGTTTCACTGCTAGCAGCTGCCATGTCTTGTGATGTCAGTGAAGATACTTTTTAGTTGATTTTTGTGGTAGCTGGATCATCCCCAAACCCTAAACCAAAACTGTGCGGACAAAGCTTACCGGCCAGACTCTGAAGATTTACACATATGAGTAATTTCCTTTCACTATCATCCATTGCCTTGCCTCACTATCATCATCCTATTCAATAATTTATAATAATTAAGAAAACAGTTTCTAATTCAAAGAAATTCTCTCTCTCTCTCTCTCTCTCTCTCTCTCTCTCTCTCTCTCTCTCTCTCTCTCTCTCTCTCTCACACACACACACACACACACACACACACACACCCATACGGAAGAATTATATCATTACATCAAATGCAATCATTCATAGTACAATCTGATTCATTATACTTTATCGTGAGGCATCAGAAGTGTCTCCATGCACATGTAATTCCTTTAACCTCCTTTATCATGAGGTAACTCGGGAACCTCCTGAACTTGCAGGAAGAAAGTTAGAATGGGGACAGAGGGATCTGGTTAAAGTGGTGGGTGCAATGACTCCACTAACTATGAAAGTTTCTGAAGACATGTATACTAGGCATGGGTTAGCACTGAGATGACATTCAGATTTGCCATTCAAAATGTGACCTTGCTGATAATATCATTGTTCTAGCTGAAGGAGCAATCCTGGTGTAGCATTTCTACCTCATGCAGGCACAGCTACATTCTGGATCAGACACCATCCCCAATGAGGTCCAGCCAGAGTCTGTGGGTTGCTCAAAAACCAAAGCAACATACCTACCATTTACAGTACAGTATCTTACCAGCCCAATTCTATACTCCAGACACCCCAGAATGCCTCAACATTTCAGTGCAGCAACAACCCTGCTGGTGTCGAAGTCCATCCTATAGATGCTGGCGCAACATCAGAAAAACACTGAACCGATGTAGCTCAGAGGTCACTCAGATGCCAGTGCAACTCCTTGCCATGGAGACTACACCTCAGACAATCGGGCACAAGACATGGGGCTATACCTCTCTGGTCTCTCAAAGGAGAACTTTGGAGATGGGAACCATGGTGAAAGGGCACTTGGTGCACAAAAAGGAGCACTTGGCACAAACAACCTCCTGTCCCTCAAGCTTGGCAAAATATGTGGTTAACACTTGTCTTCTCAGAATTCTTATTGCAAGGACTCTGCCCCAGGAGGACTCCACACTCAAAACACCCAACTGGAACCTCTGCTTTACCATCCAAAAAAGGGGAAGCAAACACAATGCACCCCACCTAGGTAAGCAAAGTGGGGTGGGAGGGAATTCCATGCTGCAAAGAACTGATCCTGCATCTCTGTCTTATGTCTCTAACCCCCTTCGGATCCTTCAGGATTAACATGTGTCTCTGCTAGTAGTTATGTTGCCTAAGCATCCTTTCCTTTTGCAACAGCTAAGAGCAGAGAGTGAATGCTCCTTTTTGGCAAATGCCAGGGACTCCAGTTGTAGCTAGTGGCCAAATACTCATCAGAAACCCGTTTGTTTTTTCAGGACAGCACCATTGTCAGAGGGAGATGAACAGTGGTCCTCTGCATCATTCCACTGCAACACCCTCCCAGGAGATGGAACCGTAATGTCCCAAACTACTGTACTCTCACCACCAACAGGGCAAAACTGCATGTATGCTCTGATGGAGCCACATTCTCTCACAAATGCAGAGTATGCATCTCAATCCAGAAAGCCTGGACGAAAGTACGTTCTCTGAGATTTGTTTGCTGTCAGTGCTGGACTGAGGCCACCTACGGAAATAACACAGTTGAACTAGGGGCAAAGCAGCCCATAGTTTTGGGCACTTCTTGTGTCTCACTTGAGTTCCATGCAATGAATTGTAACTAATTTGTGGTTGGGAAAAAATATATAGGCACTCTGAGAAAGAAACACAATCTCCTGTGTTTCCAACAGAAAGGCAAAGAAAAAACTTGATATGCTATGAACATAATAGAAATTCTCTCCCTTCTTTTTTTCCTAAAACAGATCTTAATTTAGATTTCAGTGCAACAAATGTATTTGCCTATTTTTTTAGTCCATCAATGAATGAAAAAGGCAGCATCTACAGTACATGTACAAATAACCATTTGAAACCACAACTAAACTCCCAGAGGCATAGACACAATATGACATTTTCCAACTGAGAGTGATCAGCAGCTGCCCTGCCGTCTAGTCCAAAGGCAAAGAGGGGCAGTGATTTTCTAGAAACAGATCTCAGAATCTAGGGACTGTCCCTGGCAAATAGAGTCAAGTGCATCAACTGTATTCAAATGCTCAGGTCAGTCAATAAGGCAGAGCAATTGGCTGAAGCTATTTCAGCTCTATTGACTTGAGTGAAAAAATCCGAGTAGATCCCAATATTCTTCTTTAAACAGTTTGTGGGATGGGTTGTAAGTCTTTTCAAATTTGGATTGGCTCACTAGACCTGCTTGGCAAAAGTGATATGCTATATATTTCTCTTAGGGCCCAATCCTATCCAACTTTCCAGTGCCAATGCAGCTTCAAGCTAAGGGAACAAAATGTTTCCTTATCTTGAGGAAACCTCTGTGACTGCCCCACCCCCCACTGCAGGGTGCAGCACACATTCCATTGACACGGCTGCATCGGTGCTGGAAAGTTGGATAGGACTGGGCCCTTACTAAGTTGTGAAGATGCTGCTGCTTTCATCATATTTATTTATCTGGATAGCCTCCACATCAGCCAAGGATTTATTTCACTTCTAGGCATGCTATCCAGAACATCCTGCAGATCTGCAGAGAATCTGATTCATCATTCAGAGTTGATGTGTTTATCATCCTCCTCGTTTACACACACAACAGTTCTCTTGTCCTGTGTCAGATCATGTTCTTATGTTTAGAAAAAGATCACTTTCCGGCATGATGTCATGCCCCGACAACTACAGTAAATGACCGTGAAGCACAGAGGGTGGTCGCTTGAAATGTTCAGAACTCCCCGGTATGGCTCTGCGTACTGCATGTAAGGTGAAAAAATAAATACTGTTGGCATAAGTATACACTGGAGCAAATGGCAAAATGTTAAACAGGAAAGGTCCACAACACCAAAGTCAACTTGATCTTTAAACACATTCCTTGGTCTGGTTTTTGAAATGTCAAATCAGAGATGATTTGGAGACTCAGGGAGAATTTAGCCAGAAAGGTTTGCATGAAGAACAATATAGAGCCTATGCTCTGAACGTCCTGAATTCCTTTCTTAGGGTTCCTTCCTGCCCCTGTACATTCAGTGTTCTTGTCTTCAAAGATGGATAGATGCTTCCTGATTGCCCTTAGTGGTAGAAAGTGGGGTATAAATTCTTTAAACAAACAAATAGATAGATGCAGCTGGAGGAGATTTCTTTTTTAGAAAGACGAAATCTTAAATTTCAAGTGTGCACATATTGGGTACTTCTTATTATTGTCCTCATTTACTTGTGTAACTGTGTGGTAAAAAACAGGGTGGGATCATGAGAGCCAGGATGGTGTAGTGCAGAGGTTCCCAAACAGAGGTATCACAACACCCCAACCAAGGAAACCCGGTCTCTGTGATGGCAATGGCAGCGATGCTATTGCCATGATTGCATTGTTGCCTGGGCCAAAAGGGTTTTTTTGAGACTTACTTTAGCCAGTGCTGGCCTCTCGGGGTGGGGTGGGGGTGGGGAACCCTGTGGACGCCTCTGCAGGGCTCCCCAAGCCTTCAAAAAGCTAAAAATAGCAGTTGTGACCTACTTCCGGTTTCACAATCACAAACAGAAACAGGAAGTGGTTTTTATTTTTTATTTTTACAGCATTTCCAAGCCTCAGGGAGGGCTGCAGCTCCGCAGACATTTGGGAGCACCATAGCAACCCCCAGGTAAGTTACAAAACCCCTTTGCTCTCTGGCATTAGTGTGATTGTGGTAATTGAGTAGGACTTTGGGAACCACTGATCTAGCCTAATAGATTGGGACACCCCAGAAAAGACCTCCCCAGATGACTTGAAAGAATGGTCATGTTTGTATGGAGCTGCAACTTCTACTGATCTGTTTGTGTTGGTAAGGGAAACAATGCCAAATCTTCCTGTTCCTGTTTCTTTTTTCTCTGAGTTATGGTAGTCATATTTCCATGCACATCTCAGCAACTGAAGGGCCAGATGCCCACCCAGAGAGGAGTTGTACAGAAGTTGCCGAGAAGGTTATGCAAGAGACTCGCATTCACAAAAGCACCGCTCTCACAGCCTCCTGCCACTTTTGTGACTCCAGGTAACCGTAACATTCATCCTCTAGTGTGGGTTAAGAAAAATCAGAAATGCAATTTTCAATTTCCAAATGCAGAAATGATTGAGGATTCAAATATCTTGGTTTAAGAAAACTTCAACCTGTATGTTCCTAATGGATCCTTTACTTTGAACCTAACCAATGAATGTCTCATGACTGAAATGGTTGTAAGGTTATCTGTTCTACCACTTTAAGTCATAGTTAAAAGACTCCAGTATTATTTTCCTAATCATTGTTCCCTAAAGTCAATGGCAGCTGAAGGGAGTCTAAAAGCATTTTCAGCTCTCCCACTATCAGGACAACCCATCTGGTAGCTTGCATGAGATTACTGGCAGCTTCCATTTTGGACTGAGAAAAGCAAGTCTGGTGTAGCTATTACAGTAGTTCCTGTTATTAGGAAGAGTAATACTTTGCAAAGCATCTGATCAAAGAAAACCTCACCAAGCATTTTTCTTTCTGTTGAAAGAAGCCTCAAAGGAGGTTTCAAACATTTTTCTGAAAGCAAGCAGCAGTGCTAATATCTCTCCTCATAATCTGGACCTGAAATTTTCTAAAAGAACTCTGACAATTTCTTTACAAGGTTTGCTGCATTGATAAGCAACAAAGAAAGGATACATGTGGTTCAACTTGGAGATCACTGAGGTCCTGGAAAAAGACCAAAAAAAGGTTGAGGTCTGCTGCAAGAATAGCCCAACTTTCAAAATCTTCTATGTAGAACTAGATGATAGGGCAAACATTTCATGCACGTAGGGAGGGATGTTCAGTTCAGTGGGCCCAGGGAAGAAGCCATAGGTCTCCTTAAGGTGTTGAGCAGCGGTGTCGAGCAGTAGTGTTCCCAATGAGTCTCCTCAGATCGCCACCCACTATTGAGTTGGCGCAGAACCGAGGATACCCATGTTAGATTTTTAGGCCACGAAGGAAGCACAGAATACAGTGGCAGAGTCTGCCTCCTCCTGGGCCTGATCCTCCCCTCCTCCCACCCTCCCCTGCCCCATTCTTCCCCCTCCCCGCCTTCCCCAATTCCTACCGCTGTCCTGAAAAGCCTCACTGATAGCAAAAAACTTACCACTTGGTGCTCCAGTGACACATCATTCCTGTGCTGAAGTCCAAAGTGCCAGTGCTGAAAACAATAGGATTGGGTCCTATGTCTGAATTCTGTACTCCATGATAGTGGTGGTGTAGCAGAGTGGATAAGGGGGGGTGATGAATTTTGACTTCCCATTGAGTTCAATGGGAAAGTTTTAATTTACAACTGTGCTGTAGTTGGCATTACATTTTGCCAGCATAGTAGGGCTGGCCTGGGACATTTTGCTGCCTGGGATGGATGCAGTGGTGGCCGGAAAAAGCACAACATACTGTCTCTGAAAAAACTACACAAAACTCAACTGCTGAAAGCAACTTCAAAACACATCTATTCACAGCCCGTTCAATGAAAAAGCGAGAACATTCAAGGCACATAGTACCTGGCCTAAGGGCATCTTTAGAGAAAACAACAACAACAACAACAACAACAACAACAGCATTTGTATACCGCCTTTCTCACTGACTCTCAAAACACATTGTGAGAGTCTTAGGGCACAGTCCTAACCAGGTCTATTCAGAAGTAAGTCCTATGAGTCGTATTTTATTCAAGTCTCAGGAAAGTGCAGTTAGGACTGCAGCCTTACAGACTCAAGGCAGTTCAAATGGGCAGGCTATACTAAACTCATCTTTATTTCAAATGAGTTTTTACAACAATTGTTCTAGGAACACTCGTAGAACCTTTTACTTGCAGATGAAATCCTTCCTGGTGTGGTCATCATATCTGGCCTCTGGACAGGTGCAGCTTCAGGTTAACCAAACATTTATGAGCCTGTCACCCTCTCACAGTCTCAGTTCACAACAGCAACTCCTCTTGGCTCAGTTTACTCCCAACAGCTTTAGCAGCTTTCTTTGGTCTCCCATCCAGTTTTCAACTAGGACTGCTCCTGCGTAGCATTCTTCAGACAGTCTTCAGCAAAACCACCAGATTACACCTCATATGGGGAAAAGGGTGCTCGTAGTAGCTTTTTTCGGATTCATGACCATTTTTGCAGAAAAAAGGCAAAACAAGCTTCAAGAGAAACCTTGCTGAACACACAAGCACACATGTACAGTCAGACTGAATTCAGCCCAAACTACAGTTTGCAAAGCCATGCAAGTCTAGGACATCCTCATCTGAACAGGGTATTCCCTCCTTACAGTACAGAGGAAGTGAGGGGATAGATCTTCTTTAAAATATAAACACTGATGGCAATTGCTCAGTTAACCTCATTTTATTCCTAGACTAAATGGTATGTGTGTGTGTGGAAAAAGTTAGTAAAGTGAAAAGTGATAGCAGCTATTTCTCTTACACCACTAAAAACATGTACACTTCAAGAATTTGCCCAACCTCTCCAAGACAGACACATTCTTTTAGGTGCAAAAGAGGGCTTTTGTTTTTGTTTTGCAATAGGTGCACACTGTCCCTTGCAGTGGCGTCACTAGGGTTCACGTCACCTGGTGCGGTGCAGTGGGCGGGGCAACACCCCATGTGGTAGGCATGGTGATGTGCCATCACTCCGCCCCCACTGATTTTTTGGCTGTACCTTTTGATAGAACAAAGATAGAACACATTCTGCATGAAATTACGCATTGATTGATCTATAACATGATGGTGTTATTCTTCCAAATTATGATTTTAGTGATTTTGGTCACTAGTGGTGTCATACGCACCCCAAGGCTGTCAATTTACTAACACCTTATTGCAGCAGTTCTCAAACATTTAGCACTGGGACCCACTTTTCAGAATGACAACCTGTGCAAGCCCCACCAGAAGTGATGTCATGGTGGAAGTGACATCATCAGGCAAATTAAAATAAATAAGTATAAATAATTAAAGTAAAACAAATAATTAAATAATCAGAATCCAGCCCTGTTCCACCAAGTGAATGTCCTCTGTAGCCTGCCTGCAATAACACCCCCCAATCAGTAAGGTTTTCAGCCCTACCCAGTGCCCAGTTCAATTTAAGAACTTCTGTTTAAACCAGATCACTGTCAGGATCCACCCGGCTTTGCAAGTCTCAAAAGGGTTCACCTTATCAGCTGAAGCCTCTGCTTTGATCCTTTTTAGTGTGTGTGTGTGTGGGGGGGAGGCTGTCTTCTGGAGCACTTGTTAGCTCCAGGTGCATAGGATCAGGACTGTTCTGGTAGCCTTCAACTCTCCTTCACCTGATCTTCCACACCAGCCAAGGCACGTTTGCTTACTCATGAGTAAACATGACCGTGAGGCTTAGTCTTGCTTTCCATAGGGCTCAATACTTGAATACTCAATCTGCTTGGAGGGAGGGACTTCCTTCTCAGGTGTTTTTGGGGGCTGCATTCATTGGATCAGGACTATTCTGGTGTTGTTGGATCCCTCTCAGCCTGCCCTTTCCAACAGACTAAGGCATGTTCGCCTACTCGCGAGTAAATGCGCAATACGGCTCTCACTTTCCATAGGGATCCATACATTTTTTGTTCTTCAGTTTTTTGACCATAACTTTTGATAGAAAGGAGATATTTCACTCTGGTTTTTTGCACTGCATTCCACTCGACATTCTGCATCCAACGGAATATAATATGATGGGGTTACGCCTAAGCATTGCGATTTTAGCATGTCAACCCCCCCTGTGCGTGTCACCCCCCTGTGCGCATCACCCAGTGCGGACCGCACCCCCCGCACCCCCCTAGCGACGCCACTGGTCCCTTGCATGCTCCAGGTCTGATGAATGCACAAAAGTGCCTTTCAAAATAGTACAATCCTGAAGTTTGTTGGGGAAAGAGTGAAAGGTACCAAGGCCCCTTATAATGATACAGATCATTCTACCAAGCTACTTGAGTTCTGGGACAGAGACACTGAAACAGAAATGCCAAATGGTGGCTAAATGCAAAAGTAAAAAAAACTCACTTTTTACAACGTTCCTGGAGTTTTCAGGGAAGACATCTTGCAGCTGACAGTGTAGATGTTGGAGAGAAATAGAAGCTAAATTTGTGTTTAGTTTTAATTTGCTGGAAGGTAGGGTGGAGGTGGCAGAGAAGATGAATCTTTTTTTAATCTGTCACTGTTAATAGTGTGTCACCATCTCTTTTGTTCTTGGTTCCAAGGCAAAGGCTGCAATCCTATGTTCACTTAGAGTAAGCGTCTTTGAACACAATAGGACTTTCTGAGTAACATGACTAGCCAAGCCAGGAAGAGTGAGGAAAGCAGTGCAAAGTTAAGAGAAATCTGGGTGTTCTTTTGTATTTTGCAGTACTGTACCCTGAAATTATAGCAAGCATCCCTTACCCCCCAAACAAGGGATTGTGCCCCCCCCTTTTTTTTTTTTTGGAGAAAGAGAATTTACTAAAATTGTAATTTATGCTTCTGTTTCAAAGGAAACACAGGTTGGACACACAGTAAGCAACCTGTAAGCATATCAAGGAATACCCCTATCCTTGCAGTGATGTAGTACAGTTGGATAAGTACAGTTCAGAAGATGGAGAAGAACAATAGGACTTGTTTTAATTTTAGCGACTGTATTTGGAAAACAGTACATGTACAAATAACATGTCTTCAGTCCTAGGTATGCTTACCTGGAGTAAGTCCCATTCTGCTCCATAGGAGTTATTTCAGCGAAGACGTGCTTAGGATCACCGTGTACATTTGGTTTTCACATCTGAGCAGTTTACATATGTACCTTATTTGAAGGTCCTCTCAGGAGGATGAACTCATTTTCATGTGAAACTCATGGGAAATTTGAACATGATGGTCTGTTTTCAGGCTCACAAAACATATCATCACTTGCATACATGTTTCCCTCAGTCCTCCGATTTGGATTAGAGTTCCTTGGGTTCCAATTTTATAATGCTTAACTGAGAATAGCCCCATTCAAGTCCCACTGAATGGGATTTTCTTCTGACATACATGCAAAGAATGCATGCAGAGCATTTCAGAGAAGCATACAAATGGCTTATGGGCTTGGTGGATCTTTCCCCAGGCAAGAACATTAGCAGGAGCCTGCCATCATCCACAGCCAGCAGAGAGGGGGAAAGCTAAATTCTAATTGTTTACTTTTTAATTATTTGGGAAGTGGAGTTGGTGGGGGGGGGGGGAGAGAGAAACCCCTTAGGGAATGTTCTACCAAAAGCCAGCCAAGCAGTCTGGCAGTCGGGATCAGGGAGGCTGTTCAAGAGGCGGAGCAGGAGGAAGGAAATCCTTAAATTAAAAGGAGGAAAAAAAAACACATAGGCAGCATGAAAGATGAGACGGAGCAATTAAACTGCAGGGGCATATGTATCTATCCAAGTTCGAAAATGAAAAAGAACTCCAAACTTGGAGAACAAACCCGCCACTGTACCCGCCCAATTCTGCTGCATTCCCTGAAATGGAGAAGGGGGAAACAAGCTGCTACCACTGCTGCTGTCTATAATCTGGTCCAGGGTGCAGTGCACTAGGAGGTAGCCAGCCGAGCAGTGCTCTTTCTCCTGCTACCGCCACTCTGCTATGGCTGCTGATCCTGCTGGGGCAGTGGTTCCCAAACTGTGCCTGAGGTTGGTGAGGCAAACTCACAGAGGCGCTGCAGGATGTCCTCAGTGGCCTCTTCTTCTGGCTGTCCTGGGCGCTGCCATCTTGGATTGTGCAAGATTTCACATGATTTTAGCGAAATCTCGCAAGAATCGCAGGAGATCTTGCATGATCCAAGATGGGAGAACTGGGAAGAAGAGGCCGGAGCGAAAGAAGGGCACTGTGACCTGGGGATGTTTGGGAACTGCTGTGCCGTGGGAAGACAGCTGAAGGTGCTGCTGGCTCCTCCTTTTGCTGCCACTGTGTTGCTCCGCTTGTTCCTTGGCTTCCAGGTCACCGCAACAGTGTAATAGCAGTCAGCCAAGGAAGGGAATGGTAGCTCAGGGTAGCCCAATGTCTGGCTCAGGCAGGCACAGGATTTTCTTCTGTGTGACAGCACAGGAAAGCAGGGTAGCCAGACAGGAGCTGGTAAGCAGGCTGCGGAGTATTGTGAGGTTACTTCACCAAGTAGTGTATGTATTTAGAGTAACATGTGCCACCACCACCACCCCCTTTGCCACTAGAGGAGACCAACTCAACTTGCTTCATTGTGGCTGCCCCTGCAGTGCAGGGACTGAGAATAGAAACTGAAGGAATTTAGGAGCTGGTGTCACGCCACTCTTCCCTGACATGTCCCCAGCATCTCCTTGTTTTGGCTTTTCTGCCAGCTGAGTTGTGCCGCTGGAGCTGATACACCGATATAACCGTCTGCCAGTGTCTCTGTGATGTTACACTGACACAGGGCTGCTGCTGCTGGCATATCTCAAGATATGCTTGCGTAGGGACTTTTGACACATCCTTGATCTCCGCAGCCAGTATAAATTTGATATAGGATTATTCCCTTAATCCTGCATTCTGTTGCAACAATGAATAATCCTGTTCCAGGTCGACACAAAGTTTCATTCCAGTAACTGTGAGCTCATCTGTTCCAGACAGTTGGGCACGGTGGCAGCCCTGGGATTTTTCAGCTTTTTTCCCCTCCTCCAAGCCGCGTATTAAACTTTGACAGTGAATGGACAGAAAGGGATATCTGCTAAGTAAAAGCCCTCAAGACCTCACACTAGCCCATTGAGTTGTAGTACAGGCCTTACAAGCTCTCTGTTCTCTTTCAAAGAGTGTTTGTTCTACCTCTGGCATGTTTACACAATGGTGTGCTATAGCTATCTGTCAGTTCAAAGTGGCAAAGCCACAAAAAGAGAAGCCTTTGCTTGTGCTGAGCCAAGGATCCATTTGGGGTTTCACTTTTGCACAGAAATAGAAAAAGCATTCCAAAAATAATTCCGTGACTGCTAAAATGTCTTTTGTTTAGCACTGGACACTTTTCAGGTGATGAATACAGGTGACCAAGTGAAGTAAGAAGGTCATCCATATTGCCCTGCAAAAAAATGGGAAGAATCTTATCACATTTGCTATAGGATGTGTTTTTAAAACAAATGTAATGTGCACATAGGAGAAATCTATTGCATGTGCAGAGACCAAGTGCTTGTTGGCTTGTGGCACAACCCAATGGAAAGGTACAAAATAAGGAGGAAGACAAAGTTCAAGGTGCAATAATAGATAAGTTTTATTGGGAGGATAGGAATACAACAACTGGGAAGGGGAATCAAGAAGAACATACACAACAATCACACACACAACTTGGCCCTGAATTTCAGTGGTTTCTGGGTTATAAGTAGGAAGAAAAGAAAATCCTTACAAAGAAAAGAAGGTGCATTATGGCATAAATGGAGGAGAGCAGAAAGAAGGGAGAGGAGGGTGTAGGGAAATCAGGAGTGTTACCCAGAGGCTGAAGAACTGGGAGGGGAGAGGGAGAGGAATGATGGAAAGAAAGGGGACAAATGAAGAAGCTCCAAGACCAGGGCTCAGTGTTGTCTGTAGCATGGAACACTGACCATGGTTCCAGAATGTCCAGAACACCAGCAAGTTCTGCCTCCTGCTCTGAATGCATTCTGTTGCCCTGCCTTCACTCTCCCCATGGGCAGAGTTTGTCTGAAGAGACCAAAGCTGACCATTACATAAGGGGGCGCTACACAGTGGCAGAGGGAAGGGCTTGTTGATGTGCTCCCAATATGGCAAAACCATAGAGACTATCTATGGTTCCATAACATCTGAAGAGGGCTACAGATGACCACCTTTACCAAATGGTATCATGGTGGAGTGTGCAAGGGGAAGAAGGTCATATATGAAAAGACATGTTTGTGTCTAATCCATGTTATCACAACATCTTTATGGTTTTGTTTCCTTTGTTGGTTCACACTGGTTTCAAAGGGGGATCCACTTCCAGTTTTCATGCTTTAGAGTTTTCAAGTCAAGTGACATTACATTCATAGGCATTTGAGGATCATCTGACTGATCATGTCTACCAAGTTTCAAACAGATAGTACCAAAGGAGCCCGTTTTAGAGGCCATTTTTTAAAAGAAGGCACATACGCTTCCGATTGATTTTAGTGGAGTAACCAGCTCCACTTCTCCTGCACTTGATTTTGTTGTTTTCCAGCAAATCCATATGAAATTTGCAGGCATTTAAGGACTCTTTCCAAGAGTTGGGCTGCTAAATTTCAAAAAATAGGGACTTCTCTATTGAGAACATTTAAAAGGGCATACAGACACAGCCTAACTGCTATTTTAACGAATGGTATGAAAAGATATAAAACTGAAATTGTGTAGCATTGAATCAGTTAGCTGTTTGCTAAAGAAGAGTTAAACCTCCATAAACATAAGCTCTCAAAATGCATTCTCACAAACTCAGAATAAAGCAGCAGCAGCTTTACTCCTTTTCTTGGCTTATAACTCCTCCTCCCCTCAAAAGAATGAACAGACTATATGTAGTCTCTGTGTTTTTATGTTTCTGCACATTCCTCCCCTTGCCACTCTGATTGAAAATTTCTTTACAAGCCTTTCATACACATATTGAAGAAAATGTGTCTGGAAGCAGCAACATCCTATGTATGGGGATAGTTGCAGAAATCAATACCAGGAAAATGAAACACACCTGAGCAGATTGCCTCTTCTTTGCTTTCAGAGCTTCTTTGTTGTGTAAACAGATACTCTGCTGCTGGCTATGAGAGGCCTGACTGTCTCTTTGTAGTGTGTACTACAGTGCGTACAAAGTGTAGTGTGTACAAAGAGCCTCTTTGTAGTGTGTTGACCACCGTGGTATATGTGGTCCGTTGTTAAGCAGAAGGTTGTTAAGTGGCACACATCTGCATATGGTTTACATGCTGACTTTGGAGTGTAGTCCTTGCGTAAAATGTAGGCCAACCCTACAGTGCATACTGTTACTCGTTAAGAAACCAATATACAGTTGGGCATTTTGCATTTAGGAACATGGCATGACATTTATGAACTGTCTTTGACTGTTTCCAGAAAGATTTTTAAAAAGATGGCACATATACACATTCTGGACTCTTGCCTCAGAATCAGAGTACTATACTGTTATTTGTTAGGAAGCCTGTCACAGTTTTAAATGGCCATAAGCAGAAATTAAGAAAACATATAACATGGAAATGGAAAGGAAATATGGTAGCAGAGAACTGATTTCCGTATTATGATGATGAATTACTGTATACTCAAGTGGCTCTTGGAAGAAAAATGACACGCAGCTTGTTTCCTGCAGGATGTTTCACTGCTCAGTGAGAGAAACCAGAATCAGAGGTTTAATTCAAGTTTCACTTATTTCAGAACACAAAGGACATTACCAATATATGATGCAGAGGTGCTTCACCACATACGATGGGAGGAAATTTGTGGAAAAACAAACCTTTATGTCTTCCAAGGCCTGCAGTTCAGTAAAATACAGATAATCTCAGTCAACAAAAGCTGTTCTTAGAGGCAGTAGAAGCTAAGTATGTTTCTTGTTTGAAGATGGATTTATAGACTGAAACAGATTGACTGGCATGGGACGAAGAACTGAATACCACATTTTTCTGTATCGCTGTAGCCTAAGGATCCATAAAACCACTTGAATGGGGGAAGAGGTAAAGAGTGAAAACATGAGTTATGAATGTGTGGCTTCTGGCCTGGTCCAATTTATTTTTCAGGAAGGTGCTTCCTGGTTCTGGTTAAAAACAACCTGGATTATTGATTTACTTTGATAAGAGTTTTATGACAGATCAATATTGCGCCTCTTGATGAGTGCCTGTGACATCGTCACTGACCAACAACATAGTTGTCTCTTCCCTTCCTAATAGGATTTTGAAATGGTTTTGAAATGTTACAATTAGTTCCTCCAGCCCAGTCCTGCCATCTTGTGGAACTGAGGACTGGTTGTCATAGATTTGGTTCTGTTCTCATCTTGAAAAAGAGAGCAGCGTAGTTAGACAGAAGGATGGGGAGGCAGGGTGGAGAGCAGGGATGGTTTCTGCTTTCCTTAAGGAAGCCAGCCTCTTCAGAGACGCTATACCCTAAGAGACTGCATAGAATTGAGTTGTTAAAACAAAGGCTGAGCTGTGAATGATCTTGAGTAATCTTGTCCCACAGAGAAAACGCACACACACACTGAAGAATGTTTATGACCTTTAAAGATTCATTTCCTTCTTCCTAGGAATGATACTGGGAAGTGAACACCTCTATCAGGCCCCTAAAAGTCCTGTCCACACATCTCATTCTCTTAGCCTCTCAAGGTCATCTACCTTGTCTTAAAGTACTGTACTTGTTTTTGGGTCATGCAGGCCTCCTTTAGTTAAGAAAACATTTGTTCCCTTGCATGGGGGAAAGCCACTGCCACCTGAATAGGTCTACTTTGCTGGTGCAAGACTGAGTGGACTTGGGAAGGTGAATCAAGGCCAGGAAAGGGTATAAGATATTGGTATTATGACACTGCTGATACTTTCTCTAAATCCAAAGCTTCTTCCTGGCTTTGATCTGTCCCCCTTGCCACCTTGATGTCTTCCTCATTCCTCCCCCTCCCTGCCCCCCTCCCTGCCCCATTCCACCTAGTCCATGCCTCCCACCTGTCCCATGCACTGACTTTCTGGCATTGGGGCTTTTTCTCAATCCTGGTGCAAGTCGCTGCTACTGGGATCCACCTTTTCCTTCCCCCGCCCTGCTTCCTGCCCTTCCCCTTCCTGCTCTGGAATGTCTCCGAACTTCCTCCTCCCTGCCCCCACTGCCAACTTACTGGCACCAGCAGGGCCTCCTGAAACTGCTGGTGCATGCCCCACACCTCTGCTCATTTGCAACCGAGGCTCAGAAGTGTGTGATGACCTGGCTTTCATTCCATTGCAGTTCCAGTAGTGCAAGTCCTAGATAGGCTTGGGCTGTTAGTCTGGTCTCTCATGCAACGTGAAACACAGGTTTCTTTCAAGGCAGAGATCAGAGAGAAAAAAAAATACCCCAGAGCCACAAGGTGGACTTCTGTATTCTTAAAGCAGAGGAAATTTCATTATGTTTAAATGTAAGGTCACATGCAGTTGGGAACCCTTGAGTGGACGGTGTTCTTGGTCTCTGATATGAAACTTATGTATGCACAGTTTGTATTACACAAGATTTTTCAGATACTACATGTGTGAGGTGCAGGAGCAGTGGGTACAAGCTGGTGTGATCCTGCTGCAACAGCTCTTCTGTGTATGTTGGTTGGCAACCTTCAGTCTTGAAAGACTATGGTATAAGCCTATAGCACCCGGTATTCCCAAGCGGTCTCCCATCCAAGTACTAACTGGACCTGACCCTGCTTAGCTTCTGAGATCAGACAAGATCAGGCACATGCAGGGTAACAGTTAAAAAGGCATAATCGCTCCTCAATCCAATTTTCCTTCAGCAGCAAAGCAACCTGCCCACATATTTATGTCATGGGAACACTTTCACATTCCGATATCAGCTAACATCAGACGAGTGCTGCTTCAGTACTAAAGATAGCCTAACAGTCGTTTGTGGCTTCTTTTGATGTCAGGAAGGAACTTCAACTGCAGTCAGTTCTGCCCTGCTTAGTGAAGAATAAATGTAGCCACTAAAATCTGCCTCTTGGCCTCTGCACAACTCCCTTTGGTACTAAATGATCCACTTTCTATGAAACCTTTGAAAATCATTTTTAATTAGAAGAGATTCCCAAGAGATTTGCCTATGGCTAGTTCTTGTTCTGTAAGAATATTTTATACTGCACCCCTTCAGAAGGGAACTAACCAAACATTAGATTGGTTTGGAAGAGAGACATGTATTTCTGGTCTTAAAAGCAGTGCTTTTGCCACCCATGCCTGAAGGGGAAACATTGACATGCAAAGATCACATGGATGGCCTGATTCTCATCTTCCCACTAATCATCTTCAACTACATATCAACAGATGTGATCACACTTAGCAGCATGGGCTGTGAGACCGCCAAGGGCAAGTTTGATTCCACAGTCAAGAACTCAGCACTGAGATGGAGCAACTCTGAGTATGAACTTGTCATCCAAGGCACTTATTATACACAGAGAGGCTTTTGAGCTCAGGTACCTGCCAGATAATTTTAAGCATATCCTGCTTGCCCTAAGGTAAAATACTTTTGTTGAGTTAAGAGCAATTTCCTTCTATAATCTTGAGATGAAGTGGAAAGTATCTTATGCTCAGATCCAATCAGACAGATATAGTGGTGATTACAAGCAACCATTGACTAAATGGTAATGTACCAGTGAAGAGCTGCTAATCTGTAGTGTTTGCTACTAAATGAGGAGATTGTTACCACAAAGAATGAATAAAAAATTCAGGAGTGCAGAATACAGCCAAATTATCCTCATTGTATGGGCAAATGTTCTAAAATGATTAGATTTCATGTGATTGTAGTCCCCAACCCTACATGGGGACTACAATCACGTATAGTCACATGATTGTGTGTTCTTGTACTGATCAACCCATTGCCATGTTAACTCAGACCATCATAGGCAAGAATGCCTATCTTAATATTATAATAGTATCATCTGAAGATGTGTGAATCTGATTGGTTCTCCCCCCCCAAATCTCTAGGGGGAATTTGTCCACTGATTTCAGCAGCTCCTCTTTCAATAGTTTAGTCACCCTCTAGAATACAATATTAATGTCATAGCTCCTTGCTATCCTTGTTTTGTAGACGTAAACTTTCAGAAACACATCCTCTTGCCAATAGATCACATGTCACAACATTGCAGATGACAATGAAATAGGTATTTGGCTGGGCTCTCATCCAATCAAGTAGAGATGGAAAACTGATGAGAAGTCTGAAAACATTAAGGAGAAATTGACAAGGGCATCACAAAAATGCAGCATTCATCTTGGTATGGTCTTATAAAACTGTTTCTGAAATGAAGATTTCAATGGAGAATATAACAAAGGCATGCTATGAAACCAATGAACAACATAAGGGAACTACTGATGCTAGGAAATCACACCGCTTGAAGAGTTGTTGAGAATTATAGTGGGCCCTTGGTATCTGTGGGGGATCTCTTCCAGGGCCCCCCACAGATACTGAATTTCATGAATAATGAAGTCTGAAGGAGGGGGGCTGAAAGGCACAGCGCTTAAAGGCCCTCCAGATGTCGCATGTGGCCTCCCAGCCTTCTCAAAAGCTTTCTGGACGTGACTTAAAAGCACGTCCGGTTTTTCCAGCAAACCAGAAATGCCTTCCAAATGTGTCCAGTAGGCCTTCTGTGGTGAGGGGAGGCTGCCCCTCAGAACCCCTTCTGAATGCAACCAGAAGCCACTTCCAGTTGTATCTGGGAGATCCTCTGAGGCCCTTCAGCTACAGGCTTGGCATCCACAGCTATTCAAATCTCACTGTCAATGGTCTAGTGATAGTTAATATAGGTGGATAACACAAAAAACGTTGGAAATAGAAGCTGTGATGGGGAAATAGCTTCTATTTATAAGAGTTTTCATTTCAGAGGAAACATCAAACTGTGCAAATAACAATTAAGCAAATACCAGGTGGGGAATTATGTACAGTTGAATCTATTTGCTCTGTTGCTTGAAGAGTGGGATTCTAAGATTCTGAATGTTTATTGTACAAGCTTTGTGCCTAACCGGCAGCGTGACTTGATAAATCTGTGATGTTCCAATTTCCAAACATATCAGAATTTGCCTTGAAGTGCAATGCTGATGACAACCAACATCTTATTCCGGAGGGCTTATTAGTTTTACAAGAGAAGTTTTAGATGAAGGTCCTCTGCTGTAGAGAATTCTGTGGACTAAGATCTGCCCCAGATGTTCAGTTGTTCATGGCAGAATATACTTGTGAGCCATGTCTGTGACTGTCAATTTCACATGAGCAATGCAACCACAAGTTCACTGAAATCCAGGAGTTTCAAATGCTGTGCTAGTTCTTTCTCCACTGCTGCCAATCATCTTGGGGAAGGCTTTCCATATCTGCACATATCCCAGGAGTGCTTGCCTACCAAAAGGGGTGGGTGGCTTCTCCTGAGGTCTTGCCCTTCTGATCACAGAAAACTTTCTGGTTCAGACATACTCTGTGATCTGTCACTCCAATGTTCACAGAGAAGTTTTTTTTATTCCCCCTCATTGTTCAGTTCTGTTCTTAAACAAAGACAGCAAAGTTCTCCACCAAGAAAATTGGTTCTCCTCCTTCCCCACTTGATTAGCTATGCCTGCCAGTTGATTGCTGGTTGGAACTTATGGATATAGGCAACAATGTGCATTTTGCAACCATACATTCAAAATCAATGTGGAAGATTTGCAACACAGGGAATTAAAAGTGAAAAAGGTACTTAGCTTATTCCATGGGAAAACATTCACAGAAAGGGAAATCCATGTTAGTGTGACATCCAAACATGCAGCTCTTTCATCAAAAATTTTCATGTGGTTTTTCTGCACATCTAGCCTGGCCCTAAGAATGAGAAGTACTGGGACATCCTGATCATTTCAGTGGTTCTCAAACTGTGGGTCCGGACCCACTGGTGGGTCACAACCTGATTTTTTGTGGATCATCAGAGTGATGGAAAGATCGGATAACTAATTACCTCAAGTCTTGAGGTTATTCAAAATCAGATACTGCAGCTGCTAATTACCCTGCAAAGAGCTCAGCCTCTGCCCTTTGTAAGCATGTGTAAATATAGGGAGATAAATGTCTGAAGATCTTTTTTCTGGAAATTATCACTTATAAATAAAAGAAATAAAATTTTATTTCTTTCCAGATCTCCTTTTTAAAAAGTCTGGTAAACCTACGTGGGTCCTGATACAGTGTTGTTTTAAAAAGTGGTTCCTGGTGCTAAAAAGTTTGGGAACCACTGCATTATGCAATTTATATAGTCCTCCTTGCAAATACAAGTCATTGGCTTTGATTATAAGACTAATCCCCTTGTCAAGGACATTACACATGTGAAACAAGATTAACGTATGTGATACAAAGATTTCTTACCATAGAGTGCTGGTTCCCAACCCATGGTCCAGGGACCACAGGTGATCTGCGGGACACTGAGAAGTGTTTCGCGAGGTATCATGAAAAAAATTTACTTTTGATCACTTCCAGTGTCTCACTGAGTGAGCAGTCCCCCATGGACCACCAGAGAGGGCAGAGAACAGACTTCCTGCAGCTACAGCTGGCAGCAAAAGCAGCAAACCACAAATCTTCTCTATAAATAATAAATCTCTAATAAATCTTTTCTAATCCCCAAACCCGTGGTGCAGGTGAATCTGGAGCCCTCAGAGGTGAAGGGAGAAGCTGTCCTCTTCTTGTCCCCAGAGGCTCTGCTGAAGCCGACAGAGGCCATACACATCCGCCCGTAGCCTCTGCGGGCTTCAGAATGAAGCCCAGATTTGTTTAAAGGTGACTTCCAGTTTTTGTTGAAAACCAGAAGTTGCCTTTATATGGGCCCATTCTGAAGCCTGCAGAGGCTGAGAGTAGATGCATGCAACCTCTGCAGGCTTCAGAAGAACCTTGGGACCGACTACAGCTCAGCTCCAGTCAGGTTTGGGAAGGGGTTGAAAACCACAGTTTTTGAATACCCACAGTTTTTTTTTATCTGTATGGGTTCCAAGAACGGAACCCCTGTGGATAAAGAGAGCTGCCTATATTACAAATTTTAATGTATTTTTTGAGTGCAGGGGTGCGGGGTTTCCATGTGGTCCCCGAAAATTCAAACTTTTGCCTCAGTGGTCCACAGTCTCCTAAAGGTTGGGAACCATTGTCACAGAGCATGCAGCTAAGACCTGAGAATAGGATTTCTGACTTGTAAGAGTAATTCAACATGATTTCTGAATGCACTGGCTAATCACCTTCATGGAGGAAGATTCACAGTCATTCAAGCAGCAGGCAATGCTGATCTGATAATGGTTCAGACTCCTATAAAATTCCAAGCACTCAAACAACTGTCATTAATACAATTAATTGGCTTGCAGTTTTGCATGTAAAACGTGGAGTTGCATAAAATGCTCCGATGGTAAAACAAACACACACAGACATTTCCCAGTTCATATCTTCATACAAAACATATGCACACAAACAGCAGAGGAAGACACAAACTAGACTTTTGTGCAATTGGCCATTCACATGGAGGGCCCAGTTCACAGTGCAGCTTAGGACCTTTGCATGGAAAAGGGGCTTCTAGCCCACTATGCTGAATGTGTGAACCCTTATTGAAGAGATTGCCTGACAGTGACAGTAAGTTGACAGTAAGTGACAGTAAGTTAAACAGAATTAAAGAGATTAACTGTGCTGTTCTATGTAGGTCTGCTCAGAAGTAAGTTTCACTATGTCGAATCGGGCTTACCCTCTTGTAACTGTGTTTAGGATTGCAGCCTTACTAAATGCAGGATTTTGTTCAAATTCAGCAATAATATGAGGGCAAAAAGAATTAATACCCCTGCTGACTGGAAAAGAGGCACCTTTTTCCATTGGTGCCCCTCTTATATTTAGCAGAGGGAGAGTAACTGTCCCTTTTCACCCAGCACAGTCTGTTCTAGTGGCTGTGCCTGGTGTTCTTCGCTATTTTTTTTCAGATTGTGAGTCCTTTTGGGACAGGGAACCATTTAATTTTGAATTTGATTTTGTGGGTAAACCATTTTGGGCGCAATCCTAACCCCTTATGTCAGTGCTTTCCAGCACTGGCATAGCTGTGCCAATGGGGCATGTGCTGCATCCTGCAGTTGGGTGTCACTCACGGAGGCCTCCTCAAAGTCAGGGAATGTTTGTTCCCTTCCCTCAGAGCTGGATTGTCCTTATGTCAGTGCTGGAAAGCACTGACATAAGGGGTTAGGACTGCACCCTTAGTTAACTTTTTTGTTGAAAAGTGGTATAACAATAACAAAAGCAACAACACCTCTGCTATCACTGGAGTATCATCTGAAGGTGCTAAACAGGACTTCGAATGCTGTTTTGGTTTTGGATGTGATGTGGGATTGTGTGCTTTTCCCATATCCCACCAGAAATCTAAAGTAAAAGATTCCTCCTTTTTGGCTAGCTATTTTAATTATCATTAACCCTCTGTCTCTCCCTGCCCCCAATCATCAGTCTTCTATTGGGCTCTTGCCGGAGGGCTGAGGCGCCGTTTATTAAAACGCACTCGTTAGTCTGAGAACACTGCCTGCTTCCGTAACAATGTCACTGGTGGAGCAACGAGGTCTCCTGGTTCTCACATAACACACCATGAACGCCAGAGCTCCACATTAGCAAGGCCCAATTAAACCAATCCGTTGATTAAACAAGCCAATCAGGGTAATTATCTTAATTAGATTCTCTCCATAATGGCACTGAACTATTGTGGAAAAGGCGGCAGAAACATTCTTCTCCTGAGGTAATTAGAATTGGCTGGTGCAGTTCTGAAACCCGCAGATCTGAATGTGGTGGTGGTGGGGGGGTAAGCATGATTAATGGAGGTGAGGATATATAAAGCAAACAGAGAAAAAGAATGGAATGTATCTCAAACACATGAAGAGGAGGGCGTCTTGGAGGAAACGGTGTGTAACGTTCAGCTGCTCCTGCTAAAGTGTTCGTCTCAAGTGTGCAATGGTGACACTGCTTCGTTTGGGAGAGAGGGGGCCACCCCTTTATTCTCACATTGCCTCTCATTCAGGTGCAAATCCCATTGTGTTCAAAGAGGTTCCCTGGCCTGAGAGCTTGGACACGCTCAAAGATCTGGGGGGGAGGATGCTAAGGGTGTATTCATACCCACCAATGTTTCATACCATTTTCTAGACTTTACATGGTAGTTTTTTTTTTTCCTATAGGAAAAAAACCTTTCCTAAATCTTATCTCAGCTATACTCATAACCCTGTATGGTAGGCCAGTATTAACATTGCCCTGTGTTGCAAATGGGATATCAGCAAGGCTGAGAGATAGCAGATTCCCAAAGCCCACCCAGTGAGCCCCTGTATGAGCTGAGAGTTGAAGTTGAACCAAGGACTCTCAGCATAGAGCTCGTGCTTTACTACTGTACTCTGCACCAGGTGGGGATTGCTTTTGCATGACGAGTGCTATGAAATTCTGCTAGTGGCTCCAGCAGTCCACACCCACTTCTAGATTCTATGTTGGTTTGCAGATCACCTCTGGGGGTTTTATGCACTGAATTAAGTACCTCATTAAAGAGGCACTAAATTTATCAGGATGCCTCTAGCAACACTCATTTGGACAGATGTTTCCACCATGATGCATACTAAGAAACAACTGTTAGAAGAGATAACACAAAAAGGGACTACAATTTATGGCATTCATTAAGGGAAAAAATGATATTTTTGTTTTGCCCATATTATTTTTACATAGGTTGGAAAAGAGCTATGTATGTAACAAATATAATTCTCGCGGTTCATACCGTTGAAAGACCAAATGTGTCCCTTGTTCATATGGCCCTCCTCTAAACCCTATGGCAGCAACATGATAATGTAGGATAACTGAAATAGGGAGGGGGCAGGGACCAAGATTGCACCTGCTGGCTCCTTTTTGAACCACAATGAGTCAGGAACAATGTTGACTGTCCCTATTCAGTAATGTGGAAAAGGGTACCCTAAACATGCTCAGATGACCCTCATGTCTCTGCTTTCTTTTTGTGTGCTCTAGGGTTGAAGGCTAGGCTAAACGCTGCAATGAGAGTCTGCCATTGGGCATCCAGTGTTGTGTAGCAGGGATGAGGAAATGCAGAACATCATGATGTCACCACATGCAGTAAAGGTGGTGTACCAAAACAGAAGTCTCTATCCCCATGTGGGTTGCCACTTGACCACAACTGGGCTATGGAGCCATTACAGCGATCTTTTTTGTTTTTAGAAAAGCCTTAGCCTCTAGATTACCAATTGCCATTTCTTTTGCACATGTGTGTGTTGTGCATTGTGTGGAGCAGGCTTGCATTTTTGAGCCATTCCTTGTCGAATACTCATCCTATGTCTAGTTAATTCCAGAACTAAGCCCTAGATTCTGATCACCACAGGAGCAAAACAGTTATGGATCTCTCCCAAACAGGCAATATTATATATCTTTGTCCCAAGAACTTAAAAAGTGACCAAGTTTTGTCATTACTCCTTTCATGGTTCAACCAGGGGCAGTCCCAGCTGATCCACTGCCCAAAATGACAATGAATATGCTATAAAACCCCCAAATTCCACTGCCCCACCGCTGTGCAGGCACATGTCAGCACACACGTGCCAAGCATACACACTAGCCCACTACTGCTGTGCACCAATACTTGATGAATCAGTCAACACACATACAAAATTTGGCCCCTTTTTGTTTGTTTATTGACACACACATTAGTGCATGCCCTCCATTGTTGCTGCCACTGCCACCACGATCTCCACTGAGCTGGCAGGATCCACTCTACAGGACCTATCTGGATCAACCAGGCAGGATCCACCTGTCAGGATCCATCCACCTGGCTCAACCAGGAAGAGAAGAGGTGGTGGCAGGATAGTCAGGAACCTCCTCCAGCTCCGTTGCCATAATCTTTCGCCTTGGTGCTGGAGACCAGCATTTTAGCTCACTTGCCCTCATACTATTCCCTCTTACTGGTTTTCTCTTCCATCTTCACTCTGCCATTGTTTTCAAATAGACTGACAAAGTGGGCTGGAAGAAGGAAGCTATTTTTTGGGGGGGGTACGTGGGGTAGAGCTTTGTCGGGTATCCTTCTTCTGAGCTGCTTTGCTCCTCTATTTGAAAACAACAAGTGGAGGCCTGGTGAGGAAGTTGAGGAGATGGCTGATGGCTGAGTTAGCCCCCATCTGCCACCTAAAGCGGTCTGCCTCACCTTGCCTAATGGAGAGCCTGTCCCTGGTTTATACAAGTACTGCAAGGTCTTGTATTTAAAGTCTCAGCGCAGGTAATACTACAACATGTCCAGGTGACTGGAGCCCTTTAAAATCCATTTAAATTCTCTTTTCGCATTCACAGTGTGATAAAAGAATTGCACTCTCCCTCTCTCTCTCTCTTCTGGGTTTTGAACTGGGAGCCCTGTGGTGAGCGAGCAAGCTATCAAGAACATTGTCGCACTTTCGGAACTTGTCCCCAAATCTTCTGCATGAAGTCCCCACAGAAATCTCCCAAGTTCTTTCCAAGGGGTGTCTTTTCAGGTGCTGCTGTTCTAAGAACCTAGCCCTGTGTTTGGCCCGCCTTGCCTCACAATGCAGCAGAGAGAATGAAATAGCCCAGTTTTAAATGAAAAAGGAACTATTCAGGCTCCCAGGGCCAAGGCATATAAATTATTAATCACTTCTCCCAAAGAATCTGCCTGCTTCAAGCAACCTAACTTCAAATCAATTAGTTCATTTGTCCTCCCCTGGAGCTGTCTGGCACACAATGGCAACATCGCATGCAAAAGAAGACACAGGCGAAAGAAACCACAAAGATTACTTGTCCTAATGAGCAATTAGGGAAGTGTGTAGGTTTTCTCTTTCTTCAGCCCATTCTGAGGCTCGAATTCAAAAAAGTGATGCTTTTCTTCCCAACTTCCTGTTTGTCAAATGAAGTGCTAATCAGTGCTTATTCTGGGGAGTAGGGAGGGGAAAGAAGGCAGCTCCTGGCTGACCAAAGTTGGCTGAGGTAAAATTAGTTAGTCAGTACCAGTGGTCCCTGGAAGAGAAAATAATTGGAGCTATACCCCACCTTCTCAGAAAATAGCTGCTTAAAATATTTCTGTGCACCTGAACAAAATTGGCCCACAGCCTCTTAGTCATGACAACTATTTAAGGGCATTGTAACAAGTGACATGAAGAATGCCGATTAGTCATAGCCTAGAGTGCATTCATCATGACTGTTTGTTAGCAAAAAATGGAACGCAGCAGAGATATCTTCTTAAATAAGCTATGTGTTCCAGCCAATGTAGGCTTTACAATCAATGCATCTTTACACAGATGCAGCAAACACAAAATCAATTAAAGCCACACTTGTAAAAATGGCTAAAGAGCTACTTTATACATGTGTGAGTGACAGTGAGAGGACACATTGGGCAACTGTGTCCTGGTCAAACGCATCCTGGATTGGTCATTTGCACCAATTCTTTTTGCATCCTGGACATTTGTGCCCTAATATATGTATGTATTATATTAGATGCAAAGTAGGATTTGGGTTGGGGCTGGGATAAGAGGCTTAGGTTATATCATGGCGTTTGTTGCCCAGTTATAGTTAGAGGTGTTCATTTTCGGTGAGTAAGATAGGATTACAGTATAATGAACACAATGGGCTTATTTCTGAGTAAAGTAAATAACACCGTTTTCAAACACTTCTCGTTATAGTTTGTTAGTTGCCCAGTTATAGTTGTTGGCAACCTTCAGTCTCGAAAGACTATGGTATCGCGCTCTGAATGGTGGTTCTGGAACAGCGTCTAGTGTGGCTGATAAGGCCGATTCGGGAGTGACAATCCCTTCCACACCGGGAGCAAGTGCAGTCTGACCCTGGTCTGTCTCCCTGGCTATGGGCCTTCCTTCTTTGCCTCTTTGCCTCAGTCTGTTGGGCAAGTGTCTCTTCAAACTGGGAGAGGCCATGTTGCACAGCCTGCCTCTAAGCAGGCCGCTCAGAGGCCAGGGTTTCCCACTTGTTGAGGTCCACTCCTAAGGCCTTCAGATCCCTCTTGCAGATGTCCTTGTATCGCAGCTGTGGTCTACCTGTAGGGCACTTTCCTTGCACGAGTTCTCCATAGAGTATAGTGGGATGCAAATAACAGAGATGCAAAAACAAACACATACCCACGGACATGAATGTCCAGGGATGTGATGTCAATGACAGGCAGCCCAATCCTGAGCTGCCCGGGGCTTGGGGCTGTAGCGGCGCCAAAAATGGCTGCCGCTGCATCCTACACATTCTTGGCAGTCTCCGGCGGCTCCTCAGGAGATGGGGACTTTCATCCCCTTCCCCCGAGTAAAGAGAGTAGCCCCATAAAGGTCGGTGGTGAATCAAGAGCCTCCATGTAGGACGGTAAGCCTGACATGGAGGCTCTGGATCTGGTGGAGCAAAGCTAAAAATAGCTGTATTTTTCTTTTTGGGTGTTTTAGTTGATAGAATGAAGATATTTCAGAATGGACTGAAGAAAGAGAAAACAATGATATTGTTTTCACTGCATACTTCTGTAAATTACGCATCGAAAGGTATATAACATGATAGTATTATTTCTAATAACTGCGATTTTCACAATTTTCATTAGTGGTGTCACCCCACCTGAGGGTGTCACCTGGGGCAACCCACCCCCATTAGCTACGCTACTGCGTTCTGCCCTCCCTGCCTTTGTTTCACCCTCCTGCCACCCTCTCCCACCCACTGCGCCTCCTAGTGCAGGAGCTGGAAAAACAGGACTGAATTAGCTAGAAAACAAAAATTTTATGAAGTGTAACTTGGTGCAAACAGCAAAACAGAAGCAATAAGTGGTTCAAACTTCATGGGGGAACACTTTTTTTTTTAAACATTGCAAACAATAAAGCAGCTAATATTAGCTCTGTATATAGTTGCACGAAAGCTACAGGCTTTCTTTCCATGTCATAACACTGAACAATCAATCGCTGATCAGCAAACTTACCATTCTTTTGACTGCCACGTACACAGTTTCCATAGTAATCCAATTCAGAGCACATCAATCTATGACAAGAATAGTGAGCATTCCCATTCAGTTCCTGGTCATTCTCAGAAGCCTCCTGTCCTTAAAAGCTGAGATTAGCGCAGGAACTCTCTGCCATTCTGTTATCCTTTCCTCAAGTATGAGGTCCCCGATTTTAATTTCCCTTCTGGCACAGCAGATCACCTGATATTACTGCTGCTTATGTCAGCCCATTTGCAGCTCAATCCTATGCATGTCTACTCTGAAATAAGTCCCATTACAGTCAATGGGGCTTACTCCCAAGTAAGTGTGGATAGGATCGCAGCCTGAGTCTGCCTGTGGTGCACTGTCTCTAAACCTTCAGCTCAGTCACTGTGTCATGAAAAGGCGTCTCTATTTTGGCAGGTGTTAAGCACAATTTCACACTGGAGTCTGTTTAAAGGGCTTTTAGAGGTTCTGAATGGCAAGTGGCACTGTTGATACTATGGCTGATGCAACTTCATTACAACTTCATTGCAACTTCATTCAGTACAATAACTGACAGAATCCCTGACATAAACAGGTTTTTTATTATTATTATTATTATTATTATTATTATTATTATTATTATTATTATTATTATTGTTATTGTTATTATTAACAACAGTATTTATATACCGCTTTTCAACTAGAACTAGTTGTGAACAACTAGAAGTTCACAAAGTGGTTTACAGAGAAAAATCAAATAACTAAATGGCTCCCTGTCCCAAAAGGGCTCACAATCTAAAAAGATGCAAATGAATACCAGCAGACAGCCACTAGAACAGACACTGCTGGGGTGAGGTGGGCCAGTTACTCTCCCCCTGCTAAAAAAAGGAGCACCCACTTGAAAAAGTGCCTCTTACCCAATTAGCAGGGGTATTACCCAATTAGCAGGGGTATTAGAGCTACTTACTATCTTGTAAATCTGATTAAGAAGGATTTACATTGACAAGGAGAACTATTTTCACTTCCTTCAGTATGCCTCTCCATATATTTCACTTTACAGTTGTACCCTAAAACATGCCATGGACAGGTTTTACACCTTCATTTTTACACAGGCCAGCTTTTGCTCAAAAATATTTCCATGGAAGACTCTGAAATTATTTACCAGTTATTTTGGAAAAAGCAAGGCAAATACATTGGAGCTCTCTAGTTGAGACCTCAACTTGAGTGCCCTGTTTTCAAGAGGAGATTGGTTAATGGTGGGGTTTGGGGAGAGAGACAAGGCTTCTGCCTGATGTGGGTGAATACATTATTTGGTGATGTTGTCCATCTGGGGAGATAATGTTACCATTCTGATATGCTCAAGCCTTCAAGACCCCCCTGAGCACTCCAATTTGGAAAGAACTCTGGCCATCCTGACTCCACTGGCCCCACAAAGAAAACCACAGTGTTATTTATTTATTTGTTGGTCGCCAGAGACTAGGGTTTAACCTTTCCTTATACCTTGGTTGAAAATGCAGCAGCTCAAGGAAAATTGCCTGGTGCCTACATGGTTTCCAATGGAAAGTATTTTGTAGCAAGTAATTATAGGTTGCTGTTGGTAAGAAAGCAAAAGGAGAGCCCCTACTGAAGCAGCACAGACTGTTTCTGTTAGCTTTCTTTCTCCATCTGTAATTATTTAAAGAGAAAACATATTCAGACAGAAAGGCATCCTCATGATGGGGTTTCAGAGGAGTTGTGCACTGAATCCATGGCAAAGTACTTGGAAGCTGGCTGAAGCCAGAAGTTGCACACTCATCAATAAATGACTCTTTCATAATATGTCAGGTTGTGCTAGATAATAAAGAAGCACTGATTGCCCATTCTGTAACTCAGCTAGGATATTTGTTCTAATGGGGGTTAGTCACCTGTCATTTTCCATTCCTGCAGTGAAAAGTGCATACAGTATTCACATATGCAGGAAACTGTCCTGAACGAGTTGTGAATAGTTTTGTAGATCCACAGAATAAAGGTCAATATACAAAGAAGCCAGGTTTTGGTGATTAGAAAAAGGGGTTTTGCTCATGTTGGCCTAACAGTTAGAAGCATAAGTTTTATGCAGTGGTTCTCAAACCAGTGGGTCGTGACCCACCAGTTTGTGTAAAGATTCCCCTGTCCCTTTAAGGGGCGGGAAAGGGGAGAGGCAGGGAAGTGATTCCCAGGATTGCATCCTTATGGGGATGTGAGGGAGTGCTTTCCATTTGCTTGATGTAAGTAGGGCTGCAGCAGGCTGCAGGAGATGCAGGGAGCCCTGCGCAGCCCTCCGCCATGCTCCCCAAGGCTTGGAATGTGCCTCGTTCTGCAGGAGGTGCTTTGCGCCCGCTTTTATTAATGATTCCAAGCCTCGAGGAGATTAAGAACATAAGGACAGCCCCACTGGATCAGGCCATAGGCCCATCTAGTCCAGCTTCCTGTATCTCACAGCGGCCCACCAAATGCCCCAGGGAGCACACCAGATAACAAGAGACCTCATCCTGGTGCCCTCCGTTGCAGCTGGAATTCTGACATCACCCATTTCTAAAATCAGGAGGTTGCACATATACATCATGGCTTGTAACCCATAATGGATTTTTCCTTCAGAAACCCGTCCGGTCCCCTTTTAAAGGCATCCAGGCCAGATGCCATCACCACATCCTGTGGCAGGGAGTTCCACAGACCAACCACACGCTAAGTAAAGAAATATTTTTTCTCTGTTCTAACTCTCCCAACACTCAATTTTAGTGGATGTCCCCTGGTTCTGGTGTTATGTGAGAGTGTAAAGAGCACCTCTCTATCCACTCTGTCTATCCCCTGCATAATTTTGTATGTCTCAATCATGTCCCCCCTCAGGCACCTCTTTTCTAGGCTGAAGAGGCCCCAACACCATAGCCTTTCCTCATAAGGAAGATGCCCCAGCCCAGTAATCATCTTAGTCGCTCTCTTTGGCACCTTTTCCATTTCCACTATGTCTTTTTTGAGATGCGGCGACCAGAACTGGACACGATACTCCAGGTGTGGCCTTACCACTGATTTGTACAACGGCATTATAATATTAGCCGTTTTGTTCTCAATACCTTTTCTAATGATCCCAAGCATAGAATTGGCCTTCTTTACTTTCACCGCACACTGGGTTGACCCTTTCATCGACCTGTCCACCACCACCCCAAGATCTCTCTCCTGATCTGTCACAGACAGCTCAGAACCCATCAGCCTATATGTGTTTTGATTTTTTTGCCCCAGTGTGCATGACTTAACACTTACTTACATTTAAACGTATCTGCCATTTTGCTGCCCATTCTGCCAGTCTGGAGAGATCCTTCTGGAGCTCCTCACAATCACTTCTGGTCTTCAACACTCGGAAAAGTTTGGTGTTGTCTGCAAACTTAGCCACCTCACTGCTCACCCCTGTCTCCAGGTCATTTATAAAGAGGTTGAAAAGCACCGGTCCCAGGACAGATCCTTGGGGCACACCGCTTTTCACCTCTCTCCATTGTGAAAGTAATGATTCTCATTCTAAAAAGTGGGTCCCGGTGCTAAATGTGTGAGAACCACAGTGACTTATAGGGACTTTATTTAAAAAAAAAGAAAAAGAAAAAGAAAAAAAAACCTTCCCACTCCAAATGCTGTTACTGGTGAATGCAGTAGCCATTTTGGCATTTTCAGGGAACAGCGAAAAAAATGTTTTTCCAGTCTTGATCAAATCTCCACTCAGGCATGAAAGTCACTAACAGCCCAATCCCATTATATTAAATGGGATGCACAGGCAGGTAAATGTGCATAGGATTGCAACCTGAGTTTCAGGGTGTCTTTGAACCAGGTCCTGTCTCTCAGCCTCATCTACCTCACTGGGTTATCAAGAGACTAAGAAGAGGGACATCTCAACAATCTATGTTCCTTCAAGGCAAGGCAAATAAACGTTAAATAAATCGATGAAATTAGTAAACTTACACGTCCCTCCCTTGAGTTGCTGAGCTGACAGTTTGTGAGGGGCTTCTCACTCATCTTCTGCTGTTCTCCTCCGGTGTTATCCCACAGCTTCCTTCAATAACATCCCTACTTTTCTTCTTAGCACCTGCAGTTGCATAGTGCCTCAGAACTTAGGGCTCATCAGGGGTCCATCCCAGAACTTAATCCTAAAAATAAAAATCAACACAACAATAATAAAACCTTGCCACTGGACATTGCATTCAACCAGTTATTCCCAGGAAACTGTAGGATTGCAGTGTATAGGATTGCATACAGCTTGATCCAATGTAACCTCCCCAGTGCCAATGCAGCCACATCAACAGTATGCACGTCAACAGTGTGCTTGCTGCATTTCATGGGGGAGTTTCAAATCCCAGAGGCCTTCTTGAGGTAAGAAAACATTTGTTCCCATGCCCTGGGGCAAGCCTCTGTTGTCCCAAAGGATCTACTCAGACCCGCGAGGTGCAAGTCCAAGTGGACCTAGGTAGGTGCATTGAGGGCAAGAAGGAGGAAGGATAACAGCAGAGCTGCTGCTAGCAATAAACTGGCCCCTTCCCACCCTTGGCACAACCCCACCACAGTCCCTGCCCTGTACTTTCCCCTACTTGCCCTGTTCCACCAATCTCCTGTGACAACCTACCAGCAATAGCCACTATTGCCCGGCCACTGCTGCTCACCATTTATGGTGGTGGCCAGGCTACACTCTATGGCATGTCATGTTTTGTGATGGCTGTAAAGCACATTGTATCACTGGGGGCACAATCCTAACCAGGTCTACTGAGAAGTAATTCCTATTTTGTTCATTGGGGCTTACTCTCAGGTAAGTGTGGTTAGGATTGCAGCCTGGATCTTGCATTCATTCCGGTGATGCAGTAGCAGGATAGCATTGGGGCCTAAGTACACTTTCATGGCTGTATTGGTCATATCACAATGTCTGAGACAAGAGAAAACAAAAATGGAAATTTCTGAAAAGTCCGTATGTGTCAATCATAAGCCAGTTTGTAGTTTAGTCAGCTTGTATCAATTATCCTGGCCCTTGATTATCTCCAGATACCAAATGGATTACTTTCATTTTCTTGTTTATCTTGTGGATTGGGGGAAAGGGGTTGCTCTTCTAAGGTCCCTGACCCATTGCGAATCCTGATTATAGGATCCAGTTTACATGCTGCGGTTCTACAAAGTTTTGCTCAGTAGTACTGCTTCCGAGGCATGAAGAATTTCTTTGAAACAGTATGTATTGTTCTTCAGAAAGCACTTCTGTCTGTACATTAGCACTAAAATGTGTGCATATTTTATTTTTCTTGTAATTTTAAATTTCTTGTAATTTTCCTTTTTGCCCTTTCTGAACTCCTTTAATTGGTACAGTTTTACTGAAGCTGAGCTTTTAAGAAAGATGGGAAAGCCATCAAACTTGTCTGAGAAAAATTCAGGTCACCAAGACAAACCAATTCCCATTGTTCTTCTTGAGTTGAACCACCAGCATTTTATTTTTACTCGTCTGAACTCCATTTACCCTCTTTGAACCAGATAACATTCTGGGCTGCTGCATGACAGGTAGCAAACAGCAAAAGATGGGGTGTGTGAGGTTGAAGCACCTGCTCTTGAATGGCAGGAAAATGAAAAATTGGGTGGAATCAAGGTTTGGGACTTTGGAGAAATGGATCCAATCATGTTGAGCAAACTTCCAAAATCCACCTGTTTTCCATCTCAACAAGCCTCCCATCACCTGTCTGTCACTGATGGACCAATCAACTACTGGGCTTGCTTGCACTGAGAGTTGGACTGTGCAACAGAGACACCGAGACAGGCATAACAACACCAGCTGAGCAAGAAGAGATTCTCTCTGCCACACAAAACATGGTGACAACATAAGTCTAGACATGTGGAGCCAAAGTGCCTGCCTTCTACCTTCAGTGTAACCACAATGTCAGCCTCCTCCTCCTGCCACCGACAATCTGGCAGCCATTTAGAGCAAAAGGCAGAATGTTTCAATGTGACAATTCATCAAGGAACAGAAGCCTCTGAGGATTTAATTTCTTTTAAAATTACGTGAATAAAAAATAAGTGGTCTGAACATCTTCATAATTGACAAGTGTTGTCCGTTTCCTGTTTTGGCTGCCAACTTGGCACTGCAGCTCCAACCCCATTATTACAGTCCATTACTTTTCATGGACTCAAGCTGTTGCTGGGATATGCACTGAAATATGTTGCACAGATGTGTTCACTTTGATGAAATGATTTTTTCAAATGCTATGAAACAAAGCATACAGTTATGATTAAAACCATCTTGCCTACTCGCATGCAGAGTTGCATCTTCATCAAGCCCTGCAGATGGGCTGGTGCTGCATGAGTTCATCTCAGTCCATTGCCTCTTTCAAAAATGCATTAGACATAGGAAGTCACTTAGGACCCAATCCTTTCCAACTTTCTAGCACCAACGCAGCCACAATGCAGCCCCAAGGTAAGAGAACAAATGTTCCCATTTGGAGGAGGAGGCCTTGAGGAGGCCTCTGTGACTGCTTTCCCAACACAGGAAGCAGTATATACCCCATTGGCACAGCAGCACCAGCACCGGAAGATTGGATAGGATTGGTGGGTGGGTAAGAGGAAAGTTACTTTACAACAAAGCAAAATAGCAATGAGAAATAGTTATCAACCATTAGTAGATTGTATTAGTACACGTTAGTATGCACATGAGGAAAGCAAAGGCGGGAAGGTGAGCATAAACTCTGAGGAGCTCGTTTAAAGGGGAGGAGAGGAAGCTAGGGCCAATGGATGTTCAATTTGAGAAAGCATGAGAGAAACACTAGCTGCTTTGCTACTGCCTGTAACATCTGCATTTTTTATCAATTTAACATGAAATTATTTTTAGTCTTTCTAATACCCAAATGATCCGAGCTACCACAATTCAATCAAATTGGAAAAAGTGGAAAAAGCCCCCGGACTAACAAACATTTCTACCATGTACCCAATTTAAATCTGCTATTGGAACCAATAGAGACATCACAGCAGAGTAAAAGTGTGTACATGCTGTAAAATGGCTTGTGGAAGGCAACTGCCTCACCTTGCTCTGCCTTGCCCTTTTGACTACCTGCTCAGGAACCTGACCTCCAAACTGCCTTTAGCCACATCCTCTCTCTGGTTCTTTAATCCTCATCCCTCCATGCTGGAAACTGACTGCTAGCCTCTTTTTCTATGCTATGAAACTGAGGCCTTGCTGGCCCCACTGAAACTGGCATGTACTTGAGTCAGAAAACTGTCACATCTTTTATGGATGCCTACCTACAAGCAGACCAGGAAACAGTTGGCTGGCACCATTTTAAAACTGTTTGAAACAAGGGACTTTTGGAAGCCATCAAAGTGGGGGATGCTTTATGACTATCACAAACAGCCCTTTGGAAGTGCACGGAGCTGTGTACTTCTAGACCACCGCTGGACAGGCCGGAGTACCCCCGCACATGACAGCAAGAAAAGGAGCCCCCATCGATGAAATTGAGTCAGCAGGGAGGGTGGCAAAATTAGGGGCAGGATAAGAAGCATGTTGGAGGTGGGAGCAGGTGGCATGGGTAACTTGCACTGAATGCTATCCTCTCTGGTAGCAGCTGGCACACCCCCTTTGTTTCCTTGGACTTGCACCAGCTAAAGAGTTGGCACAGGTTTGAGGTGACCCACTAGTGACCAGGAGGCTTACAAATGGATAAGGGAAAATATTCTCCCTTTCTGCTCCTAAGCCTCTCAATCTGACACCCCCCCCCACCATAGCATACCGTGTGGCTCATTTTGTCACAGCTGCATGCTATGGCTGAGAAAAGGATAGGATAGTTCTCTTATGGCCCAATCCTACCCAGTTGTCAAGAACTGATGCATCCATGCCGATAGGGCATGTGCTGCATCCCGTGATGGGGGTGCAGTCAAGGAGGCCTCCTCAAAGTATTTGTTCCCTGATCTCAGGGCTGCATTGTGGCTGCATCAGTGCTGGAAAGTTGGATAGAATTGGGCCCTTAATTATGCTCCCAACACCTGTGTACAACGTCAGTGTAATAGTCAAGGTTAAACAGTCAACACAGTCTACTGAGTTTTTATAATTTTTTTTTATCATTAAGTTTTCACTAGTGATGCCACTAACTTTGTCAGACATAGTCTGGGGGTAGAAATGGGCACATTCATAATGCTCCCCTCCAGTTGCAAAGTTCACAATTCAACTCAAAACTTCTTCTGCAGCTGCTCAGATTTTAGCTGTGGAGAAATTAACAGCCCAATCCTATCCACACTTTCCTGGGAGTAAGCCCCATTGACTCTAATGGGACTTACTTCTGAGCAGACATGGATAGGATTGGGCTGTAAGCCCTCTCTTGCCTGCTATTACCTATCCATCCATGCAAGCCCCTGCTTCCCAAACCCCTCCCATCCTCTTTTTATTCATCCTCTTTTTATTCATTTTATCCTGACAACATCTTTTTTCCTCTGTCTCATTTCCCTGATGCCTGGCATACTGCAAACATGACATTGATCTGTGTACCATTACCAGACTGTGCACCATACTCCTGTGTGACACATGGGATCACATTTCAAAACTCAGTTCATTCTGAAAATTTAACCCATCATTCTTATCTACAATTTCAGTTCTAACAGAATGGATGTATGAGAGGCCTGAGGCCACAGCAAATGGAATCACTCTCTCTGTATTCCTATTCCAGGGGTGGGGAAACATTTTGGCAGGAGGGTCACATCATCTCTCTGACACTGTTGGGGGCAGGGGAAAAAAAGAATTAATTTACATTTCCAATTTGAATAAATTTACAAAAATGAATATAGTAGAGGAGGAACTTATATGAATGAATGAACTTTACTGAGCTCAGGGCTTTTTTTCTAATGGAACGCGAGGGGACGGAGTTCCGGCACCTTTTTGCAGGGGCCCCTCCCCTTCAGAGGCATTCCGGGGGGGAGCAAAACAGAGGCATTTGCTGGGTAGGTGCTGGGGGGTGCAGGGTGGGCGGGCGCCTGGCCCCTGCCTGACCGCACAACGACCCCCTCCTGCCCCATCCCCAAGCTCTCTCCTGAGCCCAGCCTGCCTCCCCTCCCCCCGCGCTCCACTTCCCTGTGCAGCTTCCAAGCCGGTGGAGGGCGCGGGGGACACATGCCGACGCCGAGGAGGAGGATGGACAGCCAGCCAGCCAGCCAGCCAGGGAGACAGGCTGCAGCACCCATGGAACGCCCAGGTACTGGCTTGGCGGAGGAGGAGGGGAAGGAAGCTGGCTGGTGCAGCCCCCATGCCAATCTGCAGCACGAGCCTAGGCGTGTCTACTCAGAAGTAAGTCTCATTGTGCTCAATGGGGCTTGCTCCTGGGAAAGGGTGCATAGCCTTGCAGCCTGAGAGCACAAGCCTATGCATGTCTACTCAGAAGTAAGTTCCATTGTGTTCAATGGGGCTTACTCCCAGGAAAGTGTCATAGCCTTGCAGCCTGAGTAGACAGGCAGAGGAAGAGCTCTGAGACTGCAGTCCTCTCCACACCTTCCTGGGAGGAAGCCCCACTGCCTCTAGTGGGACTGACTTCTGAGGAGACAGCCATAGGCTTTGGCTCTGAGGCTGCAGTCCTCTCCACACCTTCCTGGGAGGAAGCCCCACTGCCTCTAGTGGGACTGACTTCTGAGGAGACAGCCATAGGCTTTGGCTCTGAGGCTGCAGTCCTCTCCACACTTTCCTGGGAGGAAGCCCCATTGACTCTAATGGGACTGACTTCTGAGGAGACAGGCACAGGATTGGGCCCTGAGGCTTCCATCCTATCCACAGTAAGCCCCATTCACTAAAGTGGACTTCTGAGTAGACATGCATAGGATTGGGCTCTCAGGCTGCAATCCTAGGCACTTTCCTGGGAGTAAGCTCCATTGACTAGAACGAGACTTACTTCAGAGTAGACATACCTAGGATTGGGCTCTTAATCCTGGCAGAGATATATATCTTCACCCATTTTCACATACTAAGGGCAGGTGAAAAGGGATTCTACGTGTGTACAACATGCTGTCCAGCCTTGCCAGAGATCCTCCTCATCCTTCCCCCACAAGCATGCCCTCCGCCAGCCAGCGTTTGCAGCTCCTCTCCAGCAATGCACAGCAGCTGCTCAGGGCAGCAGAGAACATACAATTGCATGCCAAGTGCCTTCCCAAAGACACAGAGTATTCTGATACCTGAATTAAACCATATTTAATCGCTTGTTTGCAAATGTAGCTGTTTCTATGTGTACCTAAGGACCCCTCTCATGTAAGAATTCCTTTTTTGTTCTTACTCCCACAGTTGCTGAGAGTAATTTTACTACATGGAACTCATGTAAGCCATTTTCCGGAATCCATTCACTGCTTCCTCTCCTCGAAGCAGTGCCACACTACATACTACACGCTACAAGTGCACCTGTACAGTATTTTTCCCCAGAAAAAGTAGCTAGGGGGAAGGGGATGTGGAGATTGACAGCCCAATCCTATGCATGTCTACTCAGAAGTAAGTTCATCTTTAGGGGGGAAGCACATAAAAAAGATTTTATTTCTCCAATAAAAAATGGTTTATAAATAAATAAATAAATAAATAAATAAATAAAAGATTAACAAGTTGTGAGTTCCTGCACCTTTTCTTTTACAAAAAAAGCACTGACTGAGCTTATTTATAATACACATGAGAACTATAATACAGGCATGTAGAACCACATGAGAACTATGAACTGTTTGCCACACACCTCTTGCACAGCGAAAACATACAGACCAAGCCAGGACTTATGGAGACATAAGTTGTTCAAAGGCAGTGGGGAGAGGGTTAAAATAATGCCCATGGAAAAGCAGAAAACACATGGAGAATATAAAAGGCCTTGCTCTAACTTGACCTGCAGCTCGCATCTGGTTGTTGCGACTGGCAGCATGGGCCTCTCCAATGAGCCAGAGGCCAGAGGCTCATTGGAGCCTGGGGGCTCCCTGTGGGCCAGATTGAGGGTTGCCAAGGCCAGGGTGTGCTCACCCCTGCTTTATGCCAAAGCAACAGTGTACTAAGTTAGGGGTCTCCAAACCCCGGCCCGGGGACCAAATGCAGCCCACAGTCAGCCTCTGAGAGCCTCTGGCCCAGCTGACCAAACACAACCAGAGTTGTGCTTGTGGGGTGGGGGAATGGGATCAATTTAAGTGAGCGCTTTATTTCTTAGGCTATGTCGGTGCATGGAGAAATCCTGGGCATTTGAACCCATTCATTTATTCATTCATCTAAGTTCCATCTCTAATGTATTTATTTAAATTTTATTATTTAATTTTTTTCCCGGCCCTTGACACTGTACCAGATATTTGATGCGGCCCTTCGGCTGAAAAGTTTAGAGAACCCTGTACTAGGTTAATGGTTCTCAAACTTTTAGTATTGTGACCCACTTTTTAAATGACCCACCAGAAGTGATGTCATGACCGGAAGTGACATCATCAAGCAGGAAATTTTTTTTAACAGTCTTAGGCCATAACCCTACCCACACTTACCCAGGAGTAAGTCCCTTTACTATCATTGTTAAAAGCATATACATAGTAGCCTGCTAAAGTACAGATCTGTAACATTTCCCCAAATGCAGTCACATACCATAGTAGCATCAAGTCTACTAAAAATAAAATATTGAAATGAATGGGGACCCACCTGAAATTGGCTCACGACCCACCTAGTGGATCCCGACCCACAATCTGAGAAACACTGTACTAGACCACACTGCAGTAAGGAAACTCAGACACTTTCTTGTAGTGTTTCATCGACAGAAATTAGATTCAAACAGAAACTATATTTGAATCCAGAATTTAAAAAAAAAAAAATTCCAGTGGTATTGGAAAACAGATGATTCATTCATGTTTTATATCGCAGTGATCCTGTTATGAATTAAGATGCATTGACTAGTGTAAAAGAAAATTGCCCTCTACGCATAAGGTAACATGTAGAATCAAACTATGGATGTGTGTGAGGGGTCAGATTGCACTTGCAGGCCCCATCTCCACAGCTTCCAAGATTTGATTGGGTCACCTGCATAGAGGACACATGCCTAGAACCTGTATTCATATAAGGTCTAAAGGCACAACACATATCTGGCAAAAATACAGTGTTCAGACTATCTGGAATGAGTCTACATTTGTACATGTACAATGCATGGCATTTGGAGGCCAGGCCAGCTGGTGCTGCCCAATCCCTTGATAGATATGATGGCACCTCAGATATTTGTAGATAGTAATTTATTGGAAAGAAGATACTTTTAGTGACATACTGTAGAAAATGTGTGTCATCATTACCTTAAGGATATGTGGCTCAAGGACAGCAATATACTCTTGCAATTGCAAACCTGGTCCCTGTGCCGCCCAGGGGCACAGGATTGCCTTCCCCAAAGAACAGATTTACAGAGCTTCGCGCAGCATCCCCTCAACTTCTGAAAGCCCTCGGAGGCCTCTGGAAGGCCGTTAAACTGAACTTCTAGCTTTCCAACAAAAACTGGAAGTACTGTTTAACTGCCCTCCAGAGGCCTCATCAGTAATGGACCTGCCCCCATGGTGCCCTGGGGTGCAGGTCTGCAACATGCCACTCCCCTGCATCACTCCCCCCCCAGGGGTATTTATCCAAGTGCAATGGAGTTTTGTGCGACACTCCTCAGTGCTCAGAAAACCTACTGAGGCTTCTGCCACACTCTTCAAGGGTTCTTCCAGTTTCTTGTTGACCATGCTGGAAGCCTCAGAAGGAGTGCTATGCAGGGTTTCGCTTGCCCACAGGATGACTCCATTGGGCAGGCAGGGTGGCAGGTGGAGGCTGCAGTGGCAGGGGCATGGCAGGCATGGCACCCGGGGGTTTTCCCCCCACTCCCTGCCAGGCCCGCCACTAGGCCTCAGAAGGCTTTCAGAGGGCCTGGGGATGCTGCGCAGGGCCTCCCTGGCCCTCAGAAGGGCTTCAGAGGGCAGATGGGCAGTGGTGTGGCAGGCATGACGGTGATGCAGCAGACACGGCAGTGCTGCCCCCACAGGCCCCACAGGTACCCCCCATACCTCTACAGACTGCCATTCGATCCCCCCATACCACCAGTGTGTTCACACACAGAACACACCTGAGTCTTCCCTGGAGAGTGTGTGGGTTTAGCTACACAATCATTTGCAAGATTTCAGAGACTGATGTGCTAAAAATTCCACTGCCTTATCAGATCTTGGTTAACTTCTGTGGCAATCAGATCCTCATTTGAAAGCCTGGGATAAATAATTTTGCTCGTATCTCATGGTAGCACTGGAGACTGTGGGAACATATTACTTACTGTCTATGAAACAAGCAAATAGCATTGGCTTTGTCTCCGGTTATTATAGCTATAAGTTCCACGGACAGGCTTTTGTATACTATCTATCTGCTCTGAGATGCCGGCTCTGTTTCGACCTCTGTTGTCTGGTGTACACAGACACTCTGGAACTGCCACAACACATTACATCACTGATCCATGCTGGATTAATACAGGACTGCTAATGTTTTCAGCTAGCTGTCACTTAAGGTTCAGTGTCATCAATTAAATAACAAGTTTATAATAGGAATCATTGCAGAATAACCTGTCTACTGCCTTCTGGAAAATACACTTACCTTGCAATCCTATGCATGTCTTCTCAAATGTAAGCCCCATTGAGTTCAGTGACACTTTTATGCAAGATGGAGTAACTTAAGTTAGAATTTCATTTCATTTTCATTTCATTTGCACTTTATATTTTTCTCACAGCTCTTTCCACTGAACATAGTTGGGCTTATTCTGATCAACCTTCACAGGACTGCACTGTTAATAAACTACTTATATTTTTGAAAACTCACCAGCCTGCTTCATTCAAACCAGGGCAGAGAGCTAGTGCCCCCACATGCTTGAGGCTGTATTGGCAACCTTCAGTCTCGAAAGACTATGGTATCGCGCTCTGAATGGTGGTTCTGGCACAGCGTCTAGTGTGGCTGAAAAGGCCAATCCGGGAGTGACAATCCCTTCCACAAGTGCAGCAAGTGCAGTCTGTCCCTGGTCTGTCTCCCTGGCTATGGGCCTTCCTTCTTTGGCTCTTAGCCTCAGACTGTTGGCAAAGTGTCTCTTCAAACTGGGAAAGGCCATGCTGCACAGCCTGCCTCCAAGCGGGCCGCTCAGAGGCCAGGGTTTCCCACTTGTTGAGGTCCATCCCTAAGGCCTTCAGATCCCTCTTGCAGATGTCCTTGTATCGCAGCTGTGGTCTGCCTGTAGGGCGCTTTCCTTGCACGAGTTCTCCATAGAGGAGATCCTTTGGGATCCGGCCATCATCCATTCTCACGACATGACCAAGCCAACGCAGGCGTCTCTGTTTCAGCAGTGAATACATGCTAGGGATTCCAGCACGTTCCAGGACTGTGTTGTTTGGAACTTTGTCCTGCCAGGTGATGCCGAGGATGCGTCGGAGGCAGCGCATGTGGAAAGCGTTCAGTTTCCTCTCCTGTTGTGAGTGAAGAGTCCATGACTCGCTGCAGTACAGAAGTGTACTCAGGACGCAAGCTCTGTAGACCTGGATCTTGGTATGTTCCGTCAGCTTCTTGTTGGACCAGACTCTCTTTGTGAGTCTGGAAAACGTGGTAGCTGCTTTACCGATGCGCTTGTTTAGCTCGGTATCGAGAGAATGAGTGTCGGAGATCGTTGAGCCAAGGTACACAAAGTCATGGACAACCTCCAGTTCATGCTCAGAGATTGTAATGCAGGGAGGTGAGTCCACATCCTGAACCATGACCTGTGTTTTCTTCAGGCTGATTGTCAGTCCAAAATCTTGGCAGGCCTTGCTAAAACGATCCATGAGCTGCTGGAGATCTTTGGCAGAGTGGGTAGTGACAGCTGCATCGTCGGCAAAGAGGAAGTCACGCAGACATTTCAGCTGGACTTTGGATTTTGCTCTCAGTCTGGAGAGGTTGAAGAGCTTTCCGTCTGATCTGGTCCGGAGATAGATGCCTTCTGTTGCAGTTCCAAAGGCCTGCTTCAGCAGGACAGCGAAGAAAATCCCAAACAAGGTTGGTGCAAGAACACAGCCCTGCTTCACTCCGCTTCGGATGTCAAAAGGGTCTGATGTGGAGCCATCGAAGACAACAGTGCCCTTCATGTCCTTGTGGAAAGATCTGATGATGCTGAGGAGCCTGGGTGGACATCCAATCTTGGGGAGAATCTTGAAGAGGCCGTCTCTGCTGACCAGGTCGAAAGCCTTTGTGAGATCTATGAAGGCTATAAAGAGTGGCTGTCGTTGTTCCCTGCATTTCTCCTGCAGTTGTCTAAGGGAGAATACCATATCAGTGGTGGACCTGTTGGCTCGGAATCCACACTGCGATTCTGGATAGACGCTCTCTGCAAGTACCTGGAGCCTCTTTAGTACAACTCGGGCAAACAGCTTTCCTACAACGCTAAGGAGAGAGATGCCGCGGTAGTTGTTGCAGTCACCCCTGTCACCTTTGTTCTTGTACAGCGTGATGATGTTTGCATCCCTCATGTCTTGAGGTACTCCACCTTCTCTCCAGCAGAGACAGAGGATTTCATGCAGCTCAGTGACGATGATCTCTTTGCAGCATTTTAGGACTTCAGCAGGGATGCTGTCTTTTCCAGGTGCCTTGCCAAAGGCAAGGGAGTCCAGGGCCACGTGAAGTTCTTCTAGGGTTGGTTCACTGTCAAGCTCTTCCAGCACAGGTAGGCACTCAATGTTGTTCAGTGCTTCTTCGGTGACTACATTTTCTCTGGAATATAGCTCAGAGTAGTGCTGCACCCAGCGTTCCATCTGCTGCGCCCGATCCTGGATGACCTCGCCTGTGGCAGACTTCAGAGGGGCAATTTTCTTCTGTGTTGGACCTAGGGCCTGCTTGATACCATCATACATCCCCTTGATGTTGCCCGTGTCAGCTGCTATCTGTATCTCGGAACAGAGCTGGAGCCAGTAGTCGTTAGCACATCTCCTGGCAGTCTGTTGGACTTTGCTGCGAGCAGTTCGGAGGACCTGCAGGTTGCGCTCACTGGGACAGGCCTTGTATGCTGCTTGAGCTCTCCTCTTTTCCTCAATGACTGGTGTCAACTCCTCAGAGTGGGCTTCAAACCAGTCTGCCGCCTTGTTGGTCTTCTTGCCGAATATGGACAAGGCGGTGTTGTAAACGGTATTCTTGAAATGTTCCCATCTGTTGGATGCGTTTGCGTCGGCCGGGCCTGGAAGAGATTCCTCAAGCGCTTGTGCAAATTCCTCCACTTTTCTCTGATCCCGGGTCTTGAGGCTAATACTGCAAGATAGTGTGTGTAGCTGGGAATAGCCAGGTCAGTTGGCTCTTGGGTTGCTCTTCTTTCAACTGATCTCTGTGCTGGGAAAGTAATTAGGCTCACCCTAGAAAGGAAAAAAAGGCAGGGACGGGTGCCACCTTCTTGGTGGCAGCAACAGAATTGTCCATGTCAGGGTGCGGTATATATTACAGTCATCCCTTGAAGTACCCAAGCATGCATGGGAAGGTCAGGTGCATGGGCTGTGTGACTTGCTTCTCCCCATCACCACAACTGAGCTGCAGCAAACTAACTGGAACATAAAGGTGGGATATTTATTTAAAATATTTTTATCCCAACTTTCCCCCCTGTTATGGAGGGAGGTGTAATATATATAATACAGTATATGCTCCTGAGGTTGCCATCTCGTGGCCAGTTAGTGAAGACTGAGCATGCTCAGTCTTCTAGTGTGTGTTAGAACAATTGGTCCACGATGGATACCAGGCGGAGTCCTGCATGATCAAAGAACAGAATAACCCACCGTTATTTTAGCCCTTGCATGTTACCGGATGTGCATTTCCAAAACAAACAAATAAATAGGTTCTGTGTGGAAGAGCCAAAATGCACATGGAGGTCAAGGGCAGGATCAGTAGGAGCAATGTTGCTACTTTACAATGTGTTAATTATCCCAAGACGAGAAAGATGCATTTCACTCTAAGTCACCGCTGTGCCAATGTTTTTTTTTCACAGAGTTCCAAAGTGTTGGTCTGCTTCCGATCACCAACCCTCTCCAGAGTTGCTTTTGACTATTGTTTAAAATAAAATCATGGCCTGTCCTCCTCCCCAACAGGGATGTTGGGGATTGTTAGATATTTTTATGTGTCATGTCTTGTTTGTCTCCAATTGTGCCCACTAGCCGAACAGAACCCAGAATACTGGACCTACTTCATCAGAAAGTTAGCAAGTCTATTTATAATGTTTTGTTACTTGCATATTTGTTCCAAACTTGTAACCATTGCGGTCTGTGCTTTAATGAGAAGAAAATTAAGGAAACAAGATCTAAATTGAAAACAGGCTCCCAATTCTTTTGCATCACTCAGCCAGAGAAATCTAAACAGTAACCAAAAATAGTAATAAAAGCAATCCCAACTTCATTAGATGTTTACTTGTGGGGCTCTTAAGTTACAAAAGGGGAATCACCTGGAAGCCCTTTTTTCTCTAATGATGCAAAGAAAGTTGATTATGTGATTGCTTTGTGTGCCTGGTGTGAACTCTTGAATATTCCTGCTCACCTTCTCCTGAAATGCAAAAGTCGTCTCATTTATTGGCCCCATCTGATCAAGTCCAAGGGATTTGAAACTGATTCATCTTGGTTGGCATCCTTCAGTCTTGGAAGACTATTGTATCACACTCTGAATAGTGGTTAGAGGCTGGTTAGTGGAGGAGGCTGGTTAGAAGGAGGTTGAAAGGGAAGGTAAAAAGAGTCCAATTTCTCCAGAGTGCATGGAGGCTGCTTAAAACAACAGTAATAGAGGCCTAGCAGAGGTGTATACCACAGAGAAAGAAGGGTTCCACTAAATCCAGGAGGGTGCCCGCATGGCTAACAAGCCACAGAGGTCATAAAGGGCAAGGAAGCTTCCTTCCGTAAATGGAAGTCTTGCCCTAATGAGGAGAATAAAAAGGAACATAAACTGTGGCAAAAGAAATGTAAGAAGGTGATATGGGAGGCCAAGCGAGACTATGAGGAACACATGGCCAGCAACATTAAGGGGAATAATAAAAGCTTCTTCAAATATGTTAGAAGCAGGAAATCCCCCAGAGAAGTGGTTGGCCCTCTGGATGGTGAGGGAGGGAAAGGGTTGATAAAAGGAAACTTAGAGATGGCAGAGAATTGAATGAGGGATGACTGTAATATATACCGCACCCTGACATGGACAATTCTGTTGCTGCCACCAAGAAGGTGTGACAGATCAGGAGAGAGAACTTGGGGTGGTGGTGGAAAGGTCGATGAAAGTGTCGACCCAATGTGCGGCAGCAGTGAAGAAGGCCAATTCTATGCTTGGGATCATTAGAAAAGGTATTGAGAACAAAACGGCTAATATTATAATGCCGTTGTACAAATCGATGGTAAGGCCACACCTGGAGTATTGTGACCAGTTCTGGTCGCCGCATCTCAAAAAAGACATAGTGGAAATGGAAAAGGTGCAAAAGAGAGCGACTAAGATGATTACTAGGCTGGGGCACCTTCCTTATGAGGAAAGGCTATGGTGTTGGGGCCTCTTCAGCCTAGAAAAGAGGCGCCTGAGGGGGGACATGATTGAGACATACAAAATTACACACGGGAAGGAAGAGTGGATAGAGTGATGCTCTTTATACTCTCACATAACACCAGAACCAGGGGACATCCACTAAAATTGAGGGTTGGGAGGGTTAGGTCAGACAAAAGAAAATATTTCTTTACTCAGCGTGTGGTTGGTCTGTGGAACTCCTTGCCACAGGATGTGGTGATGGCGTCTGGCCTGGACGCTTTTAAAAGGGAATTGGACAAGTTTCTGGAGGAAAAATCCATTACAGGTTACAAGCCATGATGTGTATGTGCAACCTCCTGATTTTAGAAATGGGCTATGTCAGAATGCCAGATGCCAGGGAGGGCACCAGAATGAGGTCTCTTGTTATCTGGTGTGCTCCCTGGGGCATTTGGTGGGCCGCTGTGAGATACAGGAAGCTGGACTAGATGGGCCTATGGCCTGATCCAGTGGGGCTGTTCTTATGTTCTGATGTTATTGGTTCTGGAACAGAGTGTCGTCTCCAGTGCGCGAAGCCTGGGTAAGGTAGATATGGAGGATAGACTGTTACCCGTGCAGCAAATCCCCCCTCTCCATGTCGCTGAAATGGTTCAATGGAAAGGAAGAAGCCAATATGGTTGGTTCTAGCAGCATTGCAGGAGTTGCCAGAGCGTGACTGCGTTCAGCCATGAACTGCCTAAGGGACTCCGGCTCCGGATTTTGTCTCGAGGTTGTCTCCTGAAGCCTCTTCCATAATTGGATGTAGCCACATGGCAGTGGAGGTTTGGGATCAGAGTTTTCCTTCTCTCAGATGAGCTGCCTTCCCAGGCTGATGAGTCCCATCTACCCGGTGGCTGTTTAGTCGCCTCTTACAACAAGTACATCCGAACTGAGGGCTTATTCTTATCCCCCAGCCCCCAGGGGAAAAACTGATTAATAAGAAACAGATATCAGGCAAGCATGGAGCCTTGTTGTCCCATCACTGTACATGCATGCTTCCAATATATTTTTATTACATTGTCTCTTACTGTAAGATTCCATGCTGGTAACATTTGTTCAGGAATCCCATCCATATATCCTACAAACTTTATGTTGCCATAGCAGTGACATACCTTAATGACCCAATCGCATTGGCGCCGTACACTGAGAGAATGAGTGTTTGGGCAGTGTGAGGCACTTTCCGGCTGTCACAAAAGGCAAACGTGTTGGAAACGGGAAGGGGGGGAAGCAGAGCAACCAGCGGAAGAACGTTTTTTCTACGGTATAATCCACTATCCAGTTTGACTTCTGTGAACAATTAACATACACAAGAGCAGAAGCTGGTTAAGGTTTCAAAAGAAATATTTTACTCACATTTTCCAAGCTTACATATCTTCTGAGTGCTTAGAGGTTCCTACTGCTTGTGGAACAGAGAACTCTGAAAGCTGCTTTCCTTGTTTGAGTGTGTGTGTGTGTGGGAGGATGTTATGGGATCATCCCCAGGCCTGCAGGTAATTTGCAGGCTGGATAGTGTCAGGCCCTGAAGTCTTGGCCTAACTACGCACAGCATCATGGGAGGAGATGATGCAACATCTGGTGATGCATACCAGGTGACTGTCACCTGATGAGTCACCCCATATGCCATCAGAGTGACTTTGCACTTTTAGTACGCTCTGATTGGCTATAGCTAGTATATAGTCCAGCGAGGGCAAGCTGGAGTGTGGGAGATGCAGAGTGGATTTTGTGCCGAAGGCTACGTCAGTGTGATTCGTGATTGTGTGTTATCTGGACTGCTGCTGTATATATTGTACATAGTAAAGAGACATTTGGTGGAGGACTTCTGCCGTCTGTCGTCTTTGTTCCCGGGAGTGCCTACGCTCTGACCTTGAGAGATAGGCTAACGGTGCAGCTGGACAGCCGCTTGCTGTGAACGCTTACCAAGCTGTAACAGAGGAGGTGGTATGCCACTGTGGGTACGAAGCCCAGGCAGTGTACAAACTCCTGCTTTGATGGCAAGAGAAGGGAGAAAGAACAAGAAGGAATTAGGATTATGGATCACACTTCATGCAAGGATCATACATGGCAGGTAAAGGGTCTCAAGTGTCTGGACAGAACACTGCCCTCCTGTGTCCTGCAGGTAGCATTGCATTTAAATTCCAACAAAATGTTCCCTTACCCCAGGGGTTCCTAAAGTGTTCATTGCGATACCTTCGGGCAGGGGTCTCTAAACTTTTCGGCAAAAGGGCTGCATCAAATACCTGGCACAGTGTCGAGGGCCAGAAAAAAAAAAAAGATATAAAATTAAATAAATACATTAGAGATAGAACTTAGATGAATAAATAAATGAATGGGCTCAAATGTCCAGGACTTCTTCAAGCATGAACACAGCCCAAGAAATAAAGCACACGCTTAAATGGATCCCCATTCCCCCATTCCCCAAGCACAACTCTGGTTGTGTTTGGTCAACTGGGCCAGAGGCTCTCAAGGAATCAGAGGCTGACCGCGGGCCGGATAGAGGCTCACCGCAGGCCGCATCTGGCCCCCGGGTCAGCATTTGGAGACCCCTGCCTTAGGGCATTGCAGCACACTCATAGGGTGCTGTGGAATGTAACAGGTGGCCCCTCCTACCTGTTCTCCTGGGTGCCGCCATACTGGATCTCACAAAATATCATGAGATTTGAGTGCCACCATCTTGAATTTCACAAAATATGGTTGCTGCCATCTTGGATTTTGTGAGATTTCAGGAGATCCAAGAAGGCAGTGCCTGGCTGAGCTGTGAAGAAGACTCTGCAGGGGCTCTGTGACCCAGGTAAGTTCAGAAACCACTGTCTTACCCCGACAAGACCTCAGGAGGCCACAACAGCAGGTCTCTCTCTCTCTCTCTCTCTCTCTCACACACACACACACATACACACACACACACACACTCTCTCTCTCTCTCTCTCTCTCTCTCTCTAAAGTGTGCCACTGCTATGTTAACACAAAGCTTGTAGGCAGCTGCTAATTTAAAGAACAGAAGAGGACCGCAACTCTGTTACATTTTGTGGGGAAGGTTTCTAGTTTGTATCTGCCCAGTGCATTGTGTCTCCCAATCCTCAGCTCAGATTCTGTGCCCCTTTAGTTTGGGAAACTGACGGTCTGCCCTAGTCTGAGAAACCTTGCCTTTCTCATCCTCCTCTCAAAGGATTGATCATTATGTATCATGGAAGCTGTTGCTATTGTAGCAGGCGGAGGAGGAAGCAGCATCAACCCTGCTTACGCAGTTCCAGACTGAGCCTCTTCCAGACATGGTATCTGCAGGACTCCCAATTCCAGTAGGCAGGGGAAAACAAGCTATCATGGTGAGTAAGAGAAGAAGCTGAAGGGAAGAGTAAAAATGCATGTGATTGCATTTTTCATCCTTTTGTTCAGTGGACCCACAGTATTTGCAGAGCTGGCATCTGCGGATTTGACTCACTGTGGCTGCCAGTGGATTCCACTGTGGATACCCACATTTAAAGCACTTTAAAAACAAAAAAGTGACAAAATCAGAGCTCCTACCATTTCACAATCAAACCACACCATTTCCCTACCTATAGAGCTGGTTTTAGCACTGAAAAGCCCACTTCTGGGTTGTGTGGAGGTTCTTTTTTCCCCCCAGTTTCACCCCAGGATGCACTGCAATGGAAGCTCTGCAAGCTGGAAAACTATGAGGTTTGGTCACGAAATATCAGGAGCCGTGATTTTGGCACTTGATTTCTTTTTAAAAAATGCTTATCCAATCCAATAATTGTTATTGGCATGCTTCAAATGTGGACCCCAGTATCTATGGGTTCCAGTAATTGTAGGGGGTTCCAGAACCGAACCTCTAAGGGTGCCATGGTCCGACTGTATAACAGTAACAACAGTTATATCACGCATGGGTGGGGGAGAGGAGGGGAGCCAGAGAGAGAGGGGGGGCATGGTGTTAGGGAGGGCATTAATACTTCAGTTAACAAGCTGCAATAGACCACTGATTGCAACTTGCATTCAAGACTTCTGTGTGAGCTGCTCATTAAATACTGTTATCATGCCATAGAACTTGAATATGGATATGGAATGTGGTCTTCCATGCCAATGTATGGAAGAGAGAAAATCTGTCATTCCAGGGCTGTAGGACTATTGCTTGACTACCAGTCTAGAAAACTGGTTGCTTGACTTTTCAGTATAGAAAAAAGGCGCCTGAGGGGAGACATGATTGACACATACAAAATTATGCAGGGGATGGATAGAGTGGATAGAGAGATGCTCTTTTCCTTCTCACATAACACCAGAACCAGGGGACATCCACTAAAATTGAGTGTTGGGAGAGTTAGGACAAAAGAAAATATATCTTTACTCAGTGTGCAGTTAGTCTGTGAAACTCCTTGCCACAGGATGTGGTGTTGGGATCTGGCCTAGATGCCTTTAAAAGGGGATTGGACAAATTTCTGGAGGAAAAGTTCATCACGGGTTACAAGCCATGATGCGTATGTGCAAGCTCCTGATTTTAGAAGTGGGCTACCTGAGAATGACAGATGCAAAGGACGGCACCAGGATGCAGGTCTCTTGTTGTCTTCTGTGCTTCCTGAGGCATTTAGTGGGTCACTGTGAAATACAGGAAGCTGGACTAGATGGGCCTATGGTCTGATCCAGTGGCGCTGTTCTTATGTTCTTACCAGGAGCGCACAAAAATAGTTTTCAGTGGCCATACAAGTGGCCACAGTGTTGTGGTCTTATGTAGACTTTTCAAAAGGTTTTAAATGGCAGTTACTGTCTGAAGCCATGTTTGTATTTTAGGGATCAACTGCTGTGTAGAAGTGGAACTCAAAGTAGTCTGTGAAAGAGGTAGGCTCAGTTCTCAATGGGGCCCAGCTGGATTCTGTGGGGCAAAGTAAACTCAGGTGTGTGTGTGTGTGTGTGTGTGTGTGTGTGTGTGTGTGTGTGTGAGGTCAAAGCACCCAAGATACATTGCACTATCCAGGAGATCTTGCAATATCTGACTTCTTCCACCTCATCATCCCCTGATGATCATTTTGCTGGTGTTCTATAATGAAGAACATTCATTTAGAATCTTCCCAAGTTGTATGCATGGGGACCACTATAAAAGCATTCTCTGTTCTGATAAATATGTGTTGTGATGGAATGAAATCAGCCATTGCTTGCAAGAGTCTGAATTCTAATACGCTACTAAACATTGCCATTCACTTTCTCTGGCTATGATACAAGAATGTATGGATTAAACCTGGTCAGGGTGGTTACTAGAAAGGATTCTGAGTACCCCCAACTACGCAGTTTGTGGGGCAGATCCATTTATCATTTAAACTGGTTTACATCTGCTGCTTAAAGCATAAAAATCTTTTTTTCCCCGTTTTGCAGATGAGGAAGTGGAAATATTATTAATAGGGTGATTAGTCCAAGGCCACCCAGAAACTGTGGTAAACCCTAGAATGAAATCCCTTTGGCTCCCAGGCACTCTTCCTCCCCATCTTCCCCCTTTAGAACAAGACCTTTCTTTCCTGAAAGCAGCTGCCGAGCTGGCTGGCATCGATAGAGTCCGCTGAGGCAAAACTTCAAGCAGCCTCAGGAATGCTCTCAGCGTGATTTTCAAGCCATCAGAGAGCCATTCAGCGGACTGGGAAGAAAATGCCTCCAATCAAAACAAGATAGCAAAAATAGTGTAAGAAATGAGTGGCCCTGGTTTGGGATATGGGCCTCCATCCTTCTCTTTTTGTTGTTGCTAACAATTGTGCCCCATCCTCTTTAGCAAAGCACAGAATGCAGCTGATCAGGGATAGCTGGAAGCACCAATCGTGCGTTAGTGGGAAATGTTTTTTCAGGATGGTGCCATTCTGTCAGCACTGGAATTACAAGTGTACAGAACTATGTCGGGTTATGCTTAAGGGAATGAGCTGTGAGCAAGGCCTCGGAGAGGAATTTTATCAGGGGGTACAAAGTTTCTTTGGGGCCCCTTTGCAAAGGGAGAGGGGTGAAACAGAGCAGGGGAGGGTGGTGACGGGTGAGCAGAATGGGGGCAGGGAGGGGCAAAACAGGGTGGGGAGAGAGTGGATACAGCTGGAGAAAGTCTTTGGAGCCCAGGTGCACCCACCCGTGTGGCATCGGCAGCTTGATACAGTAATACAGAAAACCAAACACACTCCTAAGTCTCTCTAAAAACTTTTAAATATAGAAAACCATGCAGAAAATTAGCATCAGCATATTTAGGCTCACACTAGAATGGAAAGTGTCCTGTGCGCATCAAAATTCCTTCTGTAGTCCCACAGCTGTGTCCCTGAGTTCTCATATGCTCCCGCATCCTAAGTGGATCCAAAAGCCAAGGAGCTACTGTAGCAGCCCCATTTCCTCCCAGATCTGACACTGTGTTAAGGAGTGTCATGTATGCATTCCTCCGCTCAGCATATACAACTTGCCAGTATCTGCAACCGCACGCTCGTGGTAGTGTCCCCAGCATGTTGTGTGGGCAACAAGTCTGAGTAGATAGGAAGATGTCAGATCCCAGGAAATTTCTGGGCCCCCTCCTTTAGCTCCTAGGCCCTCCTTATGACCCTGGGCCTGGGTACAAATTACCCCCTTTAGCCCTCTCTCCTAGGCCCTAGCTGTGAGCTGAAAAGTTCTTTCGTCAAATAGCCCCTTACCTAAGATTGGCCTTTGGTAAGCAGCTCAAAACATCCATTCCCCATGCCCTATTTTACAGTGCTTACAGAGAGATAATTAGGTGAAAGATTTCCAAAGGTAGGTATAATGTCTCTTTTTGTGCCATGGCAAAGTTTGGGACTGTAACAAAGCAGATATATAGGCATCCACTCTATTAATCTGCAGGTCCCATATTACTTACACGTGGCTCACAAACTTCCTCCATCATACAAGTAACTTATGTTTGTCTGAAATCTCACACTTGAATCAGTCCTCCCTCTTGGTATCAATTCCGGTGATACTTAAGAGTTGCCAACTTTCCAGGTCCAGCCTGGAATATCCAGGAATCAGCATCAATCTCCAGGAGACTACTGATGACAATCCTGGACTTCCTTGGCTGAATGACATGTTGGAAAAAAATATATACATCCAGGAATAGCTTCTGTCTGTCAGCAACCCTAATGATACTAGACTCCTAGCAGGTCACCAATTAGGAAGATATCTGTTTCTGGCAATCTATCCTGCAGTTCTGGGGAGGCAGAAACATAGTTCTTGCATATAGCTGTGGCAACCCTCCCAAGTTAAGAGAGAAGATACAAGGTACAAAAGCACAGCAGCAATTAGAACCTACATTTGACAGTGTGAGCTAATTCACTTAGGCAAAATTACTTGCGCCCCTTTAAATTTCTCAGACTTCATCTTATCTGAGCCAAACTACTTGTGGTTTAAAATAGCTTCTGTACAAGAGAATATCCTTCCTCCTTTCTGTGTTGTCTCTCAGAAGCCAGATCTACAAAGTCAAACCAGGAAACCATAAAACAGAGTCACACTCTGAGCATGTGCAGATCCAACATGCTCTCCGCCCTCCCCCATCATAAAGGGCAATAAGTCAGGATTAGACCTGGGAAAGCAGTATGTTGATACTATTATTGTAATACTATGACTGCCTGACTGCCTTCTCTGATCTTCCCAGTCTGCCTCTTCTCTCTTCTCAGGGTCCAGGATTTTTCATGAATAAAACCTGCCTTTCTCTAGGGGGTTTCCTTGTCCAGATTCTGAGATGGTTCTTATATCTTTATGGGAACAATCCTAACCAAATTTCCAGCACTGGCATAGCTATGTGCTGCATCCTGCAGTTGGGGGGCAGTCACGGAGCCCTCCTCAAGGTTTGGCAATGTTTATTCCTTACCTCGAAGTTGCATTGGCCTTATGTTGGTGCTAGAAAGTGGGTTAGGATTGAACCCTATGAGTTACAGGGAATGGTGAATGTTACTAGGTGTGGCGTTCCTTACCACAATGAGAAATTATACCAGCTAGGAGTATCATGCAACTCCTAAAGACAAGAGTGCCTTCCTGAGGTCTGCACCTGGAAGCTCTACACAGCTCTCAAGTTTTCAAAAATCTTTTATCCGATTACTTCCTTTCTTGCCAAACGCTCACAACCCATGGCCAAAGAATTGGCTGGTAAATATGGATGCATTAACTCCCTTCAATTTGAAACTGGCTTAGTATTTGTCAGTTTTCTTGACAAGCATACTGAAAAAGCTCATCTGTATTCTTTCCAAGAGTTCTTTTCCATCTCCAAATGTTGGCGCATGCATGCTAATGTGCATGATCGTATTGCTTCCTGGGAACTGTAGTTTGGTTTCACCTGCCTCGTGGCCACCCCACAATACTAGCCGTGGCAGAGAGCCACATGGCAATTCACATGCCCCCAAACTCCAAACAAACACATCCAGGAGGAAGAAAAGGTTTTACTTCTGTATGGGCAGCAACAACCCCATCAAACCTTTGAAAGAAGTGATCAAGAGATTTGGCACAAAGACAGAAGCGACTCACCAAGCGAGATGCTGCTTGGTTGACTGGTCTCATCATTCACAGCAAATAATGAGAGTGCTATTAAGAGTACAGGATTAACGTTAAAGAACATCTATGCATCTGCCTACAAAGCCTCTGGCTGTGAGTGCCTCGTTTGCAGAGCACTGGACCGTGTATATGCAGTAGGGTTGTCAGGTCAGAGGCACCACCAATTTGAGATTCAGGAGGCAGGGCCTCAAGGGTGGGGCCTGATGATGTCACACAGTAGCACACTATTGAATGACCACAAATATGTACTGCCAGGGTACAGTCTAGAGCAGGGGTGTCCAAAGTTTTTGGCAGGAGGGCCACATCATCTCTCTGACACTGTCGGGGGCCAGGGAAAAAAAGAATTAATTTTCATTTAAAATTTGAATAAATTTACATAGATTTACATAAATGAATATATTAAAGATGAACTTATATGAATGAATGAAGGTCTTGCAATAGCTCAAGGCCTATAAAAGGCCTGGCACAAAGCAAGGCTGGCCTTTCCTTTGCTGCCGCTACTGCATCACAGACATGAAACAACAAGCAGTGGAGAGAGCCCTCATCCCACAACTCACGGGAGAGGTCAAACAGTCGCCCTCTCGCTGAGAGCAGTTACGTTGAGCCAGTATGGGCTCCAACAAATCTCTGGAGGGCCAGAGGCTCATTGGAGACTGGGGGCTCCCTGAGGGCCGCATTGAGAGGCCTCAAGGCCGCAAGTGGCTCCAGGGCCAGGGTTTGGGCATCCTTGGCCTAGAGCAAAGAGACAGGAAATCCAAAGTTTTTTGAGAGGATTTTCCTTGGATTTTCCAATGGACAAATGGCATTATTTTCTTCTTCAGAATGATAAGTGAAATATGTTTTAAAGTCATATTTAAAATAATACAGCAATACCTTGACTTTCATCCACTTGACTTTTGTCACTGTGCTCTTTTAGCTGTTTTCAATCATAACCACATTTCAAATTTCATCCATGTGCTTTCTTCTTTCATCTGATTTCATGATGTTCCATGATATTTGTCGACCTCGTTTATTTATCTTTTATTTCTGTTTCTTTAGGTTTTGCATACATTTTTGCAGTGTTATATAGTTATTTACATTTTTGCCAACCAAAATAAATTTGCAAGCTAAATATATTTTGATATCCATCCATTTTCTACTTTCGTTCATGCTCTAGTTCCTAACCAGATGAAGGTACAAGATATAGCTGTACTGTTAGAATTAATTACATTTCTTCAAAACTCTTGCTGCCATACCACTACATATCCTCCTCTGCTTCCAGGCCAATAGGAAGAGGTGGAGAGGCATGCTGGCAACATGCACTAAATTTTGGGTGGAAGAGAGTGGGGAGGCAGTAGAAGTGGCCCTCCAAAACACAAGTCTAGGGGTCAAACCCAAGAAATGGAAGTCTACCTAGAGAGATTGTTTTTTTACACTTGCAGGGCTGCTTAGCAAAGGAAGGAAACCAGAAATGGTCAAGCCCATCTCCCACCTTCTTCTGGAAATACAAACCCAGGTTTCAGTTGTATAACTCAGGTTTCAGTTGTATACACACCTACCTGGGAATAAGTTGCACTGAATTCAGGGACTTATTTGTGAGTAGATCTGCTCATCAATGCGCATGAGTAGATATGTCAGTCTAGTCTCTAGTCCAAACTTGAAACACCCAGATTCTTTAAAATGCCAAAATCAGAATGGAATACTTCCGAAATGATGTAAAATATTCTAACCAAAATTTATCATAATATAATAGGTTTCCTGAGTTTTGTTTCTTTGTTCCATAATGAATGGTGATGGAGTCTTAACCTAAGGAAAATAATTTATTATAAATAAAACCATTTATTTTAAAAGGAATGGCTTGAGAATGTAGTGAGTTAACATTTGAGAGAGGCACTCTAGATCCTGGGACTGTGGGGCCCCCACATGCATAAAAGGACCCCGTCTTTCTTCCAGTACAATATTGTTAAAGAAAATTGGAGCTGTCCAAGGTCTGTGCCCCTTGTCCAACCTCACTTGCTCAACATGACACTGTCTGATCAGGCCCCAATCCTATCCAACTTTGCAGTAGTGATGCAGCTGTGCCAACAGGGTGTGTGTTGCATCCTGTGGTAATGCAGTCACAGTGGCTTCCTAAAGGTAAGGGAACTTTTGTTCTCTTACCTTGGTATTGAGGCTGCATCAGTGTTGGAAAGTTGTATAGGATTGGGCCCTGGCAAGCTGCTATTGTCTTACTGCGGTGTTCATGGAGAAATTTTTAAAAAAATCCAAATAGATAGTGTTAAAGTCTTAAGATAAAAAGAAATAAGTAAAAGAACTTTATTTTAAAATGTAATAGAAGTAGTGGATTCAAATGTTGGTCCATGCTGGCAAACATTTTTGGCAGCATATGTTTTTAAAAATTATGTTTCATGGTTGCTCTTTGTAATCCAATTCTATTTTAGAATAAGATAAGAGGAACAAAATACTATCTTAAGTGTGTTTATTTTTATTTTGCAGTTCTTGTAAGAAGGAACTTTGGAACTTGAATTGCAGAGCAGACAAACAAACAAAAAAACTCAAATTGGCATATGATAAATTTTGTTGGTGAATTGATGGTTGTACAAAGTGTGGAAACTTCTCAGATAGAGAAACTGTCTGAAATATTTCCTTTCAACACGGAACCCTTTTCTAGCATACAGAGAAAAAATGGTTGGCAACCTTCAGTCTCGAAAGACTATGGTATAAGCCTACAGCACCCGGTATTCCCAAGCGGTCGCCCATCCAAGTACTAACCAGGCTTGACCCTGCTTAGCTTCCAAGATCAGACGAGATCGGGCATCTGCAGGGTAACAGCATACAGAGAAGATAACAAACAATTGCTAGTAAACCTCAAAATTTAAGCTTTGAATTTACAGTATGCATTGACCTTTAATTTTTAATCTCAGCAAAGACACTTCTCACATCATAGCCAATCCTAAATTATAACCATAGAGAGATGGTGTTGAAAGATTTAAGATATAGCATATTTCAGATTAATTTAAAGCATTGGTTCCCAAACTGGTGGGTCATCAGTTTGGCAGGAACCGGAAGTGGGCCATTCCCCCTTAAGTGGAGTGGCCCAGGAATCAATACCCCAATAACCCTGCAGTGATCAGAGCGCTGTGGGGACCCAGAGGCATTTAAACGTATTGGGGGGGTAGGTTGTGAAGCCTCCCAGAAAGTTCTGGAAGCCTGCAGCCCCCTCTGTGAGTTTTCCTGCTGCAGCAGTGAGTTCTGGTTGGCGATCTGAGCTCACTTCCAGTTTTTGATTGGCGTTTCAATTGAAAACTGGACATGAGCTGTGATCACCGATCAGAGCTCACTGCTATAGCAGGGAAACTTTCAGAGGGGGCTGCAGGCTTCCAGGACCATCTGAGAGGCTTCATGAACCCCCCGGGTATGTTTAAATGCCCCAGGTCCCTGCGAACCCGGATCACTGTGGTGCTGTCAAGGCACTCCCCCATTCCCACCCCAACAACTTGCAGGGTCCCCAACTCCCTTGGGGAAGTTGGGGAACCACTGATTAAAAGTTTTGCAGTGGCTTACTTTAACTTTTGTCCCAGCCATGGGTGTTTTTGACCAGTCATGCAAAAAGTGAGTGCACTGCTAGTGAGAGCAAGTCGGGCTCAAACCAATCTCATCTAGTTTGCAGGCTGTGCCTTTGAGCAGTGAGCCATTAGCATCCTGCTTTGCTTGAGGCTGTTGACGCTTTCCTTGTGACACATACCAGCCCCCCTTCCCCTGGGCAAAAGAGTTCCTTCCACTGGCAGGTGCCCCCATAGGAACTCAAACCCTTGCCATAGAGGGGCTTGTTTCACCTTGCTGCGCCCTTCCAAAGGAACTATCTTTCATCCCATGTTCTGTTCTGCTCAAAAGATATTCCTTGGATGTATGTGTTTATGTACATGGGATGAAGAGACGGAAACCCTGGGCACAAGGATTCCTAGTGATCCTTTGCTTTTGCCTCTCTGCTGCTGATGTCACTGTGACTCCTGTGGCATGAGAGAGGTGTTGTAGCATCCTTGTTTTGTGTTTATGTGTATTTGTATGTGGATCCTTGAGGGATCTCCCCATAGTTGAGGTGGTGCCTATGGCTGAGATATTCATTCCTAATGGCTGGTGGGGGGAGGGGTTGTCCTCCCAGCACTGGCCACTCATTAGTGCTACTCCTGACCCCATCAGAGCTTAGTTCACCCTAGTGGTACTCTCTGGTTGCCAAACACAAAATGAATTCCCCTTGCCCTGGGCTAAGCTGCAGGCAGCCCCATCCCCACGTTGGATACAGGGCAGGTTAGCCAGCCTGCCCATTCCTGTGCAAGTTAGGATTGTGCTGTCTGTTATTTAAACTGAGACTACTAGCCCAATCCTATGCATGTCTACTCAGAAGAATGTCCCAGTGAACTCAATGGAACCTACTTTCAGGTCAGCATGTATAGGATTGCAGCCTACATCTCTGTTCAAGTTTCTGGCACAGCCTACCATGTTTTCTCTTTTGGAGGCAGGTCTCATACATCGTATAGTAAACTTATATATATTGTACGCTCTCGCTCTCTCTCTCCTCGCTCTCTCTTACAGACCAGTGAATAGAGAAATCGCTTTCCAGGTCACTGCAAGAAATTGTAGAGCGCTGGAAAGGCCTAGCTTTATCTCTTGCCAAAGAAGGGATTAAGATACAATGATTCACAGGCCTAAGGATTTTCCCTTTGCCTTTGCTTCTGCCTTTCTTAAAGGCAAACGGACAGAGACGAGTTTTTACTCCAAACAGCTGTCTGTTATTTGAATGGAGCCAGCTCTTAATCCTGCACATGACAGCCATCAGAGTCTGCTTTAGTGGAAATGTTTCTTGGATCCAGACAAAGCCTTTGGCACAGTAATTTGTTTGAGAAGGCTCCATTTGTAAACTGTAACCCCTACAGGCTATGTTTTTGGTTCGGCAGCAGACTTCAGGCTAGTCATTATCAATTTAATTAAGAAAAGATGAAGTGCGAGTTGCATGATCAGAAATAGGACAATAAATGTAAGATGTTCACATAAAAATTGGTACAATCTTCCTTTTGTTTCCCCAGGACCTGCTTTGAAATAAGGATGGGAAACAGAAGCATTCCGTAGTAAGATAACAAGATGATCCTGGTCTAAATTCCTATTTGCTAGAGCACTCTGCTGTTTTCAAAAGCTGGGCATTGATAGTTGTAAACCATTAACGGTCCTTTATAAATGGGAGAAAAGTAGGGTATACATGTGTCGGGGTTCCCCTCCTCCCACAAATCCCCAACTTACCCATGGAGAAGGCTTCTGGGCCAGAGGATCAGGGAGGAAGCAGGTGGAGCATGGGGCCACCTCCCCATAGGCTGCCTGGGCACTCCTGTGGGCGGCAAGGCACAGCAGAGGAACACTGCGTGCCAAACCCCCCGCTTCACCCCCCCGCCTTGGAGCCCACAGCTGGACCTCCCTGAGTCGTCTGCAGAGCTACAGGACCCAGGTGGGCAGGGCCAGCCCACCCCCCCAAAGGCAGAGACCAGAGCAGAGGCAGCAGCCTTCCCAGGAGCAACCCTGGCAGCTCCAGGTGAGAGAAGGTGGGAGGGGAACAGAGAGAAGAAGGGGAGGAGTGTTGATAATCCCAGGGGAGGGCAGTCCCAGAGACAGGCCCTTTTTGTACCCTCCCTGTGAGGGAAGGGGAGGGACCAAAGGGGAGGGGCCTTCCCTACATAAACCTGGAGGCCAGGGATGACAAGGCAGTTGGGAATCAGAAGAGCAGGCAGGAGGATCTGCTGCTAGCAGCCCCTGCTCCTGACTGGCAAATGCTGCCAACCCAAAGAGGGGGAACCGGGTGACACAACCCCCTTCTTCTGGTGAACTGTTCTGAGGCCTCCACAAGGGGGTCCCCCCTCAGAAAGGCCAGGCGGGCCCTCCCCTCCCTCCACAGGGAGGCCTCACAACATGTGGAAAAAAACCACACACAAATATCTTGAAGAGTTTCACCAATGGCATTCATTATGTGGGTGCTGCCAGCTCATTTTGTGCTACCTGTGACCAAAAATCACAAAAGCACCCTGGTCCATATTCTGACACAAAATGATGCTGATTAGTCCTTGCCCTCCTGGTGTCTTTCCTTAGGTTATCGCTACACTGAAGATGCGCTTGCCTTCCTGCAACATAAGTTTGGAGGAATCTCTCTTCTGACATCCCACATTCCATCAGTTCCCTTCATCCTTCTTTTCATTATCACAACCTTTTCCTCTTAAACTGTTTTTGTGTGAGTCCATTCACCATAAGCACCTCACTAATTCATTCTGCTAATTTCTTAGGGTAGGGGAGGGAGGTTCATCACAATCCCACAGAGGCTCATTAAGGCTCTCCCATTTTTTCACCATGCTGCATCAGAGTGATAGGTACAAAGTTGTGCCGACACTTGCATACTTTTTGTAAAACTGGCAACTGAACACATTTCGGTGGCTGAAACTATCCTGTAGATTCTGCTTAAAATTTGGCACTTTGAGTTTTTATGGGAAATATTCAAATATTTGATAATATTCAATATTCAGCAGATGTTTTTGACACCTGCGACTGAGTGCTTGACTTTGGATTTCAGTATTTTATATGGGACAATATTGGCTGTCGATATGTGACAGTTTTGACTAGTACCATGAATATTTTTGTTTGTGTTGTTATTTATGTTGCTGGTCATACTGCTCCCACCTCCCCTGTTCAAAGCAATCTCAGCTCAGTATTTTCAAAGGATGTGATCCAAAGGGCTGTTTTAGATGTACCTAACGGCTTGGGCATGCCTAGTGGGTTTTTTTTTTTTTTTTTTGACATTTTCTCTTTAAGTGACAGGTGCCTGGCAGTCCTTATCTAAGCTGCTTCTCAACATTTCCTCAGCTTCAAAGGAGATTTGCCAAACCGTACTTGGGGAGGGAGGGCTGTTGAAGAAGCACAAGTCCAAAGCTCCCTTGGGCATTTGGAATAAATCCCATATTTCTTGGGATCCAAGCCAATGTTAATGCACATACAATTGGTTCATTACTCAGTCACTTCCATCAGTTCCTAATCTTGTCACAGTTCCTCCATCAAGTTGAGGAAGGCATGTGTAGGGTAGTCCCATTTTATCTACACACAGCTGTGAAATAATGCAAGCTGACAGGTAGTGACCGAGCCAAGGCTACCACATCAGCTTCATCGCTGAGCAGAAATTTGCATACTCTTCATTCCAAGTCCAGATGCTTGTTCACTACAGCACACCAGAGTGGCTACAGTCCATTTTCCAGTTCTGACTCAAAATGAACAGATAACTGTTTTTGCTTCCGAACCGTTGGCTCTCAGAACTACTTTTTGAAATTTTTATTCCAGCATTAAATTTTTTTTAAATGACGTTCTTCAGTTATTTTGTTAATCTTTCTATATATTGTTTTACATATTTCAACACATGTAGCTTTACAACCATGTTCCCCCAGCTAATGTGTGTCCATTCTAGGAACCAGAATATAAAGTATTGCTTTTGGCTGCTTTAGAAACTTATAGTCCAATCCCTTGCATGTCTACTCAAAAGTAAATGCAATTCAGTTGAATAGCACCTATTCTTAGGTAACCCAAATATTGCAGGTAAATCCTTACCTGCAAGATTGCAGGCAAAGCCTAAGGACTGCAGCCTGTAATCCCAAACACACTTATCAAGGAGTAAGCCCCATTAAACACAATGAGAAACATGTTTATTTCAGAGTAAACATGCTTAGGATTGTACTGTTAATCATGTTGCTCAACAGTGTGGGTGACAAGCACATTACATGCAATCATAGATTTCAATTGCACAGGATAACTTTGAAAGGGAAAGAGTGAATTTCAGCACTGAATTCTACCCACTACATGCCGGGGAACATATGTTCTGGATTCTGTTGTGCTAACTTCAGGCAGGATGTTAAAATTGGTGCAAGAAATGTGATGTGTATATATCAAAGAAAGCCACCCAGAACAGGAAGAGCTTCACTGCAGTACTATCAGGTGGGTACTGCTTTGCTTGGGTCTTTGCCCAAGACTCTCAGGCTGGCAATCAATTCATTCTGGTAACTGAATATTATGCCAGGATTTGAGGCTAACCCAATGAAAAACTAAGAACCGGTGTTAGACACACAACTGGTCTTTTCTGAACATATTTGCGGCCCTGGGAAATGAGGGCTAAACTACATGAGGTAGGGGTAGCTACATATGTTCACAAATCTGAATTACAGAATTCACATGTAAAGTGGCAGTGAGGGGTTCTAATTGTTACATCCAAAGAGGTACACAGGTGAGGGGAGCTGGACCTTCTCATCTCATCCATTTCCCTTCCTCATGTTCCCAGGCACATTTGTCCCAGCCTTGCTTACATACGTGTAGCAGTGAAGAAGTTCAGGTTAGCTGATTCGGTGCCTCCTGGTGGCATATGCAGGAGCCCAGTTAGCAAAAACAAAAAGGGTATTCTTGTCTGTCTCATCTGTGGCAAGAACTTCAGATCTAAAACTGAAATGGTCTACTCAAAGGTTAAACTAAAAACAACCTCCAACTGAAAATCTCTACCGCCACCACACTGGTGTCTTCAAATAACATATAAATGGCAAATGAGTCAAATAAGAACATAATCATGTCCCCCCTCAGGTGTCTTTTCTAGGCTGAAGAGGCCCAAACGCCGTAGCCTTTCTTCATAAGGAAGGTGCCCCAGCCCCGTAATCATCTTAGTCGCTCTCTTTTGCACCTACATAAGAACAGCCCCACTGGATCAGGCCATAGGCCCATCTAGTCCAGCTTCCTGTATTTCACAGTGACCCACTAAATGCCTCAGGAAGCACACAAGACAACAAGAGACCTGCACCTTGGTACCATCCTTTGCATCTGTCATTCTCAGGTAACCCACTTCTAAAATTAGGAGGTTGCGCATACACATCACATCATGGCTTGTAACCCATGATGGACTTTTCCTCCAGAAATTTGTCTAATCCCCTTTTAAAGGCATCTAGGCCAGATCCCATCACGACATCCTGGGGCAAGGAGTTCCACAGACCGACCACACACTGAGTAAAGAAATATTTTCTTTTGTCTGTCCTAACCCTCCCAACACTCAATTTTAGTGGATGTTCCTTGGTTCTGGTGTTATGTGAGAGTGTAAAAAGCATCTCTCTATCCACTCTGTCCATCCCCTGCATAATTTTGTATCTCACAGTGGCCCACCAAATGCCCCAGGGAGCACACCATATAACAAGAGACCTGCATCCTGGTGCTCTCCCGTGCATTGGCGTTCTGACATAGCCCATTTCTAAAATCAGGAGGTTGCACATACACATCATGGCTTGTAACCCATAATTGTTTTTTCTCCAGAAACTTGTCCAATTCCCTTTTAAAGGCATCCAGGCAAGATGCTGTCACCACATCCTACAACAAGGAGTTCCACAGACCGACCACACGCTGAGTAAAGAAATATTTTCTTTTGTCTGTCCTAACCCTCCCAACACTCAATTTTAGTGGATGTTCCTTCGTTCTGGTGTTATGTGAGAGTATTAAAAAGCATCTCTCTATCCACTTTATCCTTCCCATGCATAATTTTATATGTCTCAATCATGTCCCCCCTCAGGCGTCTCTTTTCTAGGCTGAAGAGGCCCAAACACCGTAGCCTTTTCTCATAAGGAAGGTGCCCCAGCCCCGTAATCATCTTAGTTGCTCTCTTTTGCACCTTTTCCATTTCCACTATGTCTTTTTTGAGATGCGGCGACCAGAACTGGTCACAATACTCCAGGTGTGGCCTTACCATAGATTTGTACAACGGCATTATAATATTAGCCGTTTTGTTCTCAATACCCTTCCTAATGATCCCAAGCATAGAATTGGCCTTCTTCACTGCCGCTGCACATTGGGTTGACACTTTCATCGACCTGTCCACCACCACCAGCTGTCACAGACAGCTCAGAACCCATCAGCCTATATCTAAAGTTTTGATTTTTTGCCCCAATGTCCATGACCTTACACTTACTGACATTGAAGCGCATCTGCCACTTTGCTGCCCATTCTGCCAGTCTGGAGAGATCCTTCTGGAGCTCCTCACAATCACTTCTGGTCTTCACCACTTGGAAAAGTTTGGTGTCATCTGCAAACTTTGCCACCTCACTGCTCACCCCTGTCTCCAGGTCATTTATGAAGAGGTTGAAAAGCACTGGTCCCAGGACAGATCCTTGGGGCACACCGCTTTTCACTTCTCTCCATTGTGAAAATTGCCCATTGACACCCACTCTCTGCTTCCTGGCCTCCAACCAGTTCTCAATCCACGAGAGGACCTGTCCTCTAATTCTCTGACTGTGGAGTTTTTTCAGTAGTCTTTGGTGAGGGACCGTGTCAAAGGCCTTCTGAAAGTCCAGATATATAACGTCCACGGGTTCTCCCGCATCCACATGCCTGTTGACCTTTTCAAAGAATTCTATAAGGTTCATGAGGCAAGACTTACCCTTACAGAAGCCATACTGACTCTCCCTCAGCAAGGCCTGTTCATCTATGTAGTCTATGATGACTTTATATGATGAATTTTCATCTATGTCTTTATAATAATAAATATTATATTTTCTTATATTAATATTAGCAAATGTTATTTTCAATTGCATTTAATTAAAGTTTAATGCATCTGTTAGAAATAGTTGGAAACCAGAAATGTTAAGTAGTTGTTCATAAAGTTGCAGTTTGAGGGGATGAGGGTAGGGTTTGTTTGTTTTCCTATTACTTTTTCTTACAGTCCAATCCTATCCCCAGCCAAGTTATAGCATGCAGCTGCACCAACAGAGGCTATGCTGCAGGCAATGGGGGGGGGGGTGCAATCAGGAATCCTGTGAGAGATACACAGGCTATGTGTACCTCAACTCTGCATAGACTATAGGCACACTGACAGCCTATGGGTCTCCTTGGATCTACATCAGCTAGATAGCTGGCATAAGTTTGAGGAGAGCTGGGGGTAGTGGTGGGGAGGGCTGAAAAATGGGGGTAACTTCCAGCATGTGCAAGTGCTACTAGATCTATCCTATCTTTCCCTGATACCCTCTGGTTCATCCCCTGTAATGCCCTTTATTCCCCCTGCCCACCCACTGCATCACCCCCACTGATAACTCATTGGTGTCAGTGGAGTCTCTCAGAGCTGCTGCAGCACATGCTATGCCTCTCTCCATTTGCTGCAGTGGCCTGGCAGTATTCTACATCAGTCCCGCATTGCTGCAGCTTTGCTGTGCCCCCGTATGGTGTCCAGCAGTACAGAGAGTTCATAGGATTGGACTCTAAGGCCGCAATCCTAACCCACTTTCCAGCACTGACTTAAGGACTATGCAACTCTGAGGTAAGGGAACAAACATTGCTCTACCTTGAGGAGGCCTCCACGACTGCCCCCCAACTGCAGGATGCAGCACATGTCCCACTGGCACAGCTATGCCAGTGCTGGAAAGTTGGTTAGGATTGCACCCTAAGGCTGTAATCCTATGCACACTTTCCTGGGAGTAAGCCCCATTGAACTCAATGGGACTTATTTCTGATTGTACTGTTAATTTCCTTATGTTTATATGGTCTTCCATATTCGTGTGCAAGCATTAGGCTTGAGTTCATCTATATTTCTTTTTCCAGGTGAAGGTATCATTCTTATAATACAGAAAAGGTATGTAAAACATGAAGTTTAAAAAATACACTGGTTCTTTGATCTATAGCCATAGGGGAAGGCTTTGAAACAGGTGGTCTTGTATGGTTCTACAGTCCAGGAACAGAGTCATCACTTCTGAAGGTGAACTCCAAAATCAATTCAGATTGGTTTTTTTTTTCTTTTTCTTTTCAGTGAACTGGAATCAAACCTGAATCTAAAATCTTTTGGTTGCCATGAACCTGAACCTGAACGGAACCCCCCAAAAAACAAACATTGATTGCTAGATGTTCCAACAAACGTTGCAAAGCTTGGCTTCAGAGAATGTCAGCAGTTCATAAGCCCACTTCAAAAGAAGAGGGAAGCTCTTTCATCCTGCAAAATTCCTCTAAGCCCAGAGAAGCTCATTGGAGTTATTCCTCCCCACTTCACTTTACATACCAGGGTGCTGGGCCAGGAGCAGCAAAAATGGGGGAAGAGGGAAATAGTCTTCTTCACTCCTCTCTCTTCAGTTCCATGCAGTGCATTCTGCACTCAGTGATCAGCTGAGGAAATATAAAGTTTCTGATGTGGAAAATATATATAGCCAGTTTCTATTACCCTCATGTCAGGTGAGATGGTGATGTGAAAAGTATTGGAGCAGAACTACGAAGTAGGAACTGGCTTGTTTCTCAATGAATGTGAGAATTTTCAAAGAACATGGAGTGTACTGGACAAAGGCAATTGGCTGCAATTTACCACACACCTGAGGGATTAAAAGCATTCTCTCATCTCAGACAGTGGTCGCCAGGGTCAGATTTAGCTCCACTCCAAATGTGACCCCTTTTGTACTCATTCACACATAGTCTCCTCTATAAGGAGCAGAGAGGACATGGTTTGAGGGTACATGATGGGGTGATCTCACTGAAGTGAAACAGGTCTTGGTCTGATCAGTGCCTGGATAGGTGAGCATCTAGGAATCCTTCTATGTTTATCATTTTGAGTTTCATGATGGAAGAAAGATAGGATAGCGATAAAAAAATGATCCAATGTCTGTTGTCACTATGAGGAAAATTAAGTGCTGCTTACTGTAATTGCTAAATTGTGAAAATCACAAGCTACCTAAGACCTCTTAGGGTCAAGCTACAGGTGGTGTTGATGTGCATTTTGGTCCTGTGTATTTATTTCAAGTGTAAATAACAGGCTGACCAGGATCAGGATTACCGTATGGAAAGAGGATATTAAGCCTTTTGCTGCTCTGTTGGGATCCTGACCAGTTATGGCAGGACCTAGAATGCTGCCCAATGCCAACGTAACATTTGCAAATCACTATAATAATTTCTTGTTCTACAGAACACACAATGACATTGTCTGGCTTGGCTTGTGTGTGGTTACTGCTTTCCAAGAAGCCCTTGCCTGCTGTTCTTTTCTGGAGTGCCTTTGCTCCATGAGGCCTTAGTTCTCCTTCAGCTGGCAGCAGCTCAGCTGTTGTGCTCCAAACTCCCGCAGCACATCTGTGGACTCTTCACAGCACACTGATTGGCACCCTGGTGCCATAGCCCTTGAAGACAGAATCAATGGTTTCTGAAGAACCTCTGAAATTTCCTTCGGTTTTTTGGTTGCCTCAGAATGTTCTTGCTCTCCCTCAGAAGGTGGGGGGGGGGGTGTCTCTTTTTGAATTCATCATCTTCACATTGGCTTGGGATGCTAGTGACTTGTTCAGGTTACACCTCTATTTTTATTTTTATTTTTGCTTTGGTGCCAGGTTGCCTCAGAAGTGTAACTTCCCTCACCTAAGAAAACATGCTGCTTGTCTTGTTAACCCTCTCTTCAACTTGTTCTCTGCAACAATTTAGGGACATTTCTCCTGCTTTAGGGTGAGTCATTATAGGGTACAGAGTTTTGAATGTAGGCACGAATGCAAAATCATACTCAGACCTGGGTGGCCATAGGCAAATACTCAGACCTGGCCTGCCTCTAGGATTGCTGTGAAGTTTCACTTAAGTACATGTCAGTGAGAAAAAAAACACACCACAGAATATTCTTCCCTATGATGTGAGCCCCTCACTGCAGAGGCCTGTCTTTTCTGCCATTGTAATACAGTGCACCATTCACATGAATGACACGCTATACAGTACATGATAATAAATACATGGTATTAGGTAGCCCCGTGTGTGCTGCCCTGAGCTCCTCAGAAGAATGGATAGAGGATAAAATTATGATCAATAATCCATTGGAGGAGACTACTTATTTGATGGTTTTTGAGGAGAAAATGTAAGATAGATATAATCCTTATATTTACTACCGGAAAGACGTATCCAGTTGCCATCAAACCACCAGCATTGCTTTTCATATGTCACACTCCTCACCAGTCACAATAATGCCTTTTTTCCTTCCTTCTCCTAAAAGGACTAGAAAAGTCATTCAAGAAATGCCAAAAGACAACAGTGTGAATGTTTTCAAATGGTTGTCTTTTCCACATGCTTCGTTTTGAGCTTGAAATGAATACAAAACCTGGTGTGCGGAAAAAAAAAATTATAAACTGCTGACTTCACACTCCACTGGAATCAACAAAAATAATTGTTGCCGTGTTTAGTCAGAGTCAATAGTAGCTACTCCAAATCTGGCACCGTCAAGCGAGAAAAAAATAAACGGCCTGCTCATAAGGAAGACTGCTTACAATGTCTCCTTGAAAGGAGTTGTCTTCCCAAATACTTTTTTCTCATCCAAAGAAAGAGAAGGGATGGGTGGGAGTTCCAGGCAAAGTATATTTCACATCCATTGAAAACTGTTTTAAAAGCCAGCTCCAAACGGAGTGTGCTTAAATCTTGGTCTGGAGAAAATAAATAAAGCTGGAGTCAAAATGGAACTCAAGTAACTAAGCCCACTCACAAATGTAGTACTACTGGGTCAGGCACTCGGGTTTCAAAAACAAAAATGGTATAAATCCAGAATTAAATGATGAGATAGGGCAGTACACTGTTCTACTCAACAAGAAGCAAGTGGGTGTCCTGAGAGCTCCTTGAGGGAATAAGAAGCAAGTCATAGCAGCGGGGAGGGGTTTAATTCCATGGCAGAGCAGACTATGCAATACATTGCATGCAGAAGGGCTCAGCGTCAGTCCTTGGAGTGTCCATTTAAAACAGTGGTTCTCAACCTTTAGGAACCTGTGAACAACTGGCGCAAAAACGGGAACTGTCATGGACCACATGCAAACCCCCCTCCACTGCCCAGCATACAGAAGTTACAATTAAATTTGTTAGTTTGTGGGGGAGCACTTTGCGAAACACTGGAAGTGCCAGCTGCAACTGTGGGCAGTCCATTCCCTGTCCTCTAGCCCAGTGGTTCTCAAACTGGTGGGTTGTGACCCACCAGTTCATGTAACACTTCCCCGTCCCTTTAAGGGGCGGGGGAAGGGGAGGGAGGCAGCAACGCGATCTCCAGGATCGCATCGCGAAGTGGGGTGCTTGTGCCTTACTTTGCATGATGCAGGCTGCAGGAGGTTTTACAGGAGGTGCTTTGCGTCCGCTTCTTTTGCAGGTTCCAAGCATCGGGGAGCGCTGTGAAGGGCTGCCTGCACCTCCTGCAGCCTGCTGCAGCCCAGCATCATGCAAAGTAAGGCACAAACACCCCCCCTCGCCTCCTTTTGCAACTCGATCCTGGGGATCGCGTTGCTGCCCTAGCCCCTCCCACACAAGAACTTACTGAGGGAGTAAAGCTCACTCAAAGTTTGAGAAACCCTGCTCTAGTCTGTTCTCTGGTCTCTGGGAGGAGGTGCTCCTTCTCTGCTTTGTGGGGGAGTGCTCACTTTGCAAGACACTAGAAGTGATTGGTCATATGTTTTTTTCTGAGACTTCATGGACCACTTCACAGGGGCATGCAGATCACCTGTGGTCCACGAACAACAGGTTGGGAACCACTGATTTAAAGGATCTTGAAAGACCTCTCGATGCATGAGACTCTGCCGATCAGAGTAGATAATGTTGAGCAAGATGGAGTTCAGGAAGGAGTAGAGGTATATATGTAATCTTCCCAGCAAGATCCTGCAATCTGCTCAGAAGTTGCATAAGATCCCAATGTAAGGTCTACCCCAACACCTAAAATGCGGACATAGTTTGTGCAGCTTGGGTGAGTGAAAAACACTGGCAAAGCAGGCATTATACTGAAATATCAGCTTTTCCTACAAAGAGTAGAGTGATGGTTTTGAGGCAACCAGAGACCACTCAAACCAATCTGCTGCTCATCCCTTCCAAATTCCTCCTTTAAAAAAATTATTTTATTTTCTAGTAAAAGCATCAGAGCTCTGTGAACATCCATTTTCATGTAATCTCTAAAAGCATTTTCACATGTGATGCAAAGAGCCACATTGGAACCTCTCATTAGGTGTCTGCAATGTGAACATTAAACTTTTCTAAAAAAGTTTTTCTAAAAAAGTATATTTTCTAAAAAAAAATATGATAAATGCAAAAAGCACTTTTCAAGCCCTTGTGAAAGATCTCTGAATTTGGGGGATCAATTTTCTGTATTGGAACTGAAGAAAGGAAGAGATGTGTTTGGACTCAAGTTCCTGACTTTGGTCTGCATGGCTCTTTCACATAGGTTATTCAGTGAGGAATTGCCCCCTCTTTTTTTGGCAGACGCCAAGCGCTTAGAAGGAAGAACTTACCTTAAAGTTACTATTATTCCCTCCATACTATCTACCTCTTTCTATTCTATATCTTTGTACAAGGGGGAATGAAGCGTTCAGCTCATTTTCTTTTGTGAAAAATCCATATTTATTAAAAACCACAGAAAAGCACAGCAGCAGACTGGAGAATTTCTGTGAAGTTGAGGGTTCAAGTATGTAAAGAATTCTAGGATACATGAAAGGGTCCTTGATAAGATAAAAGCTCTCTGATAAGGAAGAAGAATCTGTTTAATCTTGTTTTTCTCTTCTGTCAGGGCCATGAGCGCAATTAATATGCAGCAAGGAAAAAGCAAGCCACATACTTCTTCAGCATGGCAAGGCTGACATGCAAACCGGAGTCCTCCATCACTAAGGCCTTGGGGATTGGTGGCTGAGTAGTTTTATGGTAGATTGGGGAAAAATGCAGGAGAATATATTTAAATCTCATGGAGGGAAGTTGCTACAGAATAAGCAGGAGAGAAAGGATTCTCCACTCCCCCCCCAGAAGTGGCTGTTCCTTATCTAAACTGGCCTTCAGGCTACTGTTATGTATATTTGCATGGACCTTAAAAAAACACTGTGACTCTATGTATTTTCTGGTTGTCAATAGAACACCAGGACTCTGTCTCTCTCCTCTTGGCCTGCATCCAGGAAAGGGTGTTGTTTATCTCTGCAATCTCCTTGCTTGACAAAGTACAAATATAATCAGGGAGATGAATGGTTCAGCTGCAAACATGCTTGGGAGTGTTTGATCAGACCTAACATCTCCTATTAAACCAGAGTCATTAAACTCTGTTCACCCAGGCACTTTTCTCTTCATGCAAGCAGACCCAACCCTTCCTCAAACACACACTTGCCCACAATTGCATGGAATCGTTAGCATGAACTGGGTTGAGAACCCAGCCACACTGATTCCCACTGATGCCACACTGATTCCCACTGATGCCACTGATGTGGCATTTGGACAAAGTGATGCCACAGTTGCAGGAAACTGCTCTGCTGGCGGAATTTGCGTACCATTCAGTTCATCTGAATATTTTCCCACAATTTTCCCCATCCCTGAATGTGAATGAGGAGGAGCTGCGGGTGCTCACATGTCAGAGAAAGTGTCCTGTGAATTGATCTTTGGAATAACAAGCTTAATTTCAGAATCCATTTGTCTGAAATGAATGAGGAAATCAAGACACATTACAAATACTAAGGAAAGTGGCTTGGTAGAAGAAGCTGTAGTTCTTCTGTCTCACCTCACTGCTCCTTGTAGCACCTTGGTGAGAACCCTGAGCATTCATCATTCATTTCTCCTTTGTTTCAGCATTTCTGGAGAAAGAACATAGGTGTGACTCAGAATCTTGAAGAATTTGGTCAATTCAACAATGCAACAAGCAAGATCCTCATTAATGGCTATGCTCTCTCGCTCTCTCTCTGGACAAAATAGCTATTCACAAAACCTATTTATACCCACTTATTTACATTAATTGTGTGAAAGGTGCTTTGGCCTCCTTTTGGTACATGTAAAGCCACAAGCAAGAGAGAAACCTGTACTTATGGATTTTTTCCGAGTTCTCCAAAGTTCCAAGTATATTTGGTTGAGTAAACCTGATTCAAGTGTGGCTGCTTTAAAATATGAGCGCTCCTATTTTTAGCTAGACCTCTCTGTCGGCAATGTAAACTTTCCTCACCATTTGACTATGTACTAGGCACTGTGACAACACTGAAAAGCAGGGCAAAATATTGCTTCAATTTCTCAGTTTACTGGTAACCCTAATCCGCCTATTAGTGAGAGCATAAATTTCCAACGTATACATTTGAGTCAGCACCTTTAAATCTTTGCTTTCTTGAGAAGTAACTACTTTACTCTTTAGTTTTATTTAAGAGTTCTCCAAGTTCCACTTAGGAGCTCGTGCTGCACCTGGGAGTCTAGGTCAGTGAAGAGAGAGAGAGAGAGAGAGAGAGAGAGAGAGAGAGAGAGAGAGATTGGAACCACACCAGAACAAGTCCGGAATAAAACAACTGACAGCGAGTGGAATAGGATACAGCAAAGGCAGATATGTTGCATGAGTCTTCACCACCACGTGGATCTTCCACCCACTGCTGCCTCCCTTCATGTGTGCCTGTGCACATCCCTCCTATGGAGGTTGGGTGGGCAAATGAACTGGTGCACTTCCATGCCTCCTTCCCTTTATTTACCAAGATCACTGTATGCAGCCTCCTTAGATTGCACCTCTTTTGTTTGAAATGAACAGGTGCATCCCTGACTCATGCTCATTACGAAGAGAAGAAAGGTAGAACAGGGAAGCTGCATGTGGTGATCTTCGTATGTGCAAAGAAGGGGCAGATGGGATCCAAATTGCCTTCCCCTGCTTACTTGGTGCTTCATAAGATGCTGGGTGATGCTGGAGGGCGAAGGAGGATGCTGCTGCTGGGATCCTCTTGAGATCGGAGAGCCCAATGGAGTGGTGAGTTGGTGAATGCAAAGGTCTTTTGGGCTTGGGCCTGATCTGTTTGCTGCCCTTCTAAGGGTGCTCAAACTAAACGAATCTTTCTTTTGTCCTCCAAGAATGTTTTTGTCTGTCCTCCAAGACTGGCTGCCAATTAAGAACATAAGAAGAGCCCCACTGGATCAGATCAAAGGCCTGTCTAATCTAGAGATCCATTTGTATGTGAAAATGCCTTCTCAGATAACTTGAGGAAGCTCACAAGCAGAACAGAAAATCAAAAATCCCCCCTCTGTCATTTGTGTCTAGCAATCTGATATTCAGAGATAAAGTGCCTCTTAAGGTTGCATGCCTAGTAGCCACTGATAGATCTGTTGAATGAAATTATCTAATCCTATTTTAAAAAAAAAAATCTGAACAAGGTTTTATGGGCACCTGGTCAAGAGACCCTCATGTCCCACTCACAGCAAAAACACAACAGCTAAGTTCCCTGCTCAGCATAGCTGAATACACTGTCGAAAGGCCTCTGTGTCAAAATTTGTCTCTGATGCCTTATTCTCACAACAAGAGTTGCTTCTAGGTAGTGACTAAAATGGAATGAATGTGTCGCAGGAGCTTGTTGTATTCATAATTTGGTTTGTAAAACATGTGATCATCGCAGCAGAAATAGGAAGACACGGTTGTTTTAGGAACGCGGTTCTATGCCATACATAATTAGGCAATATACAAATGTCAGTTCATGTTAGCAATAGCTGCATGGAGTGTCTGATCTCCATAATAGGAAATGTTTCGATAAATGAAAAAAGTCATCTTCATGCTGATGTAATAAAGATGACAATGTACAAAGTGAATGTTAGGATGTAGAGACTGTTCAGAATTATGGGACATGTGAGCCTCATGTGGGAAACATAGCATTGTATTATCACTGTTTGACCCACTGGAAATGTAGCAACAAAATTGGTACTTTACACCATCTTTGGCCAAAACGGCACAAAACTTTTGTTGGGATATTAACAACCCAGTCCTAACTAAGACCCCACGTAGTGATGCAGAGGCACCGGCGTGGCTTGTATCCTGCATGGCATTTTTGGCCACTGGAGGCCTCCTCAGGGTAAGGGAACATTGGTTCCCTTGTCCTGGGGTAACTCCCAGCAGCCCCCATGTGTCATCTCAAACCTGCATCAGCAATATCACTGACAGTCGATCCTGTTGGAGTTGGTGCAACTCCGCCTGCTGTCTAGAGGGGGCAGGATGCTGTCCAGAAGGGGTCAAGCTATGGCCCAGTGAATCTGACCGTTCTACCTGTTCTCTCTGTGAACCTTGTGGGGTGTGGCCCTAACCCTTTATCCTTCCCTTCTCCTCTGAGCACTTCCTCTTTGTCCTCTGACCACCAACCTGTTAAGATGGTGCACACCAGGGCTCTGATGCCCAGGCCATCTTGAGCACAAGGCATGCAGGGCGAGGCAGCTCCAGGGCCTTGCTATCTCTAAGTAATAGCTGAACCTCTGATCCTAATCAGATGCTGTAAATATACACTCAATGGAACTGTAAGTAAATAACTTCTTTTTTGCAACTTTAACAAGCCATTGCCTCTTTGTCTTTTTATTGAATAGCAGTCAGCCGGGTGAGGGAGGTTCTCTGGGGTGATATGCAAAAGGGGGGGTCCGCTGCTTAAGCTATTCTGCTTCCCCCCCCCAAGAGGAAACTACTTTTAATTTCCTCCAACAGATCCATGCAGGCAGATCAGGCCCAGAAAGGGGGTTAGGATAGGGTGTACACCAGCATGCGCTAGCACCATCAATCCCCTCCCTCCTGGATCTGATCTGCCCTCTCTGCCCCTACACTGCACTGTTCCACTCATTCCTCCCGTTGCACCCTAACCCGGCCCCATTCCATCCCTTGCAGAGCCTTACCTGCTTCGGCAGGTCTTTGACCGTCTGCCAGCATGAGAGAAGCCACTCTGGCCTCCCCACCATTGGCCTGGCAGTACATGCCAGTGGAGGCTGCTTTGCAATTGCCATAAAGCATCCTCCATTGTTGTAATGTGCAGTATGGCAGCCCCCAGCAGGCATAGGATTGGGCTGTAAGTATGCTATACATAAGGCAACAAGTATGTCAGTTGTTCTTGCCCCCCTCCCTCGATGGATTTGCTAAGCCTTGTAAGAAATTTAATTATTATTATTATTATTATTATTATTATTATTATTATTATTATTATTATTATTATTATTATTATTAAACAGTATTTATATACCACTTTTCAACAAAAAAATTCACAAAGCGGTTTACAGGGAAAAATCAAATAACTAATGGCTCCCTGTCCTAAAAGGGCTCACAATCTAAAAAGATGCAAAAGAACACCAGCAGACGGCCACTAGAAAAGACACTGTTGGGATGAGCAGTTATTCTCCCACTGCTAAATAAAAGAGGAACACCCACTTGAAAAAGAGCCTCTTACCCAGTTAGCAGGGGTTAATATTGGCTGCAGTCCTAACCACAGTTTCTTGAAAGTAAACCCCATTGGAACAAAATAGGACTTAAACTGAGTAGACCTGGTTAGGATTGTTCAAGGATCCCTTGAAAACATATAGGGAGACGTTTGGTGGATACTAACCACCTTGGACACCAGGTTTTGCTACTTGGGAAAAGGCAGTATATCTGCTAATATACCACAATTCTACTAACCTGCTAATAAATAACAATAATAAAAAGTCTTCATACGTTGTGTGTTGTTCATGTGCAATATGCAAAATACTAGAGAACAAGAAATGTTCCAGCTATAGACAAACTGAAGAGTAGACTTTATGCCCATGTTGTGATGATTAAATTAACACATAACATTTGAATTGACAACAATCAGTTGTCAGGTACTGAGAAGTCATGTGCAGCTGTAGCCAGGGATTGTGCGGTCAGTGTGCTAATGCATATTATTTATATTTTACTGGATGTGACATGAATCGCTTCTGAACTATCTTGATTGCAAAGGATTTATTAATAATGCCTATTCTCTCAGCCTAAGAGCTGTATTAGAGCTCCCACTAGCAGTGTGATGAATACAGGGCTCACATATTACATATTACAAACCACTGAGTATATTCTTAAAAAGAATAGGAAAGCGAAATATCTTGAGTGGCTGCTTAGATCTGGTGTGTTAATGTTTATAAGAGCTCTCCATCCATATTGTTTATCAAATTGACCTAACCACCCCTAGAAACACTTTGGAACATTCTTTTTAGATTCCTGGTAGGAATCATTGTCATAAGTCATTGTGACAAAACATTTTATTATTTTCTGAGGCCTGATAAACCCATCCCTGGAAAGTAGCAGAGGGTATTTTTTTCTTGTTCTGTTTCTTTTTTATTTGATCTTGCCATGCCCACAGTACCTCTTTAGGTTTCTTCACTACGAAATGCTTGGCTATCTGCAGAGGGCAAGCCTGGGACTTCCTGATTCTAGAGGTGGTCTGCCAAAAGCTACCTCCCTTACCTGTTGATGTGCCAGCCTCTGTTCTCCCATTCAATGTTCTAGCTCAGCATTCCCTCTCCCACATTTCCTCTTTCTCTCTGTCTCCCTCTTCTTTTTCCAGTCCAGGGAGTGGAAAGAGAAGGTGGAGCAGTGGGGTCAAGTAGGTGGACACCCACCCCCCAGCAATCTGTTGCCTGAGGTGACCGCTTCAGTTGGCTCATGGATGGGCTGGCCCTGTATATGCCTGTCCTGGAGACAGTAGTTCAGAGATGACCTCAATTCATGCCTGGTACCAGAGCATCAATATACCTGTTATCACTGAAAAGTTGCTTCACCTAATAATAACCAATAATTTCCTTGCCGTTCCTGCAACAGCATCACACATACAATATACGTTTCAAAGCACTCAGATGAACTGACTGAGTATCTAATGCTGGTTAGTGTTCAGTTACACACCCACCCTCTCACACACACAAACCCCTAATGTGTTAAAAAGTCTCCAGAGTGCAACTTGAGAGTATAAATTTGTTTCACATGTAGTTGAGTAGGAATATTCATTTGATGCTGATGTAGGATAGCTTGGAAGCAGGGACAACCTTAGGAGTTGCAGGGCCGAACTGGAAACATTTTTTGCAGGGCCCCAGTTTTCACAGCCAAGGTCTGTGGAACCTTAGAGATATAAAACAATGTATTATAGACAATCAAAATGTGTACTTAAAAAGTGCATGTGAGTTAACGGACCAAATGCATCTAAGCACATTTTAATACAAAAGGGATGTGCCTGAGCCATGCAGTGAGACTAGAGTTGAGTCCTAAGTCCCCACCCCCTTTGACTCGACTCGTGCTCGAGTCTTAATGGGTGGCTGTTGGGACTTGTTCAGAGCTTTTTTGGGGACTCTGTTTGACTAAGTCCGAGTCTTTTCAAGAAACTAGTCAGGTGCGGCTGCTCATGCTATTTTGAATGCAACTTCATGAAACTCATTCCCCAAAACAGGGAATCAAATTCACTAGCAGGAGTAAATTACTGGCCAATTCAATTAGGGAAGGATTCAAACCCGGGAAACTAAACCTTCATGATTCAAGTCCAGCATTTTAAACACTACACCATACTGACTTTCTAACTCCTGAGGCCAAAGGACCCAATTCATAAAGCAGGAAATCAATTCAAAAGTAGGAGGATTTGCTTTGCTAAATAGGAAGAACAATCCATTGTGTGGTAACATCAAGCCTTTTTTAAAAAATTGTAGCTGAATTTCCTGCCTCTCTATGAATAACTTCTGTTGAAATATCTGTCTTTAGGTAGCTATATCTCCTCTCTTTGCTTAGGTAGACGCTAAGCTAGGGCCTTACACAGCCCAGTAGGGTAAGGCGGTCAGTAACTGCTCTGGGTTATTGATGGGACCACAGGTTCTAATCCCTGCTTGTGTCAACAAATTATATAAAATAACTAAATTAAAGAAGGGGATAGAAGGGGACTAAATAGAAGAAGGGGACTAAATTAAAGAAGGGGATAGCATCAGGCAGGGACCATGATGTAATGCAAAGTAATCTTGGGCTGCTTAAATTGGGTTCTGGATTGAGTTTCCAAGTCTTAACTTGTTCCTGGAAAAAACTCCTGAGTCACTTCTGGTTTCAAAACACGTGTGACTTGAGTCCACATGAGTCATCCAAAATACGTTAGGCAATTTGAGTTTGATTCTTCAAAATTGAGTTGTCCATCCTTGAAAACTGCATACGTGCAAGCCTACAACAAACAAAATGTGCGTATTACCTTTGAAAAGTGAATAATCAGAACCACTTGTTTTACTGACTGCAAGATGGTTTAGTACAAGCATTAATTTTACTTTTCATTTTTATCCTAGTATGGGGCCTCCTTAGGCATGGTGCCTAATTGGGAGCAATTGGTCCAACTGACTTAAAGCTGGACCTGCTTGGAGGTGGGAATTTTGCCTCCTGATGTCTCCCCTCAGTCCCTTAATTTACACAAAACCAGCACAATTTTAACCAATTTTGGGACAGATGCACAGAATTGTTGCTAAACAATCACATTCACAGCAAATTATAGGGTGTCTATTGGCAACCGTATTCTTTATTTATATTTTCCTCTATGTTGGTTTCAGTTTCCAACGTTTTCCCTTTCTGACAACAGCTCAGTGTTTCTTGGTTAGAACACAAACCTGGCTGGTGCTCTGAAGAACTTAGTGGTTTGTGCAAGGCTGTCATTAGACAGCTCTCCCTCTCTCAAATTGCTGAGTTGCTTTGCCATATCAGAATCTGCGGTGTGACTTTCAGTTGCTCTGGGCACAACAGAAGCCAAGCCAAGCACAACATTTGGAGGAAGCGTCGTGAGCTGCAAAAAGACAAAAGCTACCTTTCTGATGCTGTAGATGCACCTAAATGCTGCAGCTCTAATTCAGGTGTATCCATTTGGCAAGCACATTGGCAGTGGTGTTGTCTAAATGCAGTACCACTGTAAAATGTCACTGCCAAGCATTAGGTGCAAAGCCCTGTGTCAGGTGGTTGTACCATGAGTAATAGAGCTTACTGGAGAGATTCAGGTTCCAGAGTGGAAAGTAGCTGGGAAAGGACAAGAGAGCCTTAGGCAGGAAGCCTAAAAGAAGAGCCATACCTTCCTATAGCTTATAATTGAATGCCAACTGAGCTTGCATACTCCATGACTTCCCTGTACACTGATCCAAGTGTACTGTTAGGTGAACCATGAGCAGGACATGAAGCCAATTGAGGTGGTTATCTCAGGAAGCAGAATGGTAGGGGCACCCACCTCCATCCACACGCAGTCATGTCCTCTACTCCTCCTCTTCCCATTCCCTGAATTGGAAAATGAAGAGGGGGATAGAGTGGAAGTGTAGCAGAAAAGTCACTCTAACCTATCCTCTCCTACACTTTTCTGCTTTATTCCCTTTCTCCTTTTCTAATATAGGAAGCAAGTGGTGCAGATACTGTCACACCATCTAGAAAGGGGGACAGCATTTGGCATACCATTAGAGGCAACAGAAGGTCTTGGGCTGGCTCCAGCCATGAAGACATAAGTGAAAGAGGGCAAGAAACTGATTCCTCAGCACACCGCACCTGCTCTAGCAGTCTACACTGGTGACTGTGATGTTGCCCAGCTGTAGATTCCCACCAATCTGCTGCCTGTGGAAATCACTTCAATAGTCCTCATGCATGGGCCAGACCTACTCATGGTTCACTTTGTAGTAGTGACTTGAATCAGTGTACAGGGAAGTCATAGAGCATGCAAGCTCCATAGGGAGCATGTTGATAGGTTGGGCCACCTGGAAGAGGGAGTTCAAAAGCCTGGATGTGGTCAACAAGCTTAGAATTCAGCAGAGTTGGGAACTCAAGTCAGTGATGTGGACCTGAGTCGCAAAAATGCATGACTTGGGGTGACTCAGCAACTTGTGAGTTGCACACGTGGAAGATTCTGAAAAAGATTTGAGTCAGGGCCCCCCTGACTCAGCACTCATCTCCATGCATGCTGACTCTAGTCTGCCTGTGTCTGGGTGTGCTTGCTGACTGTTTTTGCTGCATGAAAAACCTTGTGAGGCCAGCATTCCAACTGGGTGAGCAGCAGGGAAGCTCTAGCTGGATGCCCGGAAAGGGTTAAGGTGAGCTGGAGGGGAGAGGCAGGACTGGGCTCTCTTTTCCCATCATGGATAAAAAGGAAGGAACAGATGATCATTGGACAAAGGATGGGCATTCTGATATTTTCATTGGCTGGGGGAGCCAAGGGGATTCTTGCCTTACGATTGGCTTGAAAAGCCGAGGGAAAGAGGAGGCAGGGAAGGTGGGAAGGGTGTTCACAGCAATCACGCTTTGCACAGCATGGCTGGTTGGGAGGAGGGAGCATCATTGAATGACCAGCTGAAATGGGACTACTTCTGAATGGGACTGGCTGCAAATGATTGGGTCGTCCTGGTAAGACTCGCAGCTGCTGCTTGTGAGCAGCTCCTCCCTCTTGCTGCTTCTGTCCCGGTTGTCATGCAGTCCATCCCACCCTTTCCCACCCTCTTTACAGATGGGGTGGGGCAGCAGCAGGGGAGACTTTAAAATAAACTCCCACACACACACACAGACCAGCAGCAGCCCTGTTTTTTCTGTGGCTCGCTTTTTAAAGGGGAGGGGGCTTGACTCAAGTCCTTTAGAGTCACTGAAGGGTGACTTGGCAACAGAAAGTACCCCTGTTATGACTTGTTTTTGAGTCGAGTCACGGGGGAGTACTGACTCGATGACACAACTCGAGTCAAACCCCACTGGGTTTTCCCATTCCTAGAATTTAGTACATTGAAGGTTTTTTGTAAATAATCAAGAGAATTGTGGCCTTTTCCTACCTTGTTCTGTGTCCTACCTCCTTATTCCTCAGTGAGAGTACAAATTCTTTTTTTGCAATAGAAGGGGACAGGACACATAATCAGGCTCCAAGTGAGGAAATGTAGCCTGGGGGTGCATTCTTCTCTCATGCTGAAGACAAAGCCATGGTTTGTCCACTACCTAAGATGACCCTTTTCTTCATGTGGTAGGTGAGTAGATAATGTGACCCTTTACCTCCACCATGCCAATAATGGAACAAATGGGTAGGCTTGCCACATGCCACTAGTATCCTGCTCACACAAGACCCCTTCCTCTGCAATTTCCTGTAAATACAATACAATACAATACAGGTATTTATATACTGCCTTTCTTGGTCTTTGTTCAAGACTTTATTCAAGGTGGTTTACATAGGCAGGCGACTTAAATCCCCGTAGGGATTTTTACAATTGAAAGAAGGTTCTATCTTTCAAGAACCACAACATTCAGATGTTTCTTTCTTGATCTGTTCGCACATTCTGGCCTCCATCCTCCCACGCTCAGAGCAGATGGAATAACTCGGCTCAGCTTGTCAGCTGCTTCAAGGTCGCACGGTGCTGGTGGCCTCGAACTGGCGACCTGAGGATGTTATCTTCAGGCAAATGGAGGCTCTACCCTCTAGACCAGACCTCCTGCCCTGTAAAGGAAGAGGGAGGAGGGAATCATGTGGTCCTTCCATGCATTCAAGCATTTATATGACGTGCTCCCCGCACACAAGCCATTTGCTCTGTGGAGGAAGGGATATAGTGCACCCTATCTTCCACTATTCAAAATGGTAATCGACACATTAGATAATGTACAAAGGGGGGAGGGGCAGAATGTTTGGATTGCAGCCATAAGACTGAAAATGACCTGATGTCCCATTTATAGGAAGCTAAGCATTCATGCACCCACACCTAGTACATCACAAGATGCTTTAGAACTCTCCAATTTTCAGATGTACCTTTTGATGTTTAGTTGGGAACTGCTATCCCATCAAAGGTGGAGACAAATAGTCTGCTGCGCACACAGATCTGATGTGTTAGGATTACCTTTATGACTTCTTAAGTATATTTGTCAAAATTTATTATCCAGTTTGGTTTCCCAACAGAAGGAAGAAAGCTAGTGCAAGGATAGAATTTTTGCCCTGCACTTGCACTTCCTTCTTCTTTTGTGTAACACAACAATCTGAAAATGAAATGAAATCATTAAGTTAATAAACTTGCTTAAGTTTATCTGAATTGCCTTACCCAGACTGTTATGTATCTTCCAACTTTCCTGACACAACACCAGTTTTTGTTTTGCCCTATCATAATTCTTTAATAACCAGTTCAACTGGAGTTAGATAAAGGTCTGACATTTAAATAAAACATGTCTATTTTCGCTGTGCATTTTGGCTAAAACTCTTGAAATTGTAATCATCCCTCGCTCTAAATGAAGCCAAATTAATGTTAATCCTGTTATCAAATCCAAGGGCGTGACACCATTTATAGTCAGAACAGTTAGATAATAAAACCAGAAATACTGGACATCAAATCTACTTCATTTTAATCTTCTGTCTAAACTCTTGTGTCTGATGAATAAACAAATGGGACCATTCATGAACTAGATTTTGTTCAGAAATACATAATAGAATGATCACATCTAGTTTTGTAGGTGGATGGATTGATGGATGGGTTGCTAGTTATTGATTGTTTGATTGTTTGATAAAGTTTCAGGAGGAAATTCTGACATTCAATTTTCTGACATTCAGTTCTGACATTTATAGGAGCAGCATGGTTGCCACTCTTTCATGAGTGCATCAAAACAACACAATCACATTGGGGAGCATGGAAAGCAGCCACATCATTGTCCCTTCTATGTGATTCCTGACTACCAAAAAGGTTCGGAGGCTGTCCAACAGGTTGAAGAAGAAGCAAGGTCAGCTATGTTGCCATAGCAAATTTCCAAAAGCAGCAAGAGAACTGGCCAGGCAAAGAGTCACACCAAGGTAAAAATTGAGTGAGGTGTTGCAGCAGCATGAGATAAGTCCTGCTGCTCCAACCCTTCTTGAAATGCCATCAGGGACATGATCTGGAACCCACATTGGTTCAAGCTTCCTGCCTGAGTAGAATTCAGTGACAGAAATTTCCATGTTGCCAGACAGGTATTATGCTTTCTAGTCTAGACTTCCATTCCAATTTCTTTGGTTTCTGCTTCTGGGCCTCAGGGGTGATTGTATCAGTTCTGGATCTGAGATATTTTACTCATTAAGAAGCATTGGGTTCTGTAGCTTTCCCAGAAGGGGACACAGCGCTAGACTTTGCAGGCACCTCAGCACACCATGTAAGTAGCTTCCTCCCTCTCACCTTCAGAGCAATTCCAGATGGCAAGAGCAAAGCAGAGGTGTCTTCTTCACTTTGCTCTCGCTGTCCAGAATGGCTCCAAAGAAAAGGGGGAGGGGCTACTTACACAGCACGTGGAGAGGCCTGCAAAACCTAGCGCTGAACCCACCCTGGGAACACTACTGATTGGTTTCCCCCCAATTCTACAGACTCCCCAGTGCATCTTCCAGTTGACTGGCTGGTGGTGGGTTGCCGGTGTCTACTGACTCCACTTGATCCCCATGTGTGCTAGGGATAGTAACGGGGCCTTCCTCTGAGTAGGTCTTGTTCAATTCTAGCACTGGTTTGGTTCTGACAGGAAGGTGATGGAGCATGACAATGATCTGCCTTTTCTAATGTTGTAAGAGCAGCAGTACTGCACTGGTAGAATTTAAAGCCAACAAAGTGTCATTCATAAATGACACAGTGTCATCATTATGACCATCAATTACTAATAAAGGACAGTGTTTATCATGGTGTAGATGGAAAGTTGACCTAAGCCTTTTTGGATGCTTACCAGTACAAATGGAAAAAACTCAATGCCCCAATCCAGCTAGGGACAAACAGACTTCTTCACACATTTCCCTAGGTGGATAGGGAGCTAAAACCACACTGAAGTCCAGCAATAGTAGCTATGAGCAATAAGCCTCTTTAAAAAATAGTAACAGTTGATCGGAGTATTTTTTGCTTTTTTTTTTTTTAAAGCCCCACCTGCTGCACTTGATTGAGTGCAAATGCCTTCAAGAAAAGGTCCAAAGTGGGGGGTGGAGCCTGAGGTGGCTGAGTAGTTTTTTTGAGCTCCTGGAAAACACACTATTTCTTCCCAAAATCGCGGGTCTGATGAGATCCGAGGATCAGTGTTTAGGAGAGGCCTTGATCCTATAGATGGTGTACAGTTTTGGAGAAGAAGGGTCCAGCCAGGGACTGTTTTTTCTCCAAGGGAACCCAGCCATCCATGTCAGTGATGGTGAGGATTCAATGTTGAAATTAAGCCGAAGGCTCCAAGCAGGGAAGGAAGTTGAAAGAAGCAAGTGAGTGTTGTTCCATTGTGTGTGTCCGTTGTGTGTGTGTGTGAAGTTGAAAGAAGCAAGTGAGTGTTGTTCCCTTGTGTGTGTCTGACATTAATTGATTAATTGACTGCCTGATTAAGCTTCTGAGAGAAGGAGAAGGAGGGCAGGCTTTCCACCTCCTGGGAGAAGAGGAAGGAGGGGGAGGCTTTCTCTGCGTATTTGTTTGTTGATGTGAGCAGAAGCTTTGGAGGAGACCTGCCCTGCTTGTTATGGAAATATGAGTGCATAACTCTAACTTCATAAATCTAAAATTTGTTGGATTACAAATTAACCGTCTTGAAATACAATTATTGTTGTGGAGTGTTTAGTTTTGTTTTTCTGTGGAGAGCTTGTGGAGTGTCTGTGGCAAGTGGCTGGAGACCTGCATTTTTTTTTGTTTTGCAAAAGTGGTTGATTGTTTACATTCCTTTGATTATCTCCTGGAAAGGAATGCGGTTGATATTGAAACAGATATAAATAACAGAAATAACATATAAACAACAGAAATAAGAATATCAGGGACATCTAGTGGACTAAAAAAGACACTACAAGGACAAGAACAGGACTTGACAAGTAAAGTAAGAAGAAAGAAGATATAAGAAGGAAGAAAAAGGATGACAGGAAAAGGAGCGAAAGTTAGGAGCTCTCCTGCTCTGGAGTCCAGCTTGGGAAAACTAACACAAGAGGAACCGAAAGGGAAAGAATGGAAGCAGACAATACAAGACAATATAGAGAAACTAGTGGCGATGGGACGGCAACAAACAAATCAATATCTACAGGTTCAAGCTAGTTTGGATGCGTTAACTACACAACTAAATGATCTTAGTGTGCAACTCAAAGATGTTATATCCGAATCACATGAGAAAAAACAAAGGATCATGGAAAAAGTACTGGAAATGGGAAAGCAACAAGCAAATCAATATTTACAAATCCAAATTAGTCTGGAAATCTTAATTCAACAGACAAATGAGTCTAATACGCCACAAACAGGAGAGGATCAACAAAAGAGTAAAGAAATGAAAGATAAATCCAAAACACTGGAGACAGGACAAAACAAACAATTGGAAGAGACAATGTTAATGGAGATAGCTTGGAAGATAAAGACTCAAAAGTCACCAGACCAGAAAGGAGAAGAAATACTTCGACTAATTGATGCAGAGTGGATTGATCAAGTGAAGGAAGAAGAAATACTTCAACCAACTGACATAGATTGAAATGATCAAGTGAAGGAGATGACTCATCAAGATGTTGCTTTAGCAAGAAGAGTGAGTACATTAAACCGTGATCTGTTAAGAGGAATTCATGTGAAATTTATTAGAAAAAAAAGATGGAAAGTTAAAGTCTAGAGAAGAGAAGAGATTTGGCAGACCTGTGGGTATTTAGGTTGGAGACAACGGAATAGATCAAAAGAAAGACAGTAATGTGCTAATTTTGTATGTTAGAAATGTCAATGTATATTAGATGTCAGTGAGAATTTATGTAAGTTTTATAGGTGATATGTATTATGTATAAAAATTTTAGTTAGCTTGATATTAATAGATGTTAGAATTTTAAGGAATTACAATTAATTTTAGGTGATATTGTTTTGGATGTTTATGTATATGTTTATGTATTTCGTCATGAGGATATATTAATTTTGGATGTTATAGATAGGGAAATGATATATGATTATTAGGATATTAAAAGTTGTTAGAATTTAGCATGTTAGATATTGGATTATGATGTTGTGAAGATTTTATATGCTAGATGAATTAATAGAGAAAATAATGAATGTGGCAGAAATGGACAGATTTTTAGAGAGCTTGGAACAACAGTGAAACCGATAGAGATTGAGTAATGAAAATTATTCTATGCTTGGTTGAAAATAAAGTTGTAGAAGTATAAGATAGGGCATTTAGATGACTGTATTATATATATGATATATTATATGTGATATGATATCCTATTTTATTGAGTGGCAAGTGCTAAACACCCCTCTCCCCTTTCAAATGCATTGAACTCAAAATTGCTGAATGTTGTTTGTCTCATGTTATTATTACTAATATTATTCCTCAGAAGTAATTGTAGTTTTTGACTGAGAGCACAATCCTAGGCATGTTTACTCAGAAGTAAATTCCACTGAGTTACATATTCTCATGTAAATATGCATAGGATTGCTGCCTGGGACTCATATCCAAGTCAGTATGCCTTGGATTCCAAACTTGGAGAGCATTTTGCTTCCAGAACAAAATGCTGGTTAAAAATTATTTTTTACTTTTCTCCCACCCCACCCAAATTGCTGTCTATAACTGAAATTATTCTCCCTTAGACTTTCAAACTCAAAATAGACATTTTTTCTCATTGTATTTTATTGTGTTACTTTTTACAGTCTCCAAGTTTCAATTATTGTAGTGTAAATTTTTGTGGATAGACACCAATTTAGATGCTTGAATTGTACATTTTGAATTTTTAAAAAAATTTGTCTTGCTTTTCCGGACTTGATATAAATGGTTGGTGGTGGCTGCTGGAGATCATTGTTTCTTTTTCTGGATGTTTTATGATGTTTCATATTGTACTTTCCCCCCTATGTTTTCTTTGAATTGCTAGCTGCCTTGGACTCTCTCTTTTTTAGAGGATAAAAATATCCTCATTTGGATATTTGAAGAATGAGGAATGCTCCTCGTTCCACTACTTGTACTGAAAAGGAGGGGGGATGGAGAGGAAGAAGAAATGTGGAAGAGAGTACTGAGCTGGAACACTGGAGAGTGGGAGGAACAGAGGCTGGCAAATCACCAGGTAAGAGGGGTAGCACTTGGCATGCTGTAGGCTACAACCAGATGGTCCTGCACATGCCTGATCTTGTCTGATCTTGGAAGCTAAGCAGGGTCAGGCCTGGTTAGTACTTGGATGGGAGACCGCCTGGGAATACCAGGTGCTATAGGCTTATACCATAGTCTTTCGAGACTGAAGGTTGCCAACCAACCACAACCAATGGCCATTCTTATGCAAAGTATATGAACAATGGCTTAACCACTTTCCGTAACCAAACACTATCTATCTTGTATATTATATTACTATTTATGCCCCCACCTACCTCTCTGCTGCCTGGAGGTCCACCAAGTGTTGGAGCTCAAGTGCTCCGCCAGTGCTAAGGCCCGCAAACATGGCTTACAGCATGTTTGCGACAGTGCATGCTGGCGGTGAGCCATCATGCTCTGAACAGGATTGGGCCCTTAGTTTTTAAGGTGACACAATACACTCTGTCATCTTTTTTCTGAAAAAGTCTACAGTACTATGAAGGCTAGCCCTCTGCCATTAGAAATATGGTTGTTTGTATAACAACTATAAAGGGGCATGATCCAGCAAGCATTTGTAAGTCCTACTGAGTCCTATTTTTAGTCCTATTAAGTTCATTTCTAAGTCCTATTGACTGGCAAGTGCTAAACACCCCTCTCCCCTTTCAAATGCATTGAACTCAAAATTGCTTAATGTTGTTTGTCTCATGTTATTATTACTAATATTATTTATGTTGCCACTGCTTGACCTTTTCATCAGAAATATTTTGTTAAAATGTATTAACTTGGTTCAAAGGAGAAGAGAGTGGCATCAGATGCTTAGGGCAGGTTCCTTTGAAGGTGACTAGTTGCTTGGCACACCGCACTCTTTAGCTCTAGACCTGGAAACAGAATCACCAACAAATGCTCTCCAGTGGGAGGCCCCAGCAGTCTCTCAGATATGCACAGAACCAGAACTTCTTGCAACACCTTGAATCTACACCTGCAAAATCCTTTGCCCAGCATGTAGTTGGATTGGGCCCGTTACTGGTTCAATTTGTTCTGTGCAGAAGTGGGTTCTTCTCTCTACATTCTTTGTTCTTTTTCATGTAACGTATCACTCTCTGTAAGGCCACACCATTCCTTGCCTTGACCTCTTTTTATCAAGTAGCTAAACTTCTGTTGTGGGCATTCTGTGTCCTATCCAGTTGGGTTCAAATGAATGCCTTTGTGTTATGATAATGATGGTCGTGATAAATGAGGTGTAGGAGATTAATACACCATGTAATGGGAAAGCGAGAGCTACAGAAAAAATGGGGGGGGGGATTCAAAGTGGCAATATTATCAATAAAGGGTAGGAGGTCAAACCGGACAGTGTAACAGAGCCTTTCCAAGCACTGTGTTTTAGCATCATGTCAGTACACATAAAACCCTCCAACCATGAATTCCACTGATGTCTGCTTTTTTGCTTTCAGTAGCAGATGTTCGGAACAGCAGAGTACAATTAGAAAAACTTGATTGCTTGTTTTCTGTCTCAGACCAAAAAGAGTAAACAGAACTCTTCAAAAAGCAGCTCCAATTTAGTGATTTATGCCTCATTTGCAGTGTTGCCAAGCACCCACAAAACCAAATGAAGTTGTTCTGTGCCTCTGAAAAGCAAACTAGCATGTTCTGTACAGCGCTGCAAAGCATTTGAGGGACCAGCTAAATCCCTCTGCCTGTCAATTAGTTATTTCATTGCCCCCCCTCCCATTGCATAAGCTCAGGAATGGCTTACAATATTTTAACATTAATAGTTGGTGAAGGTTTCTGCACAGAGCCTAAACATATATAATATACACTATCTGTGACTAAGACATCTGCATTTCAGGTAGATCTTCATCCTTGGTTAGTTGGTCCAACTCTCCAGGAGAGTCTCCAGGAACTAGCAGCAATGTCTAGATGACTGCTGTCACTGCTGGAGATTTTAACAAGAAACAGCTTCCATCATTTTGTAACTTAACAGCCCAATCCTACCTAATTGCCTGTGCGGAGATGCAGTGGCAACTGTGCGGCTACTTCTGTATTCCATGGGGGAGTTTCGGCCGTTGGAGGCCTCCTTGGAGTAAGTCAGGGAACATTAATTCCCTTGACCTGGGATAAGTCCTAGCAGCCACTATGGGTCGACTTGGATCTGTGCCAGCTCAATTGCTGTTGCAAGTTCAAGTTGATCAATACAGATGGATCCAGCCTGGGAAGGGGTTCAGGATTTGGCATGCAGTCTTGCTGTCAAGACTGTCCCCTTCTGGGCCTGATCTGCTCTCTTCCCTGCCCCCTCACTGCCCCATTCATCTCACCCCCATCTCTTCATTTGCAACCTTCTTCCCTCCTCCCTCCAACCCCCTGCATGGGCTTACTGCTTTGGCGGGTGGACAGCACTCCTCCACCGGATGCGGGAAGGCTCTGGTCACACAGCTGGAATGTGACTTACAGCTGCTTTTCAGCAGCACTTGTGGAACAGAGTTGACAATCCAAGTCCTTGGCAGCATAACCCTACCTGCCACTTTTTATATAGAGGCTGGTAGGATGACTACCAAACCAACTTGGAGTATAGATACATTGGAATAAGCTTAGGATGCTTTATATTCTGGAGATTTCACCACCTTGAATGTTCTCTGTGAACCCCTCGACTCAAAAGGTAGAGTAGGGTTAAGGGCAACTAACACAGAGAACACTGTAGGATGCAGGTCAGCTGAACCAGATTACTTGGGGCTTAATTCCAAAGCTCCAGAGTTCTTTCTGGGCAAGTTTAGGGCTTTAGAAATGTAAAACTATAAGTGTTAAAGGTGCCCTGCTGAACAAAAACGATTATTTGTATACTGCTGGCCCCAAACTGTCAGCTTTGAGTAATGTCCAGTTCTAGTTTCTAGAAACAGGAGCAGCTTTGTGTGCTGATTCTTGTGCTTCGAAGTTCAGCACTACTGAGCTAAGGCTGTGAGTAGCTTAGACTTGTACATGTCAGATCATGTTTTTTCAAAAGTCAGTTATTAAGAGAATAAATCTAAATTTTCTGGAAGGGCAGTTAGGCACACAAACTACACATTGTAAGGAATGCTTGGCTGCCACCAGTGTGTGTCTCTTCCCCATGTCTCCTTGCTCATGTTTTGTTAAAAAGACATCTGATACGATGCCATCATAGTCAAAGTTTTCTGTCTTGCCCCACCCCTCCACCAGCTGCTGTTTGAAGGAGACAGGGAAGCTGAGTGTGATGACATTGCATCACACATCTCTCATTAAAAAATGCTAGAAGCACAAGTGGAGGAGATGCAGGTCAAAAGGAATTGTGCAGCCTTTATTTATTACTTACGTTGTTTAATTTTAAAATCTGTGCACTGAGTTGACCTGATGATAACAGAATAAAACAATCAAAAACTACACATTTCATTAAAAAATGAATTATATATTGCAGGTTCCCTGCTTTATATATAAACCTTTATATATAACGGTTCCCAACCTTTAGGTGCCCATGGACCACTGAGGCAAAAATTGGAATCGTCATGGACCACATGCAACCCCCAACCCCCTGCACGAAAAAGATACATTTACATTTGTACTAAGTAGCAAAGATTTATTGGAGATTTATTAGATATATTATTTTTAGAGAAGGTTTGTCGTTGCTGCTTTCATTGCCAGGTGCCGCTGTGGGCAGTCTGTTTTTCACCCTCTCTTGTGGTCTGTGGGGAAGTGCTTCCTAGCAATCACTCCCCCACACTCCCCCTAGCAATCACTCCCCTAGCAACCACTCCCCCACCAGAGAGGGCAGAGAATGGACCGCCCACAGCTGCAGCCTAGGCTGCAGGCAGTCCATTCTCCACCCTCTCTACTGTGGGGGAGAGTTCACTCGGCGAAACACTGGAGATGAGCAAAAGCTACTTTTGTTCTCTTGAGACCTAGCAGACCACTTCTCAGGATCTCGCAGATCACCTGTGGTCAGCAGACCATAGGTTGGGGACCAGTGATATATAGCCTAATTCAAAAATGCCACATTCTTCTTAATAATAATAAATGCTTAATAAAATAAAACACTTAAAAATGTAAATGTATCCTTTGGAGTGAATTGAGTTGAGCGCTCTTGTTTTGGATCAAGCCTTTCTCTCCTCTGAACATAATCCAACACAAGTATATTTTTGTACCTGCATGGAACGATTTGTGAAACTGACAAAGAAAATATATTACTGGAAGTATTTCATGTCAGAAATAGATTTACATCTCAAACTTAGCAGTAGCTACCAGTTATCCCTGTACTTGTTGTTCCGAGATACTTTCAAAGGTCTAATTATTTTATTCAGTACTTTTTCCTTGAGTCACTAATTCACCCCTCAAAACATCACAGATTTCCATACCAGATGTCAGGTTGCCTGCTTTGTCACAGGGACTACTGAAGTTGTATCAATACTGTGTTAATACAGGCAAGCAAACAGTTGATGTGAGAAAGATCATTCCTTCCAAACTTGACATGTATTATTTTTTGAGAATGATAAATACTATTTGATTTTCTTTCCTTTTGATACAGGGCCAGCAACACTTTCCTCTTGCAAGGTGAGAATTATGAACTGGTTCCACCAGGTTGTTTGCTTCTTATCATCAGACCTTCTTTGCCAACAGTGGCTGTTTAACAAAAGAAGTAGAAGGGTTCAGTCAAGGAAAAGAGCTTTGAACTGGAAATGCCTTGCCTGCCTAAATTTTTTTCCCCACTTAAACCATTCATCTTAAAAAGCCTAGCTTGTACTCTGGTTTTTAGCAGCAGGCACTACTCAGCTTCATAGTGTCCTGTGATCTGGGACCCCTGCATACTTGCACGTTCAGGGCATTCAGGGCATGTGCAGGTACAGTGAATCAATACAGTGGCTTAATTAATAGCTTTGCAAATAGTCCCAGATCTCACCTGCACAGAATACGTTGAGTTAATCTCAGACTAATGACCCAATCCGGTGATGGTGCAAAGGATGCAGGGCCGCCGGTGCAGAGGTCACTGGGTAAGGGGGTAGGAAGAGCAAAAACTTATCAGTGTGTCAGTTTCTGGAATGTCCCCTATGGGTCTCCTTGGAGCTATGCCAGCTGTGTTGCTGGCATAACTCAGAGGAGCTGCAGGTGGTGTGCCAGGCCCGTGATGGGGGCTTGGGATCCAGCAGCTGCTGGCTCTGTGTTGCCCTGCCCCATCCTGCCCCAATCTCTGCCCCTTTCCTGTCTCTCCACTGGCAGAACCCTGCTGGAGGCCAGAGTGCACTGTACTGTTGACGGCGCGCAGCTTTACAGCTGCTGCACCAGCAGCCATAAGGCAGGTGTCAGCAGAGGGGCTTCCACAGTGGTGGGGCCCTTATTGTGCTGCCATACCTGGTGGAATGCTAATGTTCAACAGGGATAGGATTGGGCCATCACAAACCATTCCAGGACTAGAATAGGCCAAAAGGGCAATGCTGGATTCTAAAGGAATGGATTGCAATCACTCTGTGGCCATAAAATAGAGAACACACCTCAGCATTAAATCTTTCCATTTGTTAAGACCATTCTATGTCTTATTCTTAGGAGTTCCTTCCTAGCACTCTACTGCAATTGTAAATGCATGAAGATGACATTAACGCTCTTTTGGGGACAGGCAAGTGATGAATCTATAAAACTCCATTTAGGGATGCAGCTGGTAGTTTTGCATGTAATTTATGTACTAATGAAGCCTGGATTCAAGCTTCAGATGAGAAGCCATCTCATCTGGCTGATGAGAATAGGCCAGATGAGAATAGGAAGGGTGGACTTGAGACCTTATCTTTTTAGAATATTTGTCTATACTAGCAGCAGTACGCAGCTCCCAGCATTAGGAGGAAGTGCCGAAGGGAGCTGATTCCAGTTGCCTCAAGCTATCAGAGCTCATTGAGGCTATTCTTCAATGTAGGAACAGCCAGAAGTGATCTGCTACCCAACTGGAAGCCTCCACTGGTGCCATCACCGACTCCCTTATGCCCCCCCCCCAAAAAAAAAATTACATGTGGAAAGCGGTGTTCCAGCTTTTTACCTCCTCATGTTCCTCCTTCCTTATGTGGTCCCCTTAAACAAATCGGGAAGTGCTGAATGTGCTGGGCGCACTCCCAGTGTGTCCCATACTTCCTGTTTTGTTTAAAGGGACTGTACAAGAAATAGGGGGCTGAGTCGCTACCTTCCAATCTGCTTTCTGCTTGCTTTTAGTGAGTGAAAAGTGGATTGGGGTGGCTCTGTATACACCAGACTACTGGGGGGTGGGGAGGTGACCACAGGCTTGATTTGCAGGCCATCCCAAGTCTCTTGGCTGCTCAACACAACCTGCTGCTCAATGCAAGCCTCATCAGTCACACTGTTTATGGGCCAGCCTCACTTCAAATTGATGAACAATAATGCACATGGACATATGGTTTTGTTGCCTAAGGTGGCAGCTTCCTTGGGAACCTTTTATATTGGTGAGCTGCTAGATAAATTTAGTACTGATGCTCATTCAGGTCAGCTGTTGAAGACATTTCGTTTTCCTGGGCTTATGCTACCCGCTGACTCAATATTTGCTTATGCAGCTATTAAGTAAGTTTAGGTTGGCTGTATTCCCAGTTCATTGGGTACCCACTCCTTTTTGTATTGGGGCTGCGTCTACAACTGCTTGTTAGTTCTTTAGTACCAGGGCATACAGAAAATAAAATATTGCATAACAGGCCTAACAGTGGCCCTGGCAGCAGCATTTTAGTATTCCCTCCTAGTAAAAGAATGTCCTTGCTGGCTTACTGCTAATCGCCCCACAGCAAATAAAAACAGTTTTACTTCAGAGGGTAGTTGACCTGCTCTTATGAAGTTTTTGCTTTTCTGTTTCAGGCCTGTGTTTGGTATCTTTATTGTTGTTTGATTAATTTCTATTTTAAATGTTGTTCTTGCTATTTGCACGGTACCCCAGGGTTTTTTGGCAAGAGATGGCAGGGAATAAATATTTTAATAAATAAGCAAATGGGTTCCCTTTGTTAAAAAAAAAAAAAAAGAACTAGATTCTAATATCTCACCAACATCTATCAACATCTTGTGAAGTGTTTTATTACATCATCGTGCTTCAGAGACAGATTCAAACTGTTCTGCTCAAACTGAGCTCTGAATGGTAGAATTTTCTTGGGGAAGTCAGAACTGAAGCACACATTCAGAAAATGGTGTTGGCCAGCTTGTTTATACCAGTCTTGCAAACCACAGAATTAGCACGTCAGTATAAATGATGGATTAAGAACATAAGAACATAAGAACAGCCTCACTGGATCAGGCCATAGGCCCATCTAGCCCAGCTTCCTGTATCTCACAGCGGCCCCACCAAATGCTCCAGGGAGCACACCTGATAACAAGAGACCTGCATCCTGGTGCCCTCCCTTGCATTGGCATTCTGACATAGCTCATTTCTAAAATCAGGAGGTTGCACATACATATCGTGGTTTGTAACCCATAATGGATTTTTTCTCCAGAAACTTGTCCAATCCCCTTTTAAAGGCATCCAGGCCAGATGCTGTCACCACATCCTGCGGCAAGGAGTTCCACAGACCAAACACACGCTGAGTAAAGAAATATTTTCTTATGTCTGACCTAACCCTCCTGACCCTCAATTTTAGTGGATGTTCCCTGGTTCTGGTGTTATGTGAGAGTGTAAAGAGCATCTCTCTATCCACTTAATCCTTCCCATGCATAATTTTGTATGTCTCAATCATGTCCCCCCTCAGGCGCCTCTTTTCTAGGCTGAAGAGGCCCAAATGCCGTAGCCTTTCCTCATAAGGAAAGTGCCCCAGCCCAGTAATCATCTTAGTCGCTCTCTTTTGCACCTTTTCCATTTCCACTATGTCCTTTTTGAGATGCGGCGACCAGAACTGGACACAATACTCCAGGAGTGGCCTTTCCATAGATGCGTACAACGGCATTATAATATTAGCCGTTTTATTCTCAATACTACTCATACAGGCAAGACAACCCAGTTGAAACAAGGTTGCCCACAGATGTAATGCAGCACCAGTCAGTTCTTTTGGCTGACCAGTATCATAATTATAGCTCAGTGGGTTCAGTCCCCAGCATTTCCAGTAGGACCGGAGTGAGAAAGATGCCTGCCAGGTATTGCCAATCCATGTCAATATCCTGGATTAGATGGATCAAAGATCAGGCAGCCTAATCCACAACAGTGTGCACTGACTCACTGCTGGTGTGCACTGTTGCAAATGTACCATAAGGTCCGTTTGTGGGACTTTGCACCGGCCCAGTGCCAGAGCTAGCCCAGTACAAACCCGCGCTTTGCAGGCACTAGTCGGAGGCTGGCAGTCCACTTCCCGGTGCTGCATGCGAAGCACCAGTTGGCAGAGAGGTAAGACAGGGCATAGGGGGAAACATTCCAGGGTGGGAGGGGTAGGTGGGGAGAGGGAGCAGGGTGGGAAGGGGCAAAGAAGGCAGCAGGTGCTACCACCATATCTTGACCCCTCCTAGCCCCGGAGTCTAACATGGGTCTCCTTGAATCTGCACCTGCTCAAGAGTGGGCACAAATCTGAGGAGACCCATCAGGGCTGCCTGGGGAGTGCAAGTTCCCTTACCCTGAGTAGACCCTGAGCGGCTTCCTAGCCCCATTGGCTACAGCAGTAGCCATGTAGGTGCTGCTGCAGCCCTGGGCACTGGGAAACATAGGACTGGACCCTGAGTCAGTAGGAGGCAACAGCAGCAACTACACCCAAGACTGTACATAGAGGATCACATATTTGAGTGCCCCCTCACCCTAACAACGTCCTTTTGTGACGAACTAGCATGGCACGAGCAGAGAAGTTTCCAGCCCTAATGTGCTTCATTTTTAGCGTGCATGAATTTTTTTTCCTCTTGGGGGATCATTCAAGCAGGCCAATCTTCCACTGCAGCTTGAGGTGGAGCTGTCCCCGAAGGACTGGACCATCCTGAACATGCAATTTGGTTGTCCATTTCAACCAGCTGCCTCCACACCTGAATCATCTGGTTCTGATCTGATCCAGAGTCTATGAGTGCTAGCTGAGCACAGCTCTGCCACTAGCTCTGCAACATTTCATATGTTTATACTGTCATTTCTCCAAGCAACTCAGGGTGATGTACATAGTTCCTTCCCTCTGTTTGTCCTCACAACAATCCTGTGAGGTAGGTGAGGCTGAGACTGACCCAAGGTCAACCAGGAAAATGGCTGAGCTTCATAGCTTAGTTGGATTTTGATTCTGGATCTTCTGGGTCTCTATCCAACTCTCAAATCAGTATGAAAAATCTTCAGTAGACTGTTTCTCTCTTGCCTGACTTATCAAACCCCTGTCAAATCTGCTTCATACAAGCTTGTTCTTGTTCTTGGAGACCTGATGTTAGTAGGTAATGCCAATCTCAATTTTGTCCCAGCAAAGATTCCATAACGTTTCATTTCACAGTTTCATTTCACACACACACACACACACACACACACACACACACACACACACACACACACACACACACACACACACACACACACCCCAAAAACCAACCCCTAGCAAAGAATAGCCAGGAACTTTCTCTCAGTCTTGGGAATCTCCCTAGCAACCACAAGCTAAGCGTACTGTAATTCAATTTATGCCTTGAAGCTTCTTTAAAGTCCGTCACAGTCAAGTTACCCTGGGAAACTATTTGAAGTGCCTAAACCTTTGACCAGACAGAGAAAATAAGCATTCGTATAAATCAAGTAGGCATGTTTGGGCTGTTTTTATGTTTAGGGTATGGTCCATTTAACATTCAGTCCATGGTCCCGAACTCTATTCTGCTTGAGAAAATCACCATGCATCTGTCATACTGTCTGTGTTTAAACCATGCTAGTAGCTCCCTGTGAAAGCAGGGCAGGAGGGTGGGGGAGAAATACCTCCATTCAGCTAGAAGAATTGCTTTATGTGGAAATACACTGACATGGCCCCAGGATGATTTGAAGACAGGGTGTCATGGGAAAGATAAGCAGGAGTGACCTGGCAGATTTGGAAATGTCTCAATCCCAAACTTAAGTGGATTTACAAAAGGGTAAAAGCTCAGCAGAGAAACACAAATGATAATGAACTGCTTGCTGTGTTTAAATAGCAATCCCCAAATAGTTTCGCAGTGAGGATAGTCACGTCGCTTTAGTCAAACGGAGGTTTATGGGCTTGCAATTTGCAGGAGTATTTGCTTAGGCTCCCTGCGAGAACATCTTGGGGGGAAATTACCTTTTGCTGACAAATGCCATTTCAAAATGAGCTCTGCAGTACAATAAATGACACTCTATTTTCCCTCGCTCATATCTTGCGCCTTCCTTGAATGTGATCAAAGAAAGAGATGACTCCTTGTATCCATTAAAATTGCAATGCTATTCCTGCTTTCTTATGAGTAATCCCACTGAACTCAGTTGGGCTTACTTCTGAGTAGCCATGCATAGGCTTGCACTGTACATGAAAACTTGTCTCTGTTGCTGAACCTCAGCTGTACAAGTCGGTAGAGGTGTGAAAAATTGCACCAGCTTCATGAGCTGGAATAATGTGTGATCCTGTTGATTCAGTAAGTAGATCAGTGGCTCAGAGGTTACCTCCAGTTATTACTTAAGGTTACACAAGAAGTGTCATCTGACCGTTGTCAAGTCACGTTACTTCTATAATCCTGTGGGTTAAAAATAACCACAGACCCTCCTTTGACAGCAGATTTTGAGAAGTGTATCCAGGTTTTGTGATTAATACAATTTATACAATGTCTCCACTTATTCATGTTATGCCCACATGGTTGTTACTCTAAAACAGCTCTAAGAGCCCAATTTGATGTACATCTATTCAGAAGTAAGTGCCATTATAGCTAATGGGGCTTACCCCAAGTAAGTGTGGATAGGATTGCAGGCCAAGTCTCTTAAAAACAATTTCTCCAACATCTGTTTGGAAGACTATATGGATGCTTAAGAATTAAAATTAGATATAGGATGAAAATGTATTAAAATTATCCTTAACATATGCCAGGTTTCTGTCCAGAAAATAACACTTGAATCTCACATTCCTTATAAATGAATCAACTCTGGTTTGAAATTGATCATAGCTAGGCTTAGGTATCAGGGAATGTCCTCTATTCAATACTATCTTAGAACAGGTTATTTAAAATTTTCAGCCTGCCCTTGGTGTGTTTTTACAATCCCAGAGGCTCATGTGAAATGTGCAAAGTTAGTGATGCTGCAACTTTGCACTTTTAGGACACTGTCATAACATCTTGGTCCCTAATGAAAGCCTCCTTCCCTGATATATGGATGATCCCTCCCCCCACAAGCTCTGCTTGTAATGTGCAGCCAGGGGCAGATTTGAAGAGTTAAAACAGATAAGAATTTATTAAAAATAATGGGGGAAGGGGTTGTAGGATAATCCAAGGAGTAAGAAAAAGAACAGGCAGGGTGCTAGAAGAGCCCAGGTGCTGATCTTAGCAAAAAATGCAAGCAAGCAATTACAGGCAAACTTTTAAGGAAAATAAAATTCCTTATACAATTATCTCATTGATCCTTATCTATATTTATTTCCAGGCATCATCTTTGGATTTCATTATACCTCTCTGACTAAGGGTGCTGAATGGACTTGACCACACACACAGATGAACCCTGAGGGAGCCAAGTCAGAACACACACAAGTATTCGGAATTGAGTCTAGTGACATCACTACCCTGTAGAATGGATGTTCTGGGTGAACACTGGGTATCCCACCCCGTGTGCTAACCAAGCAATTAAGAAGAGTGACCTTCTTGGGATTCTAGGGGGAGTGTTCTTCTTGGACCCAGACAACAAAGATGGCCAGAACACAGAATGACCCGTCTGCCTGACCATGCGGTCTTTCTGTAATGGGGACAATTTCAAAATGTCTTAGAGAAGCCTTAGGCTGCAATCCTAACCACATTTTTCTTGAGAGTAAGCCCCATTGAACAAAATAGGACTTACATCTGAGTAGACCTGGTTAGGCTTGTGCCCTTAGTCAAATATTGGGGCCTCCCTTAAGGGAGGAAAAAGAAGGGAGCGAGGAGAGCACCATCATCACAAGCATTATCTTAAATTCTTCAGCAAATGGCAGGCCTATTTGCATACTGGAAGTGTACTTCTGGTTGATTTCCCTTTAACTCTGCAGCCTTCTATGCTCCAATAAAGTCCTGTTCCAAAGATCCCCTGACTCCCCAGAGTAGATTTTCTGCAGGTGCAGAGCACTGTTGTGCCAAGGCAATGGCAGGGAAATTTGCTTCCATAAATTTCCTTCCACATGCGCACCTAAGTTAGCATACAACTCCGTACATCTCAATCCCACATGCAGAGCCCCTTGCTTACAGCCCAATCCTTTTGTGACAACAGAGTTCTGCTGTCATAACAGGCCATACTGCAAAGCGCACAGCACACTGTCAGTAGCTATTTTGGAACTGCCACTGCAAACAGCAGTGGCAGTGGTGGCAGCCCACGGCTACAGCCAGACCTATTCCAGAGCAGGTAACCTGGCATGGGAGGAGGATCATGGGCAGGGAGGGGGAAGAACCAGAGGTTGGGGGGAGGGAGGGGTGGATCCAGTTTGAAAACCTCCCCACCCTTTTTCTCTTCTCAAAAATATACAACCAAAATAAGTGGCATAAGTCCAAGGAGACCCATTGGCAATCAGGCAGCTAACCAGAAGGTAAGTACAAAATTATTTACTTACTGAAGGCTGCTGGATTGCTATCCACTCCTACAGAACCCTCCTTACCCCTTCAGCCTAATGTAAGACCTGAAATGGATCACCCAAGATGTTCTAAATACAGACACATTTATGTAAGCGTTCTGTTTTGGACACCCTTATGTGAAGTCAGAACTGGCTGTGCAAGGGGAGCCACCCACACTCACTGCTCTTTAAAGTCCGCCACCCGCTTTGTTCTGGAAGCTGTCTGAGATTGTTCCCCATGTGTGCCTCATGTTTCCTCTTTCATTTAAATAGCCCACTTGGAGGAAGGGGGTGAGACTGCTGCTTCCCAAACCTGACAGTAGAGGGGGAGATGCAGGGCACATGTGGGGAATAATCCCAGTTTACAGAGCAAATCAGGTGGTGAGTGTGGGTGGTTTCTCTTGCACAGGTCAGACTTAGGTAAGCTTGAAATTATGCAAGTCAAGGCTTATGTAAACCGAGAAGCACCAGTATTGGCCTAGATTAAGGAATGGCTCAATTGCAGACATACAGTAACACCAAGGACCCACAAAGAGCATGCCACATTCTGAGTAGTAGTAATTACTAACCAGGGACAGAGCTATGGAGGTGCAATATATGAGCTGACATCATAGAGCCATGACCTCTCTTTTCATTTGGATCTAGCTTTGGAAACTGCTCTGTAAGTTTCCAGCAGCTCACAGCAACCATGGCACATGGGAGTGGCACATTTGTATTCCAAGAAGAGCAGACTAGCAGCCCTGTGCATCCACACTGAAGCAAGCCCTTTCAGTTTCCTTGTCAAGACTGCAGTTAAGGCACACAGGTTTTGAAAAGAAAACTGGCGCTTCCAAAGGATGTCACAAGAATATAGTCAGAGCAAGGAAGATCGGTAGATAGAGGAAACTGTGAAAGGCCTGGAGGAGAGAGACAGTTGACCAGAGGCAGGTTATAGATTTGCTTCCCTTTGGTGTGAAAAGTAAGCAGGAAAGGAATGATTAAAGGATGAAGGGGGCTCTTGTTTAGTAGTGCAATTGAGACATTTCTCCCAGTTAATACATACTTGTGTGGCATGAGGTGGAGCAGTGATTTTCGACCTTTTTTGTCTCACAGCACACTGACAAGGTACTAAAATTGTCAAGGCACACCATCAGCTTTTTGACAATTGATTAGGCACACTGCTCTGCTGGTGGGGGGCTCACATCCCCCAATGGCCCTACTAATAGACCCTCCCCCAAACTCCTGCGGCACAGCTGCAGAGCATTTGTGGCACACCAGTGTGCCATGGCACAGTGGTTGAAAATGGCTGAGGTGAAGTATTGCAAGCACTTGATAGATACACTGTATTTTGTCACTGAATTTTACATACTTGGTGGAAGACTAATCATTGGTCTTGAGACACAGCTGATTTAGGACCTGCACTATTTGGGACCTTGGGTATGTGTGTATGTGTGTGTTTTAAAGTTTGGTGTGGTTTTTTTGTTTGTTTTGTTATCTCTTTGGAGAGAGGCTCTGTCACATTACTCCTGCACCAAATGCAAGTGCCTGTCTTTACGCAAGCTTGAGCCAAGAGAACATATCACAGTAGTTCTGTTTGATTTATGGTTGCTTCATTCCATTTATTTTTAAGAAGTGGGAATGTCTTTATTTGAACAAGTGCCAGACTGATTAAACTGGTTCCCCAAGTGAACATTCAGAGTGCAACTGTGAAGAAATGAGCTTTCTGTGCCCTGTGGATTATTAAATGGAGCTAAGTTATTAACCCTGTTGAGAGTCTATTAGACATCAGGGCTCCCACTAAGCTGTTTTAATGCAGTGTTTGTTACAAGCGAGTACAAAGGCTGTGGGGAAAATGTAGCCCTGGGGAACAAAGCCGTAAGAAGACACATCTTTTATGAAGCACAAAGGATGGAGCAGTTGGGTCCAGAATTGCAATATGATCTGTTTCAACACATTTTGACACATAAACTCTTGCCGCAGGAAACCTGTACGTTGGCGCAGTGGCCCAATAGCACTAAAATTTCCAGCAACGTGTAATTCCTTGCATGTTTTCAAACATCTATAAAGCAATGCATTAAACCTGAGCAGTTGGTTCACAGAAATACTTATAAGGAAGCAGCAAACCCCTTGAAGAATGACAGGATCCCAGGCCTAAGTGCTGTGCCATTGATAGAGGTGTTTGTTTCTGGTGAGTAGGCTGGGTTTACAGCCTAAGTCATATTGAACACAATAGGCTTACTTCTTAGTAAAATAAATAACTCCATTTTCAAACATCTCTTGCCTTTGGTTGGAATGAGAATGTGACAGATTCTCTCCCCATATCTTGATCTGCCTTTTTTCTTTAGTTAAGGGATCTTGTGTAACTCCCCCCATGCTTATATAGCCTGGTAGTACAAATATTAATTATTCAGAATTCATTTTTTTAAATAAAATCCTGAATTTGCCATTACAAACAGGAAGAAGTGCTGTGGTTCATTGCTTAAAATAACATTTAAAGACTCTAGTCCATAGTGTTCCCTGTTGATTGAACCATGCAACATCAGACCATAAAATGTCCATGTCTACATTGTGCAGGTCAAAACAAATCCCTGAATCAGAGGTAGGCACACAAAAGAACACTTCTTATAAACGTCTCCCTCCTATTGACATTCCCCTGATAGGTGGTGTTAATTCTCCATCATGTTGCTTGCCCACCATCTATTTGTTTGCAGAAGTATTTTGCTGATACTACCAGCTATCAGATGTGTGGGGAGACTCAAAGCCAAATCCTATATCCCCCCTGCCCCGCTGGTGCAGCTGTACCAAAAATGGGCATACTGTATCCAGTGGGGATGAGTGGATTGGGAGGCTTCAGCAGGGAAAGGGGATTTAAATCCCCTTACCCCTGCACAAGTATCCCAACCCACAATGGGTCTCTTCAGACTTGCACTAGTGATTATGCTAGTGCAAGGAGAGAAAGGGGTGGGAGGCAGCAGAAAAGGGGGATAGGATCTGATATGCGCCATTGTTGCTGGTTCCATACCCTCCTACAGCCTTCCTGCCCCACACACCCTCTCCCCACCTGGTTTCCCCCTTGCCCTGTACCACCCTCCCCCTCCCACCTCCCCTACTGCCTTACCTGCTCCAGCGGGCAGCAAGATTGCTGATGATGCTGATGGGAAGGCTCTGGCCTTTCTGCCAGCGTCATGTAGTAGTAGTAACTTTATTGTCGTCGTGCCACAGCACAACGAAATTTATGCACCTTTGAGATGCAAGCATAAATATATACTACAATTCCAACAATCACACTCTACACACTCACCCACACATTCTATACAGTATGCATCATGCAAACAGTATAACAGACCATAATGCCCAGGAGCATGGTAACAACTATATCGCCTTATTATGGCTGTGGGATAAAAACTGTTTAGGAATTGTGTGGTGCGTGCTCTAAATGTATCATCTACCCGAAGGCCGAGTTCTATCATCATAGAACTCATGAGCTGGATGGAAGGGGTTTCTCAGAATACTATGTGACTTCTGCAGACAGCGAGATGTATAGATGTCCTCCAAAGCTGGTAGATGAAGATTGATGATGTGCTGCGCGATCTTAATAATTCTCTGCAGAGCTTTTTTGGTAGCATGGTAGCAAGCTACTCAACGTGCTGCCCGTAGATGCTTTACAACTGCTTCTCTGCAGTCTTCAGCAGTGGAACAGGCATTCTCCTGCCAGCCATAGAATTAGGCTGTGAGCTTAAGCAGACTGAAGCAGGAAAGTTTCAGTGGGCTTACTCAAGTTCAATGGATGAAGATCACACACACACAAGGTTTCGGTTTTTACAATATGTGTTAAATAAACAAGTACAAATGATCCATTTTCTAATTAATCTAGTCTAAAGCGTCCCCCTCCCGATCTGAGAGCCAGGATGGTGTTGGACATAGACTTGGAAGATCCAGGTTAAATCTCCACTCATCCAGGAAGCTTCTTGGGTGATCTTGGGCCAGTCACTATTTCTCAGCCGAATGTACCTCACAGGGTTTTTGTGAAGACAAAAGGAGGGAAGGATTGGTACTATGTACATTACCCTAGAGCAGGGGTGCTCAAACCTTAGCCTGGGGGCAACTTGTGGCCCTAGTGGACTCCCAATGTGGCCCACAGGGAGCCCCCAGTCTTCAATAAGCCTCTGGCCCTCTGGAGATTTGCTGGAGACTGTGCTGGCCCAACGCAACTGCTCTCAGCATGAGAGTGACTGTTCGACCTCTTGCGTGAGCTGTGGAACGAGGGCTCCCTCCACTGCTTGCTGTTTCATTTCTGTGATGCAGCAGTGAAGGAAAAGCCGGCCATGCTTTGTGCAAGGCCTTTTATAGGCCTTGAGCTATTGCAGGACCTTCATTCATTCATATAATTTCCATCTCTAATATATTCATTTACATAAATTTATGTAAATTTATTCAAATGTGAAATGTAAATTAATTCTCAACACAGTGTCAGAGAGATGATGTAGCCCTCCTGCCAAAAAGTTTGGATACCCCTGCCCTAGAGCAATTGATCTCAAGCTGGTGGGTCTCAGCTCACCAGTCTGAGAACTCCTGCCCTTTTCTCTTTAAGGGGTGTGGGCAGGGGGAAGACAGCGACATGATCCTCAGGATCACCCCACTGTGGAGAAAGAGGAATCTATTTTTAATTTATAGCTGTTCGGGTCTGGGGGGAGCTGCAGGGAGCCTAGCAGAGTCCTCTGTGGGACTCCCTGTGGCTTGTAGAAAGTAAAAAAAAAAAAAAAGCTATCGTGACCCACTTCCGGTTTCACAATTGCAACCCAGAAGTGGGTCATGATCTCTTTTTTTACTTTCTACAAGCTGCAGGTAAGTTAAGTTAAAAACAGCCCCCTTCCAGCGCAGCAGCACGATGTTGAGGATTGCGCCGCTGCTGTTTCCCCACCCCCACAAGGACTTACTCTGGAGCTCAAACTCTAAGGGAGTTTGAGAACCAGTGCCTTAGAGCAGGGGTCTCCAAACCCCAGCCCGGGGGCCAGATGCGGCCCGCAGCAAGCCTTTATCTGGCCCGCGACCAGCCTCTTGTCCCCTGAAAGCCTCTGGCCCACTTGACTGAACATGACCAGAGCTGTGCTCTGATTGCATCTGGAGGGTGTTCTGAGAGCCGGAGGCTGAGTGAACGAGCCCACTCATTCATTTATTCATTCATCTAAGTTCCATCTCTAATTTATTTATTTAAATTTTATTTTTAAATTTTCTTCCAGCCCTCAGCACTGCGCCAGATATTACATGCGGCCCTCTGGCCAAAAGGTTTGGAGACCCCTGCCTTAGAGGAAGGATAATAAATAAATATGTGGTTTACTGGAGATACAGTTCAGCTGTCACTCTGACAATTGGCTCCCTTCTAAAAAAATTCCAAAGGCGAAAAGGTAGCCCTTCTCTTACAAGCGCTATTAGCAGAGTATACGTGCAGGGTGGGGACAGTGAATTTTGGTTCTCCATTGCATTGAATGGGAGAGTTTTGTCTTATATTACCTCTGCAGTCACTATGGAATTGCACAAGTATAGGGGTGGGGGCAAAGTTGGAGGAAATTTCAGATTTAACTTAAAGCTGGTCCATGCATGAAACCACCCCATTTTGGCCTGTCTGGCACCAGCCTTGCACGAAAACACATATACCAATGTATATTTCCCAGCTAGCTTATATTTGGCACAGGATTGCTCCATTTACTACTTAACCACCAATTACACAGGCCTACAAAACTGAGGGTCAGAAAAGTTTTTCCCAAACTTTTCCCAAACCAAATGGTGTTTTGATATGAATTTGGGGTGCCGATTCCAAAAATGGCATCCGTTTTGCCCTATAACGTCTAGTTTTGGAGATATAGTATAGCCTCATTAGTGAATGGTTCAAGCTGCTTCCTCATGAGGAAGCCATGGTGTAGTCTTCCTCACGAGGAAGGTGCTTGAACCATTCACTAAAGAGGCTATGCCATGTCTCCAAAACTAGACGTGATAGGGCAAAACGGATGTCAGTTTTGGAATCAGCACCCCAAATATACCCAGGAATTGGTGTAACGTTTAAGGAAGCAAAATGGCCTGTGCTACTTGCCACTGAATATGTGAACGGAAGTAGTTGAAAAGTATTTACTGTATTTTTCGCTCCATAAGACGCACTTCCCCCCCCCTAAAAGTGGGGGGAAAAGTGTGTGCGTCTTATGGAGCGAATACTGCAAAAAAAAAAAAAACAACAACAACAACTCCGCCCCCGGCCTGCCCCCTGCCCGCTCTGCTCTGCTTGCCTTCCCAGGAAAATGTGGGTGGGATGGCAGTCTTGCAGAGCAAGCCCTCCTGTTTACTCAGAAGTAAGTCTCAGAGTCACTGGGGCTCACTCCCAGGAAAGCGTGGGTGGGGTGGCAGTCTTGCTGAGCAAGCCCCTAGAGCAGGGGTGCTCATTATGTCGATTGAGAGCTACCAGTCGATCTCCAGGCGAAATGAGTCAATCGCAGGCTTCTCTCCGGTCCAAGCATCCCTAGGAGTGAGCCCCTGGCAGGCTTGTGAGCCCAGGGAGGGAGCCTAGGGAGTGAGCCCAGGGAGCGAGCACCTGAGGGTTCTGTGTGGTTCTGTGTGCAAGGGGTTTTGCACTGGTCTTGCTGTGATGTCTATACAGAGATCTTCCCTTCCCCACACCTTTCCCCTGCTTTTGCACTGGTATGTATGGAGATCTGCCCCCCCCCACTTCCATCTGTTGGTTCTGTGTGCAAGGGGGTTTTGCACTGGTCTTGCTGTGATGTCTATACAGAGATCTTCCCTTCCCCACACCTTTCCCCTGCTTTTGCACTGGTATGTATGGAGATCTGCCCCCCCCCACTTCCATCTGTTGGTTCTGTGTGCAAGGGGTTTTGCACTGGTCTTGCTGTGATGTCTATACAGAGATCTTCCCTTCCCCACACCTTTCCCCTGTTTTTGCACTGGTCTGTATAGAGATCTGCTTCCCCCCCACCCCTTGTATTGGAATCCAGGAAGATCTGGTGAGGAGGTAGATGTGGTGTCAGCAGTGGCCCCTTTAAGGGTAAGGCCTGGGCATCCAGCAGAGTGTGCTGCACCGCTGCAGCCACTGGAAGGCAATAGGGCCCTCAGGGATATAAGGAGTACCAGAGGCAGAAAGGGTTTGTGGGTTTTGAAGGAGTGCAGGTTGGAGGTAGGAGAGGAGACTGACCGGGTTTATTGAATTTGGAATCTGACTGTGGATTGTGACTGGACTTACCTGGAACCTGACCTTGGACTGTAATTTGGCTTATTGTCTCTGGACTCTGATTTGGTAACTCTGATTGATGGGACTGATATACTTGGCATCTGTGGACTGGAACTGGACTCACTTTTGCTTGCTGCACTGGTGAGTTGCACAAGGGGGACTGATCAGCCTTAAGCGGGTACGAGGCCCAGTGGTTTGGAATTTGGCAGAACATCATTGTAGCAGAAAGATAATGTGATCCCCTATTTGTGTGCACCTGCTTTTGTGAGCTTCATAAATTCTGACTCTAGTGATGATGAGTTCTTGGGGTTTCCAGAAAACTAGAGTACTCAAACCTTTAAGTCTCTCCATTTGTTAATGACAGTGATAATGGTTCTTAATGCCACTGTTGACTGCTGTTCACTTTACATGGTTCAAATGTTATTCTGTTATAGTTTATTAAATATTTTATTACACTATTTGGTTCAGAATATTTTTTCCTTGTTTTCCTCCTCTAAAAACTAGATGTGTCTTATGGTCAGGTGCGTCTTATGGAGCAAAAAATACGGTATGTGAGTTGACGTCAGGTGGTATGAGAATGCTCTCTCTGATGGTGAAGTTGCAATGGCACATTCACACATGCAGTTTACCACACATTGCTGTGTTGATCGCAATATGCACTTGTGAACTACCTTCATAGCAGGTCAGGAAAATTGAACGTGTGTACCTGAGCCTAGGCGATGGCTGCTGTACTCTGCCGCACTGACTTCAAGGCCCTGAAGAGTTCTCATTGGTGCAACGTATATATTGATAGTATTATGCAAAGAGCTCCTGTCAGCACTTTATTTTGATCGCTGTTGGTTAGTGGGGAAAAAAATCATGACTTCACATGAGCAATCAGGAACACTCAGGTGTTGCAATGGTAAATTTATGACATTGAATAATGAAAGTTCACAGCCTAAAGAGTGCCAGCAATGAAATGGGCTTAATTCAAAAAATACCAACCATTTTGCCAAATGGTATTGAGAGTTTTCTTTGGATTGTCAGTCCAAAATCTTGGCAGGCCTTGCTAAAACGATCCAAGCTAAAGGCCAAGCTAAAGCTTGGAGGCAGGCTGTGCAACATGGCCTTTCCCAGTTTGAAGAGACACTTGGCCAACAGTCTGAGGCTAAGAGGCAAAGAAGGAAGGCCCATAGCCAGGGAGATAGACCAGGGACAGACTGCACTTGCTCCCAGTGTGGAAGGGATTGTCACTCCCGAATCGGCCTTTTCAGCCACACTAGACGCTGTTCCAGAACCACCTTTCAGAGCGCGATACCATAGTCTTTCGAGACTGAAGGTTGCCAACTACTGTATTGAGAGTTTGCAGGGTATAATTTTTAAAATGAAGCTAGTGGGCTAGCACAAAATTATAACTCTTGAGGAACCAGCAACACCCACAGGAGTTATTGTACGATAAATTGAAATTAAGTGTAATTGAGAAAAGATGGAGTTGAGGGTATAGCAGAAAAACTCCAAGGGTTTTTGGAGGTGGGGGCTCATAAGAAACTCTTTCCCTTAATAATAATGTTATTATAAGGATGGATTTTTAGGTAAAAGAAACCTTTATTTTCTTTCAGGGTTCTGTAGCTTTGGGGCAGGGAATGCTTTATCTTGTGGGCAAAGGGCTGGCTTAGAGCTATATAATTTCTGCTTTATTACTTTCAATAAAATTCTTTGGGGGAATCCAAAAATAACTTCAACTTTGGTTGTAAGCATTAGCATTTGGAAAGGGAGTGAGCAAATGGTTGTCTTTAGATCCCAGAGATGAGTGGAATGGTTTTGCAATTCTTTCTAGATATTTCAGATCTTTCCCTTGCTACCTCTGTCCTGCTCCAAGAAAAGTTCAGGCTGCCATCCTAAGCACAATTACAGCACAATACTATACACGTTTACCCAGGACTAAGTCCCACTTTGTTCAATGCCACTTACACAGGTAAGTGTGTTTAGGATTGCAGCCTTGCTAGACTGCCATTTCCAGAAGTGTAGTCCTTATGTTACATATGTTGTAACAAAAACAACAGGATCATAAAGATTAATAAACTGATTGAGGCCAAGCTATCTTGGGCCAGTGTCTTCTTCATCAAATGCGAGATGGATTTCGACTTCATGGGACTAACTCTGGTGCCATATTTGAAATAAATGAGTACAGAGGGATCTTTTTGGAAGAGTTAAAAAAATATGGACTGATAGGCAATCCCATAGCTAGGGAGAAATAAGTGAGAGTATGTAGTGAATGATGAAATTTGAGAAGAAAAGAGAATGAAAAATAGCACCAAGAGCTCTAGCCTGAGAAGGAAGAAAACGATTATTAATATTTATATGTGACTTTTTAACAAAAGTTCACAAAGCAATTACCATAGCAAGATAAATGAAAAGATGGTTCTCAGTCCCAAAAGGGCTCACCAAAGACGCAACAGCAAACAGGCACTGGGAGGGATGCTAAATTGGGTTGAAAAGGGACAGTTGCTCTCTCACTGCTAAATGTAAGAGGAGCTCTTAAATTTAGGAGCATTGAAAGATGCCTCATTGCCTTGTTTGCCGGTGCTAGTAATAGTATTGATACATAGAGTAATAGAAGGAGGAAGGCAAGAAGAAAGATAAGAAGTTATGTGTTTTTAAAGATTCAAATTGCAATCCCATCCCTGAGTTAAGCTGATTGGACAAGGATGGTATTACTGTTTACTCTCTTGTGACTTATAACTGCAAGTTTCAGTGGTATAGGGAAGATCATAGTCACTGCAAAACAGTGCCCCCCATTGCCACTTCCTGATAGGTGCGTTTCATGCATGGGAAACGTGGGACAGGGCCGCAAACATTTGGATTGATGAATGATGATGGTTCTGCTAGGGTTTCTGTGGGAGTGACCATGCTACTTAGCCCTCTTTTTGACATTTGTATTTTTGACATTGCTATTGGGAAGAGGTCAACTCGTTATGCCAGTGTCAGCTTTGACACAGTAGCGGCCATTTTACACTGGCCCATAGGATTGTCCAGTTAATTTTGAAGAAGTTGCAGGAAGAAACCAGGAGGAAACAGTAGAAAGGAAAGATAAAAAATTACACAGGCCAACACACATTTTGCTTCCTTAAACATTATGCCAATTCCTGGGTATATTTGGGGTGCCGATTCTAAAAATGGCATCCATTTTGCCCTATCACGTCTAGTTTTGGAGACACGACATAGCCTCTTTAGTGAATGGTTCAAGCACCTTCCTCATGAGGAAGACTACACCATGGCTTCCTCATGAGGAAGCTGCTTGAACCATTCACTAATGAGGCTATACTATATATCTCCAAAACGATGTGATAGGGCAAAACGATGCCATTTTTGGAATTAGCACCCCAAATTCATATCAAACCACCATAAAGTTTGGGAAAAACTTTTCTGACCCTCAGTTCTGTAGGCATGTGTTATTAGACAAAATTGAATTCCTGAATATCTGAAACATAGACATGGCACTTAATGCCAAATCAACAAATTGAAAAGGGCTTATAACAGACCTTTAACTCAAATTGGTTGAGGAAAGGGAATGAGAGAGAACCGTTTTACAAAGAGAAAACTCTAGAAAGAACAGAACCATGAAAGCCAAGGTCAATCAAAGGAGAGAGAAGTAGCAACAGCTTCAAAAGCAGATGATCGATCAAGAAGAAAAATAGAATACATGCACCGACCTCTAGATCAAAAAAGAAAAATAGCTAAGGAAAGAAATGCAGTTCATATTGAATGGTAGCTACGGAAACCCTGATAGCAATGAATGAAAAAGGATGAAAAGAAAATTTAAGGGGAAAAAACGTATTCAAAACAAAAGAAGAAAAAATGAACTGGACAATTTAGCCAACAAGGCGGAATTGAGAGTAGATTATTACAATATTTTAATGTTTCTTAAAAGATTAATGTTTCTAAAAATATAAAGTTTTGATTGTCACTGTTTATTAAAGTGCAAGAATAAAGAGGGGAAATGCTTTTCCTGTTTCCTAACTGTACCTATCATCGTGCCAAAGCCCAACCTCTCCTACTACTTCTCAATTCCAGTTTTTTTAAACCAGCAAACAGGGCACTGTTTTCAGTCACTTTCCTTACCTCTTGTCATTGTGGACTGTTAGGTTTGGCCAGGAGACAAGTACCGTTTAGCATACATTTTCCTTGTGCAACCAATCTGCACAGTGTACTACTGTGTGCTTGTCATCTGCAGGAAAAACACATTTGCAAAAACAAAGATCCGTGTATGCCAAAACAAAAAATGGTTCCTTGTATTCTGACATTTTATACTTTCAATAACAGATCTCTTTGCATTTGAGATTACAGTCTGTAAACCAAAGAGAGACTTATTCATTTGAGCACACCCAGTACAATCTCAAACACCACCACACCTCCCGCTAGTAATGTGAGAGTCTGGAGAGAGAGAGAGAGCACCCACATATCTACATTAATCCTGTTTATTGAGTTAAGAGTGGCGTACCATCTAAAGGCAGGTTGGAAAAATTGGCTATGGTAATGTCCCTTAAAGGCAGAATATATGTGACAGGCAGTTCCATGGTCCTGCCTTCCAAGTGACTGGAAGATTTGGGTCTTTCATTTTATTTTTTTAAGAAAAGGCTGAAATTGGGAGAAGATTGATAGTACTTAACCCTTTTTCTTCCTGCTGTTGGTCAACTCCAGTGGTTCTCACACTTTTACCACCAGGACCCACTTTTCAGAATGAGAATCTGTCAGGACCCACCGGAAGTGATGCCATGACTGGAAGTGATATCATCAAGCATGAAAATTTTTAACAATCCTAGGCTGCAATCCTACTCACACTTACCAAGGAGCAAGTTCCATTTACTATCATTGTTAAAAGCATGTACGTAGTAGCCTATTAAAAGAATAAATCTGTAACATTTCCCGATATGCAGTCACATACCATGGTTACCTCAAGTCTGATTTATTAAAAATAAAATACTGAAATTAATGGGAACGCACCTGAAATTGGCTTGTGACCCACCTAGTGGGTCCTGACCCACAGTTTGAGAAACACTGGCCTACTAGGAATGGTCACCCTCCCCCAGCTGCTTTCTCACTCAGGAGAGGAAGGAGATGGGGAGCAGTAAGGTAAGTTGATGAGTGATTAGATGTGGGCCACATGCTGGAGTTGTGGCTGTTCCTAAGCCACAAGACAACTAAAGCTGACATTACCATTCCATAAACCTTTATTGGCATTAAACAATAAACAAATAGCAATAACAATGGCCAGCACAGTGGCTATGTTACCGAGAAAAAAAGTCGCAACAAGGGACTAGTAAGGGAAGAAGGGGAGTAAACAAGGGGGGGATATAGAATCAGGGTGGGGGTTTTAGCTTGGAAACTGCGGAAAGAAATTCTGCTACTGCATTGGTAATGACCACAGAGTTGTCACTCAGAGGGACAAATAAGGGATCAATGGAAATACCAGAAAGAGAGGACAGCAAGGGTTTCAAGTGTGTATCTCGAAGAGACTGGTGAGCCGGGCAACAAAGTAATATGTGGTCCACTGTGTCCGGTTCTAAGGAACAAAAAAGACATAATTTGCGATCACACGGGATATTAGAATATCCACCAAAGTGCGCAGCTGAGGGAAAGATATTGAATCTCGCGAGCATGAACGCTCTCCTCTTGATAGGGTTAATCAGCTTACTGAAATAGTTGCAAGGGCGACCAAGTGAGGGGAGAAGGCCAAAAAACTGGGGAGAACAGGTGGGGTTGAGATTGGAGGAGAGTTGGTTGAATTCAGATTCCCAAAGTTTAGATTTAATAATTGAGTGGGCCCTGTGGAGACTGATATCTGCAAGGGATTCAGGAGAGAGGTCTAATGAAAAAAGCTTAGAGTCAATAGGTTTAAGCCACTTAGAGAGGTAAGAGTCCTTTAATAGATCTTTTAAAAGGGACTCAGAATGAATACTTAAATGTAGACGAAGCCAGAACTTAAAAGTAAGGGACCATGCGATGATAGAAGGGAGGTGGATCCCTAGTTTGAGCATAATAGTGGATAGTCTAATTAAATTGGGAACCCCCAGAATTCGTCTGAGGAAAGAGGCTGCCACTTGATCCAGATCTTGGTTTGCAGCCTCTGTCCAAATGGGGGCACCGTACAGCAGTTGAGAAAGAATTTTTGTTTGAAATATATGGAGGGCAGCGGGGACGAACTGATTGCCACTAGAGTAATGAAAACGGGCAATCGCATATAGATGAAGATGAAGAAATGGCAGATTTTCTGTGAGGGAGCCAGCTGTGATGGAAGTGAAAGCTAATCCCCAGATATTTAAAAGTTTGAACTTGTTGAAAGGAGAGATTACCTATCTTCCAGGAAAGCAGGGCCCAAAATTTAGCGAAAACCAGAATTTTGGTTTTCTCAGAATTAATTATTAAATCATTGGACAGACAATAATTTTGGAAAGAGGATAATAAGTGACGTATGCCAAATCTTGTAAAAGACAGGAGAACTGCGTCATCTGCATAAAGAAGGATAGGAAGGGGGACACCATTAAGGAAGGGAGGGGAGTTCTGACAGCTAGATAGGTAAGGGGGTAAATCTGCCAGAAATAAATTGAAAAGGAGAGGAGCAAGTATGCGGCCTTGGCGAACTCCTTTATTGATGGAAATTTTCTCTCAATAAGCTGACATTATTTTATCCATGTCTTCAGTTCCTCAGCATCTCAGCAATGAGAAAAAAAAATGGCACATTTGCGTATTTTTTTCATCCAGTGTGTGTAAGATAAACCCAGCAACATAACCAGCACTAAGGTGCAACATTAGGATGAGGAGCCAGTTGTTGCAGCCAAGCAATGTATTATTCGGATTTCCTGGGATGAGGGGAGGTGGATTCAGAGACTGACAGCACAATTGTATGCGTGTCTACTCAAGAGTAACCCCATGTTGGAGCATGCAGCAAGGCAATACAGTACTATTGCATCTGTACCATCAGAGGGCAGTAAGGCTAGGAAGGGAGTGGTCGAGGGACAGCGTATTTATTCTCTCTCTATTTTTTCTCTCCTCAAGTAAGGCATGCTCTTTCATTAATCTGAGAGCAATTAGCAGGCCTTACTTTTTTCTTGCTCCCCCCCCCCCCCCAGAAAAGCAATGTAGCTGGTCAGACTAGTTTGCAAGATGTCTAACAAGGTTGGATTTCCCTTAAATAAACCTATCTTTGTTCTTTGGAATATTAGCGTCAAGCAAAGCTTCCTGTCTGGACTTTCCTTCGCAGTAATGGATCTGCTCCTTGACGCCCCCCAGGGCAAAGGTCCACTATGCCACCCCCTGCACCACCTTGCCTTCCCCATACTTACCCAGAGCAACAGAGACTTGTGTGGGATGACTCAGAAAGCCTTCTGAGGTTTTCTTCACTGACTTCAACAGTACTTCTGGGAAACCAGATTGGCAGCCCAATCTTAGGCATGTCTACTCAGAAGTAAGTCCCATTAGAGTCAATGGGGCTTACTCCCAGGAAAGTGTGGATAGGATTGGACTGTCAGACTGCATCAGAGCCTCAGAAGGCTTTCCAAGTGGTCTGCAACACTACATGAGTGCAGTGCTTAGGTCATTTGCCCCCTTCCCCCCCCCCCCAGGCCTGGCACAGCTGCTGTGCAATGCACCTTTTCGTACTTTATCTCTGCATAGCATTTTCAACAGTATGGGGCCACTTCATTTTCTTGTTCCTTATACGTATTTTTTGTAATGATTAAAAGTGAGAAAACAACATGTGTTAATACCTTGGGTTGCATAACAGTTTTTAAATTATCCAAACCACATGAGGCTGAAGTGGCGTGATTCTGTCATTTACATTCTGATACCCTGTCACTTTCTACCAATTATTCTTCCCATGAATAAGCTCCATCAGTCAAGTTCATGAGTGAATTGTGACAGTTACCTTCTCTGGCTCATTTTTCAGCACAGTGCGTCTCTCTGACAGTCTGCAATTAATTACTGAAAACCTATAGGTCTTGGGTAGCCAGAGAGACTTGGTGAGAAGCACTCACTCTAAAACATTCAGAGCTACTAACTCATAGCAAAATTTACATTTTTATTTACTTCACATGCTCATAGCATGTAATTGTGGGCACGTTTATGTGTGTGGTCCCAACTGCAAAGGCTCTTTTTAATTACTACTGTGAGCAGGATCTTCATTGCCACAGTTCCAGCCAGCCTTTTCCACCCAAGTTGCATCTCTGATGTGACTTGTTGTGAGCTCAGATCTGGTTTGAGGTTTGCAAAGGCACTCTCCCCCTGCTGACATCCGTCCCATTTAGACGCTGCTGCTCATATCTGCACGGCTTCGGTTCTCCAATGTCTCTACAAACATTGCCAGGCAAAAAGCAAAGACATATGAGGCTGATTCATGATACCGAACCTCCCCCCACAGTTGTGAATGTGGGTACGTAGCCATGTGAAGAAAGGGGCATGTGAAGCGGTGATCCACAGGGTGAGCTAGCAGCCACCTCTGATTGCGGCGACATGTGGATGATTTCTTTTGTGGAACAAACGAAACAAGCTGCAATTGGCAATATTATTGAAGAAGGGGAAAGGCTACTCTTTCCCCCACCATGAGAAATGGGGATTATTGGAGCAGATTTAGAGCCCAATTGTATGCCTGTCTACTCAGAAGTAAGACCCATTGTAAATGGATCTTACTCCCAGGTAAGTGTGGATAGAATTGCAGGCTCTACCCCTTGCCCTATGTATCCCCAGTTTCACTTTCATATAAGTGAATGGTTGCAATTCTGGGGAAAAGTGAAGCAATGCAATTGGGCAGTAGTATGGTTTGGGGGCAAACCATCACCTCCCATTCTTGACTGGGGTGGGTCGGTTGGTGGCCTCTACTGAGAGGCACCCCATAGGAAAACAGTGTACCTCTGGGGATAAAATTCATTGAGATGCACTGTATTCCCCTCTCCTGAATTCTTGTGCTATACGGGCTTCTCCTGTAATGGTAGAAATTCTGCAAGAGATTCAGAAAGAATGAGGTTTTTGCAGTCTTATTCATTGACTCACAATATGTTGTTTTTTTTAAATTACCATATGAAAAAGCACATTCAGATGTATAAAATCATCTGCCTTTGGTGTGAGAGTCATGTGTACCTAGAACATAGTCCGCAGCATCTTGTGGAATGGCGTGGAGGGTGCAGGGGAGAGAACTTGGATCATCTTGCACAATTGATTACTTTTTAAATATAGCCTTAAGAAAAATGCAGCAAATAATGAAAGGTCTGCAAAAGAATACATGACACTTGGATATATAGGCTGTGTTTCTCACATACGTGGTCTTAAATGTTCAGTGACTAGAATAGAACCGTAGGAATTATAAGAGAGCGAATGTGAAAGATGAACTCTCCCCCAAAGAAAGAAAAGCACAAGAGAATGGAACCATGAATTTGACTGAACTACTTTGTAGGAATACTTAGGCAGAAATAAACCAAAGGAATGTCAGTGAGGTCATACTAATCTTTGCCAGTTAGACCAGTGATTTCCAGCCTTTTTCATCTCACGGCACACTGACAAGGCACTAAAATTGTCAAGGTACACCGTCAGTTTTTTTACAATTGACAAGGCACACCCATTGACAGGAGGGGCTTGCATCCCCCAGTGGCCCTACTAACAAATGACCCTCCCCCAGACGCTCGTGGCACACCCTCAGACCATCCGCAGCACACCAGTGTGCCACGGCACAGTGGTTGAAAATGACTGAATTAAACAAACAGTTGTGGAAAATTCTCTTCTGTTCTCCATCTATGGAAACATTCAACTTCTATGACATCTCCACATAAAATGGCATTCGTGTAGCAGTTCCCAAACTCACTGCGGCCACGGCATCCTTTGTACATACAGGGCGCCACAGGCCTCTTCTTCCTGGGTCGAGTTCACACAAAATCTTGTGCAATCACATGATAATTGCGCGAGCTGATGTGCAATTGGTGAGAGTTTGTGTGATCTGGACCTTGCAAGCAGGGACAAAGAGGCTGCACAGTGCCACTGTGAGGGTGCTGTGGTGCCCTGGGATGCTGCAGCGCACAGTCTGGGAACCACTGATATAGCCCATGGCATTCAGAACTAAAATCTGGAGACCAATGGCATTTTTGTAATGAGAACCATTTTTTCCCCCAGAGGTGCAAGGGCACATTCTTTTTAGTTGCTGTGGTCGCAGAAATATTCCTTCCAGGTTTTGCCTCTGTTGCAGCAATCAAATCACAGTCTGATGTGGCTGCTGAAATCTGATTTTCAAACCCAGCAAGCAGCCCCATTAATACCAAATACACAGCGTGTAGTATGAGTGCGTGATTGTCTCAGGCACAGTCACCAATGATCACAACACAGACAATCCACACAGTTTTTAGTACTTTGAAGGTTTATTTTGCCTCCCTATGTCTCCATCCTTTCACAACAGGAGACATTCTGGCAGTCTAGTTGGAGGACAGCAACTGTTACCCTGCACATGCCCAATCTCGTCTGATCTTGGAAGCTAAGCAGGGTTAGGCCTGGTTAGTACTTGGATGGGAGACCGCCTGGGAATACCGGGTGCTGTAGGCTTCTACCATAGTCTTTCGAGACTGAAGGTTGCCAACCAGTTGGAGGACAGGAATGAAAAGTCCAGGTGGACTTAACCATACATTATAAAAGATGAAGCAACTACCACTCTGGGTTGTTTTCCCAATTTTCTTCATAATGCGTAGTTTAACATATAGCCTGATATGAAACCACATTGTTCCCCTGGGGGCTGGGGATAAGAATAGGCCCTCAGTTTGGCTGTACTTGTCGTAAGAGGCGACTAAACAGTCACCGGGTAGATGGGACTCATCAGCCTGGGAAGGCAGCTCATCTGAGAGAAGAAAAACTCTGATCCCAAACCTCCACTGCCTTGTGGCTACATCCAGTTATGGAAAAGGCTTCAGGAGTCAACCTCGAGGAAAAATCTGGAGCCGGAGTCCCTGAGGCAGTTCATGGCTGAACACAGTCACGTTCTGGCAACTCCTGCGACTCCGCTGGAACCAACCGTATTGGCCTCTGCCTTTCCATTGGACCATTTCAGCGACGTGGAGAGGGGGGATTTGCTGCATGGGTAACAGACTATCCTCCATACCTTCTTTACCCAGGCTTCGCACACTGGAGAGGACACTCTGTTCCAGAACCACCATTCAGAGCGTGACACCATAGTCTTCCGAGACTGAAGGATGCCAACAAGCTGTTACATATGTTGTCCTACCCCACCTCACGCTATTATTAAAAATATTCTTATATCGCTTTTCAACAAAAGCTAACAAAAAGTGGTCTACAAAGTGAAATCTATGAAAAGATGGTTCCCTGTAGTAAAAGGGCTCACATTCCTAAAGGATGCCAAGCAAACACAAGCCAACAGTCACTAGAAAAGATCTCATGCTGGGATGAATAGGAATAGTCACTCTCTTCCTGCTAAATATAAGAGGACTGCCACTTTAAAAGGTGGCTCATAGCCCATGAACAAATGTCAGCTGTAGGATGGGGGGGGGGGGGTGATAAATGCACGGTGTGATTATTTAATGTCAGATGTTGTGTTTATGCATACACTATGAATGAGTTTCCCATTCAGAGATAATAATAATAATGTACCCCATCTACACCTAGATGTCAGGCAGATGTCTGTGTGGATGAGGATTTACCAGCTGATAAATGTTGTGTTTTGTGTGTGTATATGATCATTATCAGTTGTGTTGTCATTTTGATGTGAATAATAATAATAATAATAATAATAATAATAATAATAATAATAATGGTATTTATATACCGCCTTTCTGATCATCAGATTACTCCTCTGACTTTATTCAAGGCAGTTCACATAGGCAGGCTATCTCTAAACCCCAGAGGGGATTTTTACAATAACAAAAAGGTTCTATCTTTCAAGAACCACACAACATTTCAGATGGCTCTTCCACGGTCTGGTATCACTTCTGGCCACCAGTCGCCTCCCACGCAGGCTGACAAGCAGCTCCTTCATCTCTCACTTGAACGGCAGCCAATTTGCTTCTTCGCTCACACCGAAGAGCAGGTGGAATAACTCAGCTCAGCTTGTCAGCTACTTCAAGGTCTCGCCATTCAAGGAGCTGCCAGTGGCCTCAAACAGGCTACCTTCAGATGTTATCCTCAGGATAACAGAGGCTCTACCCTCTAGACCAGACCTCATGCCAGATCTCTTGCTGCTGCTAGTTCTCCATCCTAGCTCAAGAACAAGGGGAGAAAGTTAGGGGGGTGGCAGACAGCAGAAATAATCCTCCAGAAATATGACCGTTCATGCCGTTCTCTCAGGCCCCAATCCTATCCAAGTTTCCAGTGCCAATGTAGCCACAATGCAACCCCCCCCCCCCCCAATGGTTGGCAACCTTCAGTCTCGAAAGACTGGTGTAAGCCTACAGCACCTGGTATTCCCAGGCGGTCTCCCAACCAAGTACTAACCAGGCCTGAAAGTAAGGCAACAAAGATGCTTTTACCTTGAGGAGGTCTTCCTGACTGCTGTCCCACTGCAGGATGCAGTGCACACCTGTTGGCACACTGCAGTACTGGAAAGTTGGATAGGATTGGGCCCTTACTCAGACTTTTTTTCCTAGTATATCAATAGAGTTATTCCCCTCCTTCAAAGTTGCATTTGTTTCCCCCTCTGCATTTCTGTTTGCCTCATCAGTATACCTCCTTATCTATGCTTTTTTAGCAGTGTCACATATGAAAATATATGCTTATAAAATGAAAGTGACAATAGAAAACTCTAGAGCAGCGATTTTTGGCACTGTGCCATGGCACACTGGCGTGCTGCAGATGCACCATGGGAGTTCAGGGAGGGTCATTTATTTGCTGGGAAATGGGGAATTTGAGCCCCCTACCAGCAGCATGCCTTGTCAATGGTCAAAAAAGTGATGGTGTGCCCTGACAATTTTAGCACCTTGTCAGTGCGCCGGGAGATGAAAAAGGTAAAAAACTGCTGCTCTAGAGCAGGGGTGCCCAAACCCCAGCCCTGGGGCCACATTCGGCCCTCGAGGCCTCTCAATGCGGCCCTCAGGGAGCCCCCAGTCTCCAATGAGCCTCTGGCCCTCCAGAGATTTGTTGCAGCCCACACTGGCCCAACACAACTGCTCTCAGCGTGAAAGCAACTGTTTGACCTCTTTGCATGAGCTGTGGAATGAGGGCTTCCTCCATTGCTTGCTGTTTCATGTCTGTGATGCAGCAGTGGCAGCAAAGGAAAGGTCAACCCTGCTTTGTGCAAGGCCTTTTATAGGCCTTGAGCTATTGCAAGACCTTCATTCAATCATATAAGTTCATCTTTAATATATTCATTTATGTAAACTTATGGTAAATTTATTCAAATTTTAAATGTAAATTAATTCTTTGTTTCCTCGGCCCCTGACGCAGTGCCAGAGAGATGATGAGAGATGATGTGGCCCTCTTGCCGAAAACGTTGGACACCCCTGCTCTAGAGGATCAGAATAACCTGACGCATGTGGGATATTTGGCAAAGTGGGCATGTGGGCCCAGGCCCTATCTGAAGAGAGTTACACCTGCGGTGTGAAAAGATTGCATCCACCTCCTCCTACAGTACAATCCTATCTACCCCCCATGCACTGATGCAGTGGGACCAGTGCAGGCCACACTGTATCCTATGGGGGAAATTGGAAGGCCGGAGGTCCCGTTGCCTAAGGGTAAACCGCAGCCTGCAAAATGGGCCTGCACGAACTAAATAGTTGGTGCAAGTTTAAGTTGATCCGTGTCAGAGGATCAGATTCAGGAAAGGGGATAGGAGATGGTGCACATGGTTGCCGCCAATCCACCCACCCTCACCCCCCATTGCCACCCTACCCAAAGCAGATATTTTTGGCAAATAGTCATGGTGGAAGGGGGAACATTTTCAGGAAAAACTATGCAAAGGGAAAGTGATCATCCTCCCTTGCTGCTTGACCCAATTCCAGACAGCATTAGAGCCCCCTGTGCTAATGTTTGAATATAATAGGGCTATTTCTGAGAAACCTGTGTATCTATGAGGGGCTTCATATCATGTACAGTCGGCCATCAGAGGGTCTCCTAAGGTAATCACGCAACCTAAGCCTGGCAGGCTCACACACTTCAAATAGCAGTTTGGATGCCTTGCCTGGGATACATTTTCCCATCTGTTTCTCATTTTAGGGAAGGAATAGAGAGGTGGGAGCATTTTTTAATGTGGGGCGCTTGAATCTCGATGGCAAAACAGTTGGCAGCATTAAAAGAGTCAAAACACTGTGATCAGTGTTACCTAGTGTGTGAAACCTGAGAGCCAGTTTGCTTTGCTTTGGTTATCGTGGCTTATGGCTAGAGCCACATCGATTTGAATATAATATTTATTGAGCATACTTTCATTTAGCCTGATGTATGTATGACTGAAACCCAATTTATTCTGGCTGAGGCAAGGGGAATATCTTGGATGAGGAATTGTGGCATTCAGCAATGACATGACTCTGAACAAGGCCTTTTGCATTTCCAGCCCCCAAATGATTGTACTTGGCCTGAAGCTACCCCAAGCCGCTTTGTGTTCTGCTGTCATTAAAAAGATAGTTTGTGCTCATGTGGTTTGTGCTATCTTCAAACTCACTTCCCAGAAGTTGGTAGAACTGCAAATGGCCATGGCCTCATTTCAGACCAAAGTGTACATTTCTCCATTTAAATATACATAAATGTATATTGGGCTTGATTACCTCACAGGGTTGTTGCAAGGACAAAAGGAGGGAAAGAACCATGTATACCACCCTGAGCTCCTTGGAAGAAGGGCAGTATAAAAATGTGAAAAATAAATGAAATTTGAATCAGGTTTCATCAGAGATAAGCCCTGACACCTATTTTTATCATCAGGATTCTGCTCTGAAACATGTTAAATGCTGTCATTTGAACACATAGCTTGCACCTATTTATCCTCAGATTTTCCATCTACGGATCTGGTTCAATGCAGGTCCCCTGAACCCACATTGAGCCAGGCTTGGCCCAACCTGAACCCTCCAAAGGTGACCTGGAACTGTGCTCCAGTCACTTCCAGAGGGTTTTCTGAAGCCTACACCGTCCATGCATGCCAACCCATGGCCTCTGCAGGCTTCAGAATGGCCCCAGAGTGTAAAAAACAAACAAAAAAATTCCCCACAACTTCCGGTTTCCTCTGGAGATCTTCCCCAGGCCTCAGAATGCCTTATAAGGGCAAAAAAAAAATCACTTCTGGTTTCCCTCAGGAAACTGAAAGTCACATTTTTTTGCACTCTGGGGCCATCCTGAAGTCCACAGAGGCCACGAATAGATGTGTGTGGTCTCTGCAGACTTCATAAAACTCTCTGGAGGCAACTGGAGCTCAGCTCTGGTCATCTTCAGAGGGTTTAAAGGTGCCAAAACCATGGATTTCATTATCCTTGGTTTTTGGTATCCATGGGGGGTTTGAGAACGGATCCCTTGCACATTAACCCCTGCTAATTGGGTAAGAGGCACTTTTTCAAGTGGGTGCTCCTTTTTTTAGCAGGGGGACAGTAACTGGCCCACCTCACTCCAGCACTGTCTGTTCTAGTGGCTGTCTGCTGGTATTCATTTGCATCTTTTTAGATTGTGAGTCCTTTTGGGATAGGGAGCCATTTAGTTATTTGATTTTTCTCTTTTTCTCTGTAAACCGCTTTGTGAACTTTTAGTTGAAAAGCGGTATATAAATACTGTTAATAATGTTAATAATAGTGAGGCACCTGTATTCAGAATGTTAAGCTCTTCGCTCCTGGGCAACCCTAACTACATTTGGGATTATAGGCATAAAAATGGGAATATCTTGGATGAGGAATTGTGGCATTCAGCAATGACATGACTCTGAACAAGGCCTTTTGCATTTCCAGCCCCCAAATGATTGTACTTGGCCTGAAGCTACCCCAAGCCGCTTTGTGTTCTGCTGTCATTAAAAAGATAGTTTGTGCTCATGTGGTTTGTGCTATCTTCAGCTGGCTTTGTGGCCGGATTTCTGGGTATGTGCAACTGGCCAGCACTAAGATCAGGGGCAATCTGACCCCTGCTAATTGGGTAAGAGGCACTTTTTCAAGTGAGTGCTCCTTTTTTTTTTTAGCAGTGGGAGAGTAACTGGCCCACCTCACCCCAGCACTGTCTGTTCTAGTGGCTGTCTGCTGGTATTCCTTTGCATCTTTTTAGATTGTGAGCCCTTTTGGGAGCCATTTACTTATTTGATTTTTCTCTGTAAACCGCTTTGTGAACTTTTAGTTGAAAAGCAGTATATAAATACTGTTAATAATAATAATAATCTGCAGCATGAATGGGAGGCCCCTGGGTGGAATGTTAAATTCCTTCTGTGCCGGGAACAGCTTTACTGGTACACAGCAGTCTCAGGATACAAATTGAGTAAATAATGTTCTTGAAACAGCCATAATTCATAAATCTTTGAACTAAGTACTCATTAGAGATCATAGAAAGAGCTAGAAAGGTTTGCACAGGCCCCAGATACCTGCAGAACTGCCTGCTTGGGCATAGACCTGCCCATCCCTCTTGTACGTAGTTGTCACTGAAGGCCCAGCTCTGTGTTGCATTCCTTGTAGAAACGTAACTAGTAGGGTCACTGGATAAGGCCTGCTTGGTCAGAATGCCTAAACTGTGGAACTCCATACCTTGCAAAATTTGAGCAGCCTCATCATTGTCAGCTTTGAAACCTGCATTTATTTCCTCTGGCTTTTAATTAATTTTATTATTTCTCTGCCAGCTTATTGAATGGTTCTAATAGCCTGAATATGATTTGATCTTGGTTTTTCACTGTGTCTTCTTTTAAGTGTATTAATCATTATTTATAATATTACTGTTATTCTACATTGTGAGCAGCTTTGACAAGAAGGCAAAAAAACAAACTAGACAAGGTTTTTAATCAGTATTGTCCCCTAGGTTTTCTCCCACTCTGCAAGTCTCAGTGCAGCCCCTCACTCATCCACTTTTGGGTTTATCTGTTTGGGGAGATAAAATTCTTATCAAAACAAAAAATCTACACATCCACATTAGGGTGTTGCTATGGAAGTCTGTCTGTTTGCTCTTCGTGCTTCAGTTGTTATCTTGCTAGGAAAAAAAAAGTCATGCATGTTAAGCAAGCAGTGGCACTAGCTGGAGTAGTCCTCCCAAATGTTTGGCAGCAGAAATAGTTATGCAATTCCTATTGGTGCATGATGGGCACGTACCTGCATTTGGGATTGGGGGGGGGGGCACTGCACGGGCATCCATACAATAACTCTGCCTATGTTTCTGTGCTTGTTACAGCCTTTTGGATAAGGGAGAGTTAAGTCAGTGCACAGTGACCTCCAGTGGAGACTGGGAGTATCAGAGATTCTCATCAGGGCTATTGGAATGCTTGCATAGCTATCTCAGGGAGAATAGTTAAGAGACAAAGGTGCAGGTGTCCAAGTGAGCTCACCTCCCCTTACTTTCATGAGGTACTTTGCCCCAATTTGCAAGCAGTGGAGGAAGTTCCTGGTGGTAGAAGCCAGAGACAGAATAGCAGTAGAGGTCTGAGGAGACAAGTGTTATCCATCTGACCTTAATTTCTTGTCCTCCCTTGCTGGCAAAGCACCCTGTTACCAACAAAGCACTCAAATGGCCCTGGCTTTGCGGCTCTACAAGCAGAGCAATATGAACAATTTTGATCTATGCAATCTTATTTTACTTGTCTTGATTGTTGCGGCACCTAAGTCATCACCCTACCTATCCTCTGTTGCTGACAAGGTACACAAGTACTGACTGCTGTGGAAGAATTATGACTTACAGAACTCATGGGGTAAGTGTAAGATTATGCCATTATTGGAATTTCTACCCTTCCCTCTCATCTCTGCCTCTTCTTGCTAAGGGGGAAGCTCCCCCTCCAACGGTTTTGGAATGCCAAGTACATAGCACTCAGGATACCTGAAAGGGCTTTCAATGCCCATTGGTGAAAATGGGGAATAGGAGAGTCAACACAAAATGTTCACACTTGTATTTATTACACTAGAGGGATTAAAAGTAGTCCTATCCCACCCAAAGAGGGTAACTCACAGACAGGATTGTGCTGTTGGAATACCACTCCTATTCCATTTTCATAGTTGTAATCATTGTGGTAGGAACCCTTTGGCAAATAGGTGATTTTAACTAGCACAACTGGAAAACAAAATGAATATATAGCTCCTACTCTGATAATAGTTTCCCTTGAAGAAACATTTGTCCTCACTTGTACTGAAAATAGGCAGAAAGTAGCCATCGATGCGCCTCTTCAGGGGTATACAGGAACAGCTGACCACTGAGGAAGCATTTTTCTGTAAGGAAAGCATCAATGCAGTCATTTTTAAGCTGCCTAGCCTAGCCCAGAATCAGCAGTTGACTAAAAGTACTGCTGCTTGACCTATTGTTATGTTGAGAACTTGTAGAATAAGTAGAAGAGCAGCTTGATCTTCACATAGCATGGAGAAAGATATTGTCTGCTAGTGTTGCTGTGCATTAAGTTGCTATAAACATAAAGTTACTATTCTCATAAGGCATATTTGCCTCTTCCTCAGAAATCAGAATGCTTCTGCAACTGAGGTGTGGCTGGTCATGGAATATTCCTAAAGAAGTGATAGGTAAGATTTATCTCAAGCCAGCTAGCTAGAGTGGGAGTATAGTGTCTGTGTGTTTTCCCAACCAAAGTTGTGGCCTTCCTTGAGGCCTCTGGGATCTATGACTTTTAACCATCAGCTCAATTCAAATGCCAAGAGACTGACCAGAGTTAAACCCTGGCATCCACCCAGTACCACATACTCATGTAGATTTGTTTGCAACAAAATACAAATCGAAAGATTAAGCAACACAGCAAGGCTATTCTTGCACCTGTGGTCCAAAATGGGAGAAAAACTAAGTCTGTTATAAAACTGCTTTGGGAAGCTTTGGTGTGAAAGGAAATATACAAATAAAATCCCAGTTGGCTTCAAGGAGGGAGTATGGAAGGCAGAGTTTCAAGCTGACTCTTGAGAGAACTTTCCATTCACGGATGCATGCTAGCAAGATCAAAAAGAGATGCAGGAACTGGGAAAAAAATTCTCTTCTCGTTTAACAATGTTTGCCTTGGGGTAAAGCTATACTGTCACTAAGTGTTTCCATAAGTAGCAAATAGCTGTGGAATAAATTGGAAAGTCAATCAATAAGCTATCATAGACCAACAAGCAGCAGCACCAGAAGGAATTTTTTAAGGTTGTTGCTAACATTAAAATTAACACCTTATATATTGCTTATTCTTAAGCAGAGCCCTACAGATATTTTAACCAGGGATTAAGCAAATATTGCTTCAGCCAAGGGTAGGGTAGGTCTATCACAACATGCGAAGACTGCTATTATACAGTCTAGAAAAGACTAGATATCTCTGCAGGGTTCATATCTAACACAGTGTTTAAAAAGAGAATGGCAATAGTGGCACCTGCTGGCAGATGAAGAAATGTAATACTTTAAATCTACTGTATGAATTGACCTACTGTAGGAATTGACTTACACGAAAAAAGGAAGGAAGACCTCGCATTGATACCAGCAAGACCCGGGATAAGAGAAAAGTGGAGGAATTTGCATGAGCGCTTGAGGAATCTCTTCCAGGCCCGGTCGTTGCAAACGCATCCAACAGATGGGAACATTTCAAGAATGCCGTTTACAACAACACCTTGTCCATATTTGGCAAGAAGACCAACAAGTCGGCAGACTGGTTTGAAGCCCACTCTGAGGAGTTGACACCAGTCATTGAGGAAAAGAGGAGAGCTCAAGCAGCATACAAGGCCTGTCCCAGTGAGCGCAACCTGCAGGTCCTCCGAGCTGCTCGCAGCAAAGTCCAGCAGACTGCCAGGAGATGTGCTAACTACTACTGGCTCCAGCTCTGTTCCGAGATACAGATAACAGCTGACACAGGCAACATCAAGGGGATGTATGATGGTATCAAGCAGGCCCTAGGTCCAACACAGAAGAAAATTGCCCCTCTGAAGTCTGCCACAGGCGAGGTCATCCAGGATCGGACGCAGCAGATGGAACGCTGGGTGCAGCACTACTCTGAGCTATATTCCAGAGAAAATGTAGTCACCGAAGAAGCACTGAACAACATTGAGTGCCTGCCTGTGCTGGAGGAGCCTGACAGTGAACCAACCCTAGAAGAACTTAACATGGCCCTGGACTCCCTTGCCTTTGGCAAGGCACCTGGAAAAGACAGCATCCCTGCTGAAGTCCTAAAGTGCTGCAAAGAGATCATCGTCACTGAGCTGCATGAAATCCTCTGTCTCTGCTGGAGAGAAGGTGGAGTACCTCAAGACATGAGGGATGCAAACATCATCACACTGTACAAGAACAAAGGCAACAGGGGTGACTGCAATAACTACTGTGGCATCTCTCTCCTTAGCGTTGTAGGAAAGCTGTTTGCCTGAGTTGCACTAAAGAGGCTCCAGGTACTTGCAGAGAGCGTCTATCCAGAATCACAGTGCGGATTCTGAGCCAACAGGTCCACCACTGATATGGTATTCTCCCTTAGACAACTGCAGGAGAAATGCAGGGAACAGCGACAGCCACTCTTTATAGATCTCATGAAGGCCTTCGACCTGGTCAGCAGGGATGGCCTCTTCAAGATTCGCCCCAAGATTGGATGTCCACCCAGGCTCCTCAGCATCATCAGATCCTTCCACAAGGACATGAAGGGCACTGTTGTCTTCAATGGCTCCACATCAGACCCCTTTGACATCCAAAGCAGCGTGAAGCAGGGCTGTGTTCTTGCACCAACCTTGTTTGGGATTTTCTTCGCTGTCCTGCTGAAGCATGCCTTTGGAACCGCAACAGAAGGCATCTATATCCGGACCAGATCAGATGGAAAGCTCTTCAACCTCTCCAGACTGAGAGCAAAATCCAAAGTCCAGCTGAAATGTCTGCGTGACTTCCTCTTTGCCGACGATGCAGCTGTCACTACCCACTCTGCCAAAGATCTCCAGCAGCTCATGGATCGTTTTAGCAAGGCCTGCCAAGATTTTGGACTGACAATCAGCCTGAAGAAAACACAGGTCATGGTTCAGGATGTGGACTCACCTCCCTGCATTACAATCTCTGCGCGTGAACTGGAGGTTGTCCATTACTTTGTGTACCTTGGCTCAACGATCTCCGACACTTTTTCTCTTGATACCAAACTAAACAAACACATCTGTAAAGCAGCTACCACGTTTTCCAGACTCACAAAGAGAGTCTGGTCCAACAAGAAGCTGACGGAACATACCAAGATCCAGGTCTTCAGAGCTTGCGTCCTGAGTACACTTCTGTACTGCAGCGAGTCATGGACTCTTCGCTCACAACAGGAGAGGAAACTGAACGCTTTCCACATGCGCTGCCTGCGACGCATTCTCGGCATCACCTGGCAGGACAAAGTTCCTAACACAGTCCTGGAATCCCTAGCATGTATGCACTGCTGAAACAGAGACGCCTGCGTTGGCTCGGTCATGTCGTGAGAATGGATGATGGCCGGATCCCAAAGGATCTCCTCTATGGAGAACTCGTGCAAGGAAAGCGCCCTACAGGTAGACCACAGCTGCAATACAAGGACTCCTGCAAGAGGGATCTGAAGGCCTTAGGAGTGGACCTCAACAAGTGGGAAACCCTGGCCTCTGAGCGGCCTGCTTGGAGGCAGGCTGTGCAGCATGACCTTTCCCAGTTTGAAGAGACACTTGGCCAACAGTCTGAGGCAAAGAGGCAAAGGAGGAAGGCCCGTAGCCAGGGAGACAGACCAGGGACAGACTGCACTTGCTCCCAGTGTGGAAGGGATTGTCACTCCCGAATTGGCCTTTTCAGCCACACTAGATGATGTTCCAAAACCACCTTTCAGAGCGCGATACCATAGTCTCTCGAGACTGAAGGTTGCCAACTACTACTGTATGAATTGGACAATTAAGCTTTTCATTTAAGAATCAGTTATGATTTGGGGTTGAATTCAGAACATTGCAGTTTAAGCAGTCTTTGGATCATGCAGATTAATTCAAAGAACTCTTGTTGGCTTCAGCCAGATAAGGTAAGGCTCTATGAGTCTGCACCAAAATTGTAGAGACTAGTGCTCTCCCCTTTTCCAAGGTAACTCAGTCAGTTGGAAATTATATCAAGGACAGCATCCATCTTGTTTTCTATTAAGAAAAAACTACCTCGTACAATTAATTTATCATAGAGAAACACCCCTTTGGAAACTAAGGCCACAATCCTAACCAATTTTACAGCACTGACATAAGGGCAAAGCAACTCCAGGGTAAGGGAACAAACATTGCTCTACCTTGAGGAGGCCTTCATGACTGCCCCCCCCCCAACTGCAGCATGAAGCACATGCCCCACTGGCACAGCTATGCCAGTGCTGGAAAGTTGGTTAGGATTGTGCCCCAAGCTGTCTAGTTCAGCCAATAGCAGGAGAAGTGTCCAATTCTAGCTCAAGAATGGAAAATAGTCTGTATTGCTTGAGGCTTTCTAGGCCAGCCAAGACACCCTTAAATACAAATACACATTAAAAAAAATTTATTTACAAGAATGAGATACATGCCTTTTTACAAAGAAACTAGTTAACCATAAGACCTATGAAAAATGATCAATGCAGCAAAATGGGATGATGCAACAATTTAAGACAATTTTTCCATCTTTGAAATCAAGTCATCACAGATTTTTGTGAGTTCATAGTTTTCTTTTTCCTGTTAAAAGAAGAGAAGAGAAAAATGGTGACACAGGTTGGGGCTGTTGCATGAATATACACAGTGACAGTCACCCACATTCTAGGGCAGGTGCTCGCCTGCAGATTAAGAGGTGTTCTCAGCCTCTGCAGTGGGTCTTTATGAAGGAAAATGCAGGAAGATCCTGTGTATTACAAGAAGTCAGGGAAACATGTGGGTATAACCATGTACATACATTTCAGATATGCCTCATTGGATTACTGTCTTTAGGGATTAGGACTCTTGTATAAGGTGAGAAGAGAGGTTTTGCTTCAACTATAATCGTTTCTACTGCAGCTCTATACACACTTATCTGGGAGTAAGTCCCATTGAACTTAATGGAACTTACTTTGAATAGATACACATAGGCTTGTGCCAAGTGTCTTCAATGATAGCACCCGATTCATATAGGTGAAAGTAGATGGGTGCTCTCAGAGCCTAAGCTTCTGCCCATGTCTTGTATATAACAGCATGCTTGGATTAGTTTGAACTCAGTGGGGTTCACTGACTAGCCTGCATCAAATATGAGTCTGGTCAATTCTTGTGCAATATGGATTTCACTAGCACAGCTGTGACATGTTCAACACAACTTAACACATTATTCAGCAGTCACATACCAGTAATTTCTACTAGGGATAATATATGGTCCACAGGACAAGGTCCATACTATTACTGAACCCTGGCATATTGATCAATGGTCTAACAGTGTACTTTCATTGCAGTTTCATTTAGTCAGATTGGCTACCATATCTGTTTCCTGCTGGGCATCTTCAGATATGCCCTATAGCCAGGGTGCTTTTTGTATGGCAAACCCTTTAGGGACAGTGTTACCATCTCCCTCCTTGGAAGATTAGAACCCTTAGTGCTGAATCACCACCAGCATCAATTCAAGAAGCAACAAGTGAAAACTTACCTTCTGCTCAATGCTTCTCTCTAGCGACTGAATCCTCATTTGTTCTTTGCGTAAACTGGCTTGGAGTGCTGCCACTTCTGCTTTGGCTTTGCTCCTTCCTTGAGCAATCTCTTCATTTGCTCTGAGTCAGAAGACAGCCAGGCATATTAGCAACTTAAAGGATATTCTACTTTTAAAGCACTGTAACCTTAAAGATAGCCAAGATTTCCACATTACTTACTGTTGTAGCTTTTCTTCTGCGTGTGCCTTCAGTGCCTGGTACCTCAGCTCTTCTTTCTTAATTCTTTCAAGGTAATCTTCAACACACTTCTTCAGAGCTTCTTCATTCTAGAAGAAAGCAGACCATTTCAGTTGACCCTCACAAACCCGGACAGGAAAAAAATTGAGAAAGTTGGTAGACATGATCCCACTGTAATCTGTTCCTGTCAGACACAAGGAGAACCAGAAAGACAACATCAGCCCAATGCTGATCCAATAGCACTTCCGTGACCCTCATATGATGGTGGTAGAGCAACACACTCAAGGCCCAATTCAGGCAGAGAGCCCTCATAGAGGGCAGTTTGCTGAGGGCACTTTGAAACCAGCCCCAAGCCAGACCACTCTTCATAAAATTACACAACATCCACAACAACCACCCTGACTGGTGCCACTCTCCAGTGAGCCTCTGGCTTATCTGAGACTGTTGGAGCCTGTGTTGCCCACAACTGCTGGTTGCGACTGCCAGACATGAGCTGTGGGCCGAGTTAGAGCAAAGCCTTTTATAATTCCCATGTGTTTTCTGCCTTCCCTGGGCATTTTAACACCCCCCCCCCATATTGCTTTTGAACAACTTATGTTTCCATAACTTATGTTTCTGGCTTGGTCTGTATGTTTTCACTGTGCAAGAGGTGTGGCAAACAGTTCATAGTTCTCATGTGTATTATAAAGCTCAGTAAAATTCATTCATTTATATAAGTTCTGTTCCTCATGTATTAATTTATGTAAATGTATTCAAATTTGAAATGTAAATTCTTTCCCCGTTCCCCAACACAGAGTAATGATGTTGCCCTCCTGCCAAAATGTTTACCTACCCCTGCTTTAAGAGCAAAGAAGGATCCACCTTACAGTTCTTCTGCCACTCTTGCTAACTGAACAGATAACACATCACACATAGATACCGCACTCTGCAGGCCTTTGCAAGCTTAGAGAAGCACTCTTGATTGGTAACAGACCATTTCAGGAAGTGTTCACAGCCACATTTGCAACTCCCCCCACTACCTTTACAGTCTAATTAGCTTGAATAATTTCAGGAAGTGGAACTCAAGGAAAGAGTGATACTGAAACAGCATCAACAGCAGAGTGACAATGACTGAATACTATAAGAAGTACTGATACAGATAAAAGCAAGGGGCATTTCAGGAAAGATTTGAGGTGCCACAAATCTTATGCAGCCCCCTCTTTTTCCCCTGGATATAGCAGTTAGATGTATAGGACTCTTTCAAGTCCACAATCAGCAAGAGAAGGGGCAAAGGCCTAAGAAACAGTAAGTTTCTACTGTGGAGAAGGTTAGTCAGGGGAGGCGAGAGTAAGTATGGATCAACATCAGCAACATGCAGTGCAATCTCAGGAGGCCTGCGCTGTATCCAGTGCAAGATATCAGCCTAAAGTGGCTCAGCCGGTGATAAGGGGAAACTCTTCTCCTTATACCTGGGTAAGCACTGCAGCACCAATGGATCTCCTTGGACCTGTGCCAACTCTGGAGTTTGTAGAGTGGAGTGGCTTGCAGCCTCTCCGAGCATCTCGGGAACGAGGCTAGGATCCGGGATATCTGCTGCCTGCCTGCCCCCAGAATCACCCTCCCCCACCCTGAAATCTCCCGCCTCCTCCCCAGAGCCTTGCATCAGCTGAGCTTGACTGATTCAAGGCTTTCCCATGAAGTTGGTGCAGAGGCTGGATTCAGCCTCTGTGGGCTAGCACATGTCCCTGCACCAGCCCAGCCAACTCCAGAGGTGCAAGAGTGCTTCATGGCATGTTTGCAACCCTCCTGGGCCAGTAAAAGTTTAAATTACACAACTTTTAAAAATTGCTTAACCCTGCGGTTTTCAAACTCTGGGAGTTTAAAACTCACACTAAGTCTTTGCAGAGGCAGGGGGAAGCAGCAGGGGCAGGGGGAAGGCAGCAACACAATCCCCAGGATCGCATTGCTTAGGGGGCTGCAGGGACTTGCAAAAGCAGAGCGCAATCACCCCTCTCCCCCTTTCCCTGACCTGGGGAGCCCTGCAGGCACTCATGCAGCCCCATCAGAAGGGAAAGCGGAGCGATTGCACTCCACTTCTGGTTTTGCGGAGTGGGGCGCAGTCGCTCCGCTTGCACTTTTCCTGACCTAGGGAGCCCTGCCGAAGGTTGCGCAGGGCTCCCCGCACCCCCGGAATGCTGCAGGAGGCTTGGACAAGTGCACCCAAGCCCCTGCAGCCCCCCTGAGCGGCTGCCTTCCCCCTGTCTCCTGGCTGCTCCCGCCCCTTAAGGGGGCAGAGGGTAGGACCCACAGGCTGGGGCATTGCAACGCCCCAGTTTGAATACCACTGGCTTAACCCTTTGAGATTAAACATGAAGACTTCTCAGAAAATCATGATTTAGGACTAGGAATGTGAAGGGATGGAGTGTGTATGGGGGAGGGGAGGGAAGGAGTGAGAGATAGCTGGCACCACACATTTCTAAGCATACCAGGAAAGCCACCAGAATGCTGCAAGGAGATGCTCACCCTTTGAAACCCTTCTATTGCCTCCTTCTGTTTTTCAAATCGTTTGAAGAGTTCAGAGAAAGATTTTTCCATGGATTCCAGATCAGAGAGAGCTTGTCGTTTTTCATCCAGTACTTTCTGCAACTCTTTTTTTGAAACTTCCTTTTGGTCCTCAGAATCCTCTATGAAAACAAATTTGTTGCAGTTGACCTTTTATGCTCAGGAAGAAATGAATTTGCTTCCAAACCCCACAGCTCCATCCAAGGGAGGACAAGTCCCAGACAAAGTCAAGAGAGTAGTTGGTACCATTATGGGGCAGTGGTATTTAGAAGAGAGGCAGGAAACAAGTGCTCAGAACAAAAAGGGCTTTATTGGTATTATAGCTTATTAAAAGTTAGGAGAAACTTCATTTGAAAAAGTACAAAAATACCAAAATGTATTCTATATAGTGGCTCAAATGAAAATATGAAGCCACCAAGTCACCTAATAGAGCAGTTTTGATCAATAAATGTTCACAAAAAAGAAAACAAAATGTCATTTATTTATAAATATGAAATACTGAAAAATGTCTCAACTGCCATGACATTTAGGACTAGAAATTCCACAATCCATCCAATTAGCTGAAGCGTAAATAAAATGAGAGCCTTTGCCTAAAAGAAGTTCTTAATAGATTCCACTGTTATGAAATCTTACGGACATGCTCCCCTGGGAAAAGAGCTTGTATCCATCTTACATATTTAGTTTTTTGTGTTAGCCTTTAACAACTGCATAACCTACACCTTCAAACTATTTATTAGTGTCTCAATTTTCCAGTCCATAATGCTACTCCTTTACACAGTTTAACCCTATAATGGATCTACAGATTGAGTTAACCCTATAATAACCCTTGTCATCCAAGTCCTAGTTCAGCATTTTAACCATTATACCACACTGGCTCACTCTGTATGCAGTAAGCCTAGGTTCAATTTTGGGTATCTCCAGTAGAAGGACATTGGATGAGGGTTAGATGGACCAACATTGTACAAGATCACTTCATATAGTCACACCTTAGAGACAGAACAAGTCTGACCTGCACATTTGTGATGTACAGTGCCCCTCCCCAAGACATTTGTCTCATCTTTTAGAAGCTGTGTATATTTGGTGTCTACACTTACTCATCACTTGTGTAATAATGCCTTCAAACTCTGCAACAATTTTTCTAAAATAAAAGAAAAACAGAAAGTTACTTCTCATTTGTACAACCAGCAGACAAAGAGGATGTCACAACAATGAAAGGATTTCAGTTCCTACCATTAGGAAGGGTGGGAACTAGTGGTCATCATCATTAGACAGTTGCTGAGTGCCAATAACTATGAAAACAGCCCACTAATCCCCAAGACCACTTCTAAGTTCCTTGAACAACTCAGCCAAGGTCTCTATGAAGCCTTGAGCCACCTCTGCTCTGTCACCACAAAAGCACCAAGGAAATCTCCTTTTCTCCTGGTGTGCTCTTATAAGAGACGTATAGCATGATGCATGCTTATACCAAATATTGGATATTTTCACTTATAACAGGTGGTATGAGAACACTTCTACTTGCACCTTTCAATACAGAATTGCCAGTAAATTCATCTGGAATGAACACCACCCGACACATTAAACTACCATGGAGAAACACAGTAACAATTTAAAGCAGCAAAACAAAACCAGGAACCATTAAGACTACTGAGGAAGACCAAAAGCCCAATCCTATTGGATGAAGGTCACTGCGGGGTGTCACAAAAGTGCCATAAGGCACTCTGACACTGGCAGGAGACACCCAGTGCTAGGCCTCAGTGCCAGCAAGATGCAGGACAGGAGTGCCAGGTGGTGAGTATACCTGTTGGACAGGAGGAAAGTGGGGAGGGGGTGAAATTAGGTTGGAGGGTGGATTGGGTCCAGGAGAGAGGGCAGGGATGGTGGCAAAGGCCACTGCAGTATCTTATGTCCCCTTGGTTCTGCACCTACTAAATAGACCCCTGAATGACATCTCCCAATGGTTTAATGTAAAAGTTAGAACCTTATGAAATATAGGAAGATGGCTCTTTTCGCTTAGCTACCAGAACTAGTCAGGTAAGAGCAGTACCACTGGAGCACAGTGTCCCCAACTTTCACTTGAGATAGTTAATTCAGGAAAATCCAACAGGATCATACTACCATCTCTTCACTTATTTTAGTTGCCCATCAGGATAAAAGATCAACTCAGTGTTTCTCAAATTCTGGGTTGGGACCCATTAGGTGGGTTCCCATTCATTTCAATATTTTATTTTTATTATATTAGACTTGATGCTACCATGGTATGTGTCTGCATTTGGGGAAATATTACACATCTGAACTTTTAATAGGGTTACTATGTACATGCTTTTAACAATGATAGTAAACAGGATTTACTCCTGGTAAGTGTGGGTAGGATTGCAGCCTAGGATTGTTAAAAAACTTCCTATTTGATGATGCCACTTCTGGTCATGACATCACTTCACGTGGGCCCCAACAGATTCTCACTCTAAAAAGCAGGTCCTGGTGCTAAAGGTTTGAGAATCACTGCTCCAACTGAAAGGAGTATATGCAATTGGTAGCATTTAGTCCTTTGACAAATCAGTTCTTTAACAGTCTGGTTTTTACAAAGTTGTACCCACCTCATTTCTTGACATTCAATATAGATTTTATCATGCTTCTTTTTACATTCCAAAGCTTCTTTCTGCTTTTCTTGCACCTAAAACAAGATTCTTGAAGTGCTTATCAAGAAATGACATACATTCAGCCTTGGGACAGAATCAAAAAACACAGTGATAGGTCTAAATTTCCACAACAGGTTTAACCATAGGCTAAATTTTACTCCACTGTGGAGGACAGACATGCAAAACTATGTTCCACTTGTACTTGTTCTTACTGGGCCTTCCTCTTATTTAAGACTGGAGATTTGAATGCTTTTTTTGGTTGTTTTGGACTGGTATTCCACAAGAAACCTTACACTGCCCCCAACTACTTCTAGGATCCTCGATTCCCTGAACACTGCCCTTTAAAGGGGATTGGACAGATTTATGGAGGAAAAGTTCATCATAGGTTACAAACCATGATGCCTATATGCAACCTCCAGGTTTTTAGAGGAAGCCTGTTTCTGAATGCCAATTGCAAGAGAGTAGCAACAGAATACAGGTACAGGTCCAGCCTATTTATATACTGATTTGACTCAATAAGAATGGCCCCTGTAAATGAGAAGGAATGTGCTGATCCCTGGAGAAGGGGAAAAATGCATCCCTTTAAAATCAGCTTAAAGAATTGAACAGTCCTTTAACAATAGCCTCCTTAATGAGAGAGAGCACAAACAGCTGGCTGACAATCCATCAATCGTTCTCTCCCCAGTGGACCCCTCCCTTCCCCCTGAGCATGTGAAAGAAAGGTGATCCCTTTGCTTTGGTGAAGGGAGGGGCTGAGTGTAAGCTCTCAGCTCTTTGTAAGCTCTTGGAGCAGGACTGATTGATGGATTGTCTTAATGACTCTTTTCTTACATCACGAAGGTCAGCAAGGCTGTTTTTAAACCACAGGAGCAAAGAAACTTTTTTTAACTTGATTTGCTATAGTGCATTTTTTGCCATCCATGTGAGTGCTTGGAACAGAACCCACGCAAATAATTAGTCTCAACCTGTATTGTCTCATATGCTTCCAGAGGTTTTGGGTCTGCCACTGAATTCAGGAAATGGACTAGATGGAACTTTGGTCTGATCCAGCAAGGCTTATGTTCTAACAGCTTCCTTGGCACCACTTGTGAGTCATGCCGATTCCCCTCTGGACATGGTGATGCCTTTCCTAGTTAATGGTATACATCTGAGGTATTTAATCTCTGCATCTGACTCCCTTGGAAGGTGGGGCAAGCTCCCAGGGGTGTCGCGAAGCATCTTGGGGGGAGAGGTGGCCATAGCTGCTCAGCTGCACATGCTGCCTCCCTACTTGCTGCTTTTCTGCAGCTGTGAACAAGGTGGGTGGGGCAGTGTGAGGTGGGGAGGGTGTGTGAAACATGGTGGGGAAGGTGGAGGAGCCTCCCTGGCATTGGGTTTTACCTCTGGTGACAGAGGTCGCAAGGCCAGCCATTCCAGCTTCCTGCACTTGGGCTTCCTTCCCCATCTGGAGAAGGCTGGCCAGTGATTGCACTGAGCACCATGCAGAGTGTGACTGGTTTCCCTCTCTGTCCAGAGAAGCTGGTCAGGCAGTGCTGCATGTGCTTCCCAGCCAAGCGTCCTCTGGCACTAGAGAAGGCTTGGCTGGAAACTGGGACAGTTTCAGCTGGGACTTCCCAAATGGCTGCTATTATAAGACAAAGGGCACAATCCTAGCTAGGTCTACTCAGAAGTCCTATTGCGTTCAATGGGACTTACTCCAAGGAAAATGAGATTAGGATTGCAGCCAAACAGTTTCTGGGTCTCAGTTTCACACCAGTTTGCAATTAGCAGATACACACAAAACAAAATCTCCCCCACCCCAGCAAATTTCATTCCTTCTACCCCCTTACAAGAAAGAAAACCGTCCCTTTCCAAAACCGTCCAGCTGCGCTGCTAACAAACTCAGGGCACAATCCTAACCAGGTCTACTCAGAAGTCCTATTTTGTTCAATGGGGCATATGCTCAGGTAAGTATGGTTAGGATTGCAGCCTCAGAGTGCTGGCACCTCTGCTAAAGATTTGACTTCTCTTGTTTCTAGTGTATAATTATACAACACCTTCATTTTGGGGGTTACTGAGGCAAGGTGATGTAATGGGGATCTGTGGCCAAAAGCCACAAAGATCAGGGGAGTTGCAGACCAGAAAGGTTTGAGAACCACTGGTATGCATACAAGTTGAGCTTCCATTAATGTGGTTTTAAATAAGTTCCATGCACTTTAGAGCAATGGTTCCCAAACCAATTTGTGTAAAGGTTCCCAATCCCTTGAGGCAGGGAAGTGATCACCAGGATTGCATCCCTACGGGGGCTGCTTTACATTTACTTGTAAGTAGGAGGGCTGCTGGAGGTGCAGGGAGTCCTGCACAGCCTTCTGCTAGGCTTGGAATCTTCAGCAGAAGTGGGCACAAAGTACTTCCATTTTGCAGGAGGTGCTTTGTGTCCACTTTTCCTGAACATTCTAAGCCTCGGGGAGCACTGCAGAGGGCTGCGCAGGGTCAGTTCTAATATTCCTTACCTCAAAAGTGAGTTTTTGGATGACAGCATCCATCTCATGTTTAGCCTTTTCTGTGGCTGCATCCATGTCTTTCTGGCTGTATTTCAACACTTCTATAATAGCCTCAGTGGGCAAAGGAGCACAGGAGAACGATGTATCATTGGTTGGTGGGATGTCTGGAAAAGCTTTGTCCTGCAATGGGAAGTTTTAACACCTGTTCACAAGCAGTACTTTGTAGCCCATTTGTAACAAAGTTGCACCCCAGGTGTACCTATCCCAGTTGTCTGGCCTGTCATCTCACTGCAGCACAATTTGGAGTATATTTTACTTGTGTGCACCAAGACTGAAGAAATATTTTAAGTTGAGCTGTAATTAAGTTCAGACAATGAAACAAAGTATCTCACTAAAAGTTTAAGAACTGTATTTTTCATGCAGACCAATAGAGGACAAAAAGATGAATAGAACTGAAGACTCATTTTGGACATGCTGGTTAGGTCTGGTCTTAAGTAGAATATAATCAGCTGGAAAAGGATTTTTCCATGAACATGCCAATTTGAAACAGAGGAGATTCAGATGCTTAGGGAAGTATGCAATACAGTACTTGAATGAAACATTTTCAGACAATATGCTACATGTATCCTGAAGTGATACAAAGTTGTACCATGCATCTCCTTACATGTCTGAATCAGCCTTAAGTCATTTTATCAAGTGAAATCTTGGAGGAGGAGGTCTTGCCTACTAAGAGGCTGGACAGGCTTCAAAGATGCCCCTTGTTCTCAAGAGATTCAGACTGATGCTTTAGTCTACTGCTGATGAAATGGGCAGTCCTAGGACATTTGCCACTGGATCTCGTTACCTTAATCCTTGGTTAAAATTTAAGGAGCTGTATAAAAAAAATTTATAAGCAGATGGGAGGTTGCCCAAGGTTGCACAACTATTCCAATAAGGGATTCTTTTATTTTGTGCAATATGCCCTGCATCTATTTTTATTTTTTAAGTATAAGGAACCAAAAGAGATCTGCAGTAAGTCACAGGAGATTTTATATTTACCAGATTTGGGAGAGTTCCTAGAAGGTCTAGCTCCAGTAGATTTTCTTCAGAGGATTCTATTTCTGTAGGCAATCTATTTAAGAACAGGAAAAAAAAATGAGTAAAACTATGTACAATTTAAAATTGAACACCACCAGTATTGGATACCTACTCATTTTGAGATGTACAAGCTGCAGGTATTGCTTCAGTAGCATCACAACAACTTTTCTTGGGGCTCTCACTGAGCAGGGGGTCAAACTTCAAATACAGCGATTGTTTTCTCAGAACAGATTCCTTGAACTGTGAAAAAAGTTAGACGATATGAACAATCACCCATTTGGATAAGCATGGCTTAGATCACTTGCTGCACTTATCTGGAGTTATTGACTGTACACATTCTCCAGGTTAAATGTCCTTATTGGATAGTGGCAATAGACAAAGTGAAAGAATGTAGCAATGACATGTGGCAGAAGTTAGATGGCTTTCTGGCTCCAAGAAGAGGGGATCATTACTGCAAAGGTGTTAAAGCTCTGGAGATGCAATGCCAACAATTGCAAGCATTCAATACCAACTGAGAGAAAGTTGAGAATTATGACCAAAGCTGAAATCCTCTACTCTTAATCTACCTATGCAGACGACCTCCTATTTTTAAGAAGTCTGGCTCTAAAAGACTGGGCCTTATTTGTCCAATATTCATTAGCAAATTGAAACATCTAAGCAAGATGCAGGCAGAGAGCAGCCAAAGAGCTTCTTATTAAGATCAGCTGCTTTGGGTATAAATTTGAAGTTTTGCTAACCCATTCAACATCCCCAAAGCTGTGCAACATGGAAGGATGGGCATAATGTTCACACATGTATAAAACTGAACCAAATGAAAATAGCTTAATTCCACCCCTAATTGCTCCATTTGGCAGCATGTGATGTATTTTGAAGGTGGGGGACACTTCCCTGACACAAAGAAGGTTGCTAGTTTTCACCATTAGATTATGTTGGGTTTGTGTTGGCAAGGAGGAATTTGAACTTAATCAGCTGCATATCCTTAAGGATGTGCACTCACCCCAAATATCCCTAATTTCACTTGAATGGCTTTATTCTTTTATGGGATGTTCTGGACCAATATCCTATAAAACCCTCCAATTAATTCAGGTCTCATTACTTACTGGGCCCATTCCAAATTGTTCCAGGTAGTCTACTTCTATGTCGACTCCTAGAACTGGAAAGGAGAAAAAGTTAATTCAGAAGCTCTCTCTCACACACATAATGTATTGAAAATAGCAATGCAGTGTCCATCAAGAGCAACAAGACATTGCTTCTTCTGGAGATAAGAAGTACAGGAAGACATTTCTGTAATTTGTATTAGCCTGAATGTACTGAAAGAATTATTAGGCAGCACTCACTTGTTTCTCTTTTGTTTCAGGTAATGTACAGCATTACCTCAACTTTCATCCACTTAACTTTCATTGCCTCGTCAAGCTCTGCAGTTCTACCACCAGATGTGTTGCTTATTTTCTAGCAAAACAACTTAACACCTTTGGTTCCAAGGGTCTGTTCATAAGAGCACTAGTGTACTGCTGTTTTGGAATAGTGGATACTGGCTCCAATGAATGCATGTTAATGTCATATTTGGGTCCTCAGCAGTCAAAATTCATACTTGCAAGCCATCATTTATAAGGTAAAAAAGGCCTACTGCAAAGCCCCTTAAAGGGGCTGCCTTTGATGAGAACAGCCATCTCTGCTCCAACCAAGAAGGGACATTAGAAGCATATCACAACATACATGCAGTGGCACAGCTAGCAGGGGCAGGGCAATCTGCCCTGGGTGCCACCCTCAGGGGAACACACCACTAGTGACAAAATTGCAGTTCTTAGGAATACCATAATGTTATTCAATGCATAATTTACAGCAGAATGCAAGAAACAAACCACATTGAAATATCAGTGTCCTAGCAAAAGCTATAGCCAAACAGAAAAGGAAAATACAATTGCCTTATATCACAAAAAGTGGATTTCCTGAACTAAAATTGACCAATGAGCCTGAGTGTTCAAAGAGCTATTATGACATAGCATGGAACCAATAAGATGTTATTATGAGTCAACTCCCATGTCCATGTATCAGACTAATACTTAAACTCCTATTCAGTTGTGTAAGTGTCCAAGTTGGCCACTTTTGTTGGTTACTGTTTGGTTAGGTAACCTGTACTGTTCTATAGTAAAATAAATAAATGGGGTGACACCATGAGTTGTCACCAGGTGACACCAACCCTAGTGATGCCACTGGAAGGCTGGGTGCTGGTCACTTGTTTAGATGACTTTTAAAGTGGATTCAAAACATTCATGGTCAGGATGACTAGATTGCATGACTGCAAAAGGACAAGGTATTCCAAAATGTAAGACATCCAAGAAAAATGTAGGACTTTACAAAATAAAAGCTAAAAACACTCATCTATTGGTTTCATGTGGTTAAACACTATTACTCAAATTTAGAACTATATAATTTACTACATACAAGTTATTAATTACGAGAAGGCTATGCGCTGCCTTCAAGGGGCTGCTCACAGAGAAAGGAAGACATAAATTCTTTTCCAAGACACAAGACAAAAAAAGAGGGCATCTTGGACAAAGGATGTCTGGTCACCCTGTGATGGATTATAGTCTCAGTGTTTATTAGCCATGATGGCTACATTGAACCTCCAGATGCAGGGGTAGTATGCCACTGAGTCAGGGATGGATCCAGTATTTTTGGGGGGGTCATGAGCACTCTCTTAACTACAGAGCCCAGGTCAACCAGGCAGGTAGACCTGGGCTCCCAGCAGAACTTTGGCCTCTGTGGCCAAGGTTTGTTGGGTGGGTGGACCTGGGCTCCCATTCTGACTGCCATATGGAGCCACCTCTTCTAGGCAGGTAGACCAAGATCTGCTGGGCAGGTAAACTTGGGCTTCTGCCTGCACTTGGAGCACAGATTTTGTTGTATGGGGTGTCAAAAATTTATGGGCCCTGGATGTCAAATGACCTAGCTACGCCATTGTGTATGTGAACTTCAAGTATCTCCAAATAGAAAGAAGAATCCATAGAGTACTACAAGGCAGCTTTCATGTCAACAATGAGCAGATGCTTTAGAGTACCTGTCTTGTTGACTACAGTCAGCTTCCCTGTGCTCTAATTGTCCCATGCCTCCTACTAAAACACAGCAAGCAAGATTAAGCACTGCTATAATTTTTCAGTTAAGTACCTGCATGCTTATTGCACAGTCTAAAAGTGTTTAGTACCAGTCACTCTTACCTTGTGTGGGTGATCTGAATTCTTCATTTTCTCCATCTGATAGCTGGTTGCTTTTATTTACTACTATTTCAGTAGTTTTACATGGAGGTCTGTCTACTATCTCATTCACAGGCAATTGTTCAGTTTGAGATGAGTTACCCTCGCTCAAGGCTTCAGGTGAGGAGGTACTTTGGTGCACCTAAGCAGCAAAACAATTGTTCTGTGGAAAGGATCTCCAAGGTGATGGAGCGAAATAAGTGACAACTGTACAGTGTGTGGCTTAAACTTGCTTTCCATTCATTTTACTGAATAGCTTTGTAATAAAATGATGTAGTACCACTACAGTAGAGATGAAGATAGACTGCCTGCAGACTTTGATGGCAGGATTATGCTGGTTCCCCCCCCCCCCCGCATAGATTTCTCTTCCTGGGCTGCTAGTATTTCTAGCTCACTAAAGTGTTCTCAGTGCACTTCAAAGGTATTTTGCTTACAGCATCTGAATGATGGGACTGGACAATGTCATTGTTATTGGAAGTTTTATCAAGGAGAATTTCATACACAGCACAAGTATAAAAAATTAGGGATATGGCATTGTGTACAGAATCCATGCTTTTTGTGAAGAAAACATTTGCACCAGTATTGCTTAGGCACTTTCAAGTTTACCTATTGAAATCTTAAAAACCAGAAGCAGATCTGAGTGGGGCTTCCACCAGTCAAGTAAATGGGGTTACCAGTCCTACATTGCACTTTGTCCCCACCCCTGGCCCATGACTAACAGAAGGGTTATGGAAAGCAGTACAGTAGAAGCTTACATACCAGGTGCTTTTTTGTCAGCACACTTAATCAACCAGTATCTCCATCCACTTGAGGGAACAGGCAGGGAAGTCAGTTAACCAACACTTTGTTAAGCCACAAGCTATTAGCAAGCTGCTTGCCACCCCTTGCCAAGGACCGAGTCCTCTGTATAGCATTGCTCTGCCCTCCTTGCCTTATTAGATTCTTGCTTTGGAGGACTGGAGATGCTCTACCTAGAGGGCCCTTGTGAAGAAGGAAGTAGGGTAGAGCTTTGGTAAGTACAGGTGCAACCTATTTATCCAGATTTTTTATCTGCAGCTTCTCTCAACACAAATCAGGTGGGGGAAATTGAAAGTCAATTACACCTCTGCCTCCTTTGCCCTTCACCATTTCAAGGCAGCCCAAAACACTGCAAAAAGACTCCTCCCTAAACAGGCAGGGAAATAGCCCTGGAGCCAAGGTATTCCCTTGCAAAAGAACAGTAAGACTCCTGGAGCCCCTGAGCCAGCAAAGAGGCTGAAGAAGGGAAGGGGAGAACCTCTGTAGCCAGAACACATGCAGCAAAATGGAGCTCTCTCTCACACACACAGGGCAGGTGCGGTAGTAACAGAGGGAACTGCTTTGAAAAACCCAGGGAGTGTTTGCCAAATTCCCGCCCCCTTCAGACTGAGATGGTGCAGGCTCTCCCTGCTCCAGCCTACACAAACAAAACTGCCCGTCAAGCAAGTCTTCCCAGCAAGCCAAAGCATGAGATTTAGGGTACAATCCGATCCACACTTTCCTGGGAGTAAACCCCATTGACTACAATGGGGCTTACTCCTGAGTAGAAATGCATAGGACTGGACTCTTAAAAGCTCAGCATCCCACCTGTGAAAGAAGCAGGGACAGCTGGCGCAAGGACAGCTGAGTATGAAGTGGAGGAGGGGAGGTGATTGAAAACCACTGCTTTAGTTTCCTTCCATCCACAAGTGTTAGGCTGTAGCGTATTTGCTTAACTCTATGCAATTTAGCACAACCATTTTTCCCTAATCACAGCAGGTCTGGGAATGGAACTCATGTGCATAAAAAGGCTCCACCTGTACTGTAAAAGCTTTGTTAGCCAGCATAGTTGGTTAGCCAGTAATCCCCCCTTCCCCCCATGGATGCTAGTTAAAGCTTTTATTGCATATGTAAGATCACATAATTGATAAAAATGATAGAATTTGCCTTTTCTTGATGTAGAATTTGAGTTCTGCTGCTACAAAATTAATTTTAGAGCAGAGTGCATACAACCCCAAATATCATGATAAAATGAACATGGGTAATCATATAATACCATCAGTTCTGTTGAAGGTTTGGCTTCAGATTCTACTGTAGCCACAGTCTGGTCTTCAGCTACTGTCTGCTCAACCTCCTTCCTGTAGAAAAGCAGAAGGAACAGCAAGTGTATGTTTAATATGCTTCATATACAAAATTTACCATTGCACATGCAAATTTCTCTGCCCCCTGTATCCTTCTCTGGTGTAGACATTTAAATTGGAAAATCTTCAGATAGGGACTCATTTTATGGTGGTTCACATTTAGCTGGTGGTTAAAATAAAACTACCACACCGAGTTCTCAATTAGAAGTTATTTATGAATGTTGATTTCTTAGAACAGTGGTTCTCACACATTTAGCACCAGGACCCACTTTTTAGAATGAGAATCTGTCAGTACCCACCAGAAGTGATGTCATTGCCGGAAGTGACATTAAGCAGGAAAATTTTTGAAAATCCTAGGCTACAATCCTACTCACACTTACCCAGGAGTAAGTCACATTTACTACCATAGTTAAAAGCATATACATAGTTAAAAGTACAGATCTGTAACATTTCCCCATATGTAATCACATACCCTGGTAGCATCAAGTCTAATATATTAAAAATTAAATTTTGAAATGAATGCGGACCAACCTAAAATTGGCTCGTAGCCCACCTAGTGGGTCCCGACCCGCAGTTTGAGAAACCCTGACTTAGAGGACTTTGTACAGTCCATGTATTAAGCCAAAACCCATTAAGAGCCAGATGAGCAGTGATTATGCATGAGACTACCAAGCATTTTGAAAGGATTTTGTATATCTGTTCAATAGAAGAGTACTTCAAGTTAACTTACAACAATAACTAAACTATTTTAAAATAGTAATGGCAGCAAATTTAAGAAAAGGCTTAACATAGCATAGAACACTTCCATTAGAAGTCTGAAAAATTTTAGTACATACCATTTTTTCCACCACCTTATCTCCTGTTCTCCAGTCCAACTTAATCTCAGGTCAAGAGATGGCCTTTCATGAGTTTGTACAACTTCATTTCTCAAGCCCAAAACTTCCAGATTCAGTTTACAAAAGAATGCTTATTATTTCTACAGTTTCAGGTTCATCTCATTTATTATTCTGCTGTGTTGGAAGAGAGTCAGCTACTCATGAGATACGCAAGAGCAGAGCACAGGGGAGGGCCGTATCTGCAGATTCACTTAACCATGGATCGGGACTGCCCCCCGTGGAGCCAAGGGGAGCAGAGCTCCCTTCGACTCTGGAGGGTCCTCCAAGCCTGCGTTTGTGGCCTTTGCCATGCTGATTCCAACAGTGAAATCACCGATTCCAACAGTGAAAAAGTCACTTCAGGTTCCTCTGTGAAACTGGAAGTTTTTAGTGTCTTATAAAGGCATTGGGAGGCTGGGAGAAGCCCCTGGAGAGTTCACCTAACCATGGGGGGTTCCGGAACAGAAGCTCCACAGATACGGGGGCACGTCTGTATTAGATTTCTCAGCACTTGGCAATGAGAAATTCTGGATTTTACAACCATCTCTAAACGGCTTGAAGTTTAAATCAAACTTTTCAGTTATAAGATGCTGTAGGAAAGAAAATCTTCTAGTCTTGCTTTCCCTGCAGAAGCTTTCTCCAACACTTTCTTAGTTTCTAAGAAAGTCTTAATATCTTTGTACTTGTGTGGTTTCCTTGAATGTGGCTTCTAAGCTGTTTTTCCCAACAAGATCAAATTCTAGTTTTACCAATTCAGGTTTTATTATTGTGTGGACCTCTCACACTGGCAAGTTTGTTTGCCATTGGGTAATTTTCCACCTCCAATTCTCCAGGGTGGAAAGGATTTAATTCTGTCACATTTGAGTGCGCCCCAAAGCAACAAACTTTGCCCAGGTTGCACTCAAGAATTACGCATCTTTGATGTTGAGCATGGTTCAGTTTTACAGATAGTTCAAAACCAAATCAGGCTTAGTAGCAATGAAGAGTTCAAGGGGGAGGGGAGAACACTGTTTGCAGTCAGTTTCCTCAAACAATTGTTTTTGGTGACAACTGAAGCAGGTAAACTACATCAGCGTCCCTTCATTCAGTTTCACTGAACATTTCCAAAGACAGTTTCTGCCTCCAGGAAAGTTCAAGAGGCCATCAGAACCTTTGAAAAGATCAGCATCATTTACAGTAAGAATGTCAGTAGTTTATGCCCTTTGTTGCTGGCATAACATCTTGAGGTACAGTAGTTGCTATGCCTTCTGTCTCTTTTACAGGATCTGCTCTTAACTGATGTTGAAAGGCAGACCCACAATTAGTTCAGCCTGTTCAAGAATAATCAGAACAGGCCCACCTCTGACACTCATCTCAACTACTCTCAGTGAGAAAGGTCAATGATAACAGGCTCTCACTCAAATGGGCCATTCAACCACCCACTTCAGAGAAAGTTTGGCAGGTCAGAACTTGTTGAATTACGGAAATCTTTCTTCATGAATAAGATGTATTTACTCTCTATACATTTAGATTACACTCCAAGATACACCTACCTCAGAATAAGCCATGCTGAACTAAATAGAACTTGCTTTTGAGCAGTCATGCCTAGAGCTTAGCTGCAAATGACATTGTTAGATACTGCCCACCTTGAGGTTAAAGACTACCAGAGGCAGGTACATGTTCATACTTCAAATACTCCCAGTGTTCACAGATGACTGCACAGTTACCCACAGTTTGACTCAAGTATGAAATTGTCTTTGTGAGAGGAGAGTGTCAACCACAGCCAGGCTGGAGGGAACAATTGTGCACTTTCTAGCCTGAAGAGCTAGTGAGATGGTTTTGCCATTGAGATTTGCCCAGTGCTCTGTCATAGACTCCCCAAAGGCATAAGAAGTTGTGCACATGACTACAGAAGTACTAGACTACATGTAATCGTGTCCCTTATCCCTTAAAAAAGATCACTGTATTATGGCACGAATCCCCAGGCAAAATTCACATCTATTTTGAACATGAATGCATGTTCACTGATCCCTATTTATGCACTTAGTCTTGAATGCCTAGAAGAGATCACATAGCACAAAACACATACCCAACTGTCATATTCTAGTGAACAATTGCTGGAAAGCAATGCACAGCCACCTCTGCCTTAAAGGGTGAGAAAAGACAGCTGCAAGAGCACTTCAGTGTTCTTTCTGGAAAAGGAGGAGCAATTTTACAACATTACAGGAACACATAATACCAAGGGGTATCCATTTTACTCACACAATGCTGAATGCAAGTGAGACAATATCCTCTGAAGCCTCTGTGCAGTCATCCACGATAAGGGGAGTTTCGAGTTTCTTCTTTATGTCTGAACTTGCGACTCTCCTTGTATGAGGATCCCATAAAGGTGTCTGAAAAGTTACCTTAGGAGAAAAAGTTACCCGTATAGATAATCACAACACAGACCAAGCACACATGCACAGCAAACATATGCATGTACTCCATTTATACACCTACAATTTCCTGTAGAGGAATACCACTGTTAAGTGGCTACGGTGGTGAAAGTAGGGAGAACCCCTGGATGAAGCAGGGGCAAGAGAAAGACAGGCAGATAAGTTGTATGGCAAGACTTCTATTCCATTATAAAAAGCTTTCTATGAAGCGTAATTGAGCCATACCTGTGCTTTGCACAATCCCAAACCAAGCAATAGTGTGCATTTTCAGTGTACAATCCCAGCACAACATGATCCTTTAGGGCAATAGCCTAGCAGGGGGCTACCTGGGGCTGGGTGATGTGATGATACCCCCACATCACCCCTGTGCCTGAGTCACCCCCCACATGCATATGTGGCCCCCAAAACAGTTCCATTTGGTGCAGTATGGAGCAGAGGCCAGGTGGGAGAGGCAGTTTTGTGGCACTTACCCCACAACAGTAAATACCGCCTTCCCCTTCCCCCAGTGGAAAATTGCTACTCCATTGGGAGGGGGGCCATGCATTCCCCTGACCCTGGCCTAGCTATGCTTCAGGATACCACAATGATCTTTCAGATACCAACTCCCAGTGCAGGTGCTGAACAAAAATGCTAAGTATTTGCCAGTACAAAAACTCATTGGACTAGGCCAGGGGTGTCCAAACTTTGTGGCAGGAGGGCCACATCATCTCTGACACTATGCAGGGGGCCGGGGGAAAAAGAATTAATTTACATTTCAAATTTGAATAAATGAATATATTAGAGATGGAACTTATATGAATTCATGGTCAGGATGACTAGACTGCATGACTTATATGAATGAGTGAAGGTCTTGCAATAGTTCAAACCTTTCCTTCGCTGCTGCTGCTGCTACATCACAGATGTGAAACAGCAAGCAGTGGAGGGAGCCCTCATCCCACAGCTCATGCAAGATGTTGAAGAGTTGGCTGAGAGCAGTTGCATCAGGCCAGCGTGGGCTCTAGCAAGTCTCAGGAGGGCCAGAGGCTCATTGGAGACTGGAGGCTTCCTGAGGGCCGGATTGGGAGTCCTTGAGGGTCGCAATTAGCCCCAGGGCCGGGGTTTGGGCACCCCTGGACTAGGCTATAGATGTAGAACACCTGTGTGCCAGAAAAGAGTTGCTAGATGTTACTGTAAAACATACCTTCCTAGGCTTCACTATCCCCTTTGGTGGCACATTTTCCTTCTGTGATGGTTCAAGAATAGAAGACTTGCCTGTAGCCTCTGGAGTTATGAAAAGTATGGCACAACTTTCAGTTGTCTTGTCATCGTTGATATTTTCTCCTTTTAAGGGCTGAAGACTCATTCTAGAAATGAAAACAAAGTTGGGAAAAAGCTGTAAGGGTGGACAATTTTGCTTTAGGGCAGCCGAATGCTTCCAACCACCTTCTAGACTCCTGCTACTGAGCATAGGAAAAGCAGCACCAGTGCCATTAGGAGAAACAAATAGTTCTTTCAACATTGGCTGAGAGGTTCATTTGTGTTACCGAATGTAGTCATGAATGGAAAGCTTTGGGTGGGGTGGAAAGGCAAGATAAACCAAGAATGTTGAGAGCTACAGCACATGGCTGTGCATGGGGCACATGGGTATCGGTATGTGTCTGTATGACATATTTTTACAGATCTACAACCAGGCCATTTGGTGGAAAAGACAGCTTTACTTTATGGAAAGAAGGGCAGGATTGCTTTATCTGACACTGGATAAAGCAAACCCAAATACTTCTTGTAATACTGCCTGGTCATCAAATTCTAGTTTGACAACTGAGAGCCATGTATGCTTAAATACTTAAAGAATTTCCACTGGTGGAGACTAGGGCTAGCTTTTCATCTGCCCAAATATTGTCACTGGCCATACTTAACCCAAAGCAGTTTACAGACTAGCTTCTAACCATGGCTTGGCAGTAACTATGGTTAATGAAAACTTCTGTGCAAGATCGTAAGGAAGGGGGAATTGCCTATGCAACCAAGGAAGAGTATGCCCACATGGCATCTCCAGTGGCAAACTGATGGTAGTATCACATGCACACTGGACAATTTAGAAAACAGCTTTTGAGGTTTCCATCCCCAAAGCAAAAATGTTTCTAAGTGAGAAGTGAATGAGAAGCACAACAGTACTTGGACCACATTCCTTGAGCTTTATGGCTCTGAACAATGTACTCCATGGCCACTCAGATACTACTCCAAGTACTTGCCCACTGATACCCATCTCTCAATCCTGTGCATGTCTACTCAGAGGTATGCCCCACTGTGTTCAATGAGCACTCCTGTGTATTTAACTTAGGTGAAAGCAAACATGGCTCAGCCTTTAGGGGCTGGGAAGACTGTGGGGGGGGGGGCAGCAATTAAATACTCAGCACTAGGCTGAAATCCTCTCACAGCAAACTTTCCCCCTTACTAATGAGTGGGTGAATTTCTTCCAGGAAAATGTATATATGATCGTGGCCTTAGGCTAGGAAGGTGGTTCACCTTGCAAATCATGTACTTTTTTTGCCTTTGTGTTCCAAGTAAGTGAGGCTGGAAGGGTGGATATGCCAAAATCGCAACACATATACATCAAGCTGATGAGCTAGTTACACTTTGTACATACCAATTCTTTTTTGGAAGTTTTTACTTTTACATAACAGCCCCACTGGATCAGGCCATAGGCCCATCTAGTCCAGCTTCCTGTATCTCACAGCGGCCCCACCAAATGCCCCAGGGAGCACACCAGATAACAAGAAAACTGCATCCTGGTACCCTCCCTTGCATCTGACATAGCCCATTTCTAAAATCAGGAGGCTGCACATATACATCATGGCTTATAACCCGTAATGAATTTTTCCTCCAGAAACTTGTCCAAACCTCTTTTAAAGGCATCCAGGCCAATGCCATCACCACATCCTGTGGCAAGGAGTTCCACAGACCAATCACACACTTTTGCATCTTGTCTGACATTGAAGGCACTCTGTCCCTAAGGGGGAGGCTGAAGTTCCTCCACCAGCAGGCCACATTCAGTCTCCCCAGTTGCCACCTCTCCCTCTTCCATGCCTGAGCACATTACAACCAAAGCCACAAGTCTTCCTTCTCCCCCTGCCTTGACCATCTTTCCCCTGCCCTGGTGTGGTACTGGCAGCTCCTTCCTGCAGCCAGGCTCTGCCTCCTCCCCAGCCCCTGCAGGGCAGCACAGGGCCAATAAGAGGAAGAGCAGAGTGGCTCACTGGCAGCTGCAAGCAGCTTCTCCCCTCCTGGGCGGGAGAGGCATCACTGGCAGCCTGGCCTGGACCATCCCCATGGCAACTGCCTCGTTCTGCTGCACAGCCAGGCCAGGCCCAACAACACCACCATGGAGGGCGCCCTGAGAAGAGACAAAGAGGACTCCCCAGCAGCAGGCCCAGGGGCGGGCAGAGCGGGGCGGAACCCCTCAAGGCCGGGGGGGCCAGCGGGGCTGCTCCTTCCTCAGGTGGGAAGCGGCCGCCACACCACCGGGGGCCCCTCCTGACGAAGGAGGCCGAGGCCCACTCCCAACTTCCTACCTGCCTGGCCGACAGTCGTGCTCCAGCCGCCCCCGCGCCGACCCGCTGTTTTGAATTTCAACGGCGAGACAGGTCAGCCAATGAAAAGCCGAGGGCCAAATTACGTCAGAGATCACTTGACCCCAGAGCGCGCCTCCACCAGGCTTGGCCCACTACGTGACAGGCATCCTTCTGAGGGCGTCATAATGGGGTTCCTCCACTAGGCGGCGCTCGGCGGAGGAGGCTCCGTCTGCACTGAAGCACGCCCCGTTGGTTTCAGTGGAGCTCACTCTCAGGAAAGTGTGCAGAGGTTTGCAGCCTGGTCTGATTCAGCAATCAGTCTGGTCTGGTCTGACTGTCGGTTCAGCAATGGGATGGCCCATTTTGAAACTTGCCTCTGTGTAGTAGTTGAGTGGTCGCAGCTGGAAAGTAACAACGTCTGGGGGAATCCTAAACACTAGGGACTAGCAGCCCAGTACCATGCATGACTACTGAGTCCCATAGGAAAGTGGGAGTTACCTTACCTGAAGCCACACTTACGTGGGAGTAAGCCCCACTGACTATAAAGGGACTTACTTCTGAGTAGACATATATAAGATGGGGCCCTAATGCTCACTAAACTCAGTGAGATAGAAGGCCAAATTGTATCTAACTTTCCAGGGCTGATACAGTTGTGCCAATGGAGCATATGCTTCATCCTGCAGTGGTGTGGGAGTCATGGAGGCCTCAAGGTATGGGACCTTGAGGCTGCATTGCAGCTGCACTGGAGCTGGAAAGTTGGATGGGATTGGGCCCTTCATCAGCTTCAGGAAGTGTAGGTCTCAGTTGAGAGATGTACATGGAAGAGTGTGGTGATGAACAGTACATTTCATTGACATTGCAATGCTGTGTTCTCCAAGTTGAGCATCACACTGCAAGGGACAACCGCCCGCCAGCTGTCTTTTTGCACCCATGCAGCCCTGCTGCTGCAGAAAGGGCTTAGAGAAGTTTGCTCTGTGGGAGTCGCCCATGGGCAGCCTTCTGACTTTGCTGCTGTGGTGGAACTGCCAGAGCATGGGTGGTGTGGCAGGCAGACAGGCAGCAACTGCAAATCCTGCCTGTCACTCTTTTGAGTCTGCTGCCCTAACTTATGCATGTCTACTCAGAAGTAAGTCCCATTGTGTTCAATTGCACTTACTCCCAGGAAAAGTGTGCAGAGGCTTACATCCCTAGTTTGGCCAAGAGGTTCCTGCCTGCTGAACTACAGTTCCCAGGAAGCAGCGCGGCATATCATTACAACCCTAGTTTGGCCAAGAGGTTCCTGCTTCCTAAACTACAGTTCCCAGGAAGCGGCGCGGCATATCCTTGCAGTCCTAGTTTGGCCAAGAGTTTCCTGCCTGCTGAACTATGGTTCCCGGGAAGCAGCGCGGCAGATGCTGGCCCGTGTCGGGGCGACGTCGGGCTCCCAAGTTCTGCTGGGGACGGCGCTTGGGCTGAGGGGGAGTCTCCCGGGAGAGTCCATGGAGAGCCCCGCGGCCACTTTCACGCTGGCCTACGTGGTCCTGGCCGTGTGCTTCGTGTTTCCCCCCAACGAGTTCCACTTGGCCGGCCTGACGGTGCAGAACCTGCTGGGGGGCTGGCTGGGCAGCGAGGACGCGGCCTTCGTCCAGTACCACCTGCGGCGAGGCACCGGCACCCTGGTGGCCCACAGCCTCCTGCCCCTCGGTGAGCGAGCAGCCGGCCAAGGGCCAGGAGCGAGGCGTGGCTGGGCGGACGTGGAAGTTGGCCCCGGGCCACTTGAGGGGGTGTGGCAGGGAGAGACGACTAGGGCTGCTGCCTGTCCACGCCTGCATAGGAGTAAGTGCCATTGACTGTAATGGGACTTACTTCTGAGTAGTCTTGCATAGGATTGGGCTCTTCAATCCTACCCACACTTGCCTGGGAGTAAGCCCCATTGACTATAATGAGAGTTAGTTATGAGTAGGCTTGAATTCTAGTGTCCTCAATGTTTCCACAGATGTTGTTTTCTCCCCTCTCCCTGAATTTCTGTCAATCAGTATTTCTTAACCAGTGGTACTTTAGGTGGTGTCTGGTGGTACTTGTGGGACCCTGGACACCTGATGCCCTGCAGTGAGACCAGGACCACTACCCAACAAACAGCGGTAGGGGGCTCCAAAGCAGACATCTCCAAAACTTGAGAAAGCTCTCCTGTCCACCCTGAGCTTCTTACTGGTGGTTGTTTTGTCACATCTGGCCTCCCAACCCAGAAGTAACTGGGAATGATGTAATCATCAGTTACTGCCTGTGGTATTTTGAATCAGTGGATCATGTGTAGTGTTATGGCGGAGGTCAAATGTTGAGAAACGCTGCTGTAGATTTAATTGTTTCATGCCAGGTAGAAATTCAACGAATCCACCTTCATTTCTCCTAGTCATTTCCCCTTTCCTATTGCGACATTCCTTTTCTCCACAGATGCCTCAGGCTGCAATCATATCCAGACTTTCCTGGGAGCAAGTCCCATTGACTATAAGGGGATGTACTTCTGAGTAGATATGCATAGGATTGGGATCTCAGTCACATGAGTTTTGCAGACATATAGTATAAAACCTCTGTCAGGGATAGAAAGTAGTAGAAACAGATTAGTGTTCAGTGCTACATAATATGCTGGTTCAGAAATAAATCTTATTTAGTGGAGCTTACTGCCAAGTAAATGTTCATAGGATTTTAGCCTTACTGTAAGGCCCTTAGGGTTATCAGATACAAACAGAGACAGAGTGCCTGTACATTTAAGCATTGCATAGAAGAGGAAAGGTGCAGCTCAGCGTGGAAGGGTTTAAAAAGCGACACCTGCCAACATTCTTTTTTATACACAATGGTTAAAGGTATAGTCTCTGTACCACTTTGTTTCTGGTAACCCCATTTATAGTACAATCCTAAGCAAAGTTGCTCAGAAGTAATTCCCACAGTTTTAAATGGGCTCACTCAATAGGGTGTGCAGCCATGTGGTGCATTCTATGCTGAAGTTGCTGCTATAGTAATGCAGTGAGACAGTTATGCTGTAGACAGGCTGAAGTTTCCGAGTGATAGAAATGCAACAGACAGTGCATACAGTGAAGAAAGGACAAGCGGTGCTTCCATGAGATTGAAATGTGATCCACATAAGCTCCTAAATTTCAGGTCTGCTCATTGGGCGTATAAGTAACACATGCATATCTGAGATTTAACTTCTGAAAGCACTTTTTCCCCTTCTTTGCAGGCTATTATGCTGGCATGTGCTTTGCAGCACCTGAGAAACAGCTCTGCAGTGTTTATCAGGCCCCCGAAAGTTGGAAAGTCTTCTTCTTGCTGGCTGTTCTTGCTCCGACAATTGCTGGAATCCTAGCATATTACTGGTCACAAAATGGTTGGAGTAACCACCCCTTAGTCAGGACGATTTCCCTTTATGCCCTCCCGCAGTCAGGTTGGAGAGCAGTCGCTTCGTCAATCAACACAGAATTCAGGAGGATTGACAAGTTTGCTACTGGGGCCCCAGGAGCACGAGTAATTGTTACAGACACATGGATCATGAAAGTGACCACATACTCTTTACATGTTGTCCAACAGCAAGACATTCATCTAACTGTGGTGGACTCCAGGCAGCATGAACTCTTGCCAGACTCCAATATGCCTGCACAGTTCCTCACAATCCGTGTTACCAGTATTAATCCCCATGTGAAGGCTTTTGATATCCGGTAAAATGCAACAACTTTTAAATTTGATGGGTGTATGAAATGTACTTAATGTCCAGGGGAGTGGGGTTTCATTACTCTTTATAATACATCCTATTGTTAGAGCTCTATTTCATAGCAAAACAACCTAGTGTCAGTGGTGTTGCTAGGATTCACTCCATGCAGTGGTTGGGGCAACACCCCAGGTGGTGGGCGTGGTGATCTACCATTGCCCTGCCCCCACTGGTTTTTTGGGTGTACCTTTTGATAGAACACAGATATTTCAGTGTGGTTTGTTTCATTGCATTCTGCATGAAATTATACATTGATTGATATATAACATGATGGTATTATTCCTACAAACTCTGATTTTAGTGATTTTGCAAACTTGTAGAAACACACTCACACGCCAACTTACTAACACCTTATTGCAGCTATTCTCAAAGTTTTAGCACTGGGACCCACTTTGTAGAATGACAATCTGTCCAGGCCCCATTGGGAGTGATGTCATGGCCAGAAGTGCAAATTAAAATAAATAATTATAAATAATTAAATTAAAATAAAAGAAATAATTAAATGAGGGGGAGCCAGCCGTGTTCCACCAAGTGAATTTTCTCTGTAGCCTGCCTGCAATAACACCCCCCCCCAAACAATCAGTGAGATTTCCAGCCCTCCCCAGTGCCCAGTTTAAAGTTCTTCTATTTCAGGCACACATGAAGATAAAAACTCTCCTGACTTTATAAGTGCAAAATAGAAAATATTCCCCTTACCATCTCAAGCCTCTTTTTTCTCCTTTTTTTTGGGGGGGGGGGGGGAGGCTGCCTTCTGGAACATTTGTTGCACTCCAGCTCTATCAGATTGGGACCATTCTGGTGTCCTCACATTCCCCTTTGCCTGGCCTGACCACCAGCCAAGGCACGCCTGCCTACTCGAGAGTAAATGCGACTGTGAGGCTGCTTCGCTTTCCATAGGGCTCAGTAGACTTGCAGCTGGGAAGGAGGGACCTCCTCTGGTGTTTTTGGGGGCTGCATTCATTGGATCAGGACCATTCTGACATCCTTGGAGTCCTCTCAGCCTGCCCTTTCCGACAAACTAAGGCAAGTCTGCCTACTCATGAGTAAACACGGCCGCGTGGCTTAGTTTTGCTTTCCATAGGACTCAATACACTCGCAGCTAGGAGGGAGGGGCCTCCTTCTTGGGTGTTTTTTGGGGGCTGCATTCATTGGATAGGGGCCATTCTGGTGTTGTTGGATTCCTCTCAGCCTGCCCTTTCCGACGCACTAAGGCACGTTCTCCTACTCGTGAGTAAACATGCTATATGGCTTGGTTTCACTTACCATAGGGTTCCATGCATTTTTTGTTCCCTTTTTTTGGCTATAACGTTTGAAGGAAAGGAGCTATTTCAGTCTGTTTTTTTGCATTGCATTATGCTGGAAATTCCGCATCCAACGGTATATAGCATGATGGGGTTGCTCCTATGACCACTATTTTAGCGTGTCACCCCCCCAGTGCACTTCATCCCCCCTTGCGTGTCACCCGGTGTGGCCCGTGTCTCCCGCACCCCTTAGCGACGCCACTGCCTAGTGTGATCTTTAATTAGCTTACCTTAAATATGTACGTTAATTAAGGAGGTTAATTTTTTCTGTATATAACTGATCGCATCTATTAACTGTAAGAAATCTTGCTATAATATTTTATCACACACGCCACACGTTCCCCATTCCTGATGCTTCAGAGACTGGGTCAAAAAAATTGAGCCAGAATATTGGGCTGCAATCCAATACACACTTGCCTGGGCATAGATCTTGTTGAAGTCAGTAAGAATTACTTTTGAGGAAGCATGAATAGAACTGGACTATCAATATGGTTACCACTATTTATCATGCAGGCTCATGCTGAAGTCTTGCTTGAGGAACAATGATATCCTTGTTTCTGGTGATTTCTGCAGATTTGGTCTAGGGACCCAAGGGTTTTTATCATTTTTCCAAAATGAATAGTTTCCTTCCATGTGGCTTTTTCCATTGGGAGGAGATGTACATCAGTCCGTTTCTCCCCTTCCTGCTCACTGTAACTTGTAGTGAGAAAGAGGAGACTTCTAGTGTGTTTTTGTTTTGCTTTTGTATTTTTGCAGCACAATCCTATTTGCGTATACTCAGAAGTTCCATTGTATTCAGTGGGGTTTACTCCCAGGAAAGTGTGTATAGGATTTCAACCTTAGGGTCCAATCCTAACCAACTTTCCAGTGCTGATGCAGCCACAATGCAACCCCAAGGTAAGGGAACAAACATTCCTTTACCTTGAGGAAGCCTCCATGACTGCCCCCACCTCAGGATACAGCGCTTGCCCGTTGGCATAGCTGCATCGGCACTGGAAAGTTGGGTGGAATTGGGTCCTTAGTCTTTTGTTCTTGATTGATTGAGTGAAACTAAGAAAAATACAGCCAGAGTTACAAGAAACTAATACAGCCAAAAGTCTTTGTGCTGGTTTATCAAAATAATCAAATATGTTTCCAGTGAGGGAGGTTTCTAGGAGCCTACTTAGGAGGCAAGATTCCAGTGTAAATGGGAGGACCTTGTCGTGCAAAGAGACCTTTTACTAGCTTATGACTTTATCAGTTCATGTGGGAATTCTGTATTCTGTACAATACCTTGGTGTTCATGGTTGTATCAAATGTAGAAATGGAGAGGAAAAATATTACAAAGCGCCTATTACACAATTTGCTCTAATTTACAGGGCGTGGCTGTATCCACGGTTCCCGTATCCACTGTTTCACTTATCCACGGATTGGGTCCATGGGCCTCCCCTCTGGAGGCAAGGGGAGCTCTGCTCCTCTCGCTTCTGGAGAGTCTTTTGAGTCTAGCAGAGGCTGTGCATGTCTGGTTAGGCAATTTGAGCTCAGGGTAGCCATGTGGAGGCAGGGGGCTGTGAGCCTCCAGGACCTTCTTGGAGGCTTCAGCAGCCTCTCAGGTATGTTAAAATGTCACTGGGCTCTGTGGCACCACAATCGTTGTGGTGCCGTTGTGGCCACCCCCTTTGTTCCTGCAACACCCCCACCACTACTTACGAGGTTCCCAACCCCCTTGGAGGAGTTTGGGAACCTCTGACTTAAGGTGTGATATGTCCATTCATCCCAGTCATTTTGTAATGTGTGTAAAGATGAACGAGAGGCTCACATTCATTTTCAGTCTCTGACAGTTTTAAGGCAATTCCAGCTGGAGAGGCACAGAGAAAAGTGCATTTTGTAAGGTTGGCCATGTACATAGGTTGCTACAAAAACGTTATGATTTCAAGTTTTCAGCTGTTTCTGTCTGTAAGAATGTGTTTTCTGTCTCTGCATATTAAAGTAGTACTCCGCATAACTAGTGTATCCGGTCATGTCACTAGCTGGTGACGCCACATTTAAATTTGCAAATATTGTACACTTAGGGCGCAATTCTAACTTGTGCTGGAACAGGCAAACCAGGAGGCTTGTGCTGCATCCAGTGCAGGATTGTGGCCAGCAGCGGTTTAGCCAGAGGCAAGGGGAAACATTTGCTGGCCACAATGGGTCTCCTCAGACTTGCACCACCTCCTGAGATGGCACAAGTCAGAGGAGAGCAGAGTGACTTGAAGCCGCTCCGTTCTCCGCAGGGACGGGGTTGGGATCCTGCATAACTGCCGGATCCCAGCCCTGCCTCTGGCTCCATGCACGCCGGCCCCCGGGGCCACCCATTGCCCTCCCTCCCCTTGCCCAGGAACGCCTCCCTCCTTCCCCCTCCCCGCTTCCCCCATGTCTACAAGTCACCTTGCATCGGCTCTTCTGAGCCGACGCAAGGAGCCGGGAGGAAGCCAGCATAGGGGCCTCTGGTGGCCTCCGCAGGCCGGCGCTTCTCGGAGCGCCAGCCTGGCTTCCTCCCATGGAGGTGCAAACGTGCTTTACGGCATGTTTGCGACTCTCCCAGGGGACTTGGTCTGACCTAACCTCAGGTCAGGATTGCTTCCTTAGTTTTATATTTGTTCAGATTGTTGATATAACATTCTGTTTTGCGTCAGGCTAAATTCAACAGAATATGGAGAGCTGAGAGAGAAGCTTCATGCTCCTATCCGTAATGCTGCTAATGTGGTGATCCATCAGAGTCTCAGTGATTTGTTTCTGGAAACCTTTACCTCCTTGGCAGAGATGAACCAGACTTACGCTGTTCCTAGCAATCAGGTAAGACTTGTTCTGGACTGATGATTATATTTGTAATGTTTTTATATTGCCAACACGTGTGCTCATAGTGAGTATGCTGTTGTTTAACATTTGTTATTATAGAGAAGGTTTTGCTCATTTTATACAGTAAGGATAGATGGATGATTTAATTAAAGGGTTGGGAGGGGGGTTAGTGTGCTTAGTTTAGCACTGAATAAGCTTTCAGGATCAATGCTGGGCCCTGCTCTTCTTGTGCTAGAAGCATCCTGTTTTATTTTACAGATACAAAATCTAGCTTTTTATGTTGGCTTTCTTACTAAAGCCATTTCTACCCAATGTTGCACATACGAAACAGGGATCAATTGTGTACATCTGTGTGCTGGTCAGAAATGGGTTAAGATTAAGTATTTTTGTCTCAATTAGCACCACCAAACTTCTAAATAAAGACCCAAAACACTTCTAATATTAAACGTTGAAATAAATGTGAGCTTGATGGGCCGAAGAAAACCCTCACAGACATGGGGATAATGTGCAAACCACACAGGCAGCGGCCCCGGCCTGGAATCAATTTATTATTAAATTTTTTCTTATGAAATGAAATTACTTGAAACAAAATGACTTTTAATGAAGACTTGCTGTAATGTGAATTGTATGATTTATTTTTTTCTCTCTGAATCGGAAATTGTCTGAGAAATGCTTTTTGTATGTAATTTAATTCTTTTGCTTGCAGTTCCTACGTGTGTTTAGATGGTTATATGCAAGCTCAGCCCTACTGCTGAAGGTAGATTCTAGGTACAAACCCTAGTAAAACCCTGAGTAAAATTTAAGTTTGTGTTTGAGGGGATGTTGGGAGTGTACACTTCCATCTGCAAAATACCTGATAGGAACACTTCTTAAGATAAAATGTCTGTTTCAGCAAAAGGGGAATGTGGGTTGGGAAGAAGAAATTTTTATTTTGAAGTTCCTCCAATGTACAAATGTTAAATATTTTACCATTTAACTTCTTTTTAAATTGTCTAATCACAGAGCAGCTGTTGTTTTAGCCATTTTAAGAGTATAAGTTTAAAATAATTTATTTTTAAGGTTTATATAGGCAGCTAATAAACTGCAGCCTGGTGGCTCTTGTAGACTTATTTTCAGTGAATCTGACCCTTCATGTGCTTATTAAGTGGTTTCATGGAGTCTTTTTTTCAGGCTAGTACATTTTGGATTTCAACCTTGAAGGCCTTAAACTCATTTTCAGTGTAACGTTTCCAAAAATTAATTGATAGAATATTTCAGTGGATGTCAAAGAAGCAGGAGCCCTGTTGCTTGCTATATTACAGCACACTGAAAGCACTGGCTATAAAATCTAGTGGATATTGGTTAGCTCCTAAAGATCATGATGTGTGCATGCTGTTTTAGATTCTATAGAAGGAGAGCAAGAAGAGTGCTACATGCCTCTTCAAAACTTGCTTTTCTTATCTTTTTTTCCCCCCTTAAGGCAGTGGTTTTCAAACTGTGTCGCAACACCCCAGCCTGAGAGCCCTGTGCTGTTTTCCCTTAAGTGTTGGGGAGGGGGGAAGGCAGAGACGCGATGCCCAGCATCATGCCTCTGATTGGGACGCAGGGGCACGCTGCCACTGACCGCTCCCTACAGCAACCTCGCAGGGGTCGGCGCCGCTTCAACAGGGTTTCCCATGCAGTGCAGAGTCCTCCAGAAGGCAATTGCGACCACTTCTGGTTTTGCACTCGAGAAACAGGAAGAAGTCACGATTGCCTTCTGGAGGGCTCTGCGCTGCGTGAGGAGCCCTGCTGAGGCTGGCACTGGGCTCCCCTGACCCCCAGGAGGCTTCTGCAGGAGGTGATGAGTGGCAGTGCGCCCCTGTGCCCAGATCAGAGGCACGATGCTGGGCATCGCGTCTCTGCCTTCCCCCTGCCCCCCGCCTTCTGAGGCAAAGACTTGAATGTTTGTATTAAACTCTCCCTGAAAGTTTGAGAACCACTGCCTTAAGGAGTCAAAATTGAACACAGGAATGTATAACATGTTAGTTCAAGTTTCTTTGGAGAATAGTCAGTAAAACAGTGGCTCTGCCAGGTTTGAGGCCAGATGGATACACTGATATTGTCTGTAAGCCACTGTAGCCTCACTCCAAAGCAACTGCCATTGAAATCAACAGGACAATTGAGTTGGTTTAGATAGGATTCATTCATGATTACCTTTCTCTGGATGGAAGATCTGTTTCTTTAGAGCAGCAGTTTTCATCCGCTGTGCCATGGCACACTGGTGTGTTGTGAGGCTGGCTCAGGTGTGCCGCGGGGCCAAGGAGTCAGGTGGCAGCAGCAGCAGCTGCGCGCACGGGAGAAGCAGCGGCTTGGAGCCTCGCTCGGCAGCAGGAGAAAAAGGGGCAGCCTTCGAAGGGGCTTCAAGATGCTCCTGTTGTTGCTGGTTCCTGCCCTGCGTGCTGATTGGGCAGCCAGGCAGGCAGCTAGAGAAGCCTGGAAGAGCTCCCAGCGGGCGGAACGTGGAGGGAGTGAGGGCGAGCAGCGAGAGGGAGGAGTGAGTGAGAGCAAGCCTGAAGGTGGAAGCAGGTGCAGAGCCAGAAGCAGCTGGCTGGAAAGGATCCTGGAGAGACCCTTTTCCTTGCCTGCAGTGCCCCAAAATGACCCTTCCTGCGTTGCCTCCCCAGGCATCTTCCTAGAGAAATCAGTACCCATCTAAGTAAGAGAATGTTTGTTCCTTTACATTGGAGCTGCATTGCTCTTAAGTTGGTGCTGGAAAGTGGGTTAGGATTACACCCTTAGATTTTAAGCTTGTTGAGCACGGCCTGTTCCTTTTATTTATTTATTTTATTTATTGGATTTGTATTCCGCCTTTCTCCCCGAAGGTCACCCAAGGCTTTGTACACATTAGCACAGAACTAACCCTGTAAAATACTATTTACCTTCATGATGCTGTATAAATAGTAACAGTAATAACTGTCTAGTCACGTATTTGTCTGTCTTTGTGTAGGAGCTGGAGCCATGCATTGGGTGCATGCAGACGAATGCAAATGTCAAGCTTCTAAAGAACTGTCAAGAGCCCAATGAAGGAGAGTGCCAACAGTGCTACTGTCGTCCCATGTGGTGCTTGACTTGCATGGGCAAATGGTTTGCCAGTCGGCAGGACCAGCAGCACCCAGAGACCTGGCTTTCAAGTCATGTGCCTTGTCCAACGTGCCAATCCAAATTCTGTATATTAGATGTTTGTATTATACGATGATGCAATCCTAGGACAGCCTTACCTTTTAAAACTGATTGTACTTCAAGCTGAATGGACATATCCTTTGTTCATGGGAGCTTCCCTACAAGACCATGCTATGTCCTTATTTCTCTGATTATTCTTGTAATTTTTAAACTCACCTTTACTTGTTATAAAAGGAACAATTGAGAGTGTGCTTCCATCACCACCCTTCTTCAGTTTCATGAAATTATGGATGATATTCAAGAATCACATCAGATCTCTGCTAAAGCAGTGTATTAGCTGTTCGTATTATGCATAGGTGGACAGCCTTTAAAAATAGATTGAGGAGTTCACTTTTTAAGAATAAATATGATGAAGATGAGTGGCCTAAAGTGTTATCTTGTATTACTTTGCAAAGCAATATCAATCTTTATGAGATATCTGCTCCTCTTGATCTTTTGAGCACGTATTAAACTAGAAGTATCACAAATCTGCTTCTGTAGGTATGTTTCAGTTTCTCTTCCTCAAGTATGTTTTCCCCTGTTCTGCCTTCCAATCTTGTTTTTTCATATCTAAGAATGTTTTAAAATTCCTTAATCTTAACACAATTATAGCTGCTATTCAGTTATTTTGCAGAAAAACATGATTAGTCATAGTGATTTTATACACTTTCTGCGTACAAACAACGCTGACAGTTTTCATAAATTGATACATAATTCTGAAATATTATTAAAGCACATGTACAGTATCTACAGTATTGCTTTTTAACAAAAAAGTTCTCAAAGTTCATGGTGGGGGGAGAAAAGAGAGAATGGTTCCTTATTCTAGAGGGGCTCAAAATTGAGGAAGAAACACAAGGGTAACATTAGCAAGAGCCTGCTACTCCTGGAATGAATATTTATGTTTCAGATGTTTATACCACCCTTCCACCAGTGAGCTCAGGGTGGTGTATATGGTTCCTTCCCTCCTTTTTGTCCTCAGTGACCCTCTGAGATAGGTTAGACTGTGAGAGATCATGACTGGCCCAAGGAAGCTGCATGGCTGAGTGGGAATTTGAACCTGGATCTTAAAGTCTAACACCACAACCAGCCACCATCCTGGCTCTCAGTAGAGACATTTGTCCTCTTATTGCTAATTATAACAGAACCACCACATTAAAAGGTGCCTCTTTATCCAGTCAGCAGGGGCAATATTGCCTCTCTTCCATTGAAGTGATGTCTCGCAATTTTTGTCAGCCATTCAGAATATTTTGGTACTTTAGATAATTTCTACTGTTTTGCTGCATTATTTTAGAGGATATTAAAGACGTGAACATCCACTCATTCTTTCACATAACAGTACAATATTGGGGGCACACACTTACAATACAGTACAATCCTATGCACATTTACAAAGAAGTAAGTCCCATTGATTTTAATGAGGCTTACTCCCAGGGAAGTGCATATAGGCTTACAGCCTTTATTTAACATGAAATCCTGTTATGTATTGACTGCTAGTATCTCTCTCTCTCTCTCCCATGAATTTTATTTATACACTTGTATTTCTAGTAACTGTATGTTTATCAGTCACTGAACACTGTTAGAATTTTATAGTTCAGCATAGAGGAATGTATTAATTTGTTCACAAAATTCTCCTTTCTGTTCTATTTGTCCTTAAAATTATCCTTGTCATTATTGATTTCTTACCATTCATAATCTTGCATGGGCCTTGGCTTAACAATAGTAAACTGTTCCTGTTAAATATCTTGGACAGAAAATTGTGAAAGAGGTCATTTGGCTGAATGTTATTACCTCACCAGCATAAAAGGTGGTTGTTTTGTTAAAGCAGAGCTCACTATTCAGGAGTTGCATTGAGCCTTTCCTCCAAAGTCAGCTAAGGTGCTTCTCTGAAAAGATCTGCAGAAATTGTATTGCATGCTTCTGACCATAATCTGATCTATACATTTGGTTTTAAAGCTGGTTGAATTAACTACATTTAGAAATTTAATGAAATGTTTAATGGAACATTTCCAAAAGAAATAGATCCTATGATTTTTTCAGAAGGGTGACAAATACACTGTATACCATAGCCAAAAATGTGTATTAATATGCTGGGAACTTCTTTTAATATGATTTTCATTCACATGAATACTCTAAAATGACTTTCCTAAGGGCAAAATTGTGATATGAAAAGGAATTCTGTTGGTGTACAGGTCAAGAGGTGTCTTCCTCTTGTCTGAAGGTCAAAGGGTTGTGTGTCAAAACAAAAACTCAGAAGCAATACAGAAGCCAGTTTGTTGTTGCACATGACCTTCCACCTTCACACAAAAGGAAGACATGTAGAGGTCCCTTTCTCATAACAAGTGCAGCTTCCTATTTTTATCCAATATGGAAAACCAGTTCATACATGGTTTGATCCTCTTTTGATAGTCTGTCTTGTTAACTGGTTTATAAAATTCCAGTTTCCCATTTTGTCCCAATATGGGAAGTGTTACCAAAAGAGTTGGTTTTTAGGGCAATAATTACAGCCTGATTGGAACATAGGACCTTAAGACTAGAAAAACAAATCAGTTTTTTGCAGATAATTCCCTTTCCTTAAAGAAGAGACTGAGAGAATACTTCCAATAAAAGAGGATAGCTTTATTAAGAAAGAATTCAAAATAGATACCCAAAAAGAATTAATAGAGAATTATTATAAGGGGATGTTGCCCAGGGCTGGATACTGGGAGCAGCTAAAATGCAAATGTTCACATGACAGAGGGAGTGTATGTTGCATCATAGATACAAGTGTATTACATTATGACACTTGGGCCCAAATCCTACCCAACTTTCCAGCACTGGCACAGCTGTGCCAATGGGGTGTGTGCTGCATCCTGCAGTTGGGGGCAGTCATGGAGGCATCCCCAAGGTAAGGGAAAGTTTGTTCTCTTACCTCAGAGCTGTATTGCCCTTATCACGGAGCTTGAAAGTTGGTTAGGACCACACCCTTAAACAGATAAAATGCAGGTGTTCTACAGTATTGTAGATTAAATAATCATATAGGTTTGTAGCTCTAATGGGGAGCAGTGGCCAGTGGCCCAGTAGGTCAAGGGAGCCACAAGTCAAAAATGTTTGGGAACCAATGGTATATAGCATTCCTTCCCTCTGGCTACTACTTTGTGTCAGTTTTATCTTTGCACTAAGATAACGCTATATAAACTGATTAATCATGTAGCTAGCTACTCGGTGGTCCTTGTCCCTTTGACCAGCAGCAGAGATGTTTTCATCCCATTTCTACAGTTGGAGCAAAGTACTTTTTGGCCTGGAGGAGACCCGGCCCAATCCTATGCATGTCTACTCAGAAGTACATCCCATTACAATCAATGGGACTTACGCCCAGGAAAGTATGGATAGGATTGCAGCCTGACAGGCCCAATCTTATGCATGTCTAAGAAAAGTAAGTTTCATTGAGTTCAATGGGGCTACTGCCAGGAAAGTGTGTATTGGCTTGCAGCCTGAAGCAGGCTCCCTGTGCAGATTGACAGGCTTCCTGTGCAGATTGAAGATTGACAGGCTCATCTTCCTTGTCAGGCTTGCAGCCTTGATACTTTAACTGGTGACCCTGGCTACAGTCCTATCCACACTTTCCAGGGACGAAGCCCCATTGACTTTAATGGGACTTACTTCTGAGTAGACAGATACAGGCTTGGGTTCTGAGGCTACAGCCCTATCCACACTTTCTTAGGAGGAAGTCCATTGACTGTCATGGGACTGGCTCCTGAGTAGGCACGCCCTATTCACTTCTGCAGCCCCAGCAGAGCAGCTGGCGGGTACAGGACACCGTCCCTTTCAGACTTTCCCGCCAGCTCGCTGGGGAGAGGCGGAACCTTCGGAAAGGGAGGGAAAAGGGCAGCGAAAGGGCAGCGCGGGGAAACAGATCCCTCCGCCTTGGAGCGGTCCATCTCCTGGTAGGGGAGCACCGTCTTGGCACGTGAGGAGCAAAAAAACCCTGTCGCCAGCTCCGCCTTCTAATTCCGCAGCGCCGACACACGTCTGTGACTGCGCGCTCGTCATGCGAAGCGGGGACGGATTCGGAGGAATAACGTAATGCGTGTTCACCGGCAGCTCTACTCCACACGCCCCCCTGCGCGCAGTTGGTAGCGTCCGGCGGCAGTGGGCGCGCGCATTCTTACAGCAGGGAGGGAAACGACCGTGACGGGTGGAGTTCCGTTGCGCGCGCTGGGAGTCGGCCGTGGCGCGAGCGCAGTCGTCGTTGTCGCGAAGGGTTGTGGTGCGGCAGGAGGAAGACGGTGTCCTCGGGCGCGCTGACGGCCGTCGTGTCTCGTCCTGCCCGCCGTCATGTCCTCTCGCCAGCGGAGCCCCCTGGGCGGTCGCGCTCCCAACAGGTACGTGCGCCTGGTCTGAGCCAAAGCGCCCCCAGCCCGCTTTGCTCCGCCATTTGCGTGCCAGCGCCGCCGCCAGCTGCCCTCGGCTCGCTTCGTGGGGCCGCGCGAGGGCCACTGGGAGGCCTTCCTGGGCACCGAGGGGGCAGCAGAATGGATGTTGGTTGCTGACACGAAGACTGCTATCCTGTCTACCCTTACCTGGGAGTAAGCCCCATAGACTAGAATGGGGCTTACTTCTGAGTAGGTGTGCGTAGGATGAGGCTGTAAGGCTGCCGTCCTATCCGCACTTACCTGGGAGTAAGCCCCATTGACTGTAATGGGACTGACTTCCGAGTAGGCGTGCGTAGGATAAGGCTGTAAGGCTGCCGTCCTGTCCGCACTTACCTGAGATTAAGCCCCATTGACTGTAATGGGGCTGACTTCTGAGTAGGCGTTCGTAGGATGAGGCTGTAAGGCTGCCATCCTGTCTGCACTTACCTGGGAGTAAGCTCTATTGACTAGAATGAGACGTCTGAGTAGACATAGATAGGATTGGGCTGTAAGGCTGCAAGCTTATCCACACTTTCCTGGGAGTAAGCCCTGTTGACTATAGTGAGACTTACTTCTAAGTAGACATGCATAGGATTTCGGTTTAAAACAAATAAGGCATGAGCGGAATGGCATATATCTGTAACACTGGCCTCACAATGCTTCAAACAAGTACTACTTCTTCCCCCATCTCTTATTTTTTCTAGTTTCTGAAGTTGACTATGGTTTTGCTTCCTTTCATATCAGTCCTCTTAAGGCAGAGTCCTGAACTGCCCAGTGTTGCATATGCACAACAGGACCCAATGTGTAAACCATTTAGATGGGTTAAAACTGTTGTTATATACTATACTAGAAGTGAACTCTGGTGTCTTGAGTGTGCATTGCTTTCAATGTGAAATAGGGCAGCTTGCAAAACAAGGTAATGGTTTCCACATCCCCTGGGGGCTGGCTAGACACACACATTTCTGAAAACCGAAAGTGAGAGTAAAGGAGGAAAAATTCTCAAGCATAGCCTGATGTGGACTAAGTATGTTCAGTGGCCTCCACGAATTGCAGAATGTTGAAAATGAGTTGATGGTTGGGGGACTCATGTTAAGAACATAAGAACAGCCCCACTGGATCAGGCCATAGGCCCATTTTGTCCAGCTTCCTGTATCTCACAGTGGCCTACCAAATGCCCCAGGGAGCACACAAGATACCTGCATCCTGGTGCCCTCCCTTGCATCTGGCATTCTGACATAGCCGATTTCTAAAGTCAGGAGGTTGCACATACACATCATGGCTTGTAACCCATAATGGATTTTTCCTCCAGAAACTTGTCCAATCCCCTTTTAAAGGCATCTAGGAGAGATGCCGTCACCACATCCTGCAGCAAGGAGTTCCACAGACTGACCACATGCTGAGTAAAGAAATATTTTCTTTTGTCTGTCCTTACCCTCCCAACACTCAATTTGAGTGAATGTTCCCTGGTTCTGGTGTTATATGAGAGTGTAAAGAGCATCTGTTTATCCACTTTCTCCTTCCCATGCATAATTTTGTATGTCTCAATCATGTCCCCCCCTCAGGTGTTTCTTTTCTAGGCTGAAGAGGCCCAAACGCTATAGCCTTTCCTCATAAGGAAGGTGCCGCAGCCCAGTAATCATCTTAGTCGCTCTCTTTTGCACCTTTTCCATTTCCACTATGTCCTTTTTGAGATGAGGCGACCAGAACTGGACGCAATACTCCAGGTGTGGCCTTACCATCGATTTGTAAACGGCATTATAATATTAGCCATTTTGTTCTCAATACCTTTTCTAATGATCCGAAGCATAGAATTGGCCTTCTTCACTGCTGCCGCACATTGGGTCAACACTTTGATCGACCTGTCCACCACCACCCCAAGATCTCTCTCTTGATCTGTCACAAGACAGCTCAGAACCTATCAGCCTATATGTGAAGTTTTGATTTTTTGCCCCAATGTGCATGACTTTACACTTACTGACATTGAAGCATATATGCCATTTTGCTGCCTATTCTGCCAGTCTGGAGAGATCCTTCTGGAGCTCCTCACAATCACTTCTGGTCTTCACCACTCAGAAAAGTTTGGTGTTGTCGGCAAACTTAGCCACCTCACTGCTCACCCCTGTCTCCAGGTCATTTATGGTTGAAGAGCACCGGTCCCAGGACAGATCCTTGTGGCACACTGCTTTTCACCTCTCTCCATTGTGAAAATTGCCCATTGACCCCCCACTCTCTGTTTCCTGGTCTTCAACCAGTTCTCAGTGGATGAGAGGACCTGTCCTCTAATTCCCTGACTGTGGAGTTTTTTTAGTAGCCTTTGGTGAGGGACCATGTCGAACGCCTTCTGAAAGTCCAGATATATAATGTCTATGGGTTCTCCAGCATCCACATGTCTGTTGACCTTTTCAAAGAATTCTATAAGGTTCGTGAGGCAAGACTTACCCTTACAGAAACCATGCTGATTCTCCCTCAGCAAGGCGTCAGCAAAGCAATGTGTTTTGAGATTCTATCTTTGATGAGGCATTCCACCATCTTACCCCATATAGATATTAGGCTGACTGGCCTATAGTTTCCCAGGTCCCCCCTCTTTCCCTTTTTAAAGATAGGCGTGACATTTGCTATCCTCCAATCTTCTGGCACCGTGGCCGTTTTGAGGGACAAGTTGCATAGTCAAGAGATCTGCAACTTCATTCTTCAATTCCTTAATAACTCTTGGGTGGATGCCATCAGGGCCCGGTGACTTATTGAACTTTACCAATGAAGTCTGAAACATCTTCTCTTTTAACTTCTAACTGACTTCATTCCTATGTCAGGAGGGGCTGTTCGGGCAGCGGTATCTTCCCGAGGTCTACTGCTGTGAAGACAGAAGCAAAGAACTGATTTAATTTCTCTGCCATCTCTAAGTCTCCTTTTATCTCCCCTTTCCCTCCCTCACTATCCAGAGGGCCAACCGCTTCTCTGGCGGGTTTCCTGCTTCTAACATATTTGAAGAAGCTTTTATTATTTTCTTTAATGTTGCTGGCCATGCGTTCTTCTTAGTCTCTCTTGGCCTCCCGTATACAGTTTATGTTCCTTTTTATTCTCCTCATTAGGGCAAGACTTCCATTTACGGAAGGAAGCTTCCTTGCCCTTTACAGCCTCTCTGACTTGGCTCGTTAGCCATGCGGGCAGCCTCCTGGATTTAGTGGAACCCTTCTTCCTTTGCGGTATACACCACTGCTGGGCCCCTATTACTATTGTTTTAAGCAGCCTCCATGCACTCTGGAGAGACTGGACTCTTTTTATCTTCCCTTTCAACCTCCTTCTAACCAGCCTCCTCATTTGAGGGAAGTCCGCCCGTCAGAAGTCAAGGGTTTTTGTGAGAGATTTGCCCGGTATTCTTCCCTCGACGTGCATGTCGAAACGGATCACAGCATGATCACTGTTCCCCAATTGCTCCGTAACACTGATATCTCTAACTGGGTCCTGAGTACCGCACAATATTAAATCTAGAGTCACCTGTCCTCTGGTGGGCTCCATGACTAGCTGCTCTAAGGCACAGTCATTTAGCATGTCAAGAAATCTGGTCTCCTTTTCGTGACCAGAACACAAATTGACCCAGTCAATATGAGGATAATTGAAGCCCCCCCTGATTAAAACCCTGTCCCTCCTTGTCACCTCCCTGATCTGTTTCCTCATTTCAAGTTCCCCTTCTGATTTCTGGTCTGGAGGACGATAGTACGCCCCCAGTATTACATCGCTCCACAGGCCTGGTAATTTAACCCACAGATATTCTATGGTGGAGTCGGACCTGCCTTCAATCTCTACTTTGCTGGATTCTATCCCTTCCTTAACCTAAACGGCTACTCCACCTTCAACATGCCCCTCCCTGTCTCTCCTGTAGAGTTTATAGCCCGGGATTGCGGTATCCCACTGATTTTCCGCATTCCACCAGGTTTCCGTTATGCCCACTATGTCAATGTTTTCCCTTGTCACCAGACATTCCAGTTCTCCCATCTTTGCTCGGAGACTTCGGGCATTTGCATAAAAGCATTTGTACATGGAATGCCCCAGGATGGGCTGCTTATTCGCTCCTTTGTCTCTGCATCCTCTCATTGTGCCAAACCGTCTATCACATCCCATCACGCTACCATTCCCAATTTCTTCTCCTACTCTGCCTTTGTCTTGTTTTTCTCTAACCTCCCCATCCTTGTCCCATAGGGATGAGGAGTCCCGAACCAGATGCCCCTCGGCTCTTGTTGGCCTTCCCCCAGGGATCAGTTTAAAAGCTGCTCTGCCACATGTTAGCAGAAGTGGTGTTAGGATTGGGGAGATGCAATACTTTGTTATACAAAATGACAGTGAATTTAGTAGATTAAATGCTTATCAGTCTGGAAGTGATCTGAGATCAAGAACATCCAAGGCATCCAAGAACAAGGTAGTGATGTTTCCATACTGAGAAGCAATGCAGAGGTATCTAAACTAGTACATTAAAAGGAAAGAGGCACTTTAAAAAGCTCTTCAAATAGCTGTTTGACTTTCCAAGACCTTCCAGAAAGTTGAGGGTGTAGAGTTGAGAGCAGTTGAGACATAGAATACTGAAACTGAAAAGAAAATGAGTGGAAGGGGTGAAAGAGAGAGATGGAATTGGCCTTCTTAAGGCCTCCAACAAGTTTATAGCAAGTATTTTTGGGAAGAGAGAATTGGGATAATGCATGATGTGAGATTAATAAACCAAACCAAAACTCCTATCGCTACACTAAACAGGGATAATTGAGGAAGAAAATAGACCACCACCTCTGTACTGTATACCAATAAAATGATCAGGCTGGCAACCTGTCCCAAATGTGATCTTTTTGCATTATAAGGTTTATTGGGGGGGAGGGAGGGATCTCTCCTACTTCCAGACTGCACTACAAGGCTCCTGTTCTTGAACAGCCCTGGATGAATCTCGCATTCCTGAACTTAACTCAACCCTGGAATCTTGAAAAGGTGCAACAAAACTTGGCATTTGTGTAGTGTTTTTAAAGTATGAAAAATGTTTTACCTGTATTTTGTTAGCGCAACATGTACTGTTAGTGTTACATGTACATGTATCTCCTATGAGGTGTTTGAAAACAGTGTTTTACTCAGAAGTAAGCCCATTGTGTTCAGTAAGACTTAGGCTGCAATCTTATCTTATTTACCAGAAAAAAACACCTCTGTTTATAACACTTTTGCTGTAGCAGTTTGTTCTGAGTGTCTATAAAAAGGTTAAAATCTATTAAAAACATTCAAAAGTTTAATACAGAAAAGCAGAATTGTTTGCACTTTGCTTTCAGCCAGTAGAAGCTGCATATTCTGGCTAGTGCTGTAACCAAGGAAAGCAGTGTGTTTTGGCAAGGATAGGACCAGTAGCTTGCTACCAGGAAATGTTTTGGGAGAAGAAACAGGCAAGGCAATCTACCTTAGATGCTTTCTTCAACAAGTAACCTGTAGTTCCCAAGATTGAATCCCAACCTGGCTCATTTTTCTGGGACTTGTCCTTCCTATCATCTTTCTCTCATGCCATGTAGGAGTGACAGCAGTGGTGGTCAGTTACATAGTGAGCTCTGACCTAATGCTCTGGTAAGTACAGTGCATACATGCATTGTACCATTCTTACAGGGCCGCTAACCAAGAGGGGAGAGCAACCAGACTGAAGAAACAAAACACAGAAGAAGGGGGTGTTTGAACTTCTAAAAATGAAAGGAAGCTGCAAACTTCCCACCTCTTTAGCTGGTGATAGCCTCAAATGAAGCAGCAACAAGGAATCCTGTAACCTCTATCAAAACTGCGATAAAAAGAGTGCACAAGCATACTCCAGACATCAGAAAAACTGTCTGAAAGCTGTAAGGAACCGCTGTTGTTCTAAGTCAAAACAAGGTTCCACCCTTAAGCCAGGCATCAGTCAGGTGTGAGACTTGGCACCTTGGTCTCAATTCTGGGACTAAAGAGAAACTGGAATGCCAGGACAACACACAGAATCCAAGACTATCCTGGGCAAACAGGACACTTCACCCTAGGTACAAGACATACACAAGAGCGTTTCCCCTAAATCAGCTATTTTCAACCTTTTTCATCTCACAGCACACTGTCAAGGCTGTTAAGGCACATCATCTTTTTTTTTTTTACAATTGATGTGGCACACTGCTCTGCTATTGGGGGAGCTTGTATCCCCCAATGGCCCTTTGAATAAAGGACCCTCCTCCAAACTCCTGTAGCACATGTGTAGACCATCCATGGCACACCAGTGTGCCAAGGCATAGTGGTTGAAAATTGCTGCATTTGGATAAACATTCATTTCTAAATGCATTTGGATAAACATTCAGGATCTGGAATGCAGCTTTTAAGGGGCATTAAAATAAAAAATCTTTGTGCCATATTAAGGTGGCAGTATGCACTTATGTTAGGTTTTCATGGTAGGAGCTTAAATAGCATAAATGTAACTTCAGTGTTTTCTAACTACTTTGCAATATATCTAGTTGTTCAGTCCGCATCCTATGCAAGGGTGTCAATCACAAGGCCCAGGGGCTGGATGCAGCATCGGGAAGCTCTTTATCTGGCCCTCAGGATCTCGGCACCACCATTGGCTACTTTTCAGCTGCTGAGCTGTGCTGAGGTGTCTCTGCTGAAAGGGCAACCTGCATGATAATTAGGCTCTCTTGTATCTTGAAAATTTGTGTATTTTCTCTTCTGCATTTGCAGCTCATGAGTTCCTAAGTGAGGAAAAAAGTGCTCATTTCTGGTCCTCACCTGCTTAATGACATAGCTTCCAGCCCTCAGCAGGCATCATGAATGCTATTTGGCGCCCTGTATGAAATGAGTATGACATCCCTGGCCTATGCCTTCATTTTAAAACTGTTTTTCACAGACCACCACCTCGTTGGACTCAAGGAAGGAAGCGTGGTGTGGATGGTAAACACAGAAATGAATCTGATTCAACCTTGTCTACTTTTGATGATGAAAATACATGCAAACTTCTTGGCAGCAGGCCAGATAGGTATGTATATAAAAATATTTTCCATAAGTATTGTGAGATATATAAAAGTCAAGGGGTAACATGATAATGGATTTTGTAGAAGATGAGGTGATCGAGTACTTAGTGAAATGCTATCATTTATACCCAGTATCTCAATACAATTGGGCCCCTATATCTGCTTCCCCCGTGGACAAGGAAACCATGGATATGGGGGAACTCATTAAATTACCTTTTGTGTAGTTTACTGTAAGCACGTGTATTTCTTGCTTTAAACTTGCTTAAAACAAAGCAAGAAACAGGTACTTCCAGAGTGACTACACAAAAAATAAGGTAACTTAATGGGGATGGCAGGGTGCTCTGGATAACTGAAGCTGTGGATACCTGATATGGGGGACCTGTCTGTACTTTCAGATAAGACAAATAACACTTTCTTAGAAGTATGGAACTTCCCAACTCAACCCACCCTGTTTTCCCAACCCACCAAAGGATTTGTTTGAGATTCATTCAATGCTTGTGGATGTCCAAAGTAAAGCACCTTGTCAGAAAGGGGGGGGGAAGAGTTGGAATTTCTAGTTTCAAATGGACCCCCGCTTCTTGGCAGAGGTTTATAGAATCCTGTGTAGTTGTGGTCAAGTGTACATAGGCACTACGAGAAGGAGCACCGACACCAGGGTAAAGGAACATGAGAGGCACTGTTGGTTGCCACAGGTTGACAAATCAGCTGTGGTTAAGAACATGGCAAAGACAGGCCAAAAGATGGATTTCAAACATGCACAAATGTAGTCTACAACTATCCCTTACCACACTTGAACTTTTGGAGAAGCGATAGAGATACAAAAACACTGTAACAATATGAACAGAAAGGAAGAGACTTTGCGCATCAGCAGTATTTGGCTACCAGCCCTTAGAAATGCTAGAATCCAGGAATTTGGAACAGGTAAAGAACTGGGTTGTGGAAAGAAAGTACATAGGCCTTTAAAGAACACATGTTTAACAAGATCAGTGGGCAGTTATTGTCAGTTTCTCTGGGGTAAGATGAACAATCTGTGGTTCTCATATCTAGTCATTTGAAAATGTCTACCCTAGTTGTGGACGAAATGTTAGGAAATAAAAATCTTCATGGACCATGCCCAATAAGCCCAAACAGTTCTTATTGCAACACTACTAGCACAATTTATGTTCTTAAAAGGCAATTGCTTTGCTTAAAGAACCTTAACAGCTAAAATTTGGACTGGAATTTTTAAAGACCTACTAGTTAAAACTTCATGTTTATGTTATGTATATTAGATATTGCAGTAAAGCTATTTCATTTTTATTGGGAATATAGTTTCACAACACCAGATGGCCATAAACCTCGTTCAAGGTGTTCAGACTGGGGGACTGCAGTTGAAGAAGATGAAATGAGGACTAATGTTAATAAAGAAATGGCAAGGTATGGAAGTTTTGTGAGGTAGATGAGAATGTTCTATCAGTGTCTGATACGTTGAATGTGGGAAAACCTATAGCTCAAATGCAAGAAATGATTTTTGTTCCTTACAAGGAGAGCCTAAAATACTGTCACTTTTCTTTCTGGGCTGTGTCAAGAATACCATGTTGTCACCGCTAGTTTAAGCTGGATAACACAGAACCACTTCCATTCTTTTTGTAACTTGACATTTTTATGGCATAAAAAAATGATACTGCTTGTTTATCACATTGTATTGTGCAAAGTAGATGGAGCAGCCAAAACCTGAAGGCAGCTCTGCTTTCTGGGTAAATCAGTTCCATGGAATGAAAGCAGTCCCATGGAATGAAACTTTGAATTAAGCTTAGAAACAAATTGGTACTCAGTGCAGATGATGCAAAATGGATACTGTGTTCCTATCTGTTGCCTTCACCCGCGTAATCTGGCAGTGACATTCTCAACCAGTTGAGGGTTTCAAACCATTTTGAAAAGCACCCCTGTATATAGTATGTTCCAGAAGTCTAATGTGGATGTGATAAGTGCATGGGTAATGTCTAGGCCCAACTAGGTAGGGCTGCAACTGATTAGCTGAAATTTATATGAATATGACTTAGGCTAAGGTGATGAAGTAATGGAAATAATTTACTAAAATTAAGCTTTTCTGTAGATACAAAAGGAAACTCTTGATAAATGAATTTGGAAGAGAAAGAAGGCTGTCTTCTGGAAGGTAAGAATAAAGCTTATTGTATAGTTTAAAGAAGTTGTTTGCATGTCACTATGCATGTCACTATGCATGTCACTATGCCTTTTAAGTAGTAACAAATTTTGTTCGGAAATCCACAAAAGAGCTTTTACTTACCTCTATATTGACTAGGTTTCCTTTTTGTTAATATGTTAATTTTACAGAAGCAGCAGGTAATTGCAGCTGTAACTGTGTCTTTATTACCTTCCTCATTAAATCATTTTAAGTTTTGAACTTCTGTGGCTGTCAGTTTGTTATGATGTCTTAAAATGGGATAGGCTTAAAAATGAAAATCAATATGTTGGCTCTTCAGTTCTGACTCAAAGGAATCTACACCAGCTGTGGAACTTGAGACAGACGAGGCTGTTCTAATGAGACGTCAGAAACAAATAAATTATGGGAAGAACACCCTGGCATATGATAGATATATTCGAGAAGTTCCCAGGTAAGTTTATACATTGCTTGGGCATAAGTTTCTGCTGTATTTCATTCATGGTGTTCATTACTGTAAAACTCCAATAAACCAGTACCCAATTGTTTCCTGGTAGTCCAGCATCAAAATTGTCCAGGGGTGTTACCAGTTCAGGAGCAGATTTCTGACTTGACTGGTCCCTGCGCAGGAGCAGTTGTGTGATGGCAGTGTCAAGACAGGCTATGGAGGTCGCTTGGGGACAGTCTGAGTAGTTTGTTAATATGTTGTGACACCATTATTTGATTTGGGCAATAATAGCGGCAGGGATATGAGATTGGGGGGATCACTGAAGGCAGGATAGAACCTTCTGATTGTGTGATGGGACTGCCTAGATCCCGAGGATGCCAAGCTGTTGGAATTCTGCTGTACATGCATACCGCAGTATTAGTTGTTTGCTATCTGTGGTTTGAGTTAATTGAGGTTCCACAGATACTGGGGAAGCCCTTTAAAAAGATAGTGAAAGTGAAGGGAAAAGTTAAAAATAGCTTTGCTTACCTTAGGGCAGCAAAATCATTGTGCTTTAGGGGTTGCAGGCAGCCTTCTGAGCTGTCTGCAGCCTCTTTCTGGTCATTCCTAAGTTTTTCCTTTCATTTAATGTTGCCCCAGAATGCATCACAATGCATCTTCCTCCTGGTTGTGAAGCCTTCTTGGGCTACATTCTTGGGCTTAGAAGGCTGCCTGCAACCCTGAAAATGCAGCAGTTTCACTGCACTAAGGTAAACACAGCTATTTTTAACACTCCCCTTCACTTTCTCTATCCTGTTAAAATACTGTATCTGTTGCGGGGGGGAGTCCAGAACAGAACCCCCCTCCACAGATACTGGAACATCCCTGTATATGGAATTTGACATAGGATTTTTCTCGGTTTCAGAAATTATGTGTGTTTATAGTAGCTCGCTTGGTACTTCAATTCTTATGCAAAGTATCGAAATATATTGCTGCTATGTAAAGTTGATAATATAGTACAGGTGTGCTCCTTATCTGTAGATGTTCTGTTCCAGAACTCCCCACAGTTAAGTAAAACTATGGATTTAGGCAAATCCCCCCCCCCACCTTCTAGAGGTGTGGAGAGTTCTGCTCCCTTTGTCTTCATAGAATCCTCTGAGCCCAGCAGAAGCCGCAGCCTGTTAGCGGCCTTATAAGGCATTAAGAGAAACCAGAAGTCACATTTTTTGCCTTCTCAGGCTCACTCTGAGCCTGGCAGAGGCTTGGAGGATCCTCTGGATGGGAGGGGAGCAAAGTTCCCCTTGCCTCTGGAGGGTGCATGCGTGGTGGGGCTCCATTGACCCAATCCATGAGTAAGTGGATCAATAAGTGCACTTTTAAAAGGACTTTATCAGAACCCACCTAGGTTTACCAGTCTTTTAAAAAAGATCTCAAAAGGAATTTTATGAGTTAAAATACCTAAAAAAAGTCTTTCAGACTTTTATCTCCCTATATTTATACATGCTTGCAAATTGCAAGAGCTGAGCTCTTTGCATAGCAGTTACCAGCGTACAGTATCTGATTTTTGAGTAGCCTCAGGGCTCGAGGCAATTAATTCTGATCTTTCCATCACCCTTTGTCGACCCACCAAAAAATCAGATTGTGACCCACCAATGAATCCAAACCCACAGTTGGGAATCACTGTCTTAATCATTGAACTTGGCTTAATATTTGTTCTTAAGGTGTCTACGAGTTCCAGGGGTACATCCAAGGACACCCAATAAATTTAAGAAATATAGCCGAAGATCTTGGGACCAACAAATTAGACTCTGGAAGGTTGCACTGCACTTTTGGGACCCTCCTGCTGAAGAAGGCAGTGATGCTCAAATAATGTAAGTAGGAACTGTTTCAGAGCAGATAAAAATAAAGACTAGAAATATTTCTTGAGGTTGTCAGGATTTCAGTTGTAGTAAGCTTGTAATAAAATAGCCAGGTTAGAGATGTTTATATTCAGTTCTAACCGCCTTGAGCCCCAGGCGTTTAGTCTGGGGAAAGGCAGTACAGTATATAAATCTTCTAAATAAATTCATTTAAAATTGTGCTTATAGATAACAAACCAGTGTACAGTTAAGATACTTTAACTCCATTGATTAGATTGAACACAATTGATTTTTTTTTTTTTTATGAAAGAGTCTTGGGAAAATAGCTGCTCTTATTATAGCATTATAAATATGGCAGAACAAATATTTATTTTTTTCTGTAGGATTGATGTTGTGGTCCAGGGACTAGCAAGGCATTGTATTCCAGCTGTAGGACATGCTGTTCATGTATAGCCACAATCACTCACTCAGCCCATTCTGTAAGCATTTATTTTGAATTCTGTGAGATCCTTTTGAAATTTACATGTAGTTTAGGGAGCGTAGATAATCAGACTAACTTTTTGGTGGGTTAGCTTGTGCTGACTTCTGTTCTATAAACATTATGGTTTTTTATAAAGTTAATACAAAAATAAAGTTTAAAAAAAGTTGGGTTATGCGATTTAGCTATCTAAGTTCAGTTTACTCGGTTCTCATCTTATGAATATTTAAATTTACAAATCAAACATGAGCTTTTATTTTCCAAGAAGAAAACCTCATTCTGGATGTGATACTAAACTTTGCTTCTGAAAAGCTTCACAGCCAAATCCTAACCAGGCTGCTTGTCCCATGGTACATTGATGCTGAAATGATCGCCAAGGCAGGGAGTCAGCCAGAAGTCTTAAAGTAAGGGAACGTTTGTTCCCTTTCCTCGTTTTGAGCCTCAGCCTGCCCAGTGAGGCTACTTGGATCTGGACCAGTTCAAATGCTGGTGCAGAAATGAGTAGCCTGATATAGGGCTTTCAGGCTCAGGATAAGGGTCAGAGTGTGGCGGAGGCATCTTCCATTGTCCCTGCCCAAGTCTGAACTGCACTCTTCCCTGCCCAAAAATGCCTCGTCTCCACCCCCATTCTGCTCACCACCCAGCAGTGTCCTTACCCAGTAGACAGGCACAACTCCACCAGTGGACCGCCAATGGCACAAGCCTCCATGCGACTGCAACGTGTTTGCAGCTGCAACTTGTTTACGGCACACGTGTGACAATGCACATGTCCATCCCCTATGGGAGATAGCATATGATTTGGCTCTTAGTCACTTGATGTGCAGCTAAATGGTCTTGGTCATGGTTTTGGCATCTATACCTAGAGTGGAAAAGAGTTTGTTTTGAAATTTAGTCAGTGTTGAGCATTTTAAAACTCTGTCAGCGGGAAAGTTTAGCAGCTGCTTAACATCCTTTCACTGAAACAGATGAGACTTCAAAGTGTGTAACATTTTTGGGATTACTAAGAATATTTATATACTGCTTTTAAACAAAAAGTTTTGCAAAGTGATTAACATAGCTAAACTAATAAGTAAATGGTTCCTGACCCTAAAGGGCTCACAGTCCTAAAAAGATTCAAAAGAGACCAGCAGCAGCCACTGGGAAAGACACCATGCTGGGGTGAAAATTGCCAGTTGCTCTCCCTCTGCTAAATATAAAAGGACACCAATTTAAAAGGTGCCTCTTTGCCCAATTAGCAAGGGATCATGTCTAATATATAAGGTTTGTGGCTGTGCTTAATTTTTCGTTAACTGTTCTAATAGAGTTAAAAAAAAATCACGAACAAAATGTAAGTTTATTAAATTAGCCATTTATCATATACATTTTTCTAAAATAGTAAACATATTAAATGAAAGTCCAAACTTAGTTATTTCATAGTATGAACTATAAAGGCTTAAATTGGTGGATGTTAAATGTTTAATCAGACAATTGGTATCATTTCTGCAAGTCAGATTTAAGCCCTGAACTGCCAGAAATGTGTTCATGTGCTTGGCATCTGGTAGCAGGATTAGAACAAGATTTTAATTATAGCAAATAGAACTCTGCCAAGAACTGGGAAGTGGATGATTCATGTATATTTTCTTCTGTGCAGCTCTTGCTGCAAACACAATGCCCCATTTGAGCTCTCAATGTGAAAGAGAAATCAAAATTTATGCTTTTCTGCAAAAAAGAAACGGATTATCTAAATTAAAAAGTCCTATTAATCCTAAACGTTGAAAACAGTTTGTATAAATTGCTAACTGCATATCCTGGTGTTATATTTTTTGCAGTAGTCCAGTTGATCTTGGTGATATGGAAACTGAATCCATTGGAAGTAATTCTGCTGGGTCACAAGCAAGCTCTCAGGACAATGATGTAAGTAGCTGTTGAAAACTTTAAATTTTTCAGCATCTATACCTCATCAGTAGTGCACATGGTTCCTGTTTAACTCAACTTTGCAACCAACACCAAAGTTACTAATCTACATGTCAATACACATATTTGTTTATAGGGTAAAAGTAGATGAAATCCAATTTTTAAAATATCTCTGAACAGAGGCAGTTTTTACCATCATAAGCAATTTGGTAGGTGTCTGTTTTCAGAATTGGGTTAGCCTGGAATTGGGAGTCTAAAACAGGGGTGTCAAACTCATTTCAAACCAAGGGCTGAATAACATTTATGATGCCCGCTGAGGGCTAGAAGTGATGTCATTAGGCAGGAAATGATGTCATTAGACAGGTCAGAACCAAAAATAAGCACTTTTTCTCACTTAGGACCTCATTAGCTGCAAATGACAGAAGAGAAAACATGCAAATCTTGATCATATTTCAAGATATAGGAGAGCCCAATTTTCATGTTTGCTGCCCATGTTTGAGAGCCTGAGAGCCAGATAAAAAGCTTCCGCATGCTGCATCCGGCCCCTGGGCCTTATGTTTGACAACCCTGGTCTAAAATTTTGGCTTGACATACTAGTCAAGCCTGTTAATTGTGGTTGCCATGTACCCATTCCTGTCCTGATTCCTATGCCATATTCAGAGAAAACGGAAAATATAGAGGTGTTTGCTGGGCTTTTTTGTGTTGCTGCATTCTGTGCAATCTCATCATGAAACAAGAGTAAGCACATGCAAGTTGGACTTATGCAAAAAACCCTAACAATAAGGCATTAAAAAGAAAAAAAAAACCCTCCCTATTCTAAAAGAGGTTGCCTCTTTGCATTGGGATTTTGTAGGAAGAAGCCATGAAACATGGCTGACACTTTCTGCGAAAGCCTAACGTGTAGGGGAGAAACTTCCTCTTTCCATAGAGAACAAGGATGAAAAGGAAAGGTACCTTCTCTCCAAGCACAGTTTTTACTAGAAGGTGTTCACTGGATTGAGAAAGGGGCTCTTGCCAAATGGTACAAAGAAGAAAGGATAATACACTGTTAGGCTATGTGAGTAATGGTGGTGGTTGAGTGAGTGGGTAATGGATATAAAAAGCTGTTGTAAGGAAAAAACATGTCTGAGTTTTTACAGGTCTTATTTTTCGTCACAGTAATGGCTTCAGGGGGTCCCCCCAACTTGGAAAACTAAACATCCTGCAGTCCTATAATCATTGCCATTGTACCCCACCCCCCACCCCTTCCATGTGATGTTTGTTGAGAAAGCACATTTATTGGTGCTGGCAAATACTTGCACTTTATAATCCACAGAACATTATGATGAGCTTTGAGTTGTGTTAACTTTTTGCCTAACCCTCTGTTCCAGGAAAACTGTACTAGCACACCTACTAAAGTGAGAAGTGTTGACCAACATGCAGAAGGTGAATTTGAACTGGAGGCATATTAGTTTGTGACACTTACACTTCATGACTGTATTCTACAGGCTGCTTTTCGTTGGAAGGAATGTCTTGACCTGAATCTCGACTAAAGGCAAACTGAAGATCTCCTTCCTCAGGAGTCAGGAGACCCAACATATGGCAGCTGTAAAATTGCAATCACTCTCCTGACTGATTTGTGTGTGTGTGTTTTTAAAACCATAAGACTTAAGTTGCAAAATTGGGTGACTGCCTAATTTATATATACAGCAGATGGCTTTGTAAACAGTTTATAGTTCTGAAGATCAAAACAGTCGCTGGCAATGTTGCCACACTTCAGTGGTTTGGAAACATGAAACATTAGTAGGGCATCTTTAGCATAAGTGTTCAGTTGTTAGTCTGTGAATAAGACTAGGGATATGATAGGCAGGAGTAGTTTTCTACTCTCTTGCCAAGTGCAGTTTAATTCTTACTGCAGGGACCACTTCTTCAGCATAAGACAGTGGCGTTTTATACTGCTTGAACCTGTGTGTGCGCGCGTGTGTAAATTTTTTTCCCTCCAAGATATTTCTAAGGACACTGTGGCACAAGCAGACTCTTTCTTTTGAGATAAAGGGCTGCATTCCAGGTTAGGGACCTATTTTTTGGTAGCAGCTCTCCAAAAAGTTAATCGGAATTGATGCTTGTAAATAGTTGCATTCCAGACTTCACTACCTTTGAAAGAAGAATTAATGAACAGAACCTTGGAGACTGTTCGGTTTTTAAAAAATTCATTCTTAATGTAAAACTACACAATTTTTACTAAAATAAGCAGTTTTTTATGGGACAAGGTATAAATAAAGTACATCTTAATTTGTATGGTACAGCTGATGCGTTGTGTCATTTCAAATATTCTGAAGGCAGGATGCAATACATCATTCTGAAGCTCTGATAGGTACAGTGCCAGCAATGTGCACAAATATTGATAATTCTGACTTGCTGCCCAAATGTATTCATATTTGTTTGGAAGTAAATCTCCCTAAATTCAATAGAGCTTACTTCCAAGTAAGTTGAGATTGAAGCTATAGTTGTAATTAGTATACATTGAAATTTATGGGAGATGGGTAGATGCATTGAGCCAATTGTTTAAAAATGTATTTTACCACTTTTGCCAGTAGAAATCTATATACAGTGATCTTTATATGCAAATTTGCTATCTGAATTTGCTTATCCACAAGAGGCAGAATTGCTACTTTCCCTCATTATCCGAATCTCTGTTCTCATTATCTACTATGCAAAGTCCTTCCAGAGGCTGTAGGGACCTTCAGAATGGCCCATGACCAGCGTGGACCCCTTTAAAATGACAGGCGGAGGCTTCTGCTGGCTATTTTAAAGGGGCCTGTGCTGGTTGCAGGTGCCATTGTGAAGGTCCCTGTAGCATTCAGAGGTATTTTTACACTTGCTGCTGCACACTACTGGTGTACTGAGGCTTTCCTAGATTCTTCTGATGGTACCCCTTGTACCTAACCCCATTGATCAATGGTTTGTTATCTGCAAATTTGCTATACACTAGGTTTTCCAGGAACCTAACCCTAGCGGATAATGAAAACTGACTGTAAACTTCTTGTTGTAGTTCATAATATTTATATATTGCCCTTCATCAAACGTACTGGTGCAGTAGAGATCAGTTCATGGGCATGTTGGGTTTAGTGCATGTGATACATTTGAATTGAAGGAGTTTGAAGCTTCAAGAGCTGCAGAATGTGTTTTCATGATAGAACAAGTTAATCACTGTTTCAGTAGTGATTAAAAGATCCCTTTCAATGTGTAAACATGCTCCCTGCTATATGATGATCAAATAACCTTTATCTGATTGCTGGATGGGATAGAAATACAGTAAAATGGTAGGGGACCACTGTCCTTGAACACAACTTAAAATTTCCTCTGTGGCTTGAATTGCATTGTTTCTTAGTGAAATTTGTTCAGTGTGTGGCAAGGTTACTACAAATTTGTATGCTTGTTTTAGTGTGAACAGTTTTTTACATTATGCTAGCTGCACCATTACTGTGTGAACTGTTTTTACAGTTCACAGGCATAGATAGAGGGGTTTCAGAGGAATAACATGTGGTCTAAAAGACAGGGTAGTAATTTCCCCCCCAGCATGTCACTGTTCAGATGTGCTATGTGTAGCCCTTCTAAAGCATAAGGGGAGAAACTGAATTGTTAGCCTGTTCTGTTATTGAAGGACACTAGCTTTGCCAGCTAGTTTCATTATTGTGATCTCTGTGCAGTCATGCACAGAGGTGTTCAGTGCGTGTGCACAACCAACACTGCCCCAGCTCGGGGAGGGGGGCAACCCTATACGCACAGTGTACCTCAAAGTTTGGGAAAGTGTCCAATCCCAATTTTTTAACTGCCATGTAGCCCCATTGTGAGGCATGCTTCCCTTTTCATTTTTCTGAAGAATAAAGATAAGACTTTAATCTCAGTTTTCATCTTTATTCTCTTATCTTTGGGTTAATAGTATTTTATCCTGAAAATGTATTTAGTGTTGGGGTGTGTGTGTAATTTTCATGATTAGTTAGTCCTGTATGATGAACCAATTCTAGAATTATCTTGCTCTCTAGAAAGAGCAGTTCTGAGGATGCTGTCCTTGGAATTGGACATAGTTGTGGTGTGCACCATCTCTGACAGGGAGATTGTTGAAACATTGTAGTATCCTTCATCAAGAGGCTGTAGTTTGATCTTGCTGATATCTAGCTGGGAATATGATGAGTCCTGAATGGGAAACCCAGTTTGACATTGGTCCTATAGATCTCCATGCTGATGTCTGTACAATAGTCTGAGAACCCTGCATTGGTGTTCTGACTGGAATTTGGCATTTGAGATACCGTGTATCTATTTCCATTACTCATATCCTTGCCATAGGCACTCATTAGACCAGCCCATTTGAAGGCAAGAAATATAGCTGCAGTAGCTCTACTTGTCATGTCTGCCAGCCAACATATTGACAAGGGAACCATTGTCTGCTAAAGTATCTGTGTTGCCTATGGAAATAACATCTGTCTTATAGTCCTTATGATACATTGGTGTTGAAAGCTGAGATGGTGATAATAATAATAATAATAATAATAATAATAATAGTAGCTGTTGATACTATTGATGGTGTAACATAAATGGTACTTCCACCACCTTTCTTGGTATTGAATGATATCAGTATACCTATCATCCTCTCAACTTGGATGTAGTCATAATCTGAGTTGAAGACTTCTGTCTATCATGCTATCAAGGCCTTCATCTTGTGAAGAGTGGCAGTCAATTTCTGCAGCAGCGAAACTATGAGAATAATAGGATGGCCTCCACATTGAGCAGGAAATCAGCACCCAGATTACAACTTCATGGAAATTGATGATTATATGTTGATGGCTTTACCAGTGCTGCATGTCCTCCTCAAAGTGACTAAGGAAGCTTGGGAAAAGCCATCTGCAATGCCATCTATCTTAAAGGCTTGAGCAAATGTTCAGGAAGTCAGTTGTTAAAATACCTGCAGTGGAACTCCAACATAGTGGAATATGCCTCCCACCAACAAAAAGAATCCATTCAGCTTCTGTGTATTTTGATGATGGGAAGCTAGTGCTATGGCAAGGAAGCTTTTCATCACAGCTGCCATGATCACCAGTTTTCTTTCTGGCATGTCAAGGTACCACTTCACTGGGGGAGAGCATCTCTGTACTGGAACATTGGAGAAAAATAGTAAAATTGTGAACAGCGTCTAGTTTGATGTATCTAGACCAGTCAAACAGCAGATTAACACTGAAATATCTAGTTGAGTGTTAAATTGAAGACCATAGCCTGTTCCATTGCACTTGGAAAGCATGTGTGGCTACTTTCTACGTACAAGTCATGTATTACCTTGGGGTAGAATACAACAAATTTCTGAAGTTTGCACGGTCTCTTCTGCATACATGCAAAACTTGGATTGCCAATACAATACATGGCTGCATGCTGCACAGATGGGAAAGAGAATAGTTTCAGGTAAGCAACTGGTCACTTTCTCTTGGCAGTGAAAGTGGCCAGATTAGCTGCATACTTCGCCAATTTTCACTATTCCTTTGACTCCTTCCTATGAGGAACTGAGGGCCTAATCCTATCCAATTTCCAGTGTGGCAGTGCCAATGGGGTGTGGTGGGGAGGCAGTTAGAGAGGCCTCCTCAAAGTAAGGGAATGTTTGTTCTGTTATCTTGGGGCTGCATTGTGGTTGCACTGGTACTGGAGAATTGGATAGGATTGGGTGCCAAGTTGTCACTCTTCCCATGGCTGCCCTTGTATTTTTCACTGTTCCATTTTTTTCCTATGATGAACCACTTTATTGGCAGTTTAAATTTACAATTTCAGTTGATTCATACCTGTTGATTGCAAGATAATTAAAACAAATATTTTGATATTGTGGTATTACTGCCTCTGAAGCTCCATTTTGCTGTCATGGCCAATAGCTGTTTTACAGGCCTCCCTTGAATTTAATGAATCTGCTTTTAAAGCCATGTAAGTTTTTACATGTTGTAGCAATGAATTTTGTAAACTTTGCATAGCTTGAAGTACTTTCTGCCAATGCATTTCTAGTATTGCAAGGGAAATCATTTCCACTACACTGGATAACTTTATGGCAGTACCTTATGCACTTTTACATCCCCCAGAAGATATTGAAGGCTTTGTCATAAGGGGAAAATGGTATTTAGGTGACTCGCAGCCCAATCCTATGCATGCCATTAGTCAATGGGGCTTACTACCAGGTAAGTGTGGATAGGCTTGCAGCCTTAGAGCTCAAGTCTATGCATGTCTACTCAGAAGTAAGCCCCATTACAGTCAATGGGGCTTACTCCCAGGAAAGTGTGCATAGGATTGGAGCCCTATTTCCAGAGTAGCTGAGTATAGGTGACCATAGCCCAAGTGCACAGCATGTCCAATAGGGGGAGGGGCAAGCTGGTTTCCTGCTTAGAGAGCCAGAGGAGCAGGGGCCTCTAGAGGGTCTGAGCCAAAAGGGAAGGGGGGAGGTACAAGGAGCAGGAGGGTGCAAGGCTGGATGACGTCAGGAGCTGTATGTGCAGCGCGTGCCAATGAAGGCGGGGCCGGCGGTTGCCAGTGCCTCGCGGGTGGGGCGGGGCCTCGACTGAGTCGAGAAGGGGAGGTGAGAGGTCAGCGCGTGCAGCCGCTCGCCCAATGGGAAGCCTCCGTTCACCTCCGAGGGGCGGAGCTTGCTGTGTTTTGTTCTGGAGCCGAGGCGGAGCTTCGCTCAGCTGCTCGGAAGCGGCGCCAGCGGCAATGGGGAGAGCGGCTTCCTCAGGAGGTACGGGGGGGGAGGAGAGAAGTGCGGTCCCGCACTGAGGGGAGGAGGGGTGGCCCCCTGCGGGAGGGGGGGGGTAGATCCCTCTGGCCCTCAGCGGCGCTTCTGGGCACGGGCGCCCCGAAGGTGGGAGCTCCTGCAGGCCACAGAGCGCCATGTGTGGAGCGGCAGCCGAGAGTGGGACGGCGGCAGCAGCGAGTTCTCCGGGAGCCGTGGAAGGAGATCTGCCTTTTGCCCAGACCCCTCCGCCTGGTGGGAAGGGGGGAGACCAAGACTTCCCTCGCCACCTACCATCACGGTTTCCTTTTATCACCTTACACAGGCTGCAGTCCTGTCCACACTTACCTGGGAGGAAGCCCCATTGACTATAATGGAACTGACTTCTGAGTAGACAGGCAGAGGCTTGAGCTCTGAGGCTGCAGTCCTCTCCACACTTTCCTGGAAGGAAGCCCCATTGGCTGTAATATACTTACTTCTGAGTAGGCATGCATAGGCTTGGGCTCTAAGGCTGCAAGCTTATCTGCACTTATCTGGGAGTAAGTCCCATTGACTATAATGGAACTTACTCCTGAGTCGGCGTGCATAGGCTTGAGCTCTGAGGCTACAGCCCCATCCACACTTTCCTGGGAGGAAGCCCCATTGACTGTCATGGGACTTACTCCTGGGTAGACATACATAGGCTTGGGCTCTGAGGCTACAGCCCTATCCACACTTCCCTGGGAGGAAGCCCCATTGACTATAAAGGAACTTACTTCTGAGTAGGCATGCATAGGCTTGGGCTCTAAAACTTATGCCTGGATAAACTCACAGCACCACAAACTCTTTCACCTATGAGATGTTATCCTCCCATCTCACTTAATTCAATCTAAATCATATCACCATGTAAATTGGAGTTCCTGGTTCCTTGTTTTAAGACTCCCAGAGTTGCTGTCTGTGCAACTTGGGCAGAAGCCTTTATGCAAATCATACTTCATGCTTTCAGATTGTGCAGGAGCTTGGTTGCCTTGTGACTGGTTTCCATGAGGATGTTTGACCAATAATAAGCAATAATAACTCTTAATATTCCTTAAAAAGTAAGTTGCACAAGAGATCTGTATCCTGCATTTGCCAAGGCAGCATGAGAGTTTCACAAACAAAACAATGAGGCTAACAATAAATACAGCAATAAGTAAAACAATTAGTAGAAATGGTAGAGTCGCTAAAAGGGGGGGTTGACAGTTATCTGAATTATTCCCTGTGTACAGTAGGCATTGATTGTATATAGACATATTTGTACATATTCAGAACAAAAAGGGGGGGGTAAAGAGCTGGAATCCCATAAAGACACTGAAATCTCTGGCATACAAAAGTTCTTCCAGTGAAGTTAATGGGACTAAGGCTGCAATCCTAGCCACACTGACCTGGGAGTAAACCCCTCTGAATTTAATGGGATTTACTTCTGAGTAGACAAGCATAGGCTTGGCCTCTAAAAGGACTTAATGTTTGCAGGATTATGCCTGTTTGCACTAGCAAATATTTTGGATGTCTGTGAAAGTTTTAGTATAAAATGCAGAAATATGCCTCTCTTACTTTTTTTTTTATAATCCTGTGTAACACCATGTAGTATTAATGTATCACTTGTTTCTTTATAAACACATTCATTAATATATTTATTTTATTGCTTTAATAATTTGTACCCCATTCTTCAGTGAAAAAAGCTGTCCAAGCTGCTTTCATAAACAAGAAAAGGTGAGGAAAGAGATGCTTGGCTTGCTGCTTTCTCTTCTTAGTGTTTCCGGAGCCACTGTTCAGCATGGCCTTTCCCAGTCTGAAGAGACACTTTGCCAACAGACTGAGGCAAAGAAGGCAGGCCCATAGCCAGGGAGACAGACCAGGGACACACTACGCTTGCTCCCAGTATGGAAGGGATTGTCACTTCCGAATCGGTCTTTTCAGCCACACTAGATGCTATGCCAGAATCACCATTCAGAGCGCGATACCATAGTCTTTAGAGACTGAAGGTTGCCAACAACCAAACAATGTGAGGGGAGATGGGCACAGTTCAAGCTTAGAGGCACCAACAGGTGAAGGTGGCAATGATTCTTTGCCTTGCTAGCTTTTCTGTTTTCTATATATGAGCCCATATTGGTACAACTTGATTGCCTGACCTTAGATCACATCTCTTTCAAGGGGTCTTGACATGTGGCTTCTTGAGGTGTCTGTGACATCAGTTTTGTTTTCTTGATCAAATTGACATCAGATTTGATCTTGTGTGTTCTGAAATAGTTAGTGTTAAGGTAATGAATAAAGGCCCAATCCTATCCTATTTTCCAGTGCCGGTGCAGCCCTGCCAATGGGGCATGCACTGCATTCTGTGGTGGGGAGGCAGTCCTGGAGGCCTCCTTAAGTTATAGGAACACTTGTTCCCTTACCTTGGGGTGCATTTTGGCTGCACCGGTGCTGTAACATTGGATAGGATTGGGCCCTAAATCTCCTACAGAACTTTGAGAATTTTAAAGGAGATATAAGATTGTGGTAGAATGTTTTTAGTAGCAAGCCTTTTTTTCTAATTCGTGCAGCAAAAATGATCCTGTTTCTTCCACCAAACCCATTAAATAGTTCTTCCAGAAATAGCACAATTTTCAAATAGTTTACATTAATTTTCTGACTGAAGGTAGTTTCTCTTGCTTGTGATTCAGAATAGATCTTTCTTTAAAACTTGCATGTTCAATGTTAGGCCTCTCAGTCAGTTGAACCAGTAGTAGAATTTTACTGCTTGGGTCCCTATTGTCTACTAATTGCAAAGTTAGCATTCAGTGCAAAACTCATTGTGCATTTAAACAGGGTTGATATATATTCTAAACTGATTTCTATGAAAAACTACTCATTTATTTCTAATCGTGCTTCCACTTTGAAGCAACTTAGTGAATATTAGAGGAAATTTACTTTTGTCCAACCAGCATTGAACAAAATGGAATTTCTTCTGAATAAACAAGTATAGGACTGTGCTGTAAGGCTGCTGCCCTTCCTGGGAGCAGTTCCACTGAGCACAGTAGTTTTTACTTCCAAGTCAACGTGCATAGGATAAGACTGTAATTTATATTTTTCTGTGTAGTTCTCTGGAAGCATTTAATAGGTGTTTGCTTTGGTGCAGAATGGAGTTCAAATATTCCTGGCCTAGATGTTCTATTTCTGGTTCAGTGTGTAGTTTTACTTCACTCTATGGTAACTAGATAAGCTTATCTAAAAACTGTTCACTTTTTGTTGGTTTGAGTTACAGAGGATTTCTGTTTATTACTAAAACTAGATATTCTCTGAAAGATAGATTTGATCAAGCTGGTTTGGCCATCTTTTAAAAATGTTTTGTTTCTTGAAGGTCTGTTTTAGTTGTTTTTCTAAAGCTAGTAGATGAGAAGCTCACCCTCAAGGCCAGTTGAAATGTAGGAAGACAGTACCACAGAAACTAAGTCCTTTTGTCATTGTTTTCTCCCTTTTGAGGGTGACTTGCCTATTAGCCTTCTAGTGAGTTAATGACTGAAGTAAGTTTTTATTGGGGATGTCCAACTGACTGATGATGTGCCATACTCCGCCAGTTAACATTGTTCCTTATACAGCCAAAGCTGCTTCACATGTTTTTACTTGGTGATGCCCACTGGTCAGTCTGGGTCTCCCACATCCTCTGAATTTTGGCCTCCTTTCTCTTCCAGGATGAAGCTCTCTGTCATGCACATGCACAGTAGTTGCCATGATATAGCAACTACTCGGAAGTTGGAGGAGGAAGAGAAGTGTTTGTAACAAAGTGGTGTGGAGTAAGCAGAAGAGAGTGGTACAGTAGCAGGTCATGACTTCTGTTGTACAGTGTGACACTTCAGTAAGAAACACACACTTGAAGCACTGAAAAGTGCAATGGAAATTGCACATTTCCTCTTCAAATTTTGAATGCAGCACAGAGTGACACTGCTGGGAGGCTTCTTATTTTCTAGTCTTTATGGGAATCCTTTTAGCATTCTCCTTTGAGTAAGATGGCAAAGTCATGCATAGTGAAGGAAAATATAATCCCCAAGGTCACTGGCCGGTATGTTGTGGGAAATAAGACAATGACTTACCAATAGCTCTCCATAGAGATGTTTTAGTATAGTACAAGTCTGTGCACCTCAGCACATTGTCTCTAATTTTGATAGTCACTGATCTTCCACAGGAAGAGGAGGCAAAATTCCTGAGTGAATGAGACTGTCTTACAGAGTGCAGTGTATTTAAGGACTTGGGCTTTCCCCCCACATCCTCTTGTGCAGCAAAAGTATGTAGAGTAGAAGGGAATGTATTTAAAATATGTGTCCTGCCTCTTAATCACTTAGATTTAGAAGTCACTTCAGGAATCCTAAAAGTATAAACACTTATTTCTAGAATACACAATAACAGCAGATAAAAACCTCAACCATGTAGAACACACAATTCAAATTCATGACCAGACTGTGAAGAGCAATTCTTCAGTTTGTTTTTATGGAAGAGAATTTCAAAGATTCAGAGCACCACAGCCATGGTGGTAGCCCCCCCCCCATCTCACTTCAGAAGGTATGGGCACTCTGAGCAGAACCTCCAAAGAGGACTGATTCTTATGGACCTGCATTAGTAACACTTGGAAGTTGATATCTGTTCTGGCAGGATTATTGAAGGCTGTGTGATGTTGAACTGGATACAGTACTGTACCATAGAGCAGTGGTTTTCAAACTCTCATGGAGAGTTTGAGCCACTGTAAGTGCTTGCGGGGGCGGGGGGAGGCTCGGTGCCAGGGGGCTGCAGGGGCTTGGGTGCACTTACCCAGGCCTCCTGTAGCCTCCCCAGGGTGCGGGGAGCCCAGTGCAAACCTTTGGCATGGCTCCCCGCAGCTGTGAAAGTGGAGCGATTGTGCTCCACTTCCGCTTTAGCAGAGGTGGGGCGTGATCGCTCCGCTTTTACATTCACTGCTGTGGGGAGCCCTGCCAGAGGTTTGCACCTGGAGATAAAAGCATAAAACCGTGTCCATGTTTCATGATAGGACCGCAGCATGCTACATGCATGGCCAGGACGGCAGCTGGGCAACTGTACTTGTAACCTTGTTGGAACATCTTGTTATCTTCTCCCATCTGATTTGTGTCAGTGTTGGGGCCACTTGCAAGGAAGCTGACTGTATCTGACACTTGAACAGAAAGGGAAACTCTTGTTTGACAGTGTGATACTTCTTTTTATTAGGCCTTGATCAATTACACTTTAGTTTCTTGTCCCGACCCTCCCACAAATTGAGTTAGTTTGTTGCTGGTTTAGAATTCAGCCTCTTGTGATGAAATAAAGTTTTGCATCCTTTTAAAAATTTAAGTGAAGCAGGAACCATTAGGTAGTTCGCAAGCCAATTTTCACCACTGAAAATATGGGAAGATGGGATGCTGGAAATGGAGATGGCTGTGTAGCGATTTTGTTTGTATCAAGGTTATAAATAGACTTTTTTCTTTCCAATTCACCTTGCTGTTGATAAATAACCCAACTTATTGCTGCATTCTCAGGAAAGCAGCAGGCTCTGGCATCACAATGACTGCACTTCCTGCTTGATGAAATCATTCTGGCCCTGACATCACTTCCAGGTTAATGACATCACTTCCAATGGTTCCCGAACAGATGTCATTCTAAAACGTTGGTCCCTCTGCTAGCAAGTTTGAGAACTGCTGCTTTCGGAAATAGAGTTGTATATGTCTCATTAGCATGAGGCATTCTTGGTCAACTTTTAATATGACGAAAGTTGTTTACCGTTGCTATGAAACTAGGGTAAACATAATCAACTAATAAAAGCACATGTCCAGTCAATGTTTTAATGGAAAAATACTGATTTTAGAATTACTGATTGACCACTTAGCAGCTGACTGCAGTAAAATTCCATGAAGCCAAATATGCCCTTGCAGAGGTGGTGGCCTGGCTCTTTAACTGCCTCATGATGTCCTCTGATAGCAGAGGCAGAAATGAGGGCAACTTGCTTTTGAGTTCTGCAGGAGTCAGAGTACTTGTGTCTGTGTATCTGCACACAGTCTCATTTCACTCTAAGCAAATTTAAAAGTGATTTTTGTCTTAAGTGCTGTGTATGCTGGTATGTGTCATTTCTAAAGTTTGAGTTCATGCAAAAATCTAAGAACTACCATGCAGTGCACTTAATTCCTTGCACAACATTGTACTACACAGTAGGTGGTTATTCACTTCGTAATACAGAAGGGAGGGGAATCTTCAAGCCAGTTCATAAACACATTCACACACTCAAAGGGGGTGTGGGGATTTTCCAGTCTCTCTCTCTCTCACACACACACACAGACACACACAGACACACACAGACACACACACACACCCCCCTCGTTACCTCCTCGCCCTCCTTCCCTCCCTCCCTCACTCACTTGGGTAGCATGTGCTCCTGCCTGGCCGCCTGCTCGCTTGCCCAGCTGCCTGCCTGCTCACCTGGCTGCCCTCCCTCCCTCCGCTTGCTAGGGCGGCATGAGCTGCTGGCCGCCTGGCCAGCCAGCCGCACGCCTGCCCATCCTCCGCCCCTCGTGCAGGATCTGTCTCTCCTGTGCTCTCCCATTTCCCAATCTTGCCCCTCTGGCTCCACGAGCATCCTGCCCGTGGGCCAGGCAGGGAGAGACGGGCCCAGTGCACATGCAGGGCCTTTTATAGTGGGAAGTAACACGAGACCTGCACATCTTGTGTTACCTTTCCACTATAAAAGACCCTGCGTGCCTGCTGGGCTTGTCTTTCTTTTGCTGCCACTGAGCTCAGCAGCAGCAAGGGAAAGCAAGATGCGAAACTCGTGTATCGGGCCAGCACAGGCTGGGGTGAGGGCCGAGTGCCTGTGGAGATGGGGGTCCCCCTGGGGGCCGGATGGGGACCCCCAGTGGGCTGCAAGTGGCCTACGGGCTGGAGTTTGAGCAGCCCTGCTTTAAACCTATGAAATTTGGTCACCAGTGCTTGTACAGGCCTCTCATGTCAGTGCTACAGAGTACCCAGAGTATGCTTATTTTTCATTTATGTAACTAAACCTGAAGTATGTGTAACTGAAACTGTATAAATGTAAAGCTTTGCATTTGGGCAGGGAAAAAAGCTCATATAAGATTGGGAACACTTGCATGAGCAGTAATACATGTGAAAAAGATCTAGCTATTTTAGTAGATGGCAAGCTAAGCATGAGCCAGCTGTGATGTGGCTACAAGGAAGGCAAATGTGATTTTTGGATATATCAACAGAAGTACAATATCAAGATAGAGAAGCGGTACTGATGTATTCTAGTTTAGTCAGACCCCACATGGAATATTGTGCCCCATTCTGGGCACTGCAGTTTAAGAAGGGTATTGAAAAACGACTAGGATGGGGAGGGGGCTGGAGACTATGTTTTATGCAAACAGACTGAAGGAGTTGAGTACATTTTAGTTTGTGGAAGAGATGGTTAAGAGGGGATGTGACAACTATCTATAAATATCTGAAGGGCTGACATGTGGAAGATGGAGCAGATTTGTTTTCGGTTCCTCTGGAGGGTAGGACCAGGACAAATGGGTTTAAATTACAGTAAGGGAAATTTCAATTAAATGTTAGGAAGAATGCTGACAGTACAAACTGTTCAGGAGTGGAAAATTCTCCCTTGGAAGGTGGTGAACTCTCCATCCTTGGAGGTCTTTAAGGAGAGGCTTGGTAAGCCACCTGTCAGGGATGCTATGGTTGTGGGCAGCCTGCATTGGTAGGGGCTTGGACTCTTATCTTTTAAGTCTTTTCTAACGCTTCGTTTTTCCTATGTCTGTCTAGATGGTAAGCCCATTGGGGCAGGGTCTTGTACTCTCATTTTGTTTAATGTGTCATGTATCCTGTTTATACTGTGTAGACAACGTCATATGAGTAAAGGTGTTTGAACATGGTGTTCAAATTTTTTTTGAAAATTTGCTGAATTAAAATGCAAAATGTAGTGTGTTGTTCACTGGTGCAAATTTTTAAGCATCAATATCTGGTTTAATATAATTATGCTGCAGTCATCAATGCAAAAACAAATTATTCAATTACATCACTTACAAATGCAGCTTACGTTTTAATTTGTAAAATGGGAGTCATATTGTTGGACTCAGGGGCCTTTCCCTTGCTGGCCTGCAGTTCTGGAGGTAGCCCTTTAAGTGCCTGGCTGCAGTCGGGGCCTCAGAAGCTTTACTGGGGCGGGGGTTGCTTTATTCGTGCTCCTTCTCCAGTTACCTTTTTTCTGTTCTTCTTGTTCCCTTAGCCACCACCCCTTCAGGGTCTCTCCCCCCTCCCCCACATAAGTGCTTAAGATGAGCCTGCTGGATCAGGTCAAAGTCCTATCTAGTCCAGCTTACTGTATCTCACAGTGGTTCACCAGATGCCTCAAGAAGCACACAAGACACTTGCCACTCCCTTGCATCTAGCATTCAGATGTAAATCTACATCCATAACTACATCCATAAGGGCAGGCAGCTCTGTTCAGACTGCCTGCCCCCTCCCTTGTTGGTCTGCTCATGGAGTAGGTGTGACCTGCTTGGTTGAGGCCCCTCATATCCAGTAGTAGGCTGCAGCTGCACTCCTCTGTCACCTTTGGATATGTGGGCAGGACCTCTGGGTTGAGGGCCATGGTTGTGCTGGGAAGTGGCAGGCCATCTTTTTGCCTCTGAACTCCATTCTTGTAATATTAAATATAGCTAATATTTTGCAGAAAAACAAATATTTTGCTTTTTAAAAATAGCTTTATTTTTTCGTTTTGTTATCAACAAAAACAAACATCTCTGCTTATGAGTATTGTTTTTAGGGGAACATCTACAAACATCAGAACTGGTCAAAAGTAAATGCCTATTTCAGGCTTAGGGTCTAATGGCTCCATCCACAGGTTAAGTTTTGTAACTTGTTTTTCTGTGTTAAATAAGAATCTCTTTAAAGGTTTGTAAGTACTAAAGACCAACTTCCTTAAGAACATATACACTAATTTAGTTATATTTCTTGCTTGTCCTCCAGGTTTGATTTAGAGCCCCAGGAAAAGATAACCAATTTTTAAATGAAGTTTTTGTGTATTTAAATACTACTTAAATGGACTGGAGGGGGGATTCCCAGAGCACAGTGGTATGGAGCAGCTGCAGAAGGAAAGGATATTGGTGAAAATAGACTGCTGCTGTTCAAATGGAACCGTTTTCCTTTCATGGATGGCATAGTTTGGACACAACATCCCAGTGATTTAATTCTGCTTCATTTTAACTGGTGGGCCTTGAATCTTATTGTTTGTACTTCTTATACAGATTGTACCTTGTTATCCATTGGGGTTCTGTTCTGGAATCCCCAGTGGACCAAAAAAAAAAAAAATCAGTGGAAAAATAGCTTTGAAGACCCACTTTCAAGTTTTTTGCTCTTCCATTGTTGCCCCAGAATGCACTGGTATAGACACCATATCACATTCATGCACCAGATGGGGTGAATAATGGAATTTAGTAGAATGAAATTATAATTATTTAACAGCATGAAGGTGGGAAATTGGATTTTGGTGCTTTCTTTCCTTGTTACAAGGCATTTAAAGGTGGACCTCGGTATCGGTGGTTAGTCAGATTAGTGGATGCCGAGGTCCCACCTATATTTGTTGCATTTTACCTACAAGAGATATTTCCTCAATATTCCCAAAGAGGGAGTCACTATCCTACAGCTTTTTGTACACATGGACTGTTTGGTTCTGAGTACTAGAAAGTTCTTTCTGGTGTCTCTTTCTGTTCTAGTCTGTCTCATTTTGTTTGTCATATAATAGCACTTTTCTCCCACCCCCAAAAAGAAGTTGATAGGAAGATCAGTTTATGATATGGAGGGTTAATGTTCTTATTCTTTAAATGGTGGTAAGAGTTATAAACATTTGTAATTAGAGTACTGACTCAGAGCAAGTTGTAGAGATCAGGTAGTTGCTAGACATAAAATAGCAGTAAAAGGTCACCCAGATGGATTAGTGAATAACATTTGTGCTAACTTGCCACCCCTGCTTGTCTCAAGCTATAGCACAAGTACGTGAAAAATTACACTGTATGATGTTGGGCAGAAATGTTTTCCTTTCAGTTCTGTCTTTGGAAAGGAAAGCAGCATTTTGAAGAGGGTCAGAGCTTTAGTTTTAAGAGGAGATATGTTTGCATTACATTCCAAGTTCATTTTCAACCAGGTTATTTTAAAAAGAAAAACTTGTTATAGCTGACTTTTTGTGTGTATATTTAAATACTGAAAATGAAAAACAGAAAATTCATGCATTAGAACCTGAAACTCTTGAGAAGTATCTTCCAAACTTGAAAGTGTGTTAACTTGTGAAGGCTTTTCAAAATAGTGCTTTTCAGTGGCTGCATTGAGCTTGATTTTAAATGGTGAGTTTTTATTTTTGATTTTAATCTCCCTTACAAGGAAAGGCTGTAACATTTGGGACTTGTCAACCTAGAACAGGGGTGCCCAAACCCCGACCCAGGGGCCATTTGTGACTCTTGGGGATGCCCGGTCTGCCCCATGGAGAGACCCCAGTCTCCAACGAGCCTCTGGAGACTTGCTGGAGCCTGTGCTGGCCTGAGGCAACTACACTCGGCTCAGTGACTATTGTGTGAGCTGCGGGCCGAGGGCTTCCTCCGCTGCTTGCTGTTTCTTTTCTGTGAAGCAGCACTGGCAGCAAAGTAAAGACTGGCCTTGCTTTGCTGAAGGTCTTTTATAGGCCTTGAACTATTGTGAGACCTTCATTCATTCATATAAGTTCCATCTAATATATTCATTTATGTAAATTCATTCAAATTTTAAATGTAAATTTTTTTCCTGGCCCCCCAACACAGTGTCAGAGAGATTATGTGGCCCTCCTGCCAAAAAGTTTGGACACCCCTGAGTTAGAAGGAAGGAACTTGAGGGGGTATGATTGAGACATTATGCATTGGATGGATACAGGGGATTCTTTCCCCTTTTCATAGCACTAGAACCAAGAGACATCCACTAAAATAGACTGGCGAGAGAGTCAGAAAAGACAAAAGGAAATATTTTTTTACTTAGCATGTAATTAATTTGTGGAATTCCTTGCCCCATGATGTTGTGATGGCCTCTGCCGTGGTTGCCTTTAAAAGGGGATTGGACAGATTTATGGAGGTACAAATCGCATGGTACAAGTCATGTTGCCTATATCCAGCCTTTGGGTTTTAGAGGTAGCCTATCTCTGAGTGCCAGATGCAAGGTAGTAGCATCAGGATACAGGTATCTTGTTTTATATACTTCCTAAGGCTTCTGGGGGACTACTGATACACAGGAAGTTGGACTAGATGGACTCTTAGCTTAATCCAGCAAGGCTCTTCTTATGTTATCTGTGCAGATGGGAGTGAGCTGTGGTGTTCAGGGAAGATAATTGACCTGACTGTCATTGCTCAAACTCATCTCTAGGAATGCTAACTGTTAGTGCCTATGAGCCATTTGTTCACCCATTTAGGTGACACTGCTAAATAAATGTACAGTAGTGCATTTCGTGTTCAAGTTGTACAGGTAGCTACACTTTATTTCATTGCAACATATGCTACTAGCTTATGCATATTAGGCCATTAGCTGTTTCCAGCTGCCTGTAATTACCCCAAAATGGTTTTTGGAGTATTGGTTCAGGGAGCCAATAATGTTTTCCTAGGATAGCTACTGGTTGCAATTTAAAGTAGGAGAAATGCAGGCCCTTGGCAAATGCTTTTTAAAAAGTGCACACACACACACAATTTCTGCTTATGAAACACAGTTTCATGATCTTTGGATCGTGGCTTGAACTCACAGAATTCAAATTGCAAAGTACAAGCACTTAATTCCTAAAATGGCTCAAGGCCATGAAGAAGCAAATTGGGGGGAAAAATTTATGTCAGATCTTTGTCAGTGTTCCTCATAGTATGAGTTGCGACCCAGTACTGTGTCATGAGATGCAACAATTTGATTAGATGTTTAATTAGAATAACAAAGTCAATAAATATTGCTTTGCTTGTGACACTGTATGGCAATATAATTACCAAAATTCCAAATTTAGAACAACTTTTTCTACAGCCTTCCCTTAGATTTATTTTTGCTCTTTTCACTTTGAGGCATGTGTTTCCTCGTTACAGAGGCCAAGCTTGGAAGGAAGGGAAATGACAAATACACTTCCAAAAATAACTCAATAAGTCTGTGTCTGACATTGGTTCTCTAGTAGAAGAAACTTCAGACCTATGTGCCTACAAGTGATTTCCCATCTGTCAGGAGATGGGAATACAACTTACCCAAAATAGAACAACTTCCCACTCTTCAAGTAGTGAGTTTTTTAGAGTGTTCATAAACTTGGACTGCTGGTAGCTCTGGGCTGATCTGCAGATGATGCAGTTCTTCTTGAACCATGAGAAGATCCTAACTGAGCCACCTACATGCAGATGCTGCATAGGAGAGCATTCAAGTGTGTGGTTCTTCTCCCTCCTCCCCCACACTTCAAAAGTGGTATATGAATGAAAAAGCACTTCTGCGTTTGAGCACTTTCATTATGGCTTGAAACTAGTTGTCTTGATTTCTGTTATTGTGCAGGGCCTCCATTTACAAGTTGTTCCCAGTGTAAATAGCTGCATGTACAACACACCCTTTGAGTTAGCGCAGTAGTGCCCTGTAGCTGTACTGGGATACAGTCCCATAATACAATGTGTAACCCCCACCTTCCTATGTTCCCTTCCCCATAGCAGACTCAGTATTTGCTCATAGTGGAAAAACAACATTCTGGCTAAATTCATCTTTACAGTGGCTTGTTAGTTTCTTTTTTAAAATTCCAAACTGTTCTCTGCATTCCTGTGCTGCTACACACACAACCTTTTACACCAATAATAATTAAAGCATCTTTAAGTGTTTGGGGTGTCGTGGATGAATTGAAGTTTCATGTTGTTGGGTCTTGGAAGAATATGCGTGCCTGTTTGTCTTTTACACAGACAGTGTGTGGGGACTGTGTTCTTAGGAAGGCATAGCAAGCACCGTGGAAGTTTAGTGGCTGTTGTGTTCTTTTTCTCAGTTGGTGTAGGGAAGCAGGTTGTCCTTTGCCTACTCTCCTCTTCTATCCTGGAGGAGAAGAGGGTTTGGTTCTGAGTTTGGACATTCTCCATCAATCATTCATTGTCTTTCCACTTTCTTGTTAATAGTGACCAAAAATGTTCTTAAATATACACAAATATCTGTGGGAACAATTGTGGTGGGGGGATTAAGAATATGCTCCAAATAATACTTCCCGTCACAAGTTGCATCCAAATTGTAGGAAAATTGAAACATTGACCTCATGGTACCTGAAATTCATGTGGTATTAGAAGCATTTATGTCAGCATTAACCAGAGAACATTGGCTAGTTGGAATCAATTTAGAGTCTTGTAACTTTTGAGAATGGCTCTTCTGAAAGGAAAGATATTCGTGTGGGACCAGGGGGGAATAGACTAAAAATACAGATTTTTGAGGAATGTGTTTCCTGGAGTAAACTTTGTTGAGAGCGTGTATCCTGTTCTTTTTTCTTTTCAAAAAGCAAAGAAAACCTGCTATGTCCTCTCTAGTGACTACTAAATTGGCAGACTTGCTTCTTGGATCAGGGCCATCATATTAAGTCAAACACTTTTGGCTACTTGAAAGCCCTTTTTAGAAGTATATGTGTAAGACTCTTTCTTTATCAATAACTATTTTATATTTGGCCATTTTTATTAGTACACTTACTGCAGCCATTTTCAACCTTTTTCATCTCTTGGCACACTGACAAGGCACTAAAATTGTCATGGCACACCATCGGTTTTTTGACAATTAACAAGGCACACCATGGTGATGGTGGGGGCTCACATCTATTCTACTAATAATAAATGAGTGTCCCCCAAACTTCTGCGGCACACCTGCAGACCAGTCGCAGCACACCAATGTACCACGGCACAGTGGTTGAAAATGGCTGACTTACTGATTGATATTTTTAATCTCCCCCCCCTTTTTTCTTTTTCCATTTGTTATTTTGTTCAGCTATTGTATCATTGGTTTACTATTCATCAGTAAAAGAGAAAAAATTTAAAGAAAAACCGTTGAGTTAAATGCCAGCCAGGGGGTAGAACTGTGGTTTTAGTTTGAGTGTGGAAATACACCTGTGCTATGACTGCTGCAGGGATAAATGGGCTGAGGGGGATCATTTGTGATACTGGTCTTGTGGCAGTCAATACATGTTGAAAACCACAAGCAAGGATTCAGTATTAGAATCCTTGTTCCGTTTGATCTTTCTCTAGAGATTGTTCTGGAGAAGGGAGAAGAGCATTCTAGAGTACAAATTTGTTGGCATGTGTGCATATTTGGTGCAAGGGCAGAAATGCAAAGTTTAGTCATAGTATTTCTGCTCTTACTTAAGCTTTTGCTGCTTGTTTTGTTTAGTGACGTACACAATGCACTGAAGAACTGTTGGACAAATCTACTGCCCTATAAGATGAAGAACAAACCTTTGATGTGCACAAATTTCAAAATGGCTGGCTAACACAGAAACAAGGCATTGTGCCTCCATCATTTGAAAGTATAAACAAGAAATTATTGACTACCATGGTAACACTAATAACAGAAAAGCTGAGAAACCAGACCTTGGATGACGCAGCATGTAAAACATTCAATATTAATCTGGTGAGAACATATCCATGCATTTCTATAGCATAGCTTTGCATTGTCATTGTTTGCATACTGGATAGGAAAAACACAAGCATGAAAAATAAGGCTAAGAGGTAGAAAGAGGAGTGAAAGGACAGCATGACTGGTATAGTCTGACTTAGTAGTGTTTTCCACCAATTTAACTGGAACAGAACTTGGGATTATGACTGTAACTTTCTGGATTCTTTTTTAAAATGCGTATTAATGTTGACTACTTCTGGTTAGCAGATGAATTTTAGTGACAAGCTGCATATTTTAGCAGCCCAAAGGTCAAGAACTGTGTAACCTGAGTCCTTTTAAGAACTCTTGGGTGAATGCCATTTGGCCTTGGTGACCTTCCTAGGCAGAGCGGGGGGGGGGGGCAGAACTGGCAGATCTTTCCATTGCACTTGGGACGGAGTTCTCTTTTTTCTGTAGATACTAAGTTTACAATGACATTTTGATTTCATTTGGCCTCTTCTGCTCCGTTGCTGTTAATATGAACCCCTTGGTGACAGGGCTGTTAATGTGTAGAAAAAATGCTTTAAGCCACTTTCAGCCTGTGAACTCAGCAGGATATAAATCTAATTAATTACATTGTCACAGTAGATTTATCAAATGAGTGCTACTTAACAGGTTTAGTTTTGTGTGATTAGGGTATTTGTAATGTGAGAAGTATTTTACTAACAAGTAATATTAATAGTGTTGGAACATAACTGTTGGGAAGTCTTTGCTTTTGAAAACACTATTAAATTTTTCTGCTAGTTGACATTAAATGCCCCCTCTCCCCAGTTGACTGATGTTAAAGGAGATGTCTGAATTCCTAACATCTTGCAAGGCACTTTCAGTACCTGCTTCGTAAAGTGTATACTATGAAAAATGCTCTTGCAGGCTGCCTTTTGTTCTTTTCCATATATTATTAACCAGACTCTTTGAAGGCTAGAATTATGTTGTTGACCAAACATAGGAAATAAGTGCTTGTATGAAATATTACATGCTGGAGTCATGTACAGTATTTAATCTTTCTGTCATTGCAGTGCTCATCTGAGAAGCAAAACAAAAGTCATAGCTTGTTCCCCTTTGAAGTCAGTGGTAAGCTTTACATTTTGAACTGTCTTTGACGTTATAACTCAGCCCTGTAGCTATAATGATGAAATAGTGGGTCAAGTTGTTCCCTGATTTTTGAAATGAATGACTTTAAATATACAGTAATACCTTCCTAGATTTGCTTTCTTTTGCTACAGTCCTCTTCATCCTGTCTGTGATTGTCAGATATTCTGCCACTGAGGTTAGTGCCAATCAGTGCCAGTTTCCTGTCTCATAGACATTGTTGAACTCTTTTTCCACTGTTGTAGACAGCAACCAATTTTCAGGGAGCTTATCCCCCATGGTTCTCCCTCCTTTAACACTGGCATCCACTTTTTAGAATGAGAATTTGTCAGGATCCACCAGAAGTGATGTCATTACTGGAAGTGATGTCATCAAGCAGGAAAATTTTTAACTATCCTAGTCTGCAGTCCTACCCACACTTTCCAGGAGCAAGTCCCATTTACTATCATTGTTGAAAGCATCGTCATATAGCCTGTTAAAAATACAAATCTGTGGCATTTCCCCAAATGCAGTCATATACCATCAAATCACACCAAGTCTAATACATTAAAAATAAAATATTGAGATGAGTGCCGATCCACCTAGTGGGTCCTGGCATGCAAAGTTCTGAAACATATTGTGATATAGACAATATGTCAGACAGTGATTCTGGATAAATATATGTCAACTCTCTTTTCTATAAGAAAATGTTTTTTGTAAGGAAAAACCGCCTCAAAGATTCTGCTGAACAGACGCACCTTATACATTCTCTAAGGAGTATTTGAATAATATGCTCTCTTCCCTAGAGAAACAGTATTCATGCCTGCCATAGCATTAATATGTTTAATAGGAATGCCCACTTGCACCCAAGTGACTGTTGCCCTTGGTATAGGAAATGTACTATATAATATTATCCTTTAAAAATATTGTCATCATTATGCACTACTGAAATCAATGATACAAATTAATCATGAGAGAGGGCCATAGCAGAGCACAAGCTTTGCATTCAGAAGGCTTCAGATTTAATCTCTGGCATCACCAAGTAGGGCAGAGAAAAATTCCTGCCTGAAACATTAGATAGCCTCTGTTAGTCTGTATGGACAATACTGACCTAGATAGTCCAGTGGTCTGATTCATTTTAGAGCAGCTTCTTCTAATCCTGTGACACACTTAAGGGAACCCTAACTTTTTAAAGGTACAATCCATTGCATCTAAAACATTTTTTTTCTTTTTCATCATTTTTCCACTCGGCAGAAGAAGGCCCTTGGAAATCTTCAGATGGGGTTTGTCCAGTCCGAACTGAACCAAGCAAGCATTCAGTTTGTTCTCTGCCATTGTGTCCATTTAGTTCAAGTGCAACCAGTGTGTCTTTGCATTGGCAACATGAATCTTCAGGCCAGTCTCTGGTTTCAGGATGGATGAGTGAACTCAGCCTCATTGAGAACTCCAGACAACCACTGGCACCACCTACAAAACGACATTGTAGGTCACTTTCTGAGCCAGATGAGCTGGTTCGTTGCCGATCTCCATGGAAACCTGGTGGTTCAAAGATCTGGGCTCCTGTGTCTAAGAGACGCTGCAACAGTGGGGGCAGTGCTACTTTGCAGAGATGCAATAGCCATGGGAGCACCACTTTAAAGCAAAACACAAGCATCAGCTTGCCCCACAACGGACAGTCTTCAAACAATGTGTTCCACGTCACTAGTCTCAGTACCTCACCAGTGCCCAGACCCTCTTCTGCAAGTAGTGGCTTTGTAGACAGCAGTGAAGGAAGTTCAGGTTCAAGTATTCGCTGGAGTACTGTAAGGTCTTATGACTTTAACCCAAGACGTCGCCTGTCCTTATCACAAGAGCATATTACTGAAACAGGAAATGTCTTGTCTTCAGCCAGTAGTACTCCCACTTCCACACCAGAGCTCAGCCGGCATCAGGGCTTGCTGAGGTGTCGCTCCCAACCTTGTGTCTTGAATGAGAAGAAAACCCGACTCAAGCGTAGACGAGAAGAGGATGTTCGGTGGAATCGTCCCTCATTAGACTTTTTAAAAATGACTCGGGTGAGATGTCTCTGTCTTCATTATGATGTTCAAAGCCTACAGCATATAACCTACTAAAACAGCCCTTTCATGAGGGTGGTACTAGTCAATTCACTTAAGCAGTAGGTTTGTGAATCCAGTTTCTTTTTACTGCTTATGAATTGCTTGCTGGGTTCTGGAACAGAAAGACATGCTTACAGCATAGCACGTAGATTAAAAACATGGGATTTGCTTCTAAAACTTTGAATTGGCTTTAGTGGCTGATAATGTTCCCAGAACCCAAGTCCTTTTTCTTCAGCTAACTGTAGAAACAATTGCTGAGAAGTAATTAAGAATTTTGCAGCATATGAGATGGGGGGGAAATAATACTCTTAAAGCCAAATTCTTGCTGTCGTCATGCATACAAAAACATATTTTGTTATAAAAATGGTTTCTGGGACTCTAAGCATTTTAATAGATGTAATCAGATGTAATCTCAGATGAAGATTTTATTGAGTTAGAGGCAAAATGTATGACTCAGTAGCTGCACCACTTCCACAGTCAAGATTTATGCTGGATGATTTGTCTTGGAAGGAGTGGGTAGGCAATCCTCTGTACTGATGAAAACTGGAGTTGGTAATGCTTTCTTAGATATCTGGCAGGAAAGTAGTGGTGTGGCCTTGATCTAATTTGGTAGCTAATAGTGCTACTCTTTTCCTTGAGGTTGGTCCCAAGTTAAAAAGTCTCCCCCCCGCCCCCCCCGGCCTTTCCCCTTCGCAGACTATGTTCAAATTCAAGTGGATGCAGATTTAACCATAGTTTTGGGGATGGGTTGTAGCTCTTTGGCACAGCACATGCATTACATTCATAAGGTCCCAGGTTCAGTCTTCAAGTAGTGCAGTGGAAAATATCTGTCTGAAAACCCTGGAGATAATGGTTTCTGGAACTGCCAGTTTGTTGGCAGTACTGATCTAGGCAGAGCAATGTTCTGATTTGGTATAAAGCTGCTTCCTAGCTAGGCATACATTAAATTATAAGAGTGTAAATCCTACTTGTTGGTTCCAAACTAAAGTGATAAAGACTTTTTTTCTTTTTGACAAATTGCTAAATTTGAATGAATGAATTGCAAGGCTATGGGAGCTCATCCTGTTATGGTGAATCTTAGATTTTTCTTCTTAGCAGCTCGTGAGCTGTCACTGTATTTCATTCATTCTCCTTTTTTTATTCATTCAGTTTTTTGGTCTCCTGTTAGTCAAATGCCTATATTTATACTGAATTACAGCCATTTCCAGTGCTGCTGATTTTGTTCAATGCAACAAACATTTTTTTTCTAAGCATGTGCCATTCTGGAAAGACTACAGTTGAAATGTTTAATTGCAGTAGTGCTTCTTTAAAAAGAAAATGCACATCAGTAGTTTGTCTCACCAGGAGGAAGAGCTTGTATGTAAATATAGGTCAGTGTGAAAACTTAAGCACCTGTTTCACTCTTGCACTGTTGAAGGCTTCTCCTTTTGGGGGTCAATTATCCATCTCATAAGCATTTCCCATTGTTGTTCTCTTGATCACTGTGATATATTTATGAGTAAGCCTTATGACAGTCATTGGGTCATAAATGGAAGTAAAGGATGGTACATGTATTTAGCATGATACTTAAAATATTGATGCAATTAAAATAGTCTTAAATCTAGATGCTAGGTTTCTTTGTCAATTCTGCCACCATCCCCTGCCCCTCCACCACCCAGCGCAACCTTACCTGAGCTGTCTGCCAAAATGCCTGGGTGTAGCGTCAGTGGGGGGCACAGGCCTCCCCGCCAGCACTGCTTACTCTCTGGGTGTCATAACGTGCCTTATGGCACATTTGTGATATCCTCTGCTTGCTCAGGGACCTCTGGGGATTGTGGAGTTGGATTGCACTGTGAAATGCATTTCTAACAGCTCAATGTTTAAAAAAAAATGTTTTATAGAGGTACACAGTTTTATAGGGTTTGTATCTTGTCAATGACCCCCAAAATTTGTTTCTGAGGGGCATCTCATAGTCCTCTTACTTAAGCAACTTAAAATTGCTTGGAGGAGGAAAAAATACTGAATAATTAACATCTCCTTACTTTCGGACAGGGCTTTTCAAACTGGGGTGTCACAGTGCTCCAGCCTGTGGACCCTGGTTTCTGCCCCCTTAAGGGGCAGGGGCAGCAAAGAGGCAGGGAGGAGGCAGCGACGCGATCCCCAGGATTGTGTCGCTCAGGGAGCTGCAGGGGCTTGGTTGTACTTACCAGAGCCTCCTGCAGCCTTCCGGAGGAGCAGAAGCCCTGTGCGGCAGACTGCAGGGCTCCCCAAAGCTTAAGAAGTGAAAGTGGAGCGATTGCACTCCACTTCTGCTTTTGCGGAGGCAGGGCACGATCGCTCCACTTTAACTTGTGAAGCTTCAGAAAGCCCTGCAGAAGGTCACACAGGGCTTTCAGCACACCCGGGAAGCTGCAGGAGGCTCTAGTAAGTACAACCAAGCCCCTGCAGCTCCCTGAGCGACACAATTCTGGGGATCACGTCGCTGCCTTCCCCTCACCCCTGCAAGGACTTAGAGCAGCTCAAACTCTCCCTGAGAGTTTGAAAACCACTGCTTTAGGAAATAATCAGATGTTCAGTGATGATGCGGGATTCCCAATCCCAACTTTGCTGCCAGCCAGCAAAGTGTGGAGCATTTTCAAGGGAGAAGTGTGGAAGAAGCAGGTGCTTACCACTTCTTTCACTAGCTACTGCATCATACCACTTCCCCTAGCTGGAGGGGAGTAGAGGAAAGGTTAAACTCCCACCAGCTTCTCCCATGCAAAGAAAATGCCACACTCATGTCAGCAGCAAACATGAGTATGGGGCAATTTATGTGTTGGAAATGTCTCCCACTGTCTGGAACTGCTGAAGCAACATATTCATGTAGGTAAAGGAGAAATCCCACCATATTGGGTAATATTTCAGATATCCAGTAGCCTATTACCTTTTTCCCCTTCCCCATTTTACTTAACTCCAGTGTCTTTAATGCGATGTTCAAATATTAAAAACCAATTAGAGAGGTGATTCAAATGCCTCATAACAACCAGCTCCTTCATTGTAGAAGAATGCATGAGGTAGGGAGTGGCATGGGTTGGGGGTGTTCTTTGCATATTTTTATACTTCAAAGCCTGCTTACTTATTCCACAATGATACAATAATAAAGATATAATTTGTGCTCAGTACCATAACTATGAAATGTTGTATGTCAGCTCTGAAGATGGAATTGAAACATGGTATAGAAACAGCTTGGCCAACAAATAGGTCACTTTGCTCAAGTTGAGTGAAGAATAAATGCTAACGCCACAATTGGTGTACATGGAAGCAACTGGTCTGCTATGTGATTATGTGAATGTTAGGCTATTCATTTTATTACACCAGTTTAATTGTTGATTATCTGCTTTATCTGCTTTATAATTGCAGACGTTAAAAAATTCAAAAAGTCTTTGTTCGCTTGATTTTGAGGATGACGAAGATGATGATGCACAGATAAAGACCATTGTTTCCTCTCCATGTGACTCAAATGACCTTATGAACATCACAACCCCCAGTTCTAGCCTAGAAAAGCTGAATGATGTCCGGCACCCTGGCTCACACCAAGCCATCTTCAGCACAAGAGAGCCCAAGGAAGCGGCTGCAGTGTGTGAAAATGGAGAGGAGACCAGTGACACTGAAAGCACAGAAGAAGGCATCTTTCCTCTGGACTGCGAGGGCCTGGATCTAGAGCAGATAGAAAACAACTGATCCAGAGGCTTAAAAAAAAACCCTGTATTTTTACTTTGGATTGGAAACATGGGTCACTGCAGTGCCATGTCCCCAAGTTTCTGTATTGGCTGTCTGAAGCTTGTGGGGAAAGAAGCATTGCAAGTGTGGGAAACATGGGGAATGAGTACCAAATTGTAGGTCTATCCTTGGACAGTAAAATCAAAACTAGGAGGCTATGTGTCAAGGAATCCTTTTGACCTAGTCTCCTAAATAATTGTCTAGTGGTTCTTGCCTTTTCCAGCTAGGAGATGCATTCTCTTGGAATTAATTTTTGGAAGGGCATGCGATGTGATTCTGTTGAGGGTCTAAGGTCTCTCAGGTTCAAAGAGCTTTATTATGAAAAGTGAATTACATAATCAGATTGATTCAGAACATGTTAACTACTAACTTGTGCAGTGAGTAGCTTTGAACGTCATGTGGAAATGGCTTTCTGTACAAGTAAGAGTCAATTCACACTCCAGGGTTACCACTGAATGTCTTTTTGGCTTGCACTTACCTATGTTTGGGTAGAGTAAGCTGCATGTGCACCAGAAGTTACATGCATCAGCTAACACCTGCTTACCGTGCTCTGTTGAGTACCCTGCCACATAAGTGTACTTTCAGTTCATGTGCCACTTTCTTTATGGGAACATAAGAGGTGCGAGTTGAAGGATATTAATGCAAAGAAATGTTGGCAAATGGCACACTCTATGAATGCACACTAAGAATCGATCAACACCTTCTGAAGTTTATCATTTTTTCATTATTTTCCTACTTAAACACTTTTGTAGCCTGAAGCAATGCTAACTGGGATTGGACTGGACTGCACGTCATTGAGGACTGCCTTGGTCATGTCTTCTGTGGTTAAGAGGAATGTATAACAAAGCACTTGAACTTTTTGGAAGGAATGATGAGTTCCCCAAGCGCTAATCCTTTCAGCAATACCAGAAGGAAATTAGGCCTTGAATCAAATAAATGACATTTTGCTTTGCACACTTGTCTCTCTTCTATTGATTGTCACTATTTCTTGTATGCGCGTGGGATGCAATTCTGTAAATTTGAAGCTGTTCGTAATTGCCTTCATTGCTGTATGTTTGAAGTGTTTTATTTACGAAGTTTATTTATGCCCTGCATTTGGGAATCATACAAGCAGGTTTGTTTTTTTAAATTGCAAAGCAATGAAATAGAGGAAGCAAGCAACAGTTAAAACTACAAAACCAAAAAGAGCGAGCTATACCTTCCTATCTGAAAAGTATTTGACTATTTGTGGAATACCATCAGAAGAGGGGATTAGATACTCATCTAGGAACCCTATCAGAAGAGGGGATTAGATGCTTGTCTAGGAACCCTATTTTGGCCAGTGCTTCCAGTCCATTTGTATATACAGGCATCCCTCCATATCAGCTTTGAATGCCCATTTAGGAGATAAAGCGGAATATAAATTTGTAAATATCCATGGGGATAGGTTTCAGCTGCCACTGCAGATACAGAAAACCACAGATAGCAGTAAATCCTACAGAAAATGGTTCAAAAATCCTACCACCAAACGACTTACCTGCCTGTGATTGTAGCTCTCCTGTTGCTGTCTGCTGTGTCTTGCTGGCTCTTTTCAAATGCTAGCAGGAAGCAGGTTGGGGGCTGAAAAGAATGTGCCACTAAGCTGTATGATTTGTCATGTTGTTTTCAGCTCTCCAACTCTTTTCCTCTGGCTGCTTCCTGTTGGCATTTTCAGACAGCAAAGAGCCAAGGAGATACAGAAGACAACAACAGGAGTCACAAAATAACAAAGTCACAGGAGGGATTTTTGAACCATGGATAATTGAAACCACAGATATGGGATTGGTGGATATGGGGGGGGGGCCTGTATGTGGACTGCCTCCTTGGATGGAGGGAGGGGTGCCTTCCATAAGATGAGGGTGTTGCATGTCATCCTACCACATCATTCCTGAACTCTGCCCAACCAGCGCTGCAACAGTATAATCTATCGGAATTCTAAACATTAGTCTGATCGCTAAATGAAATATCCATGTTCCCAGCATTTGGGGGGGGGGGGGAGAGATGTATAGAAATAACAATACATTGCTTTTCATTGAATTTCCTTAAGTAGTTTACATAGCAAAAGGAAAAAGATGTCCCAAAGGGGCTTTCTACAATAGGTAAGATAAAAGGCACAAGTGGTATCAGCAAACGGCTTTTGGGAGGGATGCTGGGTTGGTAGGAATAGGGGCAATTCCTCTTATCCCTGCTAAATATGAGCAAACCTTTAAAATGTATCTCTTTGTCCAGTTTGCAGGAGTTATGGTTGAACAGGTGAATCTTTTTGTTCTTGTCTGTATGCCTCTCAGGGGCATTTGGCTAGCTGCATTTGGAAATGAAATGCTAGACTAGAATGAAAACAAGTGTCTGGACCCAAACTGTTAACTGATTAAAACCTAGGATAGTGTAGCGGTTTGGGGAAGATCCAGGTTCAAATGTTTGCTCAGCTGTGATAATTCCTGGGTGACCTTGGGCCAGTCAATATCTCTTAGCCTTGCCTACCTCATAGGGTTGTTGTGAGGATCCGACAGAGAGAAGGAACTGTGTACGCCATCCAGAACTCTTTGAAGGAAGGGTGGTATAAAAATGTGGGGTTTTTTCGTAACAGAGCTTGACTCAAGAAGGGAAAAGATTTAGTGGCAGAGTCACTAGGTCTCAGCTTGAAATACCAGATCAATTCCCCTTTAATTTATTATCCAAGCATTAAGGAAGGACAATCTTTTTTTTTCCTTTTGTCCAAGCCTCACTTTAGCTCTGTTTTCCTATCTTAAGAAAATGACAGAGCTTGGGCCCAAGAAGGGAAGAGATTTAGAATGGATAGTTGCAGACCAGTGGCTTTTAATACTAGTTTCACTTCCTTCAAGATTTATCCAATGATGGCAATTCTTCTTTTACATCAGATGAAAGAGAACCCAGCTCTTGAATTAACTGATTAGGTTTATGCTAACTTGGCTGGAAACCGTCTACTTATATTTCTGATTGATCAGACATGCTAGGCTTCAGAATTACTGCCAGTGTCACAGCACACTCATGCCATTCTGACATATAATAAACTGGTCATCCTTCCAAAGGAATGTAAGCTGTTGGTGGTGGCAGGGTGATGGAGAAGGAACAGCCCAGCATCAACAATAAGTTGGACTCATTAGCATAAGATAATCCCCACCACCAAGTCACTGGTTTCTGTATTATCTGTCGCAGCAAAATAAAACCCAGCAGAGCTAAGAAGGTCATTGCATTCTCAGGGTAATCAGCTGTGGTGAATTTAGTCTGGAAGGGGCAGATGCAAATATTCAAGAGTAAGGGAGCATCCCTGATTGTTGAGGATGAATAGCAAAGAGCCCTTCAAATTTTAGATTAGACTAGACAGAAAGAACGATGTTCATGCTGGTGTCTTATCTAGATAGTTTTCCATGAAGGAGAATTTAGCAGATCAAGAAATTAGCTGTTTTATGATGAGCAAATGTGCAAAACAAGGCTACTTGTTTTAGTGCCTTCAAAAGGCCACTGTCAGGGCTTATTCTACCATTTATTCTAATAAGCTGGAGATAACACAAGTAGCTTCAAAGATTGTGAAAGTGTGATTTTTGGTCTGGGAGTCTTGACAGCCCAATTCTTTGCATGTCTACTCCGAAGTCCCATTGAGTTTAATGAGATATACTCCGATGTAAGTATATGTATGATTGCAGCCTAAGAGCTGGTATTTGTGGCTTAGAGACTGAGCTGTGAATTAGGCCTTCCTGGTTTGAATGCACCTCTGCCATGAATTTTCACTAGATTGCCTCCAGGCAAGCCGCTCCCTCTCAAGAGTTAGAGAAGTATTGCACCACAAATAACAGCCCAATCCTATAGTCCTCCCCCTGCAGATGCAGCAATACCAAAATGGCTACAACTGCATCTTGCAGGGGGGGGAGGGTGGCTGAAAGCAATTGCGGAGGTCTCCCCTGGGTAGGAGAACATCTGTTCCCTTACACAGGGATAAATGCCTGCAATGTAGAGGTCTACTCAGACCTGTGCTAGCAAAATCGTTGGCGCAGGTCTGCATAGATCTGGTCCATGAAGGAGGCCAGCATTAAAGCCCAATAAGCAGAGGTGGGTAAAAATTTATTTTTTCACAGATTTTAATATTTTTCAAAGTTAAAAGTGCAGAAAGTGGTGTTGTGTGTTTTTATTCCAAGAGCGCATTTTTATCAATTAGAAGTTATTATTGCTTTAGAAGTGTGCCTGGTAGGTAATATAGGTATAGTGGCAGCAGATGCAGCCGCATGCATCTGTAGAGGTATTAGAATGGTTTCCCCCCCCCCCTCATATTTCACACATTTTGTGTTTTTGTGTCTTTTTCCAAAAAGTGAGAAGTGTAGAAAGTGGTGTTGTGTGTTTTTATTTCATTATCTCTGAAAAATTCCACCTCTACCAATAAGATTGAGCTGTTAGGTTCTCATACGGCCTGATTTTTCAGGTGTTGATAGGACTCTGATCATGCTGTCCAAAGCCTTTGTGATCCATTAGCTGGTCTAGCTTGGTTTTTGTTGGGGGCAGGGGAGTATTTCTCTGAATCTTATCTCTGATAGACCTAGAGAAACAAGACAGTGGTCTTCAACCTTTTTTGTGCCATGACGCAAGTAAGTAAATATGAGGCTGAGAACCCACCGCTGATCCTGCCTCCCTCCTGGAACCCAATCATACCATCCCATCTCAATCGCTGTCACTCCCTGCCCACACAGGCCACAGTGCAAAAGGCTCAGCACAACTATTTTTGTTCATCAAGGTAATCCATCCCTTTGGCTTCTATTATCAGTGCTGGACAGACTACTGCAGACAGGCTAAGGTAGAATGGCAGCAGACAGCAAAGACTACCAATCAAGCAAGACTCAGGAACAATCAGCTGTGTGTTAATACTTTCACGTGTGGAACGTTGGCCTTTATGCAACCCTCTGCCCCTCCAATACAGCACCATACCACTCCAATAGTATGACGTTGCATGAATGGTGGCCATTTTAAGTTCCCCTAACTTGACAGGACCCCATGAATGTGCTTTGCAACACCATTGGGGTCATGGCCCCAAGGCTGAAGAACACTGAAAGAAGGCAAAACATGCAGGCATTATTCTACCAAATACCTTTGTAAGAAACAAGCTCCCGCCCACCTTTCATGGTCCAATCTACCCAGTGAGGGGGAAGTTGCAAGGTGAGGATTATAATGTTAGATGTGTCAGCCAGCTTTGTTTCTCCCTTGCATGTTTAACCATAGAGATTTTTAAAAAATGACAAAGAAAAGAGAGTTTGGGGCTCATTTGGAAGCCATTTTTTTTTCCTCCAAGGAAGGATAATCTCCCTTAGAAAACAAATGAGAAATCTAGGATTTTATCATAGCTGTGATTGGGCAGCAGCATGCCTTTCTAGAAACTTCATGCTCCTTTTGGCAAGTCTGATTTCTCATTAATTGCATGGGGTATTTTAGCTTTTGAACATTAACAAAGTTAATGTTAGATAAATTAAATAAAATGGCTAATACCATTCATTGTTACCCCCCACCCCAACTGCAGACTGATGGGAGAGGGTGGCTGAGGGAGAATTTCCTACAAAGGGGCCTGCAAGGCAGTCCAGTGTGATTATAGCCATATTGCACTCTGTGTGTGTGTGTGTGTGTGTGTGTGTGTGTGTGAGAGAGAGAGAGAGAGAGAGAGAGAGAGAGTCAGTCTGATGACCATGTTGTGCAGTCTTGTGTTATTACACAGTTTCTTGGTGTTCCAAGGGACTCCTCCTCCCCCCAAAGAGAGAACACAATCAGATTGTCAACTTGATTGCACCAGCAACTCTGGGGAAGGGAATGATTGACTGCTTCCCTACCAAGGAAGAAAAATAAGGGGATGCCTGTGAGTGGGTGGGTTTTGATCACAAAAGCAGTCCAGAGGAAAAGAGTTAATCACCCCTCCCCCAGTGCTGTGAACAACTTTTGAGCCCATGACTGCATGTTCTTTACTGAGTGTGTTGCTTGCGCTTTGGGATAATTAAATAATGCTGTTAAATGCTGTAGTAGATGTTTTTGCCTCTCTCCCCAAATCTGACCATTTTCTGCTGGTGGCTCTTTTGGATTTCACATTTAACAATATCTCCTGCAAAGCATGTGCTGGCTTGCAGCAAAGGGGAATTTGCAAACTTTATACATACCTTCTCTGAAGTAAATTTAATTGTGTTGAGTGGGGCTTACTCCCATGAAAGTATATATAGAATTGTTGAAGTACCATAGTTCAATTGCTTGTGCAGGCCCCATCCCAACTCAAACTGAGTGCTCAACTGCCTTGTGCTCAGGGCTGCCAACTCTGATAGAAGCTGTTCTTTATATATATATATATATATATATATATATATATATATATATATATATATTTTCCTAGCATGTTGAACTGTAATATTAAAAATTCCTGGGCACCCTGTTCAAAACTCCAGGATTGCTTTCTGGAGATTGATGCTGATTCCTGGAGATGTCAGGGGAATTCTTGAGAGTCGTGTTCCATTTACTTGGTTACCATCATGTTTGGAATTGTGCCCCAGCAAAACATTTCATGAGCATTTCCAATCAACTTGGAAACTGGGCATTGTGCATCACTCATTCCCCAGCTCATGATCCTAACCCCCAACCCCAAGTAAACACCTTTGCTTACTGGGCAAAAAAGGCTGACCAGATTTGGAGAACTGGAGAAACTGTCTGCTTTGCTATTATGAACCCTGCACAATCATTCACTCTAACAGGAACATAGACACTTTCAGTTGCAGTGTATGTATACTTTCAGACACATGTTAAGCATGAAAGGGATTGCTCTTCTAAGATCACGTTTTATGGTTGACTGGGTGGAATCATCATGAGAAGCATAACTTTTCTCTCTTAACAAAATTTCCAAGGTCCAGCTGTCAGGCTCTGTAAAGAACTCTTGAACAAAACAATATTCATTTTTTTTTTCTGCTGTGAATATTTAAAGATCTGTCAGTACCCTGGGAAAGCATCTTCTCAGTGAATTTCTTAAGCCTGAATGCCTGACTAGTTGATGAGAGGCACAAAGGGAGATCATTTCAAACCTTCATGCCCCTGAAAAGTCTCCCCCTCCCCCCCCTTCCAGCTCTGGTTTTTAGGCTGGAAACTTCTTTTATTTTCTGCTGAGCCTGGAGTCAACATTCTAGTTCTCTAGTTCTAAGTCTGCATTCTAGTTCTGTTTCAGATAACCAAATCAGACCAGCTCTCCATGGCACAGGGTTGAAAGTAATCTGATGCAGCCCTATGCCCCCCCCCCCAGTTTTCTCATCTTGGGGGCACACCCAAAGCATACCATGCTCACCTGCATCTTTGCAATGACATAACATCTGATCCAGGTGCCACCACTTTGCACTTGCCTCTGTGCCACCTTCAGCCCAGCCAACCGCCTCTGATGTTTGAAAATGGTGCCATGTCATTCCTCTCCAACTTTGTCCTGCAGCTGTTTTCAAACAGCAGCTAGCCGTGAAGGTAATACTAGGGTAGTGCTCATATCACTGGATGGCATAGTGGACTTGGAAGATCCAGGTTCAAATCGCTGCTCAGCCATGAAGCTTCATGGATGGCCTTGTTGGACTAATCACTATATCTCAGCTTCAACTACCTCACAGCGTCGTTGTGAGCATAGGAGAGCAGCAACTATGTACACTGCCCTGAGTTCCTTAGAGGAAGGGTGGTACAAAAATGTGAAAAAATAAATAAATCACTGAAAAGGTGTAAAATGGGTGGTCAAGTGTGTTGCCCGTTTCCCTAAGTACTGTCTGGCTTCTAGGGCCCATAGTGGCCCATAGTGGCCAATGGTAGAGCTGACCATGCAGAAAGTATCCATGTAGGGATTTTATTGCAAATGCCTCGCCATACTGGCCCCAAACAGAACAAAAAGTTGGGATTGGTAATGTTAGCCAGAACCAATCAATAATATCACAAGCCAAACAAGCACTGCAAGCCATGTATCCTGAGGACTTTCAGAGATTTACCTGCCTTTTTACTCTTTGAGTTTTGCTCTTCAGATGTTCTGGCCTTGAAAGTCTCAGTGTTCTCCTTTTAATATTTGCAGTGCCGAAACCGTGAGGCTTTCTGGTATATTTCCCATGGTCATTATTTTCCTTTCACAGGTCATCACTCATTTTTAATGGGCAATGAGCCCATATTTGCACTTACTGTACTGAAAGGCTCTGTTAGGGAACTGAAGAAGCATCCGCTTCCTTTAGCGAACGCGACATCAGGCTAATTGGTAGAAACAACTGTCCCCCTTTACAGCGTGTTCTTCCCAGATATTCCACATCCATTGTGGGAGACCACCCATATAAAGAGAATGCCTGAGATTTTGTGGGGACTTACTGTTCCAAAGAGATAGATAAATAACGTTCCGTGGAAAAGGCTGGGAGCAGTGAAATGATTTTAAAGAGAGACAAGTCACTCTTGCTTTCTGTACTCGGGTAGAATGAAGCGTCAGAGCAGGACAAAGTTAGGAAAGAGATGCCCCGCATTAAGCTCTCCCTTTTGGTACGATGTGTGGTCTGACACCGCTCTGTGGTGTGAGAAATTGCATTATGTATAATCTGCGCTGTGTGCTAATCACGCTAACAGCTGTCGGAGGCTTACAGAGGCTCAGCAAGTTCACCAGCTCGACACAGAGTCCATGCTGTGGTCACTATTATTTCATGCCCTAACAGCAATTTTCCTGCTGAAAGGGCTTCGGTTTTCTCTGCCTGTCTCCAGCAGCAGCAGGGGGTATGAAGAGGGCATTTTTCTCAAGCGATGAAGGCTGTTCCCACGACTACAGGAAGGAAGAGAGAAAGAGGCAGCGAGGAGGGGGCAAAAGCACAGAGCGACCCGGACCTTTGGAAAGATGACCTAGTGGAAAAAAATGACCCAAAGCAATGTTTTAATCAGTGTCTTCCTCTGCAATCTGTGCTCTCATTAAATGGTGGGGCAGCTGGGCTTCCAGACTGGAGGTGTTTGGCGCTTAGCAGCCATTGCTTTTCTGTCCCAAGCCACACTCTTCAGCAGGTGTAGTGCTCCCTTGCCATATACATTCTGCTAAGTTTTGTCCACACTTAGGTTTGGGTTTGAGATCTCTCCCTCTTTCCCCTGTTCTAGCAGTGACTATCCTGGTCACAGACAGAAGTGGGAGCTACACCTGCGTTTGCTTCCACGTATTCTTCAACTTTTTCTTTTGCTTCCTGGCACATTACCCAGTGTCAGCACCAGGTTGCTGGGGCTTCGGGGGGAGGGGAGGAAACAATTTACACTGGGACCAACATGCATTGGCCACTACTACTGATACTGAGGGGTGGCTGGCCTGCCACAATGTGCCGCCAATGATTGTGGATCATTGGTCTTCCCCTTCCACCACCCTGCATTCGGGAAATATTGCTGTGCTCTTGAGGTGGTTAAAAGTAAGCTAGGATGGTGTAGTAGTTCAGGAGTCAGACTTAGGGCCAAATCCTATCCAACTCTCCAGCCGTGCCAATGGGGCATGCACTGCATCCTGTGGTAGGAGGCGATTACAGAGGCCTCCTCCAGGTAAGAGAATGTTTGTTCCCTTTCTTTGGGGCAGCATTGCTGCAGCACCAACACTGGTAAGTTAGATAGGATTGGGCCCTTAGACCTGGAAGATCCAGGTTCAAATCCCTGCTCACCCACCAAATTTCCTAGGTGACCTTGGGCCAGTCATCACCTCTCAGCTTCATCTACCTCACAGGGTTGTTGTGAAGACAAAAGGAGGAAAAGAACTATGTACACCCTTTTGTTGTGGCAGGCGTGATGGGGGACAGGAAGAGGGAACACAGTATATATAAGGCCCCATGCATGGCCTGGAAAGGCTGCACCTCTTGACCAGCACAGGTATCACTCATATAGAAGTTGGTCTAGAGTAGCAGTTCCCAAACTTACCACTGCCTGGTGCCCTTTTTCCATGGTGCCCTGTCTTAGCGGTGCCATTGCATGAAATCTCATGCAATCTTGGCCCAGCAAACTGGGAAGAAGAGACTGTGCAGAACCCCTGTGAGTGAGCCATGCCACCTTTGGGCGTTGTGGAGTGCAGTTTGTGAACCACTGGCCTAGGGTGTCACTGCCTCTGTCCTGCTTAATATGCAGGTGTTCTGGAAACAAGGTGAGACCTTGCTGTCACTCAGTATCAACAATATTGAGCTAGATGGACCAATGGGGCTGAGGCAAATACAAGACTTCCTATGTAACTTCTTCTCGGCTTGTTTACCTCCTGAATGATCCTCCCTCTGATGTCCAGGAAAGGCAAAATAACACTAGATATGTTTCTAGATACTTTTTCTGTATTTTTAAAAAATCCATATAACAAAAATGCCAGATTAAAATTCAAATGTGAAGTGATGCTTCTCATCCTGCATCGTATCTAATTCGTTTTGTGACAGTACTTAATTCTGTCATTTTCATACAATCAGCTGCCTGTAAAGCCAACAAGTGTTGCTCTGCATTACAGCTCAGTGGAAAAGCAGCTGGTCTAACAAAACACCACATCAGAGAAGGATTCGCATTTCAAATAAGCAGGATGAGCAGAGCATGGCGTGGCATGAAGGCCAGAGGCGGCACCAAAGTTCAAGGAAAGCAAGTGGTGCAAGATGGGCTCCAGATGACTGCACTTTCTCTCTCCCTGCCCACCCTGGCAACTTAGTGGAGGGAGAGGAAATGGCGACTTATTTTTTCCCTTCCTCTAGCAGTGCTGGAATGAAAGGTGGTCTGCCATTAGAATATAAGAGCCTTGTGGCATCAGGCAAAAGGCCCATCTAGTCCTGCTTCCTGAATCTCACAGGAATCTCAAGAATCTCTTCCTGAATCTCACCAGGTACCTCAGGGAGCACTCAGGACAACATGATACCTGAATCCCGTACTCACTTGCAGCTGGGAGATAGGCTATCTCTAAAATCTGGAGGTTGTAAATAGTCTTCATGGTTTGTAACCTGTAATGGATGTTTCCTCCATAATCTGTCCAACCCCCTTTTAAAGGCATCTCTAGGCCAAGTGCCATCTTAACAACCTGGCAAGGAGTTCCATTGCCCTGTTCCCTTTCCTGCTTGCTCTCAGTGAGCAGGAAGAAGATTGGACAGCCAACTGCACCAGCCTGGTGGACATCAGATCAGAGAAAGGTGGCCAGCGGATGTGGAGGTGGTGGGGGTGGGGCACCCCTCACCATTTCACCATTCCCCCCAATTTGTTTCAGTTGGCTTCATTGTTAGGCCTGTCCTGACTTCCCTTTGCTATGGTGTAAATGGTGATGAAGTCACTAGTGTAGCTAGAGCAGGGTCAAAATGGTAAATACTGCAGGCACTGCAACACACTGTTTCAGCGGCCCCTCCTACTCATTGTCAGAGCCATTCTGGGCGGCAATGGCAATGTGCATGTGCTTGTTGAACCAAATGGCGTAGCCTGCACATTGTTGTCTCTGTCCGAAATGGCTCTGATGACGAGCGGGAGGGGCCATTTACATGGTGCGTTGTGGTGCCTGCAGTACTTACTATTTTGCCCCTCCTCTAGCTATGCTACTGGATGAAGTGAAAGAGGAACGGACTACATATATGGAAGATGCATGCATGGACGATGCACCACCTCTGATTAGAGGGGGAAGATGCACCACTAATCAGAGCTGGTTGCCTAATCAGAGAAGGTTGCCTAATTATGGAAGGAGCAGGGTGAGAGGGTGGGACTGGCAGAGCTCAGTTCAAGAGCCCTGCATTGAGTCCCCCTGATTTGACTCAAAGCTACTTTATTCTGTGCTAGCTAAATATCCAGTGCAGTTGAGTAGCCCCATTGTGGGGCTTCCTTCCTTACTTGCAGGAATGTCCCCTTCCCCCAAGAAGCTGCTGGCAGATGCCCAGAGACCCTAGGATGCAGTAGCATCCATTTCGGTGTCGCTGCTCCTCTGGGCGCTGGGCAGCTCAGGATTGGGCTGCCCCTCTGGTCAGCACTGACTGGTAGCAACTCTCCAGGGTTTCAGATGAGAATTTTTCTCTGCCCTACCTGGAGATGCAGAGGGCACTTGCCTCAAAGATGGCAATAATGAAAAACTTGAATAAAAAGCATTATTTCCATTGTATTATGCCATTCTGAAAATTCAGAAACAAGATGTTTCAAATCTTTTGTTGTTGCATGTTAGTTATTGTCATTATTTTGTGGAGTTCTGTCCCATTTTCAAACATACAAGTCTACAGAGTGGTTCTCATAGGAAAATAAATGAAAAGGTGGTTCCTTGTCCCAGAGGCATCCAATCTTTAAACCGTTTCTGCCCAATGTTGCATATGCACACCAGGAATCAAATGTGTAAACCTGTGGGCCAGACAAAAATGGGTTGAAACAAAAGACCAGCAAACAGCAACTGGGGGAGATGCTACTAAGGGTCCAATCCGATCCAACTTTCCAGTGCTGTACCAAGGGGGCATGTGCTACATCCTGCATTGAGTGGTGAGGGGAATCATGGATGCCTCCTCAAGTAAGGGCATGTTTGTTCCCTTTCCTTGCAGCTGCATTGTGGCTGCATCAGCACTAGAAAGTTGGATAGGATTGGGCTTTAAGAGTTATAGTATAGGTATAGTTGCTCTACGGCTGAAAAATAAGTCTTGTGGGTAAAGAGGCACTTTAAAAGTTTTAACAAGGGTATTTATAATTGTTCATTGTTATATGTAAAGCGCACAGTTTTTAACATATTTGATGGCACCACAGAACTATTCAGAATTTTTGGGAAAGGTGATGGTAATAATCAAGCAGATTATAGGCAGTCAAATCTTTAGTTCACCACAGACAATATTTCAGCATTTTCAGAAAATCTGTAACCAAAGGTAATGAAATATTTGGGGGAAAACCAACATTTTAAAACTATTTCACTCATTAATCTGAAAAAGGAAATACTTCATAGGAAATTTTCGCAATGTTCTCTCTAAATTACATATTTTTACAGGAAACCTGTTTTTTCCTCAAATGTTTCATTTTTCCCTTCCCTATACCTTGTTTCCCCCCCCTTTGCACTGCACAAAATAGAATAAAATACAGATGCCATAAGGTTGATCTTTATAAGAAATCATATGCTTAGTATATGATTCACCACTAGATGGCAGTAATATCATTAATACGACAGCTTAGCTTTCTGACTCCTTTCAGGGTGGCCTATCATGAGAGAATTCTCATGTTCAGAATCAGGGCCTCCTTTTGTGACTTGCACAATATATGAGGAGTCAGTATAGCACTAATTTAGGCAGCAGTTTGCACTGGAGACTTGGTAAGGTACAATGTCTTGCCTCATCCTGGTGTCTATCAGTATGTGTTGAACCACGTCTTCTGCTTCTGCTAAATAACTGGGGGGAAAAAATCAATATAATATTATATGAAGCTCAGCCCAAACTTGATAGCCTTCTTAGGATAACTTTGTAATAATCTTTATTTATGAACTATAAAGGGTAGCAAGCAAACACAGTAGCAAGGAAGGAAACACTACTTCCAACTATCCCCATACAATACATACATATACATACAAGTTACATACATATACGCAGGCTGTGCAGCATGGCCTTTCCCAGTTTGAAGAGACACTTGGCCAACAGTCTGAGGCAAAGAGGCAAAGAAGGAAGGCCCATAGCCAGGGGGAGAGACCAGGGACACACTACACTTGCTTCCAGTGTGGAAAGGATTGTCACTCCCGAATTGGCCTTTTCAGCCACACTAGACGCTGTGCCAGAACCACCATCCAGAGCGCGATACCATAGTCTTCTGAGACTGAAGGTTGCCAACAACAACAACATACATATATGCTTGCTCACACACCATACTCTCTCAGGCAAAAAGAAAGCCCCTTGAGCTCTGATTCTTTTCCTACAGTGGTTTCCAAGCTGTGAGTCGGGACCCACTGGTGGGTTGTGACCTGATTTTTGGTAGGTTGCCAGAGGGTGATGGAAAGATCAGATAACTAATTGCATCAAGCTCAAAAATAAGATACTGTGGCTGCTAATTACCCTGCAAAGAGCTCAGCTCCTGCAGTTTGTAAGCATGTGTAAATATAGGGAATGGGGAAATGTCCAGGGCTGTGGATGAGATTGCTCCGGAGCGACCTCTGCCACGTCGCAGACTTGGAGCGGCTCCTTGGTTTACTGAGGAGCTGCGAATGATGAAGTGGCAGGGCAGGCGTCTAGAGCGACGGTGGCAGAAAACTCATGATGAATCCGATCGGACACGGAGTAGAGCTCATTATAGAGCCTACTCCGTGGCGGTGGTAGCAGCGAAGAGATCGTTCTTCTGTGCCACCATTGCGTCTGCTGATAGCCGTCCGGCAGAGTTGTTCCGTGTGGTGCGGGGCCTCCTTCATCAGGCCCCTTCGGTAGTCCAGGAGGAATACACGGTCAGCCGCTGTGACGTGCTTGCCCAACACTTTGCAGATAAAATCGATCGTATTCGTCGCGACTTGGATGCCACATTGACAATGTCTGATGATGTCCCCTTGGCAACTGCTTGTCCAGTATTGTGGGATTCTTTTCAGCTTGTGCAGCCTGAGGATGTGGACAGACTCCTTTGGAGTGTGAGGCCGTCTGCCTGCCTATTTGACCCTTGCCCAGCTTGGCTGATTAGAGCGGCCCGGGGGGGACTGGCTGAGTGGATGGGGAGGGTGGTCAACTCTTCTTTGATGGAGGGGACGTTGCCGCTCGCCTTGAAGCGGGCGGTGGTTCGCCCCCTCCTGAAGAAGCCCTCCCTGGATTCCACTGTGTTGAATAACTATCGGCCAGTCTCCAACATCCCGTTTCTGGGCAAGGTAATTGAGCGGGTGGTGGCGGCCCAACTCCAGAGGGTCTTGGATGAAGTGGATTATCTGGATCCTTTTCAATCTGGTTTCAGACCGGGCTTTGGGATGGAAACTGCCTTGGTCGCCTTGGTGGATGACCTACGCCGGGGACTGGACAGGGGGAGTGCGTCCCTGTTGGTCCTGCTGGACCTCTCAGCGGCTTTCGATACCATCGACCATGGTATCCTTCTGGGCCGATTGGCCGAGTTGGGAGTTGGAGGCACTGTTTTGCGGTGGTTCCGCTCCTACTTGGAGGGTCGGTCCCAGATGGTGGTGCTGGGGGATGCCTGTTCGACACCCTGGCCCTTGAGGGGCGGGGTGCCGCAGGGTTCAATTCTGTCCCCCATGCTATTTAATATCTACATGAAACCGCTGGGAGAGGTCATCCGGGGGTTTGGAGTGAGGTGTCATCAATATGCTGATGACACCCAGCTCTATCTCTCCTTTCCTCCAGACTCCAGGGTGGCGGTTGAGGGCCTGGAGCGCTGTCTGGAAGCAGTGAGGATCTGGATGGGGGCTAACAAGCTGAAATTAAATCCGGATAAGACAGAGGCTCTCCTGGTTCGAAAATCCTCGATGCAGGTGCTGGATTATCGACTTGCTCTGAATGGGGTTGCACTCCCTCTGAAGGAGCAGGTTCGCAGCTTGGGGGTCCTCCTGGACTCGCAGCTGCTCCTGGATTCCCAGGTGGCGGCTGTGGCTAGGGGGGCCTTTGCTCAGCTTCGGCTGGTGTGCCAGCTGCGACCATACTTGGATCGTGCAGACCTGGCCACGGTGATCCATGCCACGGTGACATCGAGGTTAGATTACTGTAACGCGCTCTATGTGGGGCTGCCCCTGAAGATGGTTCGGAAACTACAATTAGTACAGAATGCGGCGGCCTGTGTGGTCACCGGAGCCAGGCGGTTTGAGTCTGTCAGCCCGCTTCTCCGGGGGCTACATTGGCTGCCCATTCGTTTCCGGGCCCAATTCAAGGTGCTGGTTTTGACCTTTAAAGCCCTATACTGCTCTGGGCCAGGATATCTTAGAGACCGCCTACTCCCGTACAATCCGGCTCGCCATCTCAGGTCATCAGAGAAGGCCTTTTTGCAAGTGCCGCCACCCAAGGAGGTCCGGGGGGCGGCTGCAAGAAATAGGGCCTTCTCGGTAGTGGCACTAACATTATGGAACTCCCTTCCCCTTGACTTGAGAATGGCTCCCTCTCTTGAGAGTTTTCGGCGAGGCCTGAAAACACTGTTGTTTAAACAAGCCTTCTGATTTCTGGCCTTCTTAACTTTTTTATACATCTTTTAGTTTTACAGGCTTGATTCCTCGGTGATCTGCTCTTTTACTCTTTTAATCTGACCACTGTTTTTATGGCCTCTGTAGTGTGTTTTTAAATGTTTTTATCTGCTTGTATTAATGTTTTTAAAATCTGTTTTTTTTTAATATGTTGTTAGCCGCCCTAGGTCCCGTTAGGGAGAAGGGTGGGATAAAAATAAAGTTTTATTATTATTATTATTATTATTATTATTATTATTATTATTATTATTGGGAGATAAATGTCTGAGGGTCTTTTCCGGTTACTATTACTTATAAATAAAAAAAAAATTATTTCTTCTAACCCTCCTTTTTTAAAAAGTCGTTACCAAATAAGCTAGTTTTAGTTGTTTAGGGGAATTAGTATAGCTGCTCTATTAGAACACTGGGACCTTAGACTGGATGCGAACCAGCATTTTGCAGAAATTCCTTTTAAAGAAGAAACCGAGAGAAATATTCCAATAAATGATTGCAGCTTTATTAAAAGGGACACAAAATAGATATCCCAAAGAATCAGTACAGGACTAGGGTTGTGCCCTAACCAGAGTGTCCTATAGTGGTGAGTGCAGTGTTGTGAGAGTGTATTTGGTGCATCCGAAGGAATCAGAAAGAGGAGTGGTAGGGAAGGATGTCAGGGATCCCTGCTCTGCCAACCCCAATTGCTAGCTAAAGAGGGGGAGAGAAGGGAACAAGGGGGGGGGGTGAGGGAAGAGAAAGTGTTCAAAGCACAAGGCATAGTTACCTGTCTGGACGTCTGGTTTGTGAGCAGCAGTTTCTGTGAGCAGCCTGTGTGGACACCCAGAGAGTGACCCTGTGTTAGGGCACTCAGGAGAGTGACCATTTGCTAGTCAAACCTCCTTAGTATTTAAGGATATTGAAGAATTGCTTATGTATGAGCAGAATGTTTTGGGGGATAAATGTGTAACTTAGGGTGTTTACTTTTAACGTATCTATAGGTAACTGGGGTATGAATGAAAGGAATTCCTCTTAACCAGGCTGCAGGTAAACAGGGTTAGCAGTGTCAGCTAAAATACAAATTAGCTCTTTGGTGCCAGAGGATGTCTGGCAACTTTAAGTGAGGTTTACCTAAGTTAGTGCAAAATACAGGTATACTCTGAAATTTTGAAATTTCTGAAATTTCTGAATTACTGAAATTGCATTCAGGAAAGCAAACACAAACTGATGATAGAATGGAAAACCATCTGACAGGATCACTGAGTTTCATTCAGTTAAAGATACAAGTAGGATTATTAGTTTCCTTCCAGGATGTGTGATTGTGAGGGGAGAAGAGGGAGTACAAACAAGCAACCAAGAGTCTGAGCTTGACCAAAGTGGACATGAGGCCTGTAGGCCAGCGTTTTCTGGGAGAATAGTTCATTTTGCCTGCTGGCATCCAGATATGAAGGCCTGTTCTTGATATCAAAGTAGCATAACCAGAAATACAATAAAATGGGGGATTTTCCTGTAACAAAGTCAGGTAGATTTAGGTGGGTCCTGATAGAGTTTTAAAAAGTGGGTTTTAAAAAGTCGTTTAAAAAAGTGGGTTCTGGTGCTAAAAGGTTTGGGAACCACTGTTCTACTAGATTCTTCTGCTTGGAACATTAGTGTCCCTTCTAAGTGACCAAACCACACCAACCCCAGGAAAGACTGTAGATAGTGGCATCACTAGGATTCGTGTCACCCGGTGCAAGAGGCCTGCACGTCACCCCATGCAGTGGGCGGGACAACGCCCCAGGTGGTGGGCGTGGTGATGTACCATCACCCCGCCCCCACTGGTTTTTTGGCTGTACCTTTTCTTAGGACACAGATATTTCAATGTGGTTTGTTTCATTGCATTCTGCATGAAATTACGCACTGATTGATATATAACATAATGGTATTATTCCTCCTAACTCTGATTTTAGGGATTTTGAAAACTTGTAGAATCACACACACACACCCATGTCAACTTACTAACACCTTATTGCAGCAATTCTCAAAAACTTTTAGCGCTGGGACCCGCTTTTTAGAATAACAATCTGTTCAGGACCCATTGGAAGTGATGTCATGGTGGAAGTGACATCATCAGGCAAATTAAAATAAATAAGTATAAATCATTAAATTAAAATAAAAGAAATAATTAAATAAGGGGGAGCCAGTCCTGTTCCATGAAGTGAATCTACTCTGAAGTAAGTCCTATTGTAGTCAATGGGGCTTACTCTGAGGAAAGTGTGGGTAGGATTGCAGCTTGTGAGCCCAATCATAGGATCAAAGCATCAAAGCATGTCTACTCTGAAGTAAGTCCCATAGTGGTCAATGGGGCTTACTCTCAGGAAAGTGTGGGTAGGATTGCAGCCTGTGAGCTCAAGCCTATGTATGTCCACTCTGAAGTAAGTCCCACAGTGGTCAATGGGGCTTACTCTCAGGAAAGTGTGGGTAGAATTGCAGCCTGTGAGCTCAAGCCTATGCATGTCTACTCAGAAAAAAGTCCCATAGTGGTCAATGGAGCTTACTCTGTAGTCTGCCTGCAATAACACCCCCCCAAAAAGAATCAGTGAGATTTCCAGCCCTCCCCAGTGCCCAGTTTAAAGTTCTTCTATTTCAGGCATATCAGGATAAAGACCCACCTGGCTTTGCAAGTGCAAAATAGAAAACTTCCCCTTACCGGTCCAAGCACTTTTTTTTTGTCCTTTTTAGTGAGGGGGGGGGAGAGGCTGCCTTCTGGAGCCTTTGCTGAGCCTCAGCTCCATCGAATTGGGACACTTCTGGGGGTCTCACATTCCCCTTTGCCTGGTCTGATCACAAGCTAAGGCACGTCTGCCTACTCGTGAGTAAACATGACCGTGAGGCTGCTTAGCTTTCCATAGGGCTCAATAGACTGCAGCTGGGGGGGAAGCACCTCCTTCATGGGTGTTTTTTGGGGTTGCATTCATTGGATCAGGACCATTCTGACGGCCTTGGGGTCCTCTCAGCCTGCCTTTTCCAACGGACTAAGGCTGGGGTCAGCAACCTGCGGCTCTGGAGCTGCACGCGGCTCTTTCAATGCCTCTCTGTCACCCCCTTTGCTAACCTAATTACTATGTAAAAATAGTATGAATGTCCCTGGCACGGGAGAGCGAGAGTCGGGCACTGCCCAGGCTGATGCACGCGGAGCAGCACTTGCAAGAGGTGAGGGGGGAGGCAGTGGGGGGGCTGTGGCCATTCAGGGCTAACCCTCCTGGGGACAATGGCCGTGCGGGGCCAACCCGTCCCAGGGGGAAAGGGGGTCGCTCCCCGCGGGTGCCGAGGCTGCCAGGGCTGAAGGGGCAAGCTGGACGCGGCCAACGGGAGTCTCCCGTGACAAGGCCACCGCTCACCAGCCCGAGCGAGCGTGCATGCAGCTCCGACGCCTCCTGCGGCTGCGCCGACGAATGTATGAGAGGGTGCGAATGGCCAGCGCACCCACACATGCAGCCGTGCTGGCGAGGGTGGGAGAAGCAACCCAGCTGCCTGCCCCGCGCTTCCCCTCCCTGACCGAGCTGGCCAGCGGGCGGGCAGGATCGACATAGACTGCTCCTGCTCCTGGAGTCTCCTCCTCTCTTGGGCTCAGCTCTTCCGGTGGGTCACAAAGTGCTGCGCTTCCAGCCTCAACACAGGTGAGGCCAGATCAGAGAGGGACAGCGCGGGCGGGACGAAGAGGAGGGCGCCAGAGCAGCTCCCGCCCGAAGAGCCCCTGCCGCCCCGAGGGCGAGCCCCCCACCACTGCGTGTCCCCTCCCGCTTGAGCTGCAGCACCAGCCGCCTGCCCGTGTGGGGGAGGGCACGTAAACAAACGGGGTTTTAACACCCTGACCACACTTCCCATGTGCAGCCCTGACCCCCATGCAGCCCTGACTCCCCTTCCCACATGCAGCCCTGACCCCCTTTCCCATGCAACCCTGACCCCCTCTCCCACAAGCAGCCCTGACCCCCATGCATCCCTGACCCCCCTTCCCACAAGCAGCCCTGACCCCCATGCAACCCTCACCCCCCCCCCGGACATTTTAGATGTCAAGAGGCTTTTGTGGCTCCCAAGGTTTTCTTTTCTCTGGAAAGAGTCCAAATGGCTCTTTGAGTGTTTAAGGTTGCCTACCCCTGGACTAAGGCAAGTTCGCCTACTCGCGAGAAAACACGTGATACGGCTCACTTTCCATAGGGATCCATGCATTTTTTCTTTCCAGTTTTTTGGACATAACGTTTGAAGGAAAGGAGCTATTTAAATTCTGTTTTTTGCATTGTGTTCTGCTGGACATTCCACATCCAATGGTGTGTGGCATGACACAGTAGCTCCTAAAAACACAATTTTAGCGCAGTACCCCCCCAGGGTGCATCACCCCCCCGGGTGTGTCTCCCGGTGTGGCCTGCACCCCTCGTACCCCCTAGCGATGCCACTGCTTGTAGAAAAGAACATAGACATAGGCCAAAGTAGAAAGACTCTCATGCCTTCCTCATAGATTAATGCCCAAATCCTAATGCACTTTCCAGCACTGGCATAGCAATGCCAATGGGGCATGTGCTACATCTTGCAGTTGGGGGGCACTCAAGAAGGCCTTCCCAAAGTAAGGGAATGTTTGTTTCCTTACTTAGGAGCTGCATTGCCCTTCTGTCGGTGCTGGAAAGTGGGTTAGGCCCCAAATGTCTAAAGTAAGTGGACCATTATGATATCCCTGCTAGCAAAGCAGATCCTGGACCACTCAAACCCTTAGCCACCCACACTTCCTTGGCCCATTCTTACATGTCTGGAATGGCATGGCTAATATTTTCTTTCCATGTCACTCCAGTACTGTTTATATTAAAAAGTCACATAAACAACCTGATGACAGATGGAAAGCCGTCATATGCTACAAAACTATAATAGCATTTCCAATTGAAGTGAAAACTTGTCCCATCCCCAAGTGTTGTCCCAGGCAACAACAATTATAGTGTGAGACAGAATCAAAAGAGTGATAAGTTAGCAGTTTCTTCCTTTCTCACCTGATGGGTGAAGCTATTAATGATTATTCTATATCTGAATTTCTACAAAGCCTTTAGCTTTATTTCATATTGTCTTTCTAAAAATACAACTGGAAGTTATAGTAGTTGTAGGCCCCACCCTCTGTCAAAATCCAACATCACTGAACCTTGGTGGTTTTATGGGTCACCAGATGTCACCCCCAGTAACCACATTACGGGAAATGATGTCCTCTTCCAGAACCACATGACCAGAAATTACACTTGTTGGGCATCGTTTCTGCTTCTCACCTTTAGGCCTGGACATCTGAAGTCTCCCAGTTCTCATGAACCAGTAGAAAATTGTTTTGAGGTTCATATGACTGGACCAGGTGCCTGTTAGAGCATCATTTCCGTTTTCTTTCATGATTGAATGTTAGGTGTTCCCAAACTGTGGACCTGGGACCCACCAGTGGGTCGTGTCCCAATTTTTGGTGGCTCATGGAACCGATAGGGTAGATTAAGCTATGTCCATCCCTTGGGTTAAAAAAGCTGCAACTAGGGGGAGCACTGCTGCCCAATCACCGTTACAGTCACACTCCTTGGCATTCATAAATCAGCCAACAGCCTCTAGGGCCTCTAAGAAGTTTGGGGAGCACAGTGTTAAAGTATGAGAAGCTCACAGCTCAATACAAAATCCTTCTGTTTTTGTCCTTCCAGTCTTATTCCACTTGATGGCACCAAAGAACATGAAAAACATCTCCAGGCCATAACTAATGTGAACCTGGAAACTCTTTTATCCCATCACCTTTCTTTTTCTCCTCTTTTCCTTTACCCTTTCACAAATAAATAGGAAAAAATTTTCAAGTTGCTTGTGAAGGGTTGGAAAATTATAAAAATCCAACAGAATTTAGTGTGGCAATACTGGAATCTGTTGTCAGGCTATATTAATGTTTTCATGAAATCATGCCAACAATTGTGTCTCTGGTGCAACATACAAAGTGAAATGAAATGAAAAATACGCACAACTTCATTTGTGTGTTCAGAATGATGCAGTCCCAGTACATCGTGTTTTGGTGTTTAAAATAAGAAACCTAGGTTCAAATTCCTGTTTGGTCATAATAGTGCAATCTTAAATGTCTTTACTCAGCAGTACAATCTACTTTCAATGGTTTGTGTTCAAAGAAAGTCCTGATTAAGCCCCATTGAAATTACTGGGGCTTAAGGGCCCAATCCAGACCCATAAGGCTTGTTTGCGAGCCCTTATTGTGGGCCCAGTGCTGGAGCTAGCCCAGCATAAGCCTGCACTGGGCCAGCTCCAGCGCTGGGCCCATGTTCCGCTGCCCAGCAGTCACCCAGACTGCCTGGTGGCAGAGAGGTGGGTGAGGATGTGGGGGGAGGTGGGGAGGAGGCATTCTGGAGCTGGGGGGAGGCAGAGGAAGGTGGTGAGAGGGTGGGGGGAAGTGTGGCGGGGGAGGTAGCAGTGCGGGAGGAGGGCAGAACCAGTGGAGCTTGGCTCCACTGGATCCTAAGCCCCATGATAAGCTGCGCAGCCCAACACGGGAGTCTCTGATTCTGCACCAGCTCCAGAGTCACTGCAGAATCAAGTAGCCCCACTGTGGGGCTACTTCTTTACCCGGGGGAAGGGGATGAAAGTTCCCTTCCCCTGAGGAGCTGCCACAGGCTGCCTAGTAGTGCTCAGGATGCTGCAGTAGCCATTTTGGTGCTGCGGTAGCCCCACACTCCGGACAGCTCAGGATTGGGCTTCCCGTTAGTCACGACTAATGACTCTCATTGATTTTCAATGGTGCTTAGTCCTGAATAACGTATTTGGATACAACCTCATGGGCCTTATTTGCTTAGGATCCCAGCTTGCTCCCCGGATTGCAAAAGACTAAATAAGAGATTCTATATTGTGTAAGTATTATATCTTGCCCTTCCTGCCCCAACAGCGGGGCACCCAATTATGTCTGTATAACTTGCATACTAAAGAGCAGTTTAGAAATTAATAAGTATAAGTTTTAACAGCAAGGCTATTTTGGCATTAGTGAACATTCCTAAACCACTGTCACCTCTTGCTTTTTCCCAGTCTTGCATTGTCCTTACAGTCAAATTATCAGTCAGTGTCAATCTTGCATTGTCCTTACAGTCAAATCCTCAAATTCTGTGCCACTGCTGCTTCAAGGCATTTCCTTCCTGGTTTCTGAGATTCAATTTGTTATACTTTGGATTCCATGGGCCATGGTAACCACTACTTTTCACATTGCTGGAACACTAAGGGCTCAATTCTATCTTGTGCTGGGTGAGTTGCCTGCACTATATCCACTGCAAGATTGGTGCAAGCAAGATTTTTGTCCCCTTATCCCATGTAACATGCTAGCCTGCCCTATGGGGCTCCTTGGATCTGCACCCATATAATGCTGGTTGGGCCAGAGCTGGGAGTTAGGATCCAACATGTGTCACCACCACCAATTCCATTCCCCTCCCAGGCCCAATCCACTTCCCTGTCCGCTCTCCCCCACCCCAAAACTCCCCCTCCCCACCTCCATTCTGCTCTCCTACCACCCTCTCCCAACCCAATGCCAGCCTGTCCAGGCCGGCACAAACTTTCTGGGAGCAGATCTGGCATTGCTTGGCTAGTGTATGTCCTTTTTCTGGCTTAGGCTGCTCCCAAGTAGCTACAAACATGCTTTAAGGCACATTCACGACACTTTCGGGCACATTCAGTGCAAGGAACTTGCACTGGCTCAGGGGCGAGCTAGGGTTGCTCTGCTCATGTGACAATGAATAGGACAACATTATAAGAAATAATAATAAAATGTATTGGTAACAACAAGACGTAAGATAGCGTGCATTCGCTAATGGCTGTTCATGCCTGACTAATCTAATATCAGGATTGGCCAAAAATCTCCTGATTCCTGCGGGGTATGCTGAATAATGGTTCCCATATCTGGTAATGTGTCAGCCTCTTCTTCCACTTCCTGGAATGGAAATGGAAGAGCTTTGTCCCCCTTATTTTTCCAATCCAGAGAGTGAATGGATGAGGAACAGCAGTGGAAATGAATGAAAGGACCAGAAATGGGTTGCCCCTGCTGTAGTTGGCCTCATGGATACGCTTGGCCCTGTTTGTTGCCTTTCTTCAATAGAACAGAGGCAATGCAGTAGTCTATCTGGATTTTTGCAGAATGTTCAACGCAGTCTCACATGGCTGATGATTAGTTAAAATGGATGAAATGGCTATGCTATCAGTGCCTGCTAAAAGGAGCTGAAAAGCAAGCTGAAGGGAAGAAGGCAAAAGGACTAGCCCTAAAAACTCAAGCTGGAGAGTAGTTGCACTCTAGTTGTGATCTTCAGGACTCTGCTTTACGATATATTTCATTAAACAGCAACATGCAATGACCTTTGGTAAAAAAGGGGGAGTATAACAAGGCAGATGACAGTAAGAAGGCATCAGTAATATGTGCAGGTTTCACTAGATCATGCGTGGGCAAACATCTTGGCAGGAGGACCACATCATCTCTCTGGCACAGGGGTGTCCAAAGTTTTTGGCAGGAGGGCCACATCGTCTCTCTGACACTATATCGGGGGCCAGGGGAAAAAAAGAATTAATTTACATTTAAAATTTGAATAAATTTACATACGTTTACATAAATGAATATATTAAAGATGAACATATATGAATGAATGAAGGTCTTGCAATAGCTCAAGGCCTATAAAAGGCCTTGCACAAAGCAAGGCTGGCCTTTCCTTTGCTGCTGCTACTGCATCACAGACATGAAACAGCAAGCAGTGGAGGGAGCCCTCATCCCACAGCTCACGCAAGAGGTCAAACAGTCGCCCGCACGCTGAGAGCAGTTGTGTCAGGCCAGTTCGGGCTCCAACAAATCTCCAGAGGGCCAGAGGCTCATTGGAGACTGAGGGCTCCCTGAGGGCCGCATTGAGAGGCCTCGAGGGCCGCAAGTGGTCCCTGGGCAGGGGTTTGGGCACCCCTGCTCTGACACTGTGTCGGGGGCCAGGAAAAAAAAAGAATTAATTTACATTTTAAATTTGAAGAAATTTACAAAAACGAATACATTAGAGATGGAACTTATATAAATGAATGAATTTTACTGAGCTTATTTATAATACACATGAGAACTATAACACAGGCATGTAGAACCACATGAGAACTATGAACTATTTGCCATATACCTTTTGCACAGTGAAAACACACAGATCAAGCCAGAAACACAAGGCGAAATAATTTGTTCAGATGCAATGGGGGGAGTGGGGTTCAAATAATGCCCAGGGGAAAGCAGGAAACACATGGAGACTAGAAAAGGCCTTGTTCTAACTCAGCCTGCAGCTCATGTCCAGTGGTTGCGACTGGCAGTTGTGGGCCAGCACGGGCTTCAACAGTCTACAATGGGTGAAAGGTTCATTGGAGACTGGGCTCCCTGTGGGCCAGATTGGGGGTCCCTGGGGGCCACAAATGGCCCCCAGGCTGAGGTTTGCCCACCCCTGCACTAGATGTTCTCATGAACAGAATAGAAATGGAGTAGGATTTCATCATACAAACTACAAACTTATGCTGTGCACTGATCAACTTTGAAACAACAGGAAATAAAAGAATTTGAGTATTGATTGATAAGAAAGTATTACTGTGTAAAAAGGCAAATTCAATTCTTGGAGACATGCGGAGTCACTTTTTCTGGTAGGGATAGAGAAATATTGATTCCCCTTAGAATTGCCAATAGAGAATTATGAATTGGAGAAGCTACAACTGGAATACTGTGTCATATTTTAGGTACCATGTTTAGGTGAAGGGGTGAAGGCTAGAAAAGTGTGCAGGCTGTTCACCTCAGCATAGTGTCTTTTCTAGTGGCTGTTTGCTGGGGTTTTTCTGCAACTTTTTAGATCTCTAGCCCTTTTGGGACAGGAGGCCATTTAGTTATTTGATTTTTGCTGTAAACTGCTTCGTGAATTTTTGTTGTTGTTGAAAAGTGGTATATACATATTCTTAATACTAGTGCTAATACAAATAATCAATATAAGGCACAGTATGAACCTCCTGGATACCACCACCAAGGAAATCAAGGTAAACAACCCTGCTTAGGCTGTGACATGTTGATCTTTCCTGAACATTTTGATGGTTAAAGAGAAACCTGGGATACCTTAAGGTACATGGAACCCAAACTGTTTTAGGGGGTTTAAAAGTTTAAACCAGCACCTTAAACTGTACCCTGGAACACTACTAGCCAGTCAGCAAAGCTCAGACAGCACAGGGGTGATGTGATCCTCCTCAAACGCCCACCACAGCAATTCGGCTGCACCATTCGTCAGCATTTGCGGTTTCCAAACACTTCTCAAGGGTGGTTCAATATATAGCATGTTGCAATAGGCATGTGGCAAAGGCATGAGTGATCATAGGCAGATCACAGCCACACAGAGCTTTAGAAAACCCAATGTCCAGAAGTAAAACCTAGGTTCCCAATCTGGGGTAAGTGTACCTCCAGGAGTATGAATCAGGATGTTTAGAGGTACGTGAAAAAAATTGAATAATGGCGGGAAAAGGTACATGTGTCAACAGTGTAAGACAAGATACAAGTCAAAAGTTGTGAAATTAATTCAACATTTTGATGAGTGGTGCTGTGGTTTTCTTTGTTATTTAACCACAAGAAAAGCTTGTGCTTTCTTGCTTTGTTGTTTTGGTGAATGATATGTTTAGGGAGGGACTCCTCACCATTTGCCCAAATAACAAAGCGAGGGGACAAACTCTTTTCTTGTGGTCAGTGGCGTAGCTAGCAAGGGGCGGGGGTGGTGGTCCGCCCTGGGTACCACCCTTGGGGGGTGACACCACAAATGACCCAACATTGCTAACGTTGCAAAGGTTAGGAGTAACCCCATCATGCCATATACCGTTGGATGTGGAATTTCCAGCTGAATGCAATGCAAAATACCAGAGTGGAATATCTCCTTTCCATCAAAAGTTATGGCCAAAAAAACAGAAAGAAAAAAAATGCATGGAGCCCTATGGAAAGTGAAACCGAGCCATATAATACATTTACTTGTGAGTAGGTGGACTTGCCTTAGTCCGTTGGAAAGGGCAGGCTGAGAGGAATCAGAATGGTTCCTGTCCAATGAAAGCAGCCCCCCAAAACACCCAAGAAGGAAGTCCCTCCTTCCAAGCTGAGGAATATATTGAGCCCTATGGAAAGTGAAAGGAAGCCACACAGTTGTGTTTACTCGTGAGTAGGCAAACGTGCCTTGGCTGCTGGTCAAGTCAGGCAAAGAGGAATGCAAGGTTGGCTGCATGGTCCCATCTGATGAAAGTGGAGCTCAACAAATGCTCCAGAAGGCAGCCTCCCCCCCCCCCCCCCAGAATAAAACAGAGGCTTCAGCTGTAAGGTGAATTTTCACTTGTTTTAGACTTGCAAACCTGGGTGAGTCCTGATAGCGATATGCTTACTCTCCCCCCCTCCAAGCCTGGATCCCCCCACAATCTCCCTTTCTCCCCTCCCCTCTAAGCCTGGATCCCCCACAATCTTCCTAGTGACCAAAATTCTGGAAATTGTGGCTTTTAGGAATAATACCATCTTGTTATATACCATTTTATACAGAGTTTCATCCATTGCTTGTGGGGAAATATTCACTGCATTCATTTTCTGGCCATTATTATTATTCATTTCATGTCATGACTATTATTGTCTCTGTCTCATCTACCTCACAGGGTTGTTGTGAGGACAAAATAAGGGGAGGAACCATGCACACCACCCTGAGCTGCTTAGAGAAAGGGTGGTATAAAAATGTGAATTAATTAAATTAATTAAGTCTTATGGGCTGACAAAATTTTATGGGCCCTGGGTGTCAATGACCTAACTACGCCTCTGCTTGTGGTTAAATCAGAGGTTTTCAGACTGGGGCGTCACAACGCCCCAGCCTGAGGGTCCTGGCTTCTTTGCCCTTAAGGGGTTGGGGCAGCCAGGAGGCAGGGAGGAGGCTCCAGGAGAGTTTGAAAACCACAGGGTTAAATAATGAAGAAAACAATTCACCAAAATTTATGTATAGTTACAACACATAAATTTGAAATAGCAGCAACTATAAACATTACAAAGTTATGAGTTACAGAATTGCAAACATTTTGCTAATATGAATTTATGGAAATAGGCTGCCAAGTGGTACACAAGTGAAAAAAAAGGTTTGGAACCACTGGCCTAGAGAAGAAGAAGGTTCCTGGTGAAGGAAATTCTCAAATGTTGGAGGGCTGGAGTATCAATAAGCATAGCATCATTAAGCAAAGAAGCAATAAATCAATGCAGAAAATTTAATGGGGCAGACCAGATGACACAAGAGAAGGATTTGTTCCAACAAGCTCTTCATTGGACATCATGGCAAATTTAAATACTTCAGAGCTGCAAAGGAAGCAGAGATTTACAGAGGACATAGCATACCAGCTAGAAAAGAACGGAAAGTAAACATTGAGGACAGTGGCATCTTAAGAGGGAGATATGCCATTCAGTTTGGCACATATATGTGGATATGTATATATCCACCTTTAGTGTTGCTACAGATATGTAAAATAGTATCCTTAAAGTTAAGAATATTTAGAAATCATGGAAAGTCACATGACTTTGACTCGAGACACCTTGGGAGACAAACACAATTTGATCCAGCCTTTCTTCCTTGGATAGGATATGAGTAGGGCTGACCTCCGGAAGTTAGTGGTAGACAGGGGGGCCTGGCGTGTTGAGGTCCATGGGGTCACAAAGAGTTGGACACAACTTAACCACTGAACAACAACAGGGCTGTCAACTCTGAAAGAAGCCATTCCTGGATTTTTTTTTTCTGACATGATAGCATGTTAGAAGTTCCTGGAGACGCTGTTAAACTCTCCAGGATTGCTTTCAGTAGTCACCTGGAGATTGTTGCTGATTTCTGAAGATGGCAGGATAATCCTGGAGGTTTGGCAGCCTAACCCCCCACTGGCCCAGGGTCATCCCACAGGGGAGCAGTACATCAATGGGATGAGTGGTACTCATCAGGTCAGGTCAGGGTCCCCTATGGGGCTGGAAAAGATTATTCTGACCAGTCAGGTGAGCTGCAACAATATTTCTTTTCTTTCTGATCTTTACAACAGATTTCCTTTTAGCCTTTCCTGGGTTGGCCTTCCCCAGAATACTTCTTGTTTGGTCCTTGTGTGGCTACTCCTTTAGACTGAGCATCAGTGTCCTGTGTTGATCTGCCACTAAAGCCTGCATCACCATGGCCAGTACCAGGTACTGCCTCCAGTCTCAGGCTCAGTTTGATGCTCCGCTTGCTTTGGCCAGGTCAGCCAGCTGGACACAGGTGGGTACAAGCCCAGGTACCTTGGCCCAAGGGTTCCTTGATCAGGGTCTCCCATGTCAGTGGGATTGGGTCGCAGGGTGTTGCTGGCCTAGAAAACCTGGGGTCGGATGGACAGAGAAGTTGTCTGGAGATGCCTTATCCTTGCTTTCTTCCTTGGCCCCTTTCTACTACCCTTCTCTCCTTGGCCTAACTATGGTCCCCTGGCCTGTCTGAGCCACTTCAGCTCAATTGGGCACAGATAAGCTAATGCTACCTCGCCCTGCTGCCCCATAGGGCTTGTTGCTGGATTAGTGCTGGCTCTGGCAAGTTGAGTGCTGGGTGGGGCTGCCCCAAGTGAATTAACTGAGAGGGCAGGGGGCCCTACCTGTTGGCTCCTCCAACAGCACTAGAGACGAGGCAAGGAGACTGTAAGTTACAGATCTTAAATTGGTATTTCAGTTATTTGGCTATATTGAAATGGGATTAATTGTGGTTAAAATATTAAAAACAATGAAATGGTACTATGTGTTCAATGCTGGCACATAACAGAGTAACTGTGATAGCCTGGAGTTCAGATTTAAGTGAGCAGTAACTTTGATAGTGGGAAAAGGCAAAAGAACCTGCACTTTCTACATGCACTGGGGGGACGGGGTCAAAATCCCTGGGGCCTGCACTTCCAGGAGGTCCAGTCCATGACAAAACCAATTATCTACTAACATCTGGTTTGTAGGAAAATTTAGGAAGAGGGGCCCAATCAAGCATTTTGCCCAATGCCAGCTCTCAGTGGCCCTGGTCCAATGGTCACTTGCTTCAGAAATCTGGTGGTGGTGATTCCTTCTGCAGTTGGAGCAGAACAAATTCAGTCAGGGCTAGAGGAGAACTGGGCCTGCATTCTTTACTAAAAAAAAGTATAGGTATATCTTGTAATGGCACCTAAATCTCTCCTACAAATGTACACCCTTGCAAACCTGCATGCTTCCCACCTAACTAGGCAAGTCAGAACTTTAGGAGTGAGGAAGCACCCAGACCTGAACAGGTCCAACAGAAGCAACCAGATTGCTCTCCACTCAGAAACTTGCCTAGCAATAGATCAAGCTTGACCACCTCACAGCTATACATTTTTGATGTAGGTAAAATCTGGACAAATCATATAAAGCACTCTTTCGCCCTTCATGAGGTCTTTGCATGGGACATCAATATCTAGAGCAGGGGTGTCAAACATAAGGCCTGGGGGCCAGATGTGGCCCATGGAAGCTTTTTATTTGGCCCTCAGACTCTCAGCTGCTGAGCAGTGCTGAGGTGTTACTGCTATAAGGGCAGCCCACTTGAAAATTGGGCTCTCTTGTATCTTGAAATATGATCAAGATTTGTGTATTTTCTCTTCTGTCCTTTGCAACTAATGAGTTCCTAAGTGAGAAAAAGTGCTTATTTTTGGTTATGAACTGTTTAATGACATCACTTCCTGCCTAATGACATCACTTCTGTCCCTCAGCAAGTATCATGAATGCTGTTCGGCCCTCGGTATGAAATGAGTTTGACACCCCTGCTCTAGAGGGTTCCATTTGCACCATCCAACAGAAGTCACCCTACTTCAGTTCAAACACACACAGGCGCACACAGAAATCACTCTGGCCAGATAGGATTTATGTGGGATGCATTAATTTGAATGCACTCGTTTGTTATTAAGAACACGCAGCAGGCAATCACCTTAAACCAGCATGCAGGGTTTGGGGTTTATCTCAGTGTCAATATTTGATCACTGTAAGAACAATACTAGTAAAATGTAATACAGATCTGACACAAATTGAATGTTTTACCCGACACAGACAGAAACTGGGAAATCTTTACATCTTACAGAAGTCCTTCAACTTGCTATTTTTTAAAAAAATCGATTATGTGGTTATTGGATAAATAAAATATGTGATTGTTCAGCACATAAACACCCTTTGTTAAATGTGTCCGTCAATAGACAATTCATATAAATGATACTAACTATCATCAAAGGCATAATAACACCTTTATTGATAAAATAAATCTCTAAAAGACGGATCAAATGGACGTCAACAAGCCATGCATGACATTAACAGGAATTAGCCTGAAAGCAGGGCACATGGGCCAGAAGACTTGACTTCAGTTAGAAAACATCAGATTAGATATTTCTTATATTTATTCTGTAACATCGTAAATAAAGCAAATGCTACTGAGGCCATAATGACTTTATCTTACATTTTTTATTTGTGCATCCTATATTTATTTTGTATGAGTGCATCATTGTCCATCTGGAAGTCTTCCACAGGCCTTTCCAATCACATTAACAGTCAGTTTTGCCCCCTGAATTTATACTGGGAAACCTCCAAGGCCTATTTATATATTCAGCAGAATCAAATGGAAACACTTTTTTTAAACCTATATGATTTCAGATAGTGGGGGGTTGCATACTTGAATATTCCCCCAATTCTCTGCAGGTAGCAAACTAGAGATGGGGGGTTCCCACTCCAGTTGTTTTTTCCAGAAGGATTTGAAATAACTGGAGTTTTGTAAGCAACTTTTTTTTGTTGAAAAGCAATACATAAATATTCTTAATAATAAATTCCAGTAATACTTGCTTTCTCCTCAAACTGGGAAGTAGCTTAGCTTAGCTTGCTCCACCTCTTCCTAACTGACTCAGATCAGTCACCCTCTCTATTTGGGCACTTAATTGTGAGCTTCCAAACCTCTTGTGAGCTTCCAAACTCCCTGCGCCTCCCTGATGATGCCTCAAACACAGGAGCCTTCTTCCTTCATCTATGAGTCTCCCCCCCCCCGTCTTCTACCTCCCTGACTGTCTGCTCTGTTGCTCCTGCTCTTCAAGGGGGGTTGTTGGGATGGAGATGGAGGTGCGCCCCAGTGACTGGCACTTCGTTATGGCAGAGAGCCAAGTGCCAGGAGCACTAGGAAATGCTCCTAATCTCCCAGATTTGGTTCTTCTCTGAAAATGTCCTGTTAAAATCAAAGGAAGTTTATTTGAGATCAGTTCTAAGTACCATATTTTTGCTTTTCATCTCATCTATAAAAGAATCAGTAATCTCAATGTGTCTATAAACCATAAACTAATTTTTAAAAAAATTATTTTATTGAAACACTCAAGACAGAAAAATAGCCTTGGTTAAACTTTGGAAATCCATGAAGATTCCCACTGTCACAGAAAAATGGGGAAAAAACTGATAGAAAAAGTGGAAAAACAGGCAACTGATTAATATCAGGAATGGAACTCAATTGGCAAATTCTCTCCTTTTGTCAATTATTGGAATATATGTTGTTGGCAACCTTCAGTCTCGAAAGACTATGGTATCGCGCTCTGAATGGTGGTTCTGGAACAGCGTCTGGTGTGGCTGAAAAGGCCAATTTGGGAGTAGTTGTAAAAATATTAATACAGAACTGCAGGTTCTTTGTACTGTCAACTATCTTTTAAAATAGGATTAAGGGCTGGGAGAGTTATACAGGTAGATTATCCCTTATCTGGACATCCAAAATCCACACTATTCCAAAATTCAGACATTTTTGTCTACGACTTTTTTTTCAAAAGTGCAGAAAGTGACAAAATGCAGAGCCAAGCAGACAGCACACTGCAGAAGGAACTGAAGTGTGAACAGAGGAAGTGTGAAGGCAATGTGAATACAAGGAGCACTTGGGTAGTGTTTTCTGTGTGAACACTAGTAGGTCTTGTGCTCATTCCCAGGTACAGTTTTGTAACACCAGAACCAGGGGACATCCACGAAAGTTGCGTGTTGGGAAAGTTAGGACAGACAGAAGAAAATATTTCTTTACCCAGCATGTAATTAGTTTGTGGAACTCCTTGCCACAGGATGCAGTGATGGCATCTTGCCTGGATGCCTTTAAGAGGGGATTGGACAAATTTCTGGAGGAAAAGTTCATTACGGGTTACAAGTCATAGTGGGTATGTGTAACCTCTTCGTTTTAAAGGCAAGCTGCCTCTGCCAGATGCAGGGGAGGGCACTGGGATGCAGGTTGTATCTGTTGTCTTGTGTGCTCCCTGGGGCATTTGGTGGGCCACTGTGTGAGATACAGGAAGCTGGACTAGATGGACATTTGGCCTGATCCAGCGGGGCTCTTTTTATGTTCTTATGTTCTTACAGTGAGTGCAGGTACAGGCTGTAAGTTCTATTCTCTGCTCTGTGGTATGTACTTGTACAGACATTGTTGAAAAATGGGTGCCTGTTGGCCTCTTTGATATTTTTCGACAGTGTAACAGTGAATGTAACAGTAAAAAGAGCAAGAGGAAGCATTTCTTATTATATTTATGCACTAATTCTGAAATCCAGCCACCTTCCTGTCCCACGCAGTCAGGATAAGTGATACTCAACCGGTAGCTCTAAGAATGACCAAAAGGCCAGCTACCTGCGCAAGACAGTGCATGATGCTTATGCTTAAGAAGCCCTCTTATCCATGAAAATAATTGCCTTGGAGGATTTTCAGTACTGCTCTCCCTTTCAATAACCACATTTTTAAAAGCATAGAAACATAAACATGCGCACACACTCATGAAGTCACAGGTCAGCCTTTCTGACAACACCTCTTTTTCTTTTTCTTTTCTTTGCCTGGCATTGACCATAGCATATATCTCTCCAATCAGGTAGCCTTTTAGAAGGACCATGGCCAAGATATTCATATACAATTAGAGTTTTCCTACTAAAGACTAGTAAAAAGAAAATATTCCCCAATCAGGGTTTAATACATCTTATCACAGGTATCAATGATTATGCTTTCGGTTTCCCCTGGCACAATAAGGACTTCTAGGTCACGACACATGGTTTCTATTACAATTCAGAATCCTGTGGCTTTGACCCCACTAGTCATTCTTCTGATGTAGGAGGACCTTGTATGAATCAGCTGTTAGTTTACTTGAGCATTCTGAAACAGAGAACAAGGATTTACACTATAATCCTAAACACATTTACTTGCAAGTCACATTGGTTTCAGTGGAACAACGTGGTATCCTTAATAAAGAGGCTTTGAACTAATCAGCTCTTGACAAGGCTGTGTGCATGCTTCAATATGCACATTGGCAAATGGGCTTTGCCAGTGACCCCACTGTCAGTATGAAGATGACTGTAAAACACTACTGATTGTGATGACAAAGGGGAAGCCCTTGTGGCTGAAGAAACTCCACAGAGCACACTGGAGCGTTGGCATGCAAAAGGAGCTCCTGACGGCCTTAGTGAATTTCCTGGTTTTAGGAGTTATCATTTTATAACACAACACTGTGTTTTTATATACAGTATATCAATACCCATTTCAGCTTCCAAATATTGAGAAGCTGAATGGAAGAATACAGTGTTCACATTGATTTGTTCTGATTTTCACACAAGCCATAATTAATAAAGACATTTGATATTCCCAAGGTGCTCCACTGAAACAATTAGTTAAGCCTGCTTGTCTAATCATGTAGATTTAGTTTTAGAGCAAGGTAAGCAGTGTAATATAAAAGGCCTGTATCATTTGGAACACACAGATTTATGGAAGCCTTTACTAGCTACTATAGGCAAAATTAAAATCCATCCACAGTCAAATTGGATCAAATCAAAGACTACCAGAGCACTAATACTGCTCACCCTCATTGTTAAGTAACATCAAAACATTCAGCAAAGGCTAATATTTTTAAATGACTGCTGCTGCTGTGTTGTTAAAGCACAACTTGCAGCTTTAAAAGGAAAAAACTTGCTGAATAATATTGACCTTTAGAGGGGGGAAAAAACACCCAAGAACATACATTCCCTGCTATTCCTGCTTTTTGTTTAGAGCCTGCCTCTCGTGGTTGTCATAAAGGCTAGAGAGATATACAGCAGTGGCCATGATTCACTAAATGGCTTATGTGTGCTTGGAGTGGCAGGTGTGTGAATGCTGCAAGGGAAACAGTGAAATCCACTTTTGCCTTCCCTCAGCTCTCAGCTGTGCTGCACAACCCCACAGCTCCTTCTGCCTTTATGGCTCCTTGTGACATTTTATCTACCAGTTTCAAAATTAAGCCATGACATCACCCACAAGTTCTCACCTTCAGGTGGTCCAGTGTTGCGGCTAGGGATAGGGGCCATGAAATAGGACCATGGTGCTTCAAAACTCACTTCAGCCATGAACTTACTAGGTAGCCTTAACAAGCAGGGTGACCAGATACAATGGAGGACACAGTGCCTATACTTTTAACCATGGTAGAGAAGACGGAATTTTGGCAGGTGCAGCTCAACATGTAAGGGTTTAAAAAGCTGCACCTGCCAAAATTCCCTCTTCTCTACCATAGTTCAAAGGCATAGGCACTCTGTCCTCCATTGTATCTGGTCACCCTGTTAACATGCCATAATTCTCTCTCCAAATGAGTTCTAATGCTGCTTATTGTAGATACTTGGGCAAAGCTGCACTGGTCCCTCTTTGGTGACTTCCCCCCCCTTGCTGGTGTATTTGGCATTGCCACTGCCCCATGTGGTATTCAGGGATCTGCCAGGCCAAGTGAGCCAGTGGATGACCTGGTTGACTCCTGACTCCTCCCTGCTCGGTGTCACATACCATGGTCCTTGCCTCTATGTCCAGTAAGAGGAATAATGTGTGGCCTACTTCACAAAGTTGTTTGTGGAGCCATTGGAGTACTTGAAAAGTCAAGCATTAGAATGACAACTAAAATTACCTGTAAGCTATTGTACTATAGCAGGGGTATCCAAACTTTTAGGCAGAAGGGCCGCATCATCTCTCTGACACTGTGTCGGGTACTGGGAAAAAATGAATTAATTCACATTTCAAATTTGAATAAATTTGAATAAATTTACATAAATGAATATATTAGAGATGGAACTTATATGAATGAATGAAGGTCTTGTGATAGCTCAAGGCCTATAAAAGACCTTGCACAAAACAAGGCAGGCCTTTCCTTTGCTGCCACTGTTGCACCACAGATGTGAAACAGCGAGCTGCGGAGGGAAACCACAGCTTGTCTCACAGCTCATGCAAGAGGTCGTACTGTTGCCCTCACACTGAGAACAGTTGCGTCGGGCCAGCATGGAGACTGGGCAGGCCAGATTGGTGGTCCCCAAAGGCCACAAGTGGCCCCCGGGCCTGGGTTTGGGCACCCCTGTACTATAGCAACAGGATTCTGTTGAGATGAGGTGTGCACAGGTAACTGATCTGAGTTCTGGATGCCATTTGCTCCCAACGTATGAAGTGTTAATTTCTGAGGCTGGAGGGAGGTGATATTGCCATTATGGTAATCAATGTTGTGGGGGAAAAAATCATGCCTAAGAGTAAACTGAATTCTGGGCTTTCATCTCAGTACATGCCTGCAAATCACGTCTACTCGACAGGAGTGAGTCAGGAATAGCTTAAACTAGGTAGCGCCTCTCTTTAATATTTATGGCCAACTCATTTGATTTAATCATTAACCAGTTGAATTTTTTCCCTCCCAGACCTTGCACTTGAAATATTAATACTCTAGAAAAATTGTAGTTCTTGTGGTTGAAAATACAATTTTAGGTTTAAGAACTTTATGTGACGGAAAGGGAGGGTAAGGAGGGGCTGACCGATGGCTTTTGGTATTAGTGTGTGAACTGCATCTAGTTTGTCAGTGAGATTCCTATTTAAGTTTTTGTAATGTACCATAATTTTACCTTCTGTGTGGTTCATCCACCTTGAATTTGAAACACAGGAATGTCTTGTGAATGAAAAGACCAGGTGTGAAAACAAACAAAAGCCAAAAGCCACATTACTCCTGTTTAGTGATAATTTCTTGAATAATAGTATACATCAGTGGTTCTCGAACTTTTAGCACCATGAACCCACTTTTTAGAATGAGAATCTGTCAGGACTCACCAGGAGTGATTTCATGATTGGAAGTGACATAATCAAACAGGAAATTTTTAACAATCCTAGGCTGCAATCCTACCCACACTTACCCAGGAGTAAGTCCCATTTACTATCATTGTTAAAGGCATATACATAGTAGCCTGTTAAAAGTACTGAGTGGTAACTTCCCTAGATGCAGTCACATACCATGGTAGCAGTCACATACCATGGTCAACTTCCCTAGATGCAGTCAACTTCCCTAGATGCAGTCACATACCATGGTAGCATCAAGCCTGATATATTAAAAAAAAAATATTGAAATGAATGGGGACCCACCTGAAATTGGTTTGTGACCCACCTAGTGGGTCCCGAACCCAGTTTGAGAAACACTGGTGTACATGATCTGAACTCTAAATGATGGTACTGTACCTGCCTTGTTATATTGCAATCACGGGAGCAAGAATGAAAGTATGTCAGGGAGAAAACACTGGGTGGAAGCAGAGTCAAGAGAGGACTCATATTTTGATCTCTGTCAAAGTTAGTACAAGTTCCTACATGAAATGGGGGGAAGAAACAGCAGGGATGATTCATGTCTCCTCCTTTCAAGAAGTGGATGGAAAATGCAAGGAAAGTGCAAGTTCTGGGGGCTTCACACAGTTGCTGCATCTCATTATTGTGGGTGTGATGTGCGCCATCTTTTCTCTCAGAGGTGGAAAAAAAGAAGCTGCGGTCCACTCACATTTCTTCTTTCTCCATTCAGCGGAAGACAGGAACAGATTTTTGGTGCAGCTGCCCAGTTGATGCAAGCTGAAAGCCTGTTTGTTTGAGCTCTGGTATCCAAATTCCATTGCAGCAGCTCCTGATATTCCTTGTGCCCTACAGTGTCAGCACTCCATTTTGTGGATTTTCAATGATAGGTCTTCTGTATTTTTTCTTCCCTTTCTTTTCTGTGGATTCAGTTTTTTAAATGGAGTCTGTTTTCCTCAGTAAGGAAACATTGTTTTATTGGGGTAGCCTCCTTGTTCTCTCATTACGTACCAACAGCTTTAAACTAAACAATCAATGCCGTCCTTCTCAACTTTTTCCCTTGCCAATTAATTAATTTAAATTGACCATTAAGTCAGCAGAGTTTTTGATTGATATTTTCATTAACAACCCTCTCATGCAGACCTGTCCAACACCTAAGAAATGTATGATAATGTCCAATCTGCATGAAGGGGTCTGAGCGTCTCCCTTCACCTCTCAGTGCAAGTGAGTTATTACTTGAATTGTGCTTGCTGTTTCATTGAGTGTAATTTGAATACAGATTAGCTGCCCTGGTGTTCCAGAGCTTTAGCATTATCATTACTGGGGACAGTAATTTGACTGATGAACACTTGGGTTATCACAAGGTTATCACCTTCACAGTACCAGAGTGGTCTGCCATCCCAATTCTGGAGGGAAGGAGGCCAAAGCCTTCCATGGTAAAATTCCGTCTTGTAAATTAGCTTGTCCAATAACTTATTGAATAAATTCTTTACTAATTAAAGAACCAATATGCCTCTTTATTATCAGATATTCTAAGGCTTTATTAAAATCGATGAACTAATATAAATTTAACAGTATTTTTTGTAACATGAATTAAGAGCCTTCATTCAATTATATACAAATACTCTATACATGTAAAATGATTTGGTAAGTTAAATGGGCAAAGGAAATATATTGGTCTAAGCCAATAAAAGCAATTATCTGTCAACCACTCCTTCTCAAAAGACAGGCTCTTTCTTAATTAGGAAAGAATAAAAAAGAACATGTCTCAATAGATTTACAGTAAAAGGAATCAGAAACGGTGAAAGTTATTGAAAATTCTACTCAACTTTTAATATAGCAAAGCTACTCAAATGTAATTAATCAGAACTGTGATTAGGCATTATCCAGAACTATGCAAGGCATTAAATCCTGGCTCCATTATAAGAGAAAGCCCAGTCCACTATGCTAACCTTGCAACTCAAGGAAGGTGAAATATACAAAAGAATGTATAATTCGAACTGAAATGAAAGCATCAGTGTGAAAGTTGCAACCAAGATGAATTAGTTGGTGCAAGGGAGTGTATATGTTGTGAAATGCAGCACTTAAAAGCCAAAGAAATCCAAAATCTATTGTGCATCAACAATGTTCTAGTTCAATTTACAAAATATCTACATGAAATACTATAGTCCGTGGTTCTCAAACGTTTAGCACCGGGACCCACTTTCTAGAATGAGACTCTGTTAGGATCCACCCGAAGTGATGTCATGTCCAGAAGTAACATCATCAAGCAGGAAAACTTTTAACAATTCTAGGCTACAATCCTACCCCCACATACCTAGGAGTAAGTCCCATTGACTACCACTGTTTAAAGCATATACATAGCAGCCTGTTAAAAGTACAGATCTGTAACATTTCCCCAAATACAGTCACATACCATGATAGCATCAAGTCTATTATATTAAAAATAAAATATTGAAATGAATGGGGACCCACCTGATATTGGCCCGACCCACAGTTTGAGAAACCCTGGTATGTTATTTTAAAATCAACAGCAAACATCAGACTTCAACACCTGCTAAAAGTAAATAGATGCTATTCTGTAGTCATAATGGGCAATGGGAATTTAACAGAATGGGTTTGCCTTTCATAAGTTTAAAAAGTTGAAATTTCATAAGTTTAATTATGTGTAAGATGTACAAAATTCTCAGAATCTGGAATCTAGCAACATGTTCAGATAAATAAGTATAGCAGCAAATTCTGTGAATGTTTTTAATGCAAGAATTTCAAAATGTTATCAAAAATGGTAGAAAATTGTTGGACCTCTTGATAGCTAATTGAAAAAAGTAGCAATGATCTTAAAAAAAATTACTCTGCCAATGAATCCAGTTGATGTAAATCAATTAGTCATGAAAACAATTTGGCATGTGGAAAATTGAAACTTCAATTAGATGCTATCTTCCCAATATCCTTTATATCCTCCCTGGGTAGAGATAACACTTTTGTTATCTTGCTGAGAATCCACCTCCCCTACTTTAGCAGAAATGATCAAGTGATAGTTATAAAACCCTTGATGTTTGTCCTTGGATGAAAGAGGCCCACAGAGGCATAAAAACATTAGCAGCCCTGGGATGAAACATTAGTTACTAGGGCATCAGTAGTGAGATTTTACAACCTGGTTAAAGTGAGAGATTCTGGCCCTTCTGCAGTGCCTGTGATTTAGAGGCATCTTTATCCTGGAAGCTGCTCTAAACCCCAGTTACTGACAGAAATATCTTAAAGCCGAGAAAGCCATAACATACCTGCCTAAGGAACCAGCAATTCATTCCACCTTGAAAACAAGAACAGCATATGTGATGCAGCTGACAAAAGTGGCTGTGTGAAGTCAACGCAGTTGGGCTCCTATGACCTTTGGCTTCTCCATGTCCTGGATCTGGCCCAGCCCATGGCTTATAAAGGAAAATGCAGAATCCCAAGAAGTGTCAGCTTCACTATACGTATTGTAGGATCCAGTGATGACCTGTATGTGTGAATGATGCACAAAAGATCAAACCGAACAGACGGACCTTTGGTCACTTCACCTGGTGTTATTCCCAACACAATGCTTTTCACTCCCATCACACATTCAGCTGTCAGACATTGAGGGATAAGAAATCAGGTGATGTATATACCCTGCACATGCCCGATCTTGTATGATCTTGGAAGCTAAGCAGGGTCAGGCCTGGTTAGTACTTGGATGGGAGACTGCCTGGGAATACCGGGTGCTGTAGGCTTACACCATAGTCTTTCAAGACTGAAGGTTGCCAACCATATTCAATATGAACCAGATCAAGGTGGCACATGCCACTGAGGGACATCTCAGGCAGTGATGAATCTTTGCCAAGAGTCTCCCAGGTTCAGCCTGTCAAGATGGGCTTGCTTGTGCCCACAGTCTTTTTTAAAGTAAGACCCAAATCCTAACCCACTTTCTAGCTCTGGCATAGCTGTGCTAATGGGATGTGTGAGGCATCCTGCAGTTGAGGGGCACTAACGGAGGTCTCCTCAAAGTAAGGGAATGTTTGTTTCCTTACCTCGGAGCTGCATTGCCCTTATGCCAGTGCTAGAAAGTGGGTTAGGATTGCGCCCTACATCATTCCTTTTCAAATCTTCTTGGAAAGCATAGCCTATCTTCCCTCAGCCTTCTTTTTTGTGGAAAACAAGTTTATTTTTCTTTTTGTATTTTTTCAACCCTAGCAAGGAGGGCTGAAGAACCAATACTTCACCATTCCTTATGCCAGAAAAGATGCCTTAAGCCATTGTGCACCTGTGCCCAATGTTGCATATATGCAATAGGGACCAAATATGTACACCTGTGGGCTGGGCAAAAATGGGTTAATATTCATGAATAGAGGGCTTAAACATGATGCTGTGGCCGCATGATTCTGCAGTCAAAAAACTCCATGCAGTGGCAGGAATATGGAAAAGCTTCTTCTTCCTAAATGCTTATAGCAGGCATGCATTGAGTAGATCAGGGGTTCTTAACCTGGACCCATAGTGGGATCATTGATGGCCTTCAGGAGAACTGTCAACTCCTGAAGTTTTTTTGTATTTACATGCATTGTTCTGGGGGAGAGGGTCCAACAGATTCTCAAAGGGGTCCCTGACCCAAAAAAGACTAAGAACCACTGGTGTAGATGGTTGTAGATCTACACTGGTGTAGATGGCAACCACTGGTGTAGATGGCAGCCCCTTCTCCGGGGGCTGCATTGGCTGCCCATTCATTTCCGGGCCCAATTCAAGGTGCTGGTTTTGACCTTTAAAGCCCTATACTGCTCTGGGCCAGGGTATCTCAGAGATCGCCTACTTCCGTACAATCCGGCTCGTCCTCTTAGGTCATCAGAGAAGGCCTTTTTACAAGTGCCGCCGCCTAAGGAGGTACGTGGGGCGGCGGCAAGAAATAGGGCCTTCTCAGTAGTGGCACCAACATTATGGAACTCCCTTCCCCTTGACTTGAGAATGGCTCCCTCTCTTGAGACCTTACGGCGAGGCCTGAAGACATTTTTGTTTAAAGAAGCCTTCTGAGTGCATGGCCTTTTTAAACATCTTTTCTGTATCTTTTAGTATTTTTACAGGCCTGATTCCTCTGATTTGCTATGTTTGCTCTTTTTATCTGACTTTTTATCTATGGTTTTTATGGGTATATGTTAATGTGTTTTTAATATGTTTTTATTTGTGGTTAAATTCTGTTTTTAATCTCTTTTTAATATGTTGTGAGCTGCCCTGGGTCCCTTTGGGGAGAAGGGCGGGATATAAATAAAGTTTATTTATTATTATTATTATTATTATTATTATTATTATTATTATTATTATTATTATTATTATTATTATTGTAGCATATTAATAAAATCTAACTGGAAGGAGTGTAAACATCAGTGGTCAAACTGGCTCTAGGCTGCAATCCTATTCATACTTTCCTAAGCCCCACTGAACACAATGGGACTTAGTTCTGAGTAGATATGCATAGGATTGGGCTGTGAGATTGGTTTCCTTACGTGATTTTTAAAGCCTTAAACTACTGAAAGCTAGGAAAATGAAGCACCTTTCTCATTTATTTTATTTTTATTCCATTCTTCTTCCAGACGCTTAAGGCAGTGTACCACAGGGGCTGCTTCATTTTAGCCTCATAAGAGCCCGCGAGATAGACAATGAGACAGCTAGTGATCAGCTCACAGTGACCCACTGAGCTTCGTGGCGAGATGAGGATTGGAGCTCAAGGCTCCCTATTCTAAATCTATCCACTACACCACACAGTTAGTCACAACTGTTCTGGCAGCAGTTTTCTGGGGACCCTGGGGCAAAGTAATACACTGGGCCCTCCATAATGTTCCCCTCCCAACCCCTAATGGTGCACTTGGTACAACCACTGCCACAAGTACCGAAGGTCAGAGGTTAATTCAGCCAGGTGGGCCCTCTCATGAGGAAGGTCTCTTGATCAGTGCCTGGCCCTGACCTGGTACCATCCCTGATTCACAGATATCTGGAAAGGCACTGCTTTGAGTGCCCCCACTATCTGAGGTCAAGGGTGGCTGTGAGAAACAGTGCCTTCTCCACAGTGGCACCTTCTTTCGCCAAAGAAGGTTTCTAAGGCCAGCTCACCTGCAAGGTTTTGGAGGCAGGTGAAGATTAAAAATAAATTACACAGCTCTTGGGCATATACAGCCAAGAAAGCTGTTGCTGGCTCTTTTCTATCATTTGTGGTATGTTTTCATATTTTTTTTAATTGGCTCTTTTGTATTTTGATGCTAATAAGCTATCTTGTAAGCATATTTATTTTTTTCACATTTCCTCCAAGGGATGGAGAAATCATTGGGTGGTGTACACGATTCCTCCCTCCTTTTGTCCTCACAGTGACCCTGTGAGGTAGGTGAAGCTGAGAGTGACTGGCCCAGGAAGCTTCACCATCCTGGCTCTTGGGGTGTACTATTTTTAAAATATCTTTATTATCTTTACTATTTTAAAAATAGTAACTAAATACAGATATGACTCTCTTAGATATGTCTACTTGAACACATGTGAATTGGCCCCTGTGCCAGCACTACTCTTGCCCAACTCAGTTATCCACACATGTAAACACTGGGTGGTCATATCCAATATACTTTGAAAGTGCCAAGAAAGCGAGATAAATAACAAGGTTGGGAGAGTAAACAGGTATGATAAATCTTACATGTAGTTGCTGTAACTACATGTAAGATTTGCTGTAACTACATGTCCTTTGCCCTACATGAAACTCAGTCTAAACAGGAATGTATTGGAACCTGTGAGAACATTTATTCTCAATTAAACATGTACCCAGATGTTGATTGGAGAGTCAATCTGAAAATTAAGGCATTTGAATCAGAAAGACGATGGCTTCTTTAACCTTCAAAAGCTCCGTTCTTTCTTAAAGCTGTGTTAGATGCTTGGTGTAAATATAGCAACAACAACATCAGATAAAAGCAAGATGCATCAAAAGATTTAAGGCACTTGTTGTGTATTTAAAAGAATTATATCTTGTTTATAGTACAGTATAAAATGCACAACTGATTTATATAGCAGCTAGTCTATTGCAGAGGAAATCTCATTTCAATCATAAATGGCAGAGTTTGATTTAAGAATTCATTCTTTAATGGGTCTGCAATGTTCAAATTTAAACTCACTCAATTCATCAGCAAAATATTCAATATGGGGCACAGGGAACTCATTTAGGCAAACAGTGACTTTTAATATAAATTTTCCAGGAGATTTCTTCATTGATTCAGCAGTTTAGTGCAAAATGATTTGTGCGATACATTCTCAAGGATCGATGCAGGCTGAGTCAATGGCTAATATAAAACCATCGTCATACCAAGTACTGAGAACATATCAATGAACTTTGACTTCACTCTGAATCGCCAGGAAGGAGGAGGAGAGTGCAAAAATCAAAAGGAGGTGTTTTAAAAAAAACATTTAAATATTTTGCCTTCCTTGTTATGCTTGAAATTATAGCCAGAGAGTCATTGTCCAGCCACTGAGGACATTAGTGGGGCGCTAGGTTTGCATGTACAATACCCTCTCCAGCATGGATGGCCTTAAGGAAGAAAGTGGAACATCCAAGCAGGGCTATTGGGAGGATAAATCAGATGAGAACTGTAGATCATTTTCTACTACTGAAGATGTGACATGCAAGTGGCATGACCACTAGAGGAGTAATCTGTAGGTGCAAGCATCTCAAGAACAGCATCTCACTTTTACAACAAAATGTGCCACGACTAAAACATATCTGCAAAATAAACCTTTCTGACATGGACATCCTGTCTCCTAAACTTGCAGACCAACCCTATGGGCTCTTAGCTCTGGTGGAACTAGCATTCCACCAGGGCTAACAACCTTATGGTAGTTGTGAAAGCACTTCAGGCCGCATGTGAACTTGTGTGATGCCAGAATGCCGGCGACAATGTTGATGCCTTCCTAGGCACGCCAGAGCACCTACCTGACCCAATGACACAGGCAAGGTGGCAGGGAAGGCAGGGCAGGCACAGGGGGAAGGCTGGACGGGGTGGGGGAGGGTGGAATAAAGCAGTGATGTGGGGCTGGGGGAATAAGGATTGGGTCTGTGGAGGGGGTGAGTTCTGTGGCAGCAACGATCACCAAATCCTAGCCCCCTTCCTGGACTCAAACCTGTGGCATGTGTCCATGCAGACCTTTGCCAGTGAATTTGCTAGCATAGGTCCAAGTAGACCCTCTGTGCTGTGGAAGCTTACCCCTGAGTAAGGGAATAAATGTTCCCTTACTAGGAAGAGACCTTTGGGGCTTTAGATGCAGCAGTAGCCTTTTTGGCACCACTGCATCGTTGGGGGAGGGGGGGAGGAGAATGGAAAGGACTGAGTTCTTAGCTCTGTGTGAACTGTGATTTCTTAGTGGTAAATGAAATCCTTCACATGTTCAGACTCAACACCTTCTTATTGCTTCCCATGTTCCAGTGGAAACAGATTCCAGTCTCACTGAACCCTCAGACACAGGGACGGCCCATCCAATTGAGGCCCATTGACATAGTAGCCTCAGGAGGCAGGTTAATGGGATGTACCTACCTAGTTACCTCCGTAACTCCTCTTTCTCCTTCCACTCCCTGGAATGGAAAAGGAAGAGAGGGACAGAGAGGAAGAAGAAATGTGGAGGGGAGGAGTGTGCTGGGCTAGAACATTGGATGCTAGTGGGAGCATCAGAGACTGGCGCATCATTGGGTTAGGAGGGTAGTATTTGGCAAACCACCGAAGGCATCAGGAGGTCTTGGGCTAACCCTGATTAGACATGTTATTTATGTTATTAATTATCATAAATATTTACATCCCACCTTTCCACTTTCTTTATAAATGTTCGAAGTGACTAAAAACAGGAAATCAAGATAGAAAGAGATACAATAAAGACATAATAAAGCAAACAATATCCCAAATAAGAAAAAAAACAATAACAGTCAGTTCTCGTTATTCGCTAGGTTCCTGGAAAACCTACTGGATACCAAATTATTGGATACTGAATCATTGAGCCTGTGGGAAACTGGGGTTAGGTTCTAGGGAACCCTCTTCACCTTACACTTTATGAACTTGATGAACCTGAATCTTTCCTTGAAGGCTATGGGGCTGGGTGATAGCAAGGGCTCATCAACAACTCCAGCATCTAATGCTTCCTGCTCCATGTGGGATATGCCTCAATGTGTTGAAGGTTGTGGTGATGACGATTTCTCCATGTTGCCTATCCTATGACTCATTGAAGGTTGTGTCCACAATGAGGCCTCAGAGTTCAGCAATGGTGGGTTTTTGCTTCATCTGTCCAGCTTCTCCACCTGTCTCTTGACGCCATCCCTGGGCTTGCCCCAGCCCCAGAGCAGCCCTCAGTTAGCCTTCCAGAGATCTCTTATTCTTACCAGGTTTGTGAAGGTTCAGCTGGAGTCCCCAAGAGGATGGGGCAAGTCTCGAAGTGGACACAAATGTCAATGATTTTCCAAGGGCCAATACCAATGGCCTTTTGATACAAAACATTGACCCAATCCAGACAACTTTCTAAAACATGAGGAGTATAATTGGCTGGATGTGATTACCACAACCCCTCTCCTGTCAGCTGTACACTGTATGGGTGTCTCTTCCTCTCCCTCTGCACAGTGCCAGTACTGCCTTCTACTTGTGTGGAGGCTACTGTCTCTTCTCCTCCCACAACCTCTCTCGTCCCCATCTGCCTGCTTGTAACTGCGCTGAGCCTCCCCTCCCCTAGATCCGCATACCGATGACAATGAATTCCAAATCTCTGGACAACCTCTCCTAGTAGACAACCTTGACAATGAATTCCAGATCTCTGGACAGCCTCTCCTAGACAACTTTCTTATAGATGCCATAGGGGACAAGATGGAACCTTGCAGGACTTCATAATCCAATGGCCAAGGGGCCAAGCAACAATTCCCCATACTTACCTTCTCTAAACTACCTGAAAGGAAAGAGTGGAACAATGTATTGTGCCTCCTAAGCCCATCCTTGCTAAGAGGTCTAAGACAATGATCAATGGCTGCTGAAAGGTCCAGCAGAACCAACACAGACTCCTTGTCCAGTTCCTGATGTAGTTTGTTGGCCAGGATGACCCAGGCTATTTCTGTCAAATCTGGACTTAAGCCCAGATAGAAAAGAGTCTTGGTAGTCAGGATCATCCAATAAAGCCAAGTGTTGAAATGCCACAACACACTTATTCACCTTGCCCAGGAATGGTAAATTGAGAGTGGCCATTAGTTCTCTAGGATGATGGGATTAAAAGATTTTTTTTTTTTAAAGAGGCCTAGCAATGACCCTTTTCAGTACTGATGAAACCTTCCTGCTCCTTAGAACAGCATTCACAGTTTCTACTACTCAACTGGTTAACCTCCAACTGCTTAATCAGCCAGAATGGGCAAGAGTCGAGCAGACACACAGTCACAAAGCTCCAAGCAACCTTTATACAGCCTCAGTTTGAATGAACTGAAATTGTTCCTTTAACACAGGGCAAGCAGATGTCACAACCACACATAAATCTAAATCCACTGAGATATCTCAGCAAATGTGAGTGACTTAGGCTGCAATCCTAACCACACTTTCTTGAGAGTGAGCCCCATTGAACAAAATAGGACTTACTTCTGAGTAGACCTGGTTAGGATCATGCCCTTTATCAGCAAAGTATCTAGCAAATTGGTCAAAACGGAGACTTTGCCTGGAGACTTAGCCAGGGAGACAGACCAGGGACAGACTACACTTGCTCCCAGTGTGGAAGGGATTGTCACTCCCGAACTGGCCTTTTCAGCCACACTAGACGCTGTTCCAGAACCACCTTTCAGAGCGCAATACCATAGTCTTTCGAGACTGAAGGTTGCCAACAACGGTCAAAATGGCCACTGGTATCTCCAGTCCATGGTCACAGGAGCCAGGATGTAACACCACATGGAATAGCTCTTCTGGACAACTCTGTGCTGTTACAATGGGGGTTGAAATAGGAGGCTCTAAAATAGGGGTGTCAAACTTTTTTTATATGATGGGCCAAATAGCATTCATGGAGCCTGCTGAGGGCTGGAAGTGACATCATTAAGTAGCAGATAATGGCCAGAACTAAGCACTTTGTTCTCACTTATGAACTCCTCCTCACTATCATTTATTCATTCATTCTGTTTAACATCTAGTTTGAAAATCAGTAATGTTCAGCAGGAATAGCTTACTGACTACGTTGCTATTTTGGAAAAATAAAAGTATTCTTTATTGATATACTGCTCCGATTTGGGTTGTTTTTGAACTACTTGTTTGAAAATGTAGTGTTTATGGGTGGCATTCCATCCTCATGGAAATGGTGCTAGAACTTGTGTTACTTGCAGATTAGAAATCTGAGACATTGTATGGCAGTTGGCTTCAGTAGGTCTATGAAATCCAGGAATTCATAGATACTGAAAACTGCAGCATCTACAGGTAAACATATGTATTATGTTACTAGCATTTGCCATGTATGGGCCAGGACCACTTCTTTGGATGTATTTACTTCAAATAAATACTGCTTCCCCCCACCCATACATCAGGAGACACCCAAGGTGGCTTACAACAACATTTTCAAATAACATAGGGGGGGGGGAGAATGAATACATATTCAGGTTAATCTAAACTCACCCAAATATACCACCTTTTAAACATCAGCAAGGAACTGCCCCTACTGGAAAGAGAAATTGCTGGAAGTTATATGTGCAAATTTGCTTTTTTGAAGTTACAAGAGCTTAGCTGAACAAAGCTGCAATCCAGAATGAATGCTCAGCAGCCTAGAATACTCCAAAATGGAAGGATTTCTGACTGCAGCTTCATTAAGCAAATGTCAAAGAACAGTTGTTTATGATGGAAGTTGGAGAATTTTATTTAGTTTTGGAGATATAGACTGTTCCTTTGATTTGGTTTTCATTATATTTTCTGGACTAGGACCATGTCTAATCTCACTGCATGGTGGCTTCATCTTCAAGGGGAATATAAGTCCATGGCAGGATCCGGCCTCTCCCCCGGAGGGGGCTACTTGTGTTCCATACGCAAGTCCCCAGATCAAGACTAGATCAATCAACCTGAACTATGGTGTAACCAGAGACAGGTAAGAAGTTGGGGTTTTAGCAAGTTTGCCAGCCTTGCCGCCCAGGGTGACCTGGAGGCTGTGGGAGGGCCAGCCCTCCAGATGGCTGCAAAGCTGCATTGCTGGTACCCCAGCCCAGGTTGCCTGTTCGCTGGACTGGTTCTCCTGGCTGCCCCCACTGCACAGGGGCTTGAGGTCCCCCAGGGCCCCCAGATGGTTCCACTCTCCTTCAGTCCTTTGGGCAGTCGTCTCCTTGAGGATCCTTCCCTGGGCCCCTGTGAAGGTGGGGTCAAACCTCAACCCGGAGGGAAGGGTCCTGAAAAGGGAATGCAAGGGGTTTGCATGAGCTTTCCCCAGCCACCCTTGTGGAGCCCAAGCCCCTGGAAAAGCGACCTCTCCCTCTGGCTGCTGGGCTCCTTATGAATCTAGCAGCCAGCCCAACTGGTCCCACTCTTTCTGGCCATGTGATCTCCAACCTCCCAGGGAAACCCCCTTGTCAGGGGGCTGGATCCAGGTACAGGTCCAACCTATTTATCCATGGATTTTTCCCCGGCACAGGCAGGGAAATAGCCATGGAGCTCTGGAAGAGGTTCCCCTTGTGAAGGAACAGTAACATTCTTGGAGCCCCTGAACCAGCAAAGAGGCTGAAGAGGGGGACGGAAAACCCTGTGTAACCAGAACGCATGCAGCAAGGTGGAGCTCTCCCCCCCACACACACACGGGGGCAGGTTCGGTAGCAACAGAGGGGATTGCTTTAACAAACCCAGGGAGTGTTTGCTGAATTCCCCCCCCCCCCCCGAGATGGTGCAGGCTCTCCTGCTCCAGCCAACACAAACAAAACAGCCCAGCAAGCAAGTCTTCCCAGCAAGCAAAGCATGAGATTTAGGCTACAATCCGAGCCACACTTTCCTGGGAGTAAGCCCCATTGACTAGAATGGGACTTACTTCTGAGTAGAAATGCATAGGACTGGACTCTTAAAAGCTCAGCATCCCACCTGTGAAAGAAGCGGGGACAGCTGGAAATGGGGAGGGCTGAGTACGAAGCAGAGCAGGAGGAGGCGAAGGAGTGGAGGGGAGGGGATTGATAACAGCTGCCTTAGTTTCCTTCTAGCCCCAAGTGTCAGGCTGCAGCGTATTTGGTTAACTCTATGGAATTTAGCACAACACATTTTTTCTTAATTGCGCCAAGTCACGGAACGAAACTCACGCGTATAAATAGGCTCCACCTGTAGTACTTTCCCCGCTTCCCTACTCTTGAGTAGCCCCTTTCGTGCAAGGAGCCCCTTACTCCGAAGGAGGCCTGAGTCACCAGGGCCTGACCCTGGTGACAGGGAGCTAAGCAAATGGATGCAGGGCATGTCATTCTGCAACCCCACAAAGCAATTGGGTTGTCACATTGCATGATCTGATGAGGCTGCTATGGCCGACTGTGTGGTAATGGTGCACCTTCCCACACACCATTGGATACTTCGCAAAGTGACTATGACAGACAAGGTACCCTAATACAGAAAGTCCAGCAAGTGGTATGGCACTGCCACCAGGATGGAAAAAAAAACCTAAAAGATCTCCCCTCCATTTTGGAGGGAGCCCAAATACTGGGATTCCCCCAATGTGGAAGCCTATTGCAAAAACAAAACAAAACAACAAAAACTGAGGGGCCAACCAACCTGGCTAATTCCAACTCCTCTGCTTCTACACAGACAACCTTGTAGCATTAGCCATGAACAATCTGTAAATGACTGTATGAATGAAAAAAGGTTGATAGGTTTTCAAAAATAGAAATAGTTTATTAAGAAAGCTGAAAAAAGAAAACAAGCATGGTTCAAGCAGGCACTCAAAATCACTGCAACCCAGCTAGACCTATCCCTAACTAGGGACATCACTTACTTAGCTTCAGTTCTCTTGCTTGCCTCAGGTGTGACAGCAACCTGCAGTTACCACCATCAGAGTTGGAACAAACTGTGCCATATTTCAGTCTAGCTGCCCCCTTTTAATGGGGTTTTGGGAAATTAAGATTCTCCTTTTCCTATTGGCTACTCCAATGGCAGAAAATCCTTGACCCACCCCCTGAATATCCTCTGATTAATGGTCAGGTGAATGGATTTGGCCAATGGACAGGTGTGAACAAAACCTGCGGGGGGGGGGGGTACTTGGGGGCTCCTGCCTGACCCACTGTTCTACCAGGGATAGCAATTCTGTATTGGTGTGGCTTCCAATACACTGTGAACCTTTGCAGTGGATACTCTGAAGAATCTCAGTCTATATTGATTTCATTTCCAGATTATTTGCCGCTGAACAAGTCTTGTGTTGCTCAGCTCATACACATCCTGCCATCATTCCCACCAGATATAAGACTTAGAGTTATAAAGGTATATTACCTTTATAAATATAAAAGCAAGGTCTGACATTTCCTAGTCTGTACCATTTCCTAGTAACGTACCACCTCCTAGTAGCAAGCACTTAGCATTCCCATTGAAATCAATGGCAAATCAATTGAAATCAATGGGAATTTAAGGTCTATAACTCAGAATGAGTTTTGGTCATATTTTGCATCTTTCCTTTCCATTGTTGAAAGTGGTAAGTGGTTTGAACTGGTTTTCAAACCAGAAATGTAGAACTATGCATAGCTTGATCTTAATTTGAAAGAAAATTCTGATCTATTTCAATTTCTTTTTAGCTAAAGAGTTCTCAAAGCTGAACTCTGAAAATGGGAGGAAATCCACTTCCTCCTCACAGCAGCTCGCCACCCACTTGATCTGCCACCATCCCCCAGTCAGTGGCGTAGATAAGGCATCTGCTACCAGCGGTCAAAGAAGATTTTGTAGCTCCGCTCCATGACAAAATCAAATTTAATTAAGTAAATAAATAAATGTGTGCCCCATATTGGTTAGAGACACTGTGCTGGAGTGAAGAGCACAGTAATAACAACTTGTTAGCCCTCAGAACACTCAGACTCATTGTTCAGTGTTGAGTTAAGGAGAGTCTTGTTTTGTGACATAAGACAGTTGTGTTTTTCTTTTCTGGTTATTTGGCTATAGCTTTTGATAGAACACAGATATTTCAGTGTCGTTTGTTTCATTACATTCTGCATTAAATCACACATGGTATTCATCCTAACACCCATGATTTCCACAATTTTGGTCAATAGTGATGTCACTCCCCCACCTTACCTTATTGGTTCCATGCCGTGTCATATTAACATCTAATTGGCTCTTCGAACAATCAGTCTCACTGGTCCGTTTTGAGTTAAGGAATGTGCTTTTTGTTATATAAGACAGTTGCATTTTTGTTTTCTGTTTTTTTTTTTTGGCCATAACTTTTGATAGAATGGAGATATTTCACATTGGTTTGTTTCATTGCATTCTGTTGTAAATTACGCATCGAGTGGTATATAACATGATTGTATTATTCCAAAGGACCGCAATTTTAGTGATTTTGGTCACTTCTGAGGTGGCACCTGGGGCGGCCCACCCCTCACCCCCTGCTAGCTATGCTACTGCCTCTCTTATTCCATTATGCTCAAGCCCAGGACCTCCCTGCCTTGAGTGCCATCACTTTCTGCCATCTGATTTCCTGTTTCCTGCAACTACTCCACCCTTTCCCTTGCTGCCCCCTTTGCCTGGAACTCCTATATCACCTGCATGATGCCTCTCCTCTTACTTCCTTGAAATCCCTCTTCAAATCATACCTTTACTGTGACATCGTTGGCACCACCTCAGGCCTCTTTTCTCTGCCATAATGAGCTTAACTACATGTAGCTAAGACAAATACATGTTCTTCCCTTGCTTATTCTTGCCTACACTTTTGTCCTCTTTCTCTGTTGTTTCTAGATTGTAAGCCTCTAGGGGCAGAGTCCTGTCCCCTCATTCTATGTAAAACATCATGTACATCGAGGTGGTGCTATATAAATAAATAACAACATAATGGCTTGCAATTCCAGCTTTTCAGATCTCTGAAACTGCTTTTTGAACAGATCTAGAGACTTAGAATTATATGGTTTGACCAAACCACCTAGAAATGGTTAAATTGTATTGAAGATATACTGTAATGAAGTTTTCCCCAGGGAAAACCAAGAGACCTTTTGATACCTAGTTCCATTGTGCTTTCAGTGCAATGCAATTAGATTATCTCTAGCTTCCTACATAGACCATAATAAGGTTGCAATCTTAGTACATGCTTACCTGGGAGTGAGTCCCATTAGACTCATTGGGACTTACTTCCAAGTAGGAGCAGTTAGAATTGTGAAAGCCAGGATGGTGTCATGGATGTGGTTTTGGATTTAAATCTGGAAGATCTAGGTTCAGTTCCCTGTTCAGCCATGGAGCTTTCTGGGTGACCTTGGGCCAGTCTCTATTTCCTAGCCTAAACTACCTCACAGGGTTGTTGTGAGGATAATAGGAGGAAAGGAACCATGAACACCACCCTGAGCTCCTTATCGGAAGGGTGGTATAAAAAAATGTGAATTTGGTTTGTGGAGTAAGTCTATGAAAAATCAGTGCACAGTTAGTTATAACTTCTTTTCTCAGCATACATGAGTAAAGCAAAGAGTTTTTGATGGAGCACTCATCTTGTCACTGTCTGAGAATTAGATCCAGGAGTGACTGCCTTAAGTTTCTTTGTTTTTGACAGTTATCCAAATACTTAACCCCTTAAGTTTCTTATTTTTACATTAAATATCTATATATACATATACTGTGTAGAGTATATATAATTATATATTGGTGAAAGCAAATCTGCCCAGCCTTCCCTCTGGCTACAAGTCTAACAACTGTTGAAGGACAAAAGATAATCTATGTGAATCCCATTGCCATGGTCCACTGGTTTAAAACAAACGGCCCCCATTTGACCTTTAAATTGAAGGGTTTCCCTTTATATCACTAGAGGCAAAATGTGTGGACACGACATACAACAACAACAGCAACAGAAAAGGACCCTGGCGGCTGAGCTGTGTTTGATTTGCGAGATTTTTATTCATTTTTTATGGCTTTTTTTCCTTCTCTTTTGAAGGGGGTAGAATAAAAAGTCAAACTGATGAAGAGAAATGGAATCTCAAACTGGCCTGGTTTTGTTCCACTGCTGTTTGGTTGGTCACCCTGAGGGAAATGATATGTGCACAGGAGGGATGATGAATTGGGTTTGTTTAAAGCCATCATTACATTGTACTTTTTTATGGACCTCAGTATTTATAACACTTAAAGTTGATTGAGTAATGTGGGCTGCCTTGGCGTCCCTGCTGGTCAGCAGGGGTGACAGGCCTTGACAGCAAACATGAAGATATTACTGCTCCGACTGGTCCAGGATGTCGGGGTAATCTTAAGCAATCTGCTGCCTGCTCTAGTGTGTAATACACTCTTGAAAACTTTTCCTCAATTGTATATGTAAGTAGGTTTGGGCATGTTTCATGGGATGTGTGTCTTGTAGAGAAATGCAGAACAAATACAGAAATTCTGCGGACAAAGTTGACTTTTTCTGCAGACTAAGAATTTGCAGGAGAAAGTTTGCACTAGTGAAGTAGTATCTGGGGTTGGGAGTGTGTATTCTCACAGAAGACCCTTTCAGAGACCTCCAGTTTTGTATGATCTCAGCAGTTATTTGAATGAAAATAGAAATAGCCACCACTTGTGGGCCCACAACTGTTCACTGTTTCTTCACAGAAACGGAATGATGTTTGGATACAAGATTTTGTGATATTAGAAGTCCTGCCCTTAGAACATACATATTGGAGTTGTTTGATTAACTTTAAGGAGTTATGCAGAGCACATGAGGTTCTATTCAGTGACGTTGCTAGGGGGGTGCGGGGGTGTGTGGTCCGCACTGGGTGATGCGCACAGGGGGGTGACATGCTAAAATCACAGTGCTTAGGAGTAACCCTATCATATTATATACCGTTGGATGTGGAATGTCAAGCGGAATGCAATGTAAAAAATCAGAGTGAAATATCTCCTTTCTATCAAAAGTTATGGTCAAAAAACCAGAGAACAAAAAATGCATGGATCCCTATGGAAAGTGAAAGTGAGCCGTATCATGCATTTACTCGTGAGTAGGCAAACTGGCATTAGTCCGTCAGAAAGGGCAGGCTGAGAGGAATCCAACACCAGAATGGTCTTGATCCAATGAATGCAGCCCCCAAAAACACCTGAGAAGGAAGTCCCTTCTTCCAAGCAGATGAATGTATTGACCTCTATGGAAAGCGAATCTAAGCCTCACAGTCGTGTTTACTCGCGAGTAAGCAAACGTGCCTTGGTTGGTGTGGATGATCAGGTGAAGGAGAATGCAAGGCTACCAGAATGGTCCTGATCCTATGCACCTGCAGCTAAACAAGTGCTCCAGAAGGCAGCCTCCCCCCTCCCCCAACTAAAAAGGCTCAAAACAGAGGCTTCAGCTGATAAGGTGAACCTTTTTGAGACTTGCAAAGCCAGGTGGATCCTGACAGTGATGTGGTTTAAACAGAAGTTCTTAAATTGAACTGGGCACTGGGTAGGGCTGAAAACCTTACTGATTTGGGGGGGGGGTGTTATTGCAGGCTACAGAGGATGCTACAGAGGACATTCACTTGGTGAAACAGGGCTGGATTCTGCTTATTTAATTATTTGTTTTACTTATGATGATGATGATGATGTTTTACTTATGATTATGTCACTTCCACCATGACATCACTTCTGGTGGGTCTTGCACAGGTTGTCATTCTGAAAAGTGGGTCCCAGTGCTAAAAGTTTGAGAACTGCTGCAATAAGTTGTTAGTAAGTTGACAGCCTTGGGGGGGGGGTGTGACACCACTAGTGACCAAAATCACTAAAATCATAATTTGGAAGAATAAAACCATCATGTTATAGATCAATCAATGCGTAATTTCATGCAGAATGTGTTCTATCTTTGTTCTATCAAAAAGTACAGCCAAAAAACCAGTGGGGGTGGAGTGATGGTACATCACCACGCCCACCACCTGGGGTGTTGCCCCTCCCACTGCATGGGGGGTGACGCGCTGGCATCCCGCACCGGGTGACACGAACTCTAGTGACGCCACTGGTTCTATTTGAATAAAAATTATATTTTAGAGTTCGATGTGAATAGTGTGTAGGTTAATATACAGATGAAACCAACATAACACGACTTCAAATAATCTGGGGACACCTGGGCTTTGTTCTTCTGGGTATTAGAAGAAGAAATTTTATTCTCTGACTCCAGGAGCAAAATCACAATGCTTTGAGGATCCACAGAATGCTATTTCACCCCAGAAACATACTCATCTGTTTCATGATGAAAACTGACTGCATTTTAAGTGGCTTTGTAAACACTTTGAAAATATGAAGAAAATGTACAAATGTTAATTTGTTTCTCAGGGATTCATGGCCTTTGGACTAGCACAGCCAAAAGATCCAGGCATACAAGAATAGGTATGACAACTAACAGTCCAATCCTAAACCAGCCATAAAGAGCACTCTGGCAGAAGGGAGAACAGCACACTGCCGGAGAGTCAGTGGGAAGGCTGGAGCTTTCCTGCGTCTTTTGGGGGATCACTGGGCACCTGCTGGAGCAGGTAACACAGCAGGGGAGGTGGGAGATGTGGGGGGAGGGGGGAGGGAGGAGGCGAAACTTGGAGGGAGGGGAGTAGAACTGGGGGCAGGGAGGTGCGTCAGGGTGTGGATCCTGCAGTAATGGCACACACTGGATCCTGTACCCTCCAGCAGCTGCCTTCCTACCCCCTTTCTCTCCATGATCTTGTGTCAGCAATTTCACTGGCGCAGGTCTGAGGAGACCCATTGCAGACCTGGAGGCTTACAGAGGTGTAAGGGGATTGAAATCCCCTTTCCCCTCTGAAGTCTCCTGATCTGCCCTCCCTTACTGGATATGGCATACCTGTTTTTGGTGTGGCTGCACCAGTGAGAGGAGGGAGGACAGGACTGGGCTGTTAATTACCAATTCAGAGTTGAAGAGCATGTCACAAATGTCCTAACGGTCATCACAGCCTTTTTACTAGTCAATACAACATCATCATCATCATTAATAATAATAATAATAATAATAATAATAATAATAATAATAATAATAATAATAATAATAATAATAATAATAGTATTTATATACTGCTTTTCAACAAAAAAGTTCACAAAGTGGTTTATTATTATATTATAATATTATATTATATTCTTTGTGCATCCAATGAAGTGGGCCTTTTACCACAAAAGTTACAATAAACATACTAGTCTTTAGGATGTTATTGAACTCTGTAGTTTTCGCTACAGCAGGCTCACAGCAATTACAGTTTTCTCACTATTCATTTTATTTCTACAACCCTCCTTTTTTCTATTTTGTTTCTTCAAAAATGGCTGGGTACCCTGTGCCTTGATTTCTTACCCCCTTGGCAACCGCTGACTTCTTCTAGATGACTTCTGTTTTGTATCAAATTATTCCCCTCAAATGTATAGTTTTAACTTGAGGATGGTGCTCTCAAGCAGTACAAAACAAACACTAAAAGAGTTCACTGAAACAAACAACAACAAAAAAGTATCAAAACCATTTGGTCCTTTGGCAAATGTTACCCTAACCTCAGGGGAGTTGTTTTTCCATAAGTGGGGGTCATGTTTCAATTACCGAATTATGACAGCAGGAGCCAACTATGTGGCTCTTCCCTGGCTGTTTAGGCCATTCCTATTCTGTGGTTAGGGGGATTTGTGCAATCAGCCCTCCCCACATAGCTGAGTTGCTCAAACTTTGCCCCAGCCATCCAGGATCTACAGAAAGATGTTTTGCATGTGGCTGCAGCAGTGGTTCCCAAACGTTTTAGTACCAGGACACACTTTTTAAAGCAACACTCTATTGGGACCCATCTAGACTTTTAAGTTTAATTTTACTAGCTGCTCAGGTCTCTATTTTTATCCTTTTTACTATGGTGGGAGGGGCACCTTCTGGTGCATTTGTTTTGAGCTCCATGTTAATCAGATCAGGACCATTCTGGTGGAATGTTTCCCTTGGCCTGCCCTTCAAAGAGGACTGAGGCACATTTGCCTACCGGTGAGTAAAAGTACAGGAGCTGCTCCATTTTGATTTCCATAAGGCTCAGTACATTTTCCCTGTCAGCTATCAGTTTTGCAACCCATCAAAATTAGATTGTGACCCACTGATGAGTCACAACCCACAGTTTGAGAACCACTGGGCTACAGTAACATTTTAAGACCGCTTCGTTGACCCCCTGGGTACTGGAAGAAAATGCCTTCAGATGTGTGCAATCCAGAGTAGACTGTACTGTACATTCAATCATATATTCAGAGTTGCAGAGAAGAGTTAAGACAAATCATAATTAAAGGATTGATCAAAACTCAGAGGTTTTTCTATATAAAGAAAATTTCAAAACACATTTACTTTAGACAAACAGAGACATCAAAGGTTTACAGATAGAGTGAATGGCAAAATGTAATTTTGTTTATATTTATGTCATTTAGGGAGACATCCATTATTTTACTACATGGCCCTGACAGGCCTATAGGTGTATGTGTTAAACACTATTCTGGTCATCTCAATGATAAGAAAGGATCAGGGCTAAAGTCTAGGATCTACAAAATTCCTTGGAATTGAGTTTAAATGAAATTCTGTTTAGGAGAGTCTACTTTTCTGGAAGTGCATCAAGATATATGATAAGGTAATGATAATAATGTCAATTCACTGTTTCTTGGGCATCAGACTACATAGTCTGTATCACTTCAGAGGCCTATCACAGGCACAAAAGCTGGCGCTGTGAATGAAATGGTATTTGCCTGTTTATGTGAAGAATGATGAAACTTTAAATGAATCGTTGACCTTTCTTGAATGACATGTGACCTGTAAGATATCTGAGCTGTATATCATGAGCTGTTCCTGAAAATTGCTGTCTGCTGACCGAAAATAAACAATAAGATATCAAATATAGTTTGAAAAAATTGACTTGGTTTAACACTGGGGAAAAAAGTGAATTATTTTGACTCACCAGTCAGAACACATCAATTCATTTCAAATCATCCTTCATCTAGAGACTAGAGGGGTTACCTCTTTGTTTTAAAGCTTCTTTATGTTTCAGCAATTGGTGTTTGCTGGAATGCATGCCTTATTTAGGCAATAATCCACTGCAATAACAAACATCTAAATAGGGGGTTTCTTGGGCTGGAATGGGCTTGAGAATACAGGGAAAGGCTTTCATTATTTGTGAGTGCATGATATCTATGACACTTGGGTCTGGATTGAAAGGTCACAAAAACTGGACATTTCCTTGTTTTCCAGTAAATTTGGTGACTCATAATCAGTGGCCAGTTCAACCATCTTGAACAATAAAGAAAATCAGAATTGATACTCCTCAAGTTTATGTAATCTTCAAAGTAAGGCAAGTGTCATCAGTATTAATTGTAACTGCATTGTCTGCTACACCGGTAAATGACTATAGCTTCTGATGCTAAGGTTTTTGAAAATGATTTTTTCAACTAATATTTGCTGATTTTTTCAACTAATATGGCCAGCAAATAAATGTCAAACACCATGTTCACCAAAACACTGGTGTAGATGTTAGCATACCATTACCACATGTTTAATGGGTGGACAGTGCCACAAAATGGAAATGGGGTGTTAAGATTTTTGTGTTTAATTTTGACCTCTTTCTACAGGCAGCACAATCCTGAAGTTGGTGGCTCTGCTGAGTGCAGTGGCACACTATATCCAGTGGTACTGCTGAAGCCACCAGAGGTCTCCTCGGGGGAAGGGGACTTTCATTCCCTTCCTCTGGAAAAGCCCCAAGCCCCGCAATGGGGCTTCTCAAGTCTATGCTGGCCTTCTGGTTCGACATGGAGTTCAGAATCCGGCAGAGCAGAGCTCCTCCAGTCCCACCCTCTTCCTGCCCAAGTTCCTCCCCTGCCCCACTCTTCCCTGTCTCCCTCTGTCCCAAAGCTACTTACCACTGGCTGGTGCTGCTGGAGCGCCAGCTGACCCTCCATGTGGTGCTGAGATCCAGCGCCAGTCGCCCCTTCTGTCTGGGTGTCACTGACGTGCCTTATGGCACATTTGCAACACCAAGCGCTGAAGCTGGAGCTCAGCACTGGCACTGTGGGAGTTCAGGATTGGGCCCTTAATTCTCTAGTTTTATTTAGTCTGGTGTAATCAAGCTTTGGTTAGTTGCACATTTCCTGACCAAACTGTGGATTCAAACACTTTTGTCAATTGTTCTGTGTCCTGTTCCTGCACAAGGCTTTGCTGCACTTCCTCCATTCAGGGGCTCTTCATACATGAAGGCATTCATGGTAAGTACATGACATTGTTTTGGCTCCTTCCATTGCAATGCTTCCAACATGTTGTCTGGGCACACAAACCTGGGTCGTATTAAAAGAAGCTAATCAATTGCACACACCTGTTGCTGTTGCTAACCAAGTCCACACAGTGCACCACCTTTTACTCTACAGACCAAGGTCCATTCTGAATCAATCATTGAGCAATTGGCCTGGTATTTTTTTGCTCTTATAAAAATAAAATAATAGCATGCAGAATATGTGTGTGTGTGTGTGTGTGTAAGAAATATGCAATGAGGGGGCTTTAACACTTTGCTCCACCATAATTCTGATCTCCACACACATATTTTTTTTAAGGAAGCAAAAAGTGCTGAGTCATGTGTAGAAGCAGGGCATAGCAGAGGCCCAGATAATGTACAAGCACAATGCTTGTCGGTTAGTGGTGAGCTTTCCACCCCTTGCCTCTCCCACTGGTTTAGGGGAATTTTGAGAAGTTGCTATCACTGCCACCAAGGCAAGGAAAAACATGACTGAGATAGGCCAAGTTGGAAAGACTAGCAGAAAACAAGATAACATCCTTGAACACAAGGTGCAAGATATTTCCCTACCTTTAGTTACATGGTCCAAAAGAAGAGGAAAGGGGTCTGGTTCCTTCACTTGGCCAAGCTGTTGGTGCTTACCTTTAAAATCCAGTGGTGCTAAGGTATGTGAAGGATTCCTTGCTTCCCCCTCAGCTTGCCTGTGTCTTCTTTGGAGGCCCTTCTACTTGAGGCCTTTCGGGTGGTGGTGCCCTCCTTGTGAAATGCTTTCCCCAGAGCAGTATGCTTGGTGCTGACTTTAACTGTTGACTCCACCTCAATATTCATTTTTATCCATCATCATCATGGTTGTTCTTATTATATTAGCTAGGGCAGTGTTTCTCAAACTGTGATTCTGGACCCACTAGGTGGGTCGTGAGCCCATTTCAGGTGGGTCCTCATTCATTTCAATATTTTATTTTAATATATTACACTTGATGATACCGTGTTATGTGACTGCATTTGGGGAAATGTTACAGACCTGTACTTTTAACAAGCTACTCTCTATATTCTTTTAACAATGATAGTAAATGGGACTTACTCCTGGGTAAGTGTGGGTAGGATTGCAGCCTAGAATGGTTCAAAATTTTCCTGCTTGACGATGTCACTTCCAGTCATGACATTACTTCCGGTGGGCCCTGACAGATTCTCATTCTAAAAAGTGGGTCCCAGTGCTAAAAGCATGAGAACTCCTGTACTAGGGAATATCTTCATTGCAGGTGAAAGAAATCTTTCCTTTTCAAAAACATTTCCAATATTTTGAATTATAATTTTTATGTATGTTGTTTAGGCTGTGTGTGCACACACATCGCAAAGCTTGGATTCATCTATGATCTATGTCCATTCCCTTTTGTTTCTCTGGGGTGCCCATATTTAGCCAGCAGAGTCATTTTGAGGCCTCCAAGTATGACAACAGTACAAAATAATTGGTAATAATAATATTAATTTAAAAAAACACCATAGGTTCCTCTATCTTTTAGTTGAACTATTAAAACTCCATGCCTTTGAAGATGCAACTGCCAATCAGATGGGTCAGTGAAATAGAAACAATAACCAGTAATCACCACTAATTGCTGGGCCATTAGTGCTGATGAGGCAAGAATGTCAAACACCAGGTGCAAATGACAGGGGGAAAGGGAGTGAGTGTTAATTGCCCTATTCAGAAAATGTAAATGTATGCCCAGGTTATAGACAAGGCCCTGGAGACAAAGCCCAAGGTATGAATTGAAATTAAAGATGGAAAAGTCCCATTGTTATCCTGGACAACCGAATGGAATTGCTTATACCTCTTGCCCAGAGAATTGCTTTAGTGCTCAAGGTTTAAAATTCACTGCTGGTTATGCTCAGTTCCAATCTGGATAATGTAGAGCACCTTGAATGGTATATTTACCTAATAATCCATTTTTAGGTGGGACATACCCCGTTTTTACTGAAGCTGTACCAGGCAATGGTTTTTAGCTTGAAATCCTGTGCACACTTACATGGAAGTCCTCCTGGGACTCAGGGACAAACTATACATTGCAGGGAATGTGTCATTGGCCTGTTTTTCTTTTTTTTGTAACATAGTTCACTGTGGGCACAAAATGTAGGGGAGGACCATGGGGTTCACTGTGGGCAGGTGTAGGTTAACTGTTGAGAAAGGTGTAGAAGCTTTGGAAAGCTTGTTTTCTTTGACTAGCAACAGAGAAGCAATAGGCCCTAGTCCAGCCATTTTCAACCATTTTCAACCACTGGTGTGCCACGAATGGTCCCCAGATGTGCTACAGGAATTTGGGAGAGGGTCATTTATCAATAGGACCACTGTGGGATGTGAACCCCCATTGACAGCACAGTGTGCCTTGTCAATTGTCAAAAAGCTGATGGTGTTCCTTGACCATTTTAGTGCCTTGCCAGTGTGCTGCAAGATGAGAAAGGTTGAAAAGTACTGCCTTAGTCAGTCCATCTGCTGAGCAGTGGTGTCGCTGGGGGGTGTGGGCCGCACTGGGTGATGCACCTGGGGGGGTGACATGCCCTGGGGGTGACGTGCTAACATTGCGGCTTCAGGAGCTACCCCATCATGCCATACACCGTTGGATGCGGAATGGCCAGCGGAGTGCAATGAAAAAAACAGAATTGAAACAGCTCCTTTCATTCAAAGATTATGGCCAAAAAACTGGAAAGAAAAACTGCATGGAGTCCTATGGAAAATGAAAATGAAAGCCATAGTAAGGGCAGGCTGAGAGGAATCCAACAACACCAGAATGATCCCATCCAATGAATGCAGTCCCCAAAAACACAAGAAGGAGGTCCCTGCCTCCCTCCCTCCCAGCTGTCAGTCTATTGAAACGAAGCCACGTGGCTGCATTTACTCACGAGTAGACGGACTTGCCTTAGTCTGTAGAAAAAGGCAGGCGGAGAAGACTCCAAGGACATCAGAATGGTCCTGATCCAATCAATGCAGCAGCCCACAAAAACACCTGAGAAGGAGGTCCTTGCTTCCCAGCTGCCCTATTGAGCCCTATGGAAAGCAAAGCAGCCTCACGTCGCATTTATTCTTGAATAGGCAGGCAAGCCTTGGCTGGTGGTCACGCCAGGCAAAGGGGAATGTGAGGACACCAGAATGGTCCCAATCTGATGGAGCTGCTCCAAAAGGCAGATCCAGAAGTCCCCCCCCCCCCACTAAAAAGGACCAAAAAGAGGCTTCAGCTGGTAAGAAGAAGTTTTCTATTTTGCACTTACAAAGCCAGGTGGGTCTTTATCTTGATCTGTTTGAAATAGAAGAACTTTAAACTGGGCACTGGGGAGGGCTGGAAATCTTACTGATTTTTTTTTGGGGGGGGGTTGTTATTGTAGGCAGACTACAGAGTAAGCTCCATTGACCACTATGGGACTTACTTCTGAGTAGACATGCATAGGATTGGGCTCACAGGCTGCAATCCTACCCACACTTTCCTGAGTAAGCCCCATTGACCCCTATGGGACTTACTTCAGAGTAGATTCACTTGGTGGAACAGGACTGGCTCCTCCTTATTTAATTATTTCTTTTATTTTAATTTAATTATTTATAATTATTTATTTTAATTTGGTTAATGATGTCACTTCTGGCCATGACATCACTTCCAATGGGTCCTGGACAGGTTGTCATTCTAAAAAGTGGGTCCCAATGCTAAAAGTTTGAGAACTGCTGCAATAAGGTGTTAGTAAGTTGACACAGGGTGTGTGTGAGACTCTACAAGTTTTCAAAATCACTAAAATCAGAATTTGGAGGAATAAGACCATCATGTTATATATCCATCAATGTGTAATTTCATGCAGAATGTGATGAAACAAACCACATTGAAATATCTATGTTCTAACAAAAGGTATAGCCAAAAAACCAGTGGGGGTGGGGCAATGGTACATCACCAAGCCCACCACCTGGGGCTTTGCCCTGCCCACTGCATGGGGTGACGCGCAGGCCTCCCGCACCGGGTGACGCGAATCCCAGTGATGCCACTGCTGCTGAGATTAGCATGACAGCCCAGTCCTGATGAGGACCGCCTGTTCTGACAGTGGAACACTATTCTTCTGTGAAATGGCAGCCATTTTGTTAGTGCCACTGCAATTGGCAGCGGCACTAGAGCCCTGCTCCCACAGCTGGCTACCTCCTGCAGAGGTGTTAAGCTAGTGGGGACAGAACAGGGCCGGAAGGGGGAAGATTGGGGGAGTGTCTGGGCAGGGAGGGGGTGAGTGGGAGGCGGAACAGGGCAGGGAGACTGCAGTTACCAGCTGCCTTGCAGCGTGATATCCAGGGCACATGAGAGGAGGTAAATGGGATAATTTGTACAAGGGCCCAGAGTCAAAAAGGGGGCCCAGGAACCAAAGATGGGGGCCCAGAAATTTCCTGGGATCTTATATTTTCCTATGTCACCTGGACTCAATGCTACCATGGGATGCTAGATGCGTGGCCGCTGCTGCTACCAAAATCCATATGTGCTGGGCCAAGGAATGCATATATGACACTCCTTAACAGTGTCAGATCTGGGAGAAAATTGACCTGCTACAGTAGCTCTTTGGCATATAGATCCACTTGCCCTGAAGTGCATAGGAGCTCAGGGACATAGCTGCCAGATTACAGCTGCTGCAGAAGTAGGTTTTGGTGCAAACAGGACACTTCCCTTTCTAGTGTGAGCGTAACTATGGTGATGCTTATGTTCTGCAATTATTTTCTATATTTAAAAGATTTTAGAATGACTTAGGAGTGCATTTGGCTTTCCATATTATTGCATCCAGAACATTTTCCAGCTGTTGCCATCTCCTTCTGCCCTGTTTTTCCCCCTCCTCACCCCTGTTCTGCCCACTGTTGCCACCACACTCCTCCGCTCCATTTCATCCCCTCCCCTCCTGCTTTGGAAGGGCCCAAAAGAAACTTTGTTCACTCTGATAAAATCCCCCTCTGAGACCCTGCCTATATCCTAGCTCCATTCCTTCCCCCGTTTGCTTTTTCTTACTCTCCTTGTATTTGCACCAGCCAAATATCTGGTGCAGATCTGAGGACCCATGGGATAGGGGAGTCTTCTTCCAAGGTAAGGAAACAGAAGTTCCCTAACCTTGAGGAGACCTCTCAACTGCCCCTCACTGGATGCACACATGCTCCACTGGCACAGTTGTATTACTAGGGGGTGGTGGTATTTAGTTAGGATCGGGCTGTGACTCAGTCTATTGGGTACTTTAGAAAACCATCGTGAACGTGGGTGGTCTGGTAAATGGCTAACCTGCTGCCCCCTGAGTGAACTGATGCCAGGTGAGAAACTGTCAAAATGAAAGAAGTTTATTTAAAAATTTATGAAAACAGTGGATGAAAAACTGCAAAAAAAAATAAAATTAAAAATTAGGAAAAGGGGAGGGGAACTGGGAGTTGGCAAAGACGATAAAGGCAAGCAACAAATAAAGCCCAAAATGATTCATTAGGCATTTTCCTAGCCCACTTACTCTTACTGTTCCAGGGACCTGATCCTTGCACACACAGCTGCAGCAAGGTGAGTGAGTTAGATCTCACAATGCAGGACCTGAACAAACGTACCAAGGAGTGTTATGCCCTGTTTTTGTAACCAGTGAGTGTTACTCCAATTTATCGGTGGGATCAGATATTTTGGGTCAGCTGAGTCATCTGAATTTCCTGCTCTTGGAAATCAGATGGGTTTCTTGGTTCATTGTATCAGCTCAAAGCCAAGTCCCTTGTTTACTGGTCAGTTGGGGGATTTGCTGCATGGGTAACAGTCTGTCCTCCATATTTACCCAGGCTTTTCGCACTGGAGAGGACACTCCAACTTCGCCATTCAGCATTGGCACAACTCAGGAAGAAGCAGTTTACCGGTTATAAGTCTTCGCTCAATTGGCGTAGAGCTGTGGTTCTCACACAGTTAGCTCTAGGACCCACTTTGAAGAATGAGAATCTGTCAGGACCCACCGGAAGTAATGTCATGACCGGAAGTGACATCATCAAGCAGGAACGGTTTTAACATTCCTAGGCTGTAATCCTACCCACACTAACCCAGGAGTAAATCCCATCTACTATCATTGCTAAAAGAATATACAGAGTAGCCTGTTAAAAGTACAGGTCTGTAACATTTCCCCAAATGCAATCACATTCCATAGTAGCATCAAGTCTAATATATTAAAAATAAAATATTGAAATGAATGGGGACCCACCTGAAATTGGTTCGTGACCCACCTAGTGGGTCCTGACCCACAGTTTGAGAAACACTGGTGTAGAGCGTGACACTGCTTCCCACAGTGGGTGAGGTCATTGCATCTCATTGGGCAGCTACGCCCGCCTTAAGCTGGGCAGTCCCCAGCCAGTAAGGTGCTGCCTTGCCACAGTCTGTTAACCTCACGGGGTGCGTGGGGTTTAGGGTGAAAACTGACAAGCGGATCGACAACTCTGCACCATGCAACAGAAAAAAGAAAACTCCTGCCCTAAAGCTGGGCACCTGGAACGTTAGGACAATGACACATGGCTTTTCTGACGACCTGCAAGAAATAGACGATGCATGGAAAACAGCTTTCATCGGCATGGAACTGAGCAGACTGCAGATGGACATCGTCGCCCTTCAAGAGACGAGGCTGCTAGATTCCGGATCTGTCAAGAAGAGAAATTTCTCATTTTTCTGGCAGGGAAAACCACTAAATGAGACCAGGGAACGTGGTGTTGGCTTTGCAGTCAGAAATACCCTGCTGGGATTCATCATCCCACCTATTGCAGGAAGTGAAAGAATTTTGTTACTGCAGCTCCACTCATCAGCAGGACTGGCCACTCTCATCAGTGCATATGCACCAACTGTCATCTCCAACAGAAGCTAAAGACAAATTCTATGATGACCTGGCCACCATTATCAAGAACATTCCCGAGAAAGAGCCATTGTTCATCCTTGGCGATTTCAAATGCTAGAATTGGTGCTGATCAGAGTTAACGACCCACTTGTTTAGGTCAGTTTGGCACTGGGAAGGTGAATGAAAATGGCCAACGCCTACTAGAGTTTTGCTGTCATCATGGTCTCTGCGTCAGCAACACGTTCTTCAACATGAAGCCCCAACATAGAGTCTCTTGGAGATACCCAAGATCAAAGCACTGGCACCAGCTCGACCTGATTTTCACCAGCATCAAGATCACATGCAGTTATCAGGGTGCTGACTGCAACACTGACCACTCCCTGGTGTGCAGCAGAGTGAAACTGCGAAGAAAGAGACTGCATCACACGAAAAAGGAAGGAAGACCTCGCATTGACACCAGCAAGACCTGTGATCAGGGAAAAGTGGAGGAATTTGCACGAGCACTTGAGGAATCTCTTCCAGGTCCGGCCGATGCAAATGCATCCAACAGATGGGAACATTTCAAGAATGCCGTTTACAACACAACCTTGTCCATATTCGGCAAGAAGACCAAGACAGCAGATTGGTTTGAAGCCCACTTTGAGGAGCTGACACCAGTCATTGAGGAAAAGAGGAGAACTCAAGCAGCATACAAAGCCTGTCCCAGTGAGCGCAACCTGCAGGTCCTCCGAGTTGCTCGCAGAAAAGTCCAGCAGACTGCCAGGAGGTGTGCTAATGACTACTGGCTCCAGCTCCATTCCCAAATACAGATAGCAGCTGACACAGGCAACATCAAGGGGATGTATGATGGTATCAAGCAGGCTCTAGGTCCAACACAGAAGAAAATTGCCCCTCTGAGGTCTGCCACAGGCGAGGTCATCCCAGGACTGGGTGCAGCAGATGGGATGCTGGGTGCAGCACTACTCTGAGCTGTATTCCAAAGAAAATGTAGTAACTGAAGAAGCACTGAACAACACTGAGTGCCTGCCTGTGTTGGAGGAGCTTGACAGTGAACCAACCCTAGCAGAACTTAACATGGCCCTGGAGTCCCTTGCCTCTGGCAAGGCATCTGGGAAAGACAGAATCCCTGCTGAAGTTCTAAAGTGCTGCAAAGGGATTATTGTCACTGAACTGCATGAAATCCTCTGCCTCTGCTGGAGAGAAGGTGGAGTACCACAGGACATGAGGGATGCAAACATCGTCACACTGTACAAGAACAAAGGCAACAGGGGTGACTGTGATAACGACAGCGGCATCTCTCTCCTTAGCATTGTTTGCCTGAAGCTGTTTGCCCGAGTTGCACTAAAGAGGCTCCAGGTACTTGCAGAGAGTGTCTACCCAGAATCGCAGTGTGGATTCCAAGCCAACAGGTCCACCACTGATATGGTATTCTCCCTTAGGCAGTTGCAGGAGAAATGCAGGGAACAATGATAGCCACTCTTTGTAGCCTTCATAGACCTCACGAAGGCTTTCAGCCTGGTCAGCAGGGACGGCCTTTTCAAGATTCTCCCCAAGATCGGATGTCCACCCAGGCTCCTCAGCATCATCAGGTCTTTCCACGAGGACATGAAGGGCACTGTAGTCTTTGATGGCTCCACATCAGACCCCTTTGACATCCGAAGCAGAGTGAAGCAGGGCTGTGTTCTTGCGCCGACCTTGTTTGGGATTTTCTTTGCTGTCCTGCTGAAGCACACCTTTGGAACTACAACAGAAGGCATCTATCTCCGGACCAGATCAGATGGAAAGCTCTTCAACCTCTCCAGACTGAGAACAAAGCCCAGCTGAAATGTCTGGGTGACTTCCTTTTTGCCAATGATGCAGCTATCACCACCCACTCTGCCAAAGATCTTCAGCAGCTCATGAATGATTTCAGCAAGGCCTGCCAAGATTTTGGACTGACAATCAGCCTGAAGAAAACACAGGTCATGGTTCAGGATGTGGATTCACCTCCCTGCATTACAATCTCTGTGCATGAACTGGAGGTTGTCTAGGACTTTGCATACCTTAGCTCAACAATCTCCGACACTCTTTCTCTTGAAACTGAGCTAAACAAACTCATCGGTAAAGCAGCTACCACATTTTCCAGACTCACAAAGAGAGTCCGGTCCAACAAGAAGCTGATGGAACATACCAGGTCTACAGAGCTTGCGTCTTGAGTGCACTTCTGTACTGCAGTGAGTCCTGGACTCTTCGCACATGACAGGAGAGGAAGCTGAATGCTTTCCACATGCGCTGCCTCCGACGCATCCTCGGTATCACCTGGCAGGACAAAGTTCCAAATAACACAGTAAAGGAACGAGCTGGCATCCCTAGCATGTATGCACTACTAAAACAAAGGCGCCTGCATTGGCTTGGTCATGTCGTGAGAATGGACGATGGCTGGATCCCAAAGGATCTCCTCTATGGAGAACTTATGCAGGGAAAGCGCCCTACAGGCGGACCACAGCTGCGGTACAAGGATATCTGCAAGAGCGATCTGAAGGCCTTAGGAATGGACCTCGACAGATGGGAAACCTTGACTCCTGAGCATCCCGCTTGGAGGCAGGCTGTGCAGCATGGCCTCTCCAGTTTGAAGAGACACTTGGTCAGCAGACTGAGGCAAAGAGGCAAAGAAGGAAGGCCCATAGCCACGGAGACAGACCAGGGACAGACTACACTTGCTCCCAGTGTGGAAGGGATTGTCACTCCCAAATCGGCCTTTTCAGCCACACTAGATGCTGTTCCAGAACCACCATTCAGAGCGCGATACCGTAGTCTTCTGAGGCTGAAGGATGCCAATGGATGGAGAAGAAGATGCTCAACAATAAGCAAGAAAGGGATAATGGCTACTCCATCTGTATGACTCAGCAGTATCTCAGGATGCTGAGGAATCACAAAAGCCCCAAGGTGCCTCAAAGGTCCAAAATAGGTGAAAAATGAAATAGGGAAATAGGGAAAAATCAAGGATTTTCACCATAAGGGTAAAACAGAGTAAGCTCATATGTGCTTTCTTTTGGAAATACTTTTAAAAACTTCAAAACTAAGTAGTTGAAAAAATAATATATTTCCTTCTCAAGTGAAATAGTTTGTATTGCTTTCATTTTATAGTGTTGTACTGTAATTGAAAGTGTTTGTTTTGAATTCCACAAAGATTATTTGTGGAATGTATGTAAATGGTTCAAAATTGGTTCAAAGTGCCTGAAGTAGTTCCTGAAGTTTTTTTTTTAAAGTTGATGCCTGAACCAGAACTGAACCAGGGTTAAAAAAATATGGATGAAACTGGATCAGGAAAATGGGAGTGATTTTAAAAGTCAAACTGAGATTTAAGCAGCCACCTTGAGGAAAGTTCTGGAATATTCTTTTACTTCAGTCTGGACTATATGATCCAGGATGTGCAAGGAATGTGCATTCATCAGCATGATTATGAATCCTTGAAGAAAATGCTCAAGGGCTGAATCCAGAGGCGACTGGAATAAATGGCCCAACTAGCATATTTCTTTAAGGTACTCAGTTGCAAGCTAAAATATTGCTGGTTCTTGTGGGTCGTGAATTGCCCCTTTCAACACAGACATTATTTCTTTCAGTAGAACGCTCAGTTTGCCATTTTTGCTTCTGCAAGTACACCCCATAGCCACTCAATCATGTAGGCAGTTTTGAAAATGTTACTTTTTGTGCCCCTCAGTTGGGAAGGATAAGCTGTTTGTGTAACTGCTAACAGTGTGCTGTATATGTACATCTGTATTTGTCTTGTATTTCAAATGGTGTGCCAAATCTCTCAGGTTGCTATCAAATCAGGACAGAAAAACAGACTTTAGTGTATTTAGAGAGGGATTCTATATAGCAGCACATTACTATATCATGCATTAAAGGACATTTCACCAAATGGGGAGGGGGCAGATTAAAGCAGAGTAAACTCCATTGCCTGGTCTTTACAGTACAAGTCATATAACGGGCAAAAAGAAAGATAACTGATAGGTAGTATTTTAAGGCATATTAACCCAATTACAAGTATATTTTTACAATTGTAGCTCCAGCATTTATCACACAGCATTTATTAGACCTCTGAGCTAGGTTATGTCAAATGAAACACTGAAACTGCAGCATTTCATTAAATTGCTGCTGGAGCAGGGCATTCAATCCTGATCCTCTTAAACCACATGATTTTATCAAAATCTTTGGAAATTGAAGCAATCACTAAAAGGTGTCAGGAAATTAAAATGTTCTGTCTCAGTGAAAGAGATACACTCCTTGTAACATCTATCAGAGGGGTTTTTTCCCCTCTTTTTTTTTAAAAGACACATTACTATGCAGGGGAAAGTCATCAAATACAGAAGGCGCAGGAGGTTCCAGAATTATCACACTGCTGCCATTTTTCACGCTCCCGGGCCACGGAGTTTCTCCTTCTGCCACTTGGTTTTGCATCAAGCCTTTCTGAAATCGATGACTGACAAATTATCTGTGTAAAATAATATAATCAGGCGACATTAAAGGATGTAGATTCTTGTTTTAAAGCAAAGTTTTGGATTTAGTAGTCAGTGCCCTGGTTCATACATTACCTGAGATGTCCATGTAAAAGGAAGATCAACACCCCCCATGATCTACCATGAAATGGTAGATCATTGTCCATCTGTCCTGTCCCGTCCCCCCCGCAAGTGATGCAATGACTACGCAGGGCCCCAGCATGCCCAATTCTCCTTTTTTTTATGAAGACAAAAAAGAATGCATACATGGAGCCTAGGCATTTACATGAGGAAGGCTCCGGCTCATATATCATCAGCATGATAGAGGGGACACACCACTCTGCTACCCACATGAAGGTAAGGTACGAATTTGGAGCTCAGATGTGCAAGTTAATAGTGTCCACTGAATTTGGGAATAACCATGAAACATTTGAGAAACAAACATCTGCAGGGACAAAGTATATTATTTCACTTGTGAACGCCAAGTCTTGGGATCCATAATTTGAAAAAGAATTCAGGACTGATTATAGCTAGAAATCCTTGCTGAATCAGTATAGTTGAGTGAGATCTCATGTAGTCCTACCCCATAGGCTTCTACTTGCCTCTAGTGCAGTGGTTCTCACACATTTAGCACCAGGACCCACTTTTTAGAATGAGAATCTGTCAGAACCCACGGAAGTGATGTCATGACCGGAAGTGACATCATCAAGCAGGAAATTTTTTAACAATCCTAGCCTGCAATCCTACCAACACTTACCCAGGAGTAAGTCCCATTTACTATCATTATTTAAAAAAATATACATAGTAGCTTGTTAAAAGTACAAGTCTATAACATTTCCCAAAATGCAGTCACATACCATGGTAGTATCAAGTCTAATATATTAAGAATAAAATGCTGAAATGAATTGGGACCCACCTGAAATTGGCTCATGACCCACCTAGTGGGTCCCAACCCACAGTTTGAGAAACACTGCTCTAGTGCATGAACATAAGAACATAAGAACAGCCCCACTGGATCAGGCCATAGGCCCATCTAGTCCAGCTTCCTGTATCTCACAGAGGCCCACCAAATGCCCCAGGGAGCACACCAGATAACAAGAGACCTCATCCTGGTGCCCTCCCTTGCATCTGGCATTCTGACATAACCCATTTCTAAAATCAGGAGGTTGCGCATACACATCATGGCTTGTACCCCATAATGGATTTTTCCTCCAGAAACTTGTCCAATCCCCTTTTAAAGGCGTCCAGGCTAGACGCCATCATCACATCCTGTGGCAAGGAGTTAATGGATGTGCATGGATGTTAATGGATGTGCATGGATGGTGTAAAGCCCTTTTGAAATGAATGAGCTGCAATTCTAGTGCTTTGTTGGTGGCATGAGGAGATTCAGGATGATGCTCGTGCCACAGTGGCCAAATCTAAACATGTCTCACGATGACTGCAGCCATAGAGAGCGGTTAACACATCTTAAGTATTCTACCTGCTGGTGCAGCACTGGAGAGCTGACATCTGCGAAATGAAGAACGGTGCTGGGGGATGCAAGGGGACCAGCCTGCTGCTGTCAGATTCCAAGGGGAGCAGCAGCAGCAGTGCCATCAACAGTCCTGAGACACGAGCCCTGATGCTTCATTGGGGGTGAAATATCTGGAATTTGTAAAATGGTGCCAAAAGAAAAAGAGGGTGGTTTCCTGCTGGTCCCCAAGAATCACCCAGAAAACAGCCTCATGGGCCCTGGTTTATCAGGCAGTGGCTGCAGCAGACCCCTGCTTCAAGAGTTGGGTGTGGCCCCTTCTGTGGGCATGGGCCCACAGCAAGTGCCCCACTTATGAAATCACCCCTGAGAAGGTAGATTTGGCTAGCTTTAAACCTGTTTCCAATCTGCCCTTCCTAGGAAAAGTGTGAGAATGGGTGGCAGTTGAGCCACTCTAGCCATTCCTGGATGACCCGTCTTACCTTGACCCATTTTAATCTGTCTGCTAGCCTGGATGTGGGATAGAGACAGCTTTAGTTGCCCTTGCAGTCGATCTTTGTCGTGAACTTGACAGAGTTAATTTAGCTCTCTTCATCTTATAAAATTGCTCAGCACCTTTTGATACCACGAATTTCAGTTCTTTTACAGCATCTCTACTGTAGAGATTGGGGTAATTCCTTCATGTTTGGAGTACCGAGATTGGCATGGGCGATGCCCGGGCAGTCAAATCTGTCCATCTCAGCCAAGAGAAGGGAGTGATCAGATAGTTTACCTCCCTCCAATCAAGTATAACGTGCAAATTTAAAATGACACCAAGATTAAGTAGGTGACAAAATAAGGGTGCAATCCAAAGGGGAAGTTGGGCCAGCACAAGTCCCTTGCGCTGGCCTAAAAATGTCACCTCCTGAGGTGGTGCAGATCCAAGGAGACCCACTGGGGTCACTACAGCACAACACAGGGTAAGGGCAAGTGATTCCCCTTGCCTTGAGTTGCGCTGCTTTAGACCCCAAACTTGCACTGGATACAGTGCAGGCATGCCAACCTGTCTGTTTCCAGCGCAAGTTAGGATTGGGCTGTAAAATGAGCCAGGCTCAGTCCCAGTAGTAGCCTTTCTACCTATAGCAGATGCCCACAGCACCATTGGAACAAGCAGCCAGGGCCAGCCCAATCATAAGGCTGGTTGAAATGTTTACCTCTGGAGGAATACTGGGGGAAGTGCTGTACCTTGCACCTGCCTGCCAAGTCCCCTGGCCCGTCTTCTGTCTGGTGGCTGGCTCCATCCTACTCCCACAAGCTCAGAGAGCTCACAGGAAGATGATGGGACTATCAGGTAGGTAGTGGGTGGGCTCACTTGCCCCCCCCCAAAAGTGCATCATCAGTGGTGTGCACTGGCGGGAGTAGGCAGATGGGCAGCAGAATTTGAGGGGTGGGTTTAGGTGGTGGCTTGCCTTTGTAAGTTGGTAAGTTGGCAAAATGGTTAGTTGACTGCTAGTCATGCTAGCAGTGTGCTGTTCTCTAGTTGTTGGAATCCTTTTGTGTCCCCAGGAGCTTCTAATATGGTGCCCTTTTATCTGATCCCCTCCTCCATGTTGGAAAATGTTTACAAATAAGGAAGCTGGAGCCTTTTAGAAGACTCTCAAAGCATGTGTACAGCAGAAGTGCATGGTATGGCCTCATTTTCCTGAGAAGTCACAACTATGTGTTGTAGCCCTGGTTGCGCTCAAGATCAGGTTCCCATATTACAAGGCAAGTTTTACCTTTGCCATTCTCACCTTTGTTTCATGTATCCCCAGGAGATGACACCCAAAGGCAGTTTACATGGTATGCTGGTACAGAATAGTTGTACCTGTGTACACGTCTGTGTGAATGGCTGTTCTTGGGTTCATTTTGCAGTGCAGCAATCCATGTACATGGATTTTACCTGCACTGACTGAAATGTATGTATAGAATGCGTCATCATTGCATTCCTTCAGTCTCGGGAGACTATGGTATCATGCTCTGAAAAGTGGAATGTGAATGCTCTGTATTTCCACCAGGGGGTGTACTCCTCCAGGTTTGCATTGGGTTCACCTGGGCTCCACTGAAGAAGAGGTCCACTGGGCTCTGCTGTAGAAGGGGGCTGGCTGCAGGTCAAGGCTTGCCTTAAGGAAAAAATCTTCAAAGTTTCCTTCTTCTGTTAAGGGAAGGGAAGGGGTTAAACTTACCCCAGTCCTCCTCCTCCCACATGATCAGCCTTCCTGACGAACCAGCCTCCATTATCACCAGGAAGGGCTGACTGATCTTGGCTGATATTCGCTTGTCCCCCACTAGACTATAGCCAGGTTTTTAAATCCCTGGCTGCAAAGTACTCAGGCTGTGTTTGCCTGATTCCACTCCTGGCCCAGATCTCCACTGCTAAAAGTAATGGAGGTACCAATCACTTCACTATATAGCCGTGCAGATTGTGTCATAAGGAAGCACATACTACATCATCAGCTGCTCCTAGATGAATGGCTAGATAGAGAAATAAATATGTAAATTTCAAGATATTTCATTTGAATTGCCCAGCCATAGGGGCTTCAGTTTTAAAAAAACAAAACAGGTTATAGATCTAAAAATACATACATATAATATTTATTTATTTAATTGAAATGTTCAAAGTAAAACAGTGGGGGAAACGGGGTTTTTTCCACCAGTGGGTTTACAGCAGCGATTTTCAATGTTTTTCTTATCATGGCCCATTGACCTCTATGGCCTTCTCTATGGTCTTGGCCTCTTGTGATGTCACTTCTGGTTTCTGGGAGGTGCTTTTGGGTTCTGTGGCTGTTTCTGGGGCAACTGTCTGTAGTCACGATTGTCTGTACCTCTTCCTCTAGCAGAGGAAGCTATTGTCAACCGCTGTTGCTATTTTCAACCTCAGCAATTTTCAATTGCTCTGCTCCAAACTCCTGCAAGCACACCTGCGAACCTTTCAAGGTACACCAAGTGCCACAGCACACTGGTTGGAATTCGCTGGCCTGGAGCACTGGCTTTCCAAGTCAGAAACCCTGGTTCAAATCAACACATGGTGCCATAATGCTGGTGTCTGTTAACGGGCCACTTCCAAACATTTGGAGACATTTCGGTTCCAGTCAAGAATTTGCCTTCTCTCTCTTTGGCCCAAATCCAAACCAACTTTCCAGAACTGGCATCATGGTGCCAATGAAGATGTGTGCTGCATCTGGCAGTTGGGGGCAGTCATGGAGGCCTCCTCAAAGTAAGGGAATGCTTGTTCCCTTACTTTAGAGCTGCATTGCCCTTATGTCAGCGCTGGAAAGAGGGTTAGGATTGTGCCCTTTGTCTCTTAAGAAAGACTACGGAAGGGCAGACCCTGCTGAGACATTACCTTGTGAAAGCCCCCATTGAAAGGAATGGTCTCTATGCAATGGTCCTTCTAAAGATCTTATATTGGGGGGGGGGACGACTTCTGAAAGAATACCATTCAAACTCCTTGTTTAGATCATTCACGGCAACCAGTGGACATTGCATTCTTATTCTCCTGTTTTTAATTCCTATTAACTGGCTCTGCAGCGTTCCTTTATACTTTGCCTCGTGTCACAGCAGAAAGGCTACATTGTGCCCGGGTCTCATTGATTTAATTACTCCAGCCTGAATGAATGTAGTCAAACCTAGAACAGCTACTTAAAATGTAATTCAATTCAGTGATGCATAAAAATACCACACTGATAACAGTAACTGAGAAGAACCTCTTGAGAAATAAGCCTCTGCTCATATAGTGTGAATGAGGAAGCCTGGAAAAGGCAGGCAATTTGGAAGAATACCGAGCCCTTATTAAATCTTCCTGTAGAGGGAGCTTGGTAATAGGCTTTTGTCAAAAATGACACGCTTATGAATTTGTATATGTAAAAATGAAAAAAAACATTGTGCCCTCACTAATTGTTTTCCCAGCCAGCCCCAAAAGAGCTGTGTTTCTCTTCATCTTTTTTGCTATGACCATATTGCAATGGGAGAAAGCCCCACCGAAACAGATCATTGAGGTGTGTGACTTTGGGCGGAGGTGCTGATAATGTTTGCATTAAAAAATAAAAGTCTTCATTTTAGAACTAGAAAGCAAAACATTAAGAGTCAGAATAAAACTCATAAAGTGTTTTATGGACTTCGAAAACTGCATATAGATGTGCTGTTAGCGCACCAGATACATGTATATCACTGGTATAATTTGCCTCCATGTCCTCTTCCTTTGACTAATCTGTGCTTAGGATTGTATTTGCTCTCATGAACCAGTGAATGTTTTGGTTATATTTCACCCCATATTGCAAATTATGTGCAGGCAAGACTCTTAGTGATGTCCTGCCAATAAGGCTGCTAGAGTTCCAAGCCTCTAAAGTCAGGCCCAGTTCATACAAACTCATGCCTCTACCTGGAGCAGACTTGTATACTACTGCTATTGACTACACCAGATCCCTTGCATGGGAAGTCTGAACTAAGGTGTACAGCTGTGGCATGTGCTTGAAAATTTCCTGCCATCAAGAAATACATCTATACATGATACTGGTAACACAAACCAGCCTAACACAACCCAGTCTTCTGCTCACAAACACAAGGTATTGCTCAAACAGCTGACCTTGGCTGCAGATTTCACACAGTTACATACTTACTACACATATATGCTGCATGTTATTAAGAAATTGACAACACAATCCCATGCTTGTCTACTCAGAACTAAGCCCCACTGGATTCAGTGAGATTTACTCCCAGGTAAGTGTGTCTAGGAGTGCTGCCTAAGCATATCAAGGGCCCAATCCTAACCAACTTTCCAGCACTGGTGCATCCTCAATGCAGCCCCAAGGTAAGGGAACATTTATATGCCACCTTCCAATTAAAAAGTTCACAAAGAGGTTTATACATAGCATTGACTCATTGCATCCTTTTACCCTGTTCATGCATTCACACATGTGTTCATGCAGACACATATACTATCATAAGTAGTCAGGAAAATCTCTCTCTCTCTCTCTCTCTCTCACACACACACACACACACACACACACACACACACACACACAGAGAGAGAGAGAGAGAGAGAGAGAGAGAGAGCTCCCTGTCATCTATCTTGCGCTGTCATTGGTGATTTGGGAAAGTTAGT